>NC_064631.1:638679029-639298136 GCF_023864275.1 Schistocerca cancellata | reverse complement strand
ACGAAAGAGAGAGTATTCCTGCTAACGAGGCTCCCTGGCTGGCAGTTGACTGTTCGCTACTTTGGACGGGAGTGCATTAAATACGTGAGATGTATTCCTTGGGCAATATGAATCCAGCAAATATAGCTTGCGACTTCAATAACAAGGTCAATGAATATTTTCCGAACTGTAAGTTTGCGGTGAGGTCGCAAAACATAGACACTAAACTTATTACAGTGAACAGAGACGTCAATCTACGAACGGACAGATCATAACTTTGCGAAAATAAAGGAAGAAAAATTTTCACCCGAGGGAAAACTTGAACCAAGGACTTCTCGCTCCGCAGTTACTAGCGCTAACCACAGGACCACGGCGCTCCGGAGCTCATGTTGTCCTTGATGTTACCTATCTTGCGCATGCACTACTCAGTTTGATAATTCGGTTATTTTTTCATAGTTCCACACAACTTCATCCTGTTTTCTCGCATGATCTGTGTTCAGTTTTTCAAGGCCTATCGACTGTGCCCAGTTATAACTAAATCTGAGAGGGGTGCGATGGGGAGGTTCCCTTGTAAGCAGTTAGTTGGAAAAAGAGATGTATTATTTACAACAAACTTCATTAAGGAATAAATATACTGAGAAGCTGTGGTTAATATGCCCAATTCTTTGAATTGGTTTCGACATGATGTTCTTGGGTTTACACTACTCACTACTACTATTATACGCTTCTGTATTCTAAAACTTTTGTCTCTGTTTGTGGAGTTACCCCAAAATATGATACCATATGACATAATGGAGTGAAAATAAGCAAAATATGCCAGTTTTTTTTATATTTATACCTCCTATGTCTGATATCATTCGCATTGCAAACACAGACTTGTTTAGGCGCTTTAGCAGTTCGTTAGTATGTTGCTCCTCACTGAATTTATTATCAAGTTGTAATCCCAAGAATTTTACACTCTCAACTTCTCCTATTTCCATGTCATCATATTTTATACACACACCAGAAGGAAATCTCTTGGAAGTTCTGAACTGCATATAGTGGGTCTTTTCAAAGTGTAATGACAGTGAACTGGCTATGAACCACTTATTAATGTTAGTAAAAATTTGAATAGCTGCTCTTTCTAAATTTATATTTGATTTGCTATTCATTGCAATGTTTGTATCATCTACAAATAAGACAAACTTGGCATCTGGTAATGTAACAGATGACAGGACATTAATATACACAAGAAACAATAGTGGACCTAGTATGGAACCTAAGGGGAACGAAATACACTCTGTATCGGTCGTGTGAGATACCTTTCAGATTGGACGTGGTGAGATGATGCCCATAAGGCGACTCCATTATCAGAATATCACAGAATTTGAACGAGGTCGTGTATGAGGGCAACGAGAAGATGCAGGTTCCATCTCCGATAGTGCAGAAAAACGTGTAGGAATGTTGACATTGTACATGATTGCTGTCAATGGTGATCAATGGAAAGTGCGGCCGAAAGAAGAGCGGGCTCCGAAAGGTCACTTGGCACTACCGGGAGGGAAGATCAGCGTGATCGGCGGTGGCCCTGGCGCATCGTACTGCCTCTGCAGCAGCAGCATCGTGAGCAGTGACTCATATAACTGTCAAAAATCGGTTACTCCAAGGTCAGCTCCGAGACGGACGGCTTGTATTGTGTATTCCACTGACCCCAAACCACCGCCATTTGGGATTTCAGTAGTGTCAAGCGAGAACTCACGGGAGGGAGGCGGAGGTCTGTTGTGTTTTCTGATGAAAGCTGGTTCTACCTCGCTGACAGTGATGGGCGTATGTCGGTTAGAAGGGGGCCGGCTGAGAGCCTGCACCAAACTGTCTGGGCCTACACCTGAAGTCATGATCAGGCGTGCGATTTCGTATGACAGCAGAAGCTCTCTCGTGGTTATGTCACTCACCAAGACTGCAAGTTTATGCGTCTATCTGCTGATTCGACCTGTTGTGCTGCCATTCGTGTACAGTAGGTCAGGAGATGTTTTTCAACGGGATAACGGTCGCCCACATACCGCTGTTGTAGTTCAACATGTTCTACAGGGTCTCGATATGTTGCCTTGGCCTGCTCGATCACCTGATATGTCTCCAATCGAGAACATATGGCACATCATTGAACAATTCGACCGTTCTGGTAGCTGAGTGTACAGCGCGACGGAATGCCATACCTAACGGCCCGGGTTCGATTCCTGGATGGGTCGAAGATTTCCTCCGCTCAGGGACTGGGTGTTGTGTTGTCCTTATCATCATCATTTCACCCCCACCGAAACACAAGTCGCCGACGTGGCGTCAAGTCGGAAGACTTGCACCAGGCGAACGGTCTACCCGATGGGAGGCCCTAGCCACGCGGCATATGCGTACTGAACAACTCCAGCGTCACCCACGAAGAGCGTAAACCATCCCTGTATTTACCGATGAAAAGAAATCAAAAATGGTTCAAATGGCTCTGAGCAATATGGGACATAACTTCTGAGGTCACCAGTCCCCTAGAACTTAGAACTACTTAAACCTAACTAACCTAAGGACATCACACACATCCATGCCCGAGGCAGGATTCGAACCTGCTACCGTAGCGGTCATGCGGTTCCAGACTGTAGCGCCTAGAGCCGCTCGGGTAACCCTGCCGGCGACCGGTCAGGAGAAACAGGCATGGAACTCCATCCCACAAACTGACATCCGGCACTTGTGCAACACAATACAAGTACGAAACTTGCTGACAGATTAAAACTGTGTGCCCGAGCGAGACTCGAACTCGGGACCTTTGCCTTTCGCGGGCAAGTGCTCTATCATCTGAGCTACCCAAGCACGACTCACGCCCGGTCTCACAGCCTCACTTCTGCCAGTATCTCGTCTCCTGCTTTCCAAACTTTACAGAAGCTCTCCTGCAGGAGTGAGGCTGTGAGACCGGGGTGAGTCGTGCTTCGGTAGCTCAGATGGTAGAGCACTTGCCCGCGAAAGGCAAAGGTCCCGAGTTCGAGTCTCGGTCGGGCACACAGTTTTAATCTGCCAGGAAGTTTCATATCAGCGCACACTCCGCTGCAGAGTGAAAATCTCATTCTACAATACAAGTACGTTTGGATGCTTGCGTTCAACATTCTGGCACTTACACCACTTGTTAATGTACTAGCATTTCAGATTTGCAATGGCTTATCTCGGGCTTACACTATCCTGTGGTCTTGCAATATCAGTAACTTAAATATCCTGGCTAGAGAAATTTTATTTCCGAAATTTCATTACTCTGCATGAACTACTTTTATTTTGGTGTTGCGATTTTTTCCTGTCAGCATATTTGTGCAGGTACTTTCAGCGGCAGATGTAGATGCTGTCTGCAAAATGTGTTGCGAGTACGTATGATAATTTTAAACGACACGCAAAATGCGGTAGTGTTTCATGCATCTTAATGTTGATAACGTCATATCTCTTGAAATATGTTTCGTACCATGATGTAATTTTTTAATTCAATTTAGAGGCATAGGCGGATATCATCAGGAAATTTATTGCGAATAGAGTTAGTAACAGAGAAGTAATGAATTTAAACGTCAAAATGATGCGGCAGTTTTTAACTCGTCTAATTATTTACTTCACATCTCCTGAACTATGGTAGGTAGATCGTTCTTACCCGATAAAAAATTGTTGCCTGGCGCTAAGAGATATGTATACCAAGTTTGCTTGAAACCGGTCTACTCTTAAGAGGAGATGTGGAACATACACACATACACACACGTACTTACATCCCTTTTTGTAATATATATGGGTGTAACACCTGCTAATAACAGAAATTTGTACTAAAAATGATCTCTGACAGAAACAGTCGCACAATTAAAAATGAATTAGGCAGGAGCTTCACGTTTTAGGGTATATCGTTTCTAAGATTTTTATATGTACATAGTAGCCTGTATGAAATATCTTGCTACACTCAGTAAGCGGCAGAGGAATTTTATTGGAAATTAGAAGGGCGGACGGAGTTTGTTCCACATTTTTTTCTTTGATGGGTAGTGCTACTATCCCCTACAACATTTAGGTACTTTAGTGGCAGCTGATGACTGATGGAGTCCATAGACTTTTCTAAGGCTTGTTACTAGTTGGGATGTCCGACTCGGGGCTGAAAGCTGCGCCTCCAGGCCTGTTCCTCTCGCTTCGGTGTTCCAGCAGTAAGTGAAAGGAATAGCCGGACTCTTCCAAGTCGCCCAGCTCACCGGCCAGCGGCCGCGGACAGATACCTCCTCCTTACCGCTTCCCAGAGGAACGAACGCCTGCTGTGACTGTGGGGCGTCCATCGGTTTAACCATAAGAGATGTGCCCTTTGTTGCGAAACGTACGAGGGTGTTCGAATTCGCTGCTATCCCTAATAGAATTTAATGTAAATCAATGTTTATAAAGAGGAAAGAAACCAAATAGTGTCAATTGTTTTACGCTCTGCCAAATCAGTGGCGGAAATATAACGCAGTAGAGCGCAGAACACTCGCCGTAGCCAAGTGCGTCACTGTAAGGTGTCAGAGCAGATTCACGGAAAGATTTCTAGTAGTGAGATTATGAAATTAACCAATGTGAGAAAATCTGAGCTAGAGACTCTAGGAATAATAGTAGAGCGTTTTTTATCTGTTACCACTCCCACATTTTAACAAGGCTTCTATTCATACATCAGCTAAAAATAGACGCTGTAGTAACACTTAGTCACCGCTGTATTTAGCTATAACTACAGAAATATCATCCTTACTGTATTTCTCCACTGAAAAGGCTTGGTTTTGATGACGACCTGTGTATATGTCGGAGAATTTTGAAGTCGCAAATTGCTGAACGAAAATGTAAGTGATGGATTATTTTCACCATTTTTACACTAACGGGCCATTAAAATTGCTACACCACGAAGATGACGTGTTACAGACGCGAAATTTAACCGACAGCAAGAAGAAGCTGTGATATGCAAATGATTTGCTTTTCAGAGAATTCACAAAAGGTTGGCGCCGGTGGCGAAATCTGCAACGTGATGACATGAGGAAAGTTTCCAACCGATTTCTCATACGCAAACAGCAGTTGAACGGCGTTGCCTGCTGAAACGTTGTTGTGATGCCTCGTGTTCAAAAAATGGTTCAGATGGCTCTGAGCACTATGGGACTTAACATCTATGGTCATCAGTCCCCTAGATCTTAGAACTACTTAAACCTAACTAACCTAATGACGGCACACAACACCCAGTCATCACGAGGCAGAGAAAATCCCTGACCCCGCCAGGAATCGAACCCGGGAACCCGGGCGCGGGAAGCGAGAACGATGCCTCGTGTAAGGAGGAGAAATGCTTAACATCACGTTTCCGACTTTGATAAAGGTCGGATTGTAGCCTATCACGATAGCGCTTTATCGTATCGCGACATTTGCTGCTCACGTTGGTCGAGATCCAAACACTGTTAGCAGAATATGCTATCTGAAGGTTCAGGACGGTAATACTGAACGCTGTGCTGGATCCCAACGGCCTCGTATCACTAGCAGTCGAGATGACAGGCATCATATCCGCATAGCTGTAACGGATCGTGCAACCACGTCTCGATGCCTGAGTCAACAAATGGGGACGTTTTGATGACAACAACCATCTGCACGAACAGTTCGACGACGTTTGCAGCAGTATGGTCTATCAGCTCGGAGACTATGGCTGCGGTTACCCTTGACGCTGCATCACAGACAGGAGCGCCTACGATGATGTACTCAACGACGAACTATTGCTTACACGTCTCGGTCACCTCTTGTTCGCACTGACGGCACTTTGAATAGTGGAAGTTACATTTATGATGTGTTACGACCCGCGGCTCTACCCCTCATTCGATCCCTGCTGAACCCTACATTTCAGCAGGATAAAGCACGACAGAATGTTGCACGTCCGGTACGGGCCTTTCTGGATACGGAAAACGTTCGACTGCTGCCGTGTCCAGCACATTCTCCAGATCTCTCTCAATAAGCCAGTCGTACTCTTGACGAACTGTGGTATCGTGTTGAAGCTGCATAGGCAGCTGTA
Source organism: Schistocerca cancellata (assembly GCF_023864275.1). NCBI lineage: Eukaryota > Metazoa > Arthropoda > Insecta > Orthoptera > Acrididae > Schistocerca > Schistocerca cancellata. Next base: position 639,292,129 of record NC_064631.1, on the reverse strand, counting down.
CCTGTACACGCCGTCCAAGCTCTGTTTGACTCAATGCCCAGGCGTATCAAGGCCGTTATTACTGCCAGAGGTGGTTGTTCTGGGTACTGATTTCTCAGAATCTGTGCACCCAAATTGCGTGAAAATGCAATCACATTTCACTTCTAGTATAATATATTTGTCCAATGAATACCCGTTTATCATCTGCATTTCTTCTTGGTGTAGCAATTTTAATGGGCAGTAGTGTATAATGTACATGACATGTTAGTGTGGTTTTGTGTGTACACTCAGTGCATCATTTTTGCATTGTAGCGTGTTGCAGTACCACTTGAAAATAGCCCAGAGGCCGAAATTACGATTGCGAAATGTGAGAGGCGTTCAACAAGTAACGCAACACATTTTTTCTGACAACAGGATGGTTTCATTCAAGATACCAGTACCCATATTATTCGCAACTCCTACTACGCAAGGGGGTCCAGGTCCGATTCGTGGCAGGGCACTGGGTGTTGTGTGTCCTTCACCATAATTTTCATCATCATTGACACGCAAGTCGCCGAGGCGGCATCAACTAAGAAGACTTGCAATATGGTGGCCGAACGCCGAAGGGATACCCCGGCCAATAAATGCCATATGATCATTTCATTTCATTTCGCTAAAGAACCCTATTTTTCAGGACGGCCGCGGTGGCCGTGCGGTTCTGGCGCTGCAGTCCGGAACCGCGGGACTGCTACGGTCGCAGGTTCGAATCCTGCCTCGGGCATGGGTGTGTGTGATGTCCTTAGGTTATTTAGGTTTAAGTAGTTCTAAGTTCTAGGGGACTTATGACCTAAGATGTTGAGGCCCATAGTGCTCAGAGCCATTTGAACCATTTGAACCTATTTTTGAACATAATCTGCGTTCGATGCGACGGCCTTACGCAAACTTCCTGGGAGTGCCTGTATGCCACTCTAATGGTCGTCGTCAGACCAGCGTCTTGCTGCATCAGTAATCTCCCTGTCACCAAATGGTTAAAATGGCTCTGAATACTATGGTACTTCACATCTGAGGTCATCAGTCCCCTAGAACTTCTTAAACCTAACTAACCTGAGGACATCACACACATCCATGCCCGAGGCAGGATTCGAACCTGTGACCGTAGCGGTCCCGCGGTTTCAGACTGATGGGCCTAGAACCGCTCGGCCACATCGGCCGGCCTCCGTATCATCCACTAACTGCTTCCCGCGGAGTGTATCCTTAATAGAACCAAACACCTGAGAGTCAGAAGGTGCGAGATCCGGGCTGTGATGTGGGTGGGCTCCTCTCGGGTACGTAGACTTGTGAGGGGCCTTGCATTGTTATGGAGAACGGAAGTTCCTTTGGATCTTTGTAGCGCCGGACACGCCGAAGCCGTTCTTTCAATTTCATGGCTTCAAATGGTACAAATGGCTCTGAGCACTGTGGGACTTAACATCTATGGTCATTAGTCCCCTAGAACTTATAACTACTTAAATCTAACTAATCTAAGGACATCACACAACACCCAGCCATCACGAGGCAGAGAAAATCCCTGACCCCGCCGGGAATCGAACCCGGGAACCCGGGCGCGGGAAGGGAGTACGCTACCGCACGACCACGAGCTGTGGGCAATTTCATGAGGATAACACAATACACTTCAGAGCTGATCGTGGAACCATTATGAGGAACATCCAGAATAACCCGTTCAGAGTCCAAGAAGACTGTCGCTGTTACTTTCCAGGCAGAGCGTGCGGCTTTGAACTTTTTCTTAGGAGGAGAGGTAGTGAGTGAGAAGTACTGCATTGACTGACTTTTTGTTTCCAATTGGAACTGATGTATCCACACTTTATAACATGTGACGACGTTCCACAAAACATTGTTACGATTAACCTCGTTATGCGCAGGCAATTCCGTACAAGTGATCCTTATCGTCTTCTGTTAGGCCTCGAGGAATCCAGCGAGCAAACACCCTAAAGAGGCGCCCAGTTGAACTTTTTTTTTTATTTATTGCCAAATTATAGACCTGTTACCTGATGTTTAAAACAGGTCGTACATATTACAATTTTCGTTTTTCATCTTTTTGCAGTTTCCTTTTCTTCGGCTTGATGTGCAACATTTATAAAGAATAATACTTTCCAAAATAACAATAATTTAAGGTTGAAGTATAAATAAAATTTTGTTGTTTTTTGAGAAGAATATAAAAAGAAGATAGGATAGAGGAGTGATTTGTTAGCACCATCACCGAAAGTGACTGACGGTGAATAGCTCGGAATGGTTTCTTCGAGCCGTTGACCGCCAGTCACACACGGAGACACACACACACACACACACACAAACACACACACACACACACACACACACACACACACACACACACAAATGGTTATTAGTAGAGAAATAATGTTGCTTATCCTATTTATTACTAATCCTATGTATTAACTACGTTAGGTGGCCATCTATGTACAGCATTTGGTGATTTCTTGGCTAGATCGCCAGCACCTTATGCTTATTTACTGTCACATCTCAGCTTCCGCCTCCTGTTCCTCCTCATTGTCACTATTTTCGCGGTCACTGTGGGTATCGCTGTCCATCCTCTGGAGATTGTTGTTACGCTGCTCATAGGCATGTCTGTAATGTCATGTCCGCGTGTACTCTTCACGTGTTGTTTTTGAAATACTGTTTGTCAGTGCGTTTAATTGTGCCCATTTTTCTTCGTCTCTTTATTGCTGTGTCTCTATCTATGTCTGTATCTGTGTGTGCCGGCCTGAGTGGACGAGCGGTTCTAGGCGCTACAGTCCGGAACCGGTGCAACCGCTACGGTCGCAGGTTCGAATTCTGCCTCGGGCATGGATGTGTATGATGTCCTTAGGTTTGTTAGGTTCACGTAATTCTAAGTGACCTCAGAAGTTAAGTCCCATAGTGCTCAGAGCCATTTGAACCATTTTGTATCTGTGTAGCCTAAGTGTAGTGTATGTCTATTGTTCGCGTATTGCCCGCAGAAAAAGACAGTGTGTTCTGGGGAACCTTCTATCCCGCATGTGCATGTAGGTGTCTGCCTCAGACTGACGCGGTTTAAGTGGGTGGGATAAGGTCCGAGTCCGGTTAAGAAATGTACCATACCGCGGGTGGGATCGATATGTCTCATTCTCAACCGCTCCCTTATGTCAGGGGGGAAGTCCCTTATCACTTACATCCCACTCACCTTGCCATGTATCCAAACGCCAACTTTTAAGGTGACGTATCGTCTCTATCGACACACCAGTTATTGTGTGTACCTTATCTAGTCTCCCCACCTTTAACCAGTACCTTGCAGCTTTGTATTTGATCGTGATATCTGTGGGGCATATTCCGAGCACCACACACTGCATCTGCTGAGGTGGTACCGAAGGCTCCAGATAGCCTAAGTAGGACACTTCTCTGCCCTCGTCTGACGGATGATTTGTTGGTGACCACGTTTAGTCTATGTGCCCACGTGCTAGCTGCGAAGCTGAATACTGATTATAAGAGCGCACAGTGATATGTACGTATCACTGGTAGGGGTACTCTGTACTGTTTTGAATTTAGCCTCACCAGTTTGTGTAGTATTTTTTCTGCTTTGTCTGCTGTTAGTCTTATGTGTTCGTGGAAATTCAATTTTTCATCTATGTGTACGCCAAGACAGCGCGTAACGTGTGCTCAGTTGTTGTTTGTGTCCCCAATTTTAACCGAAGGATTCCTTTGGAGTGATCTTTTCAGTAAAGTGTATGTTGTTTTGTTTTCGGCTATCCTGAGTTTGTTGTTGTGACACCACTGAGTAATTGTTTGTAGTATTCCACTGGCTTTCTCTTCTAATTGGGCTCTGTTGTTTGCAGTGACTACAACTAATAGGTCATCTGCGTAGGCGACAATTCCGTCTGACCTGTCATTCCCATCCAGAAGTTGTAGGAGGGGTTCGACTGTTATGTCCCAGAAGATGGGGCCGCAGATCGACCCTTGAGGACAGCCTTTGGTAATTCTTTTAATTACTTTCCGGCTGTCGATCTGCCATTCGACTACTCGGTCTTTACAGTAGTCCAGTTGAACAGCGAGGTGTTTTATTGTGACCCGTCGATCTCCTGGAATGAAAGTGTCCACACGTCCTAATATTACAAGAGTCATAGCTGTGAGCAGCCGGCCGGCAGGTGGAAAATGGGGCATGTTTGAGAGATGATGACAGACGATGACGGACGCGTCGCCCTACGATTCACAGCGCTTTTGTTCACTGTCAGGTCTCCAAAGACTTTCTACAGGCACCTGTGAATATCTACGATGCTCTGGTTTTCCACAAAAAAAGAAAAAAAAACTCAATGGATTTAATGATTATAAAGAATCCGCCTCGATTGCAAATAGAAACCGGATGTTGACCTAGGTTTTGGCGAGGATAGCCACGCCTTCTTCGGAACACACTAAAACTACAAACCGCCTAAAGAGGCATGGTCCACAGTTTTACTGTGTTCCGAAGGAGGGGTGGGTATCCGCGACGAAACCTAGGTCAACATCCGGTTTCTATTTGCAATCGAGGCGGATTCTTTATAGTCACTAAATTATTCACGATTGCTGACGAGCAGTAATGTTAAAAGTTCTCAACTTAGTGAATGCTCTCCGCTTGTAATTCATCTCCGTTACAGACGCCAGTTTGTTTACATATAACGTCGCCATGAACCTATAGAGGCAGAAGCAAGATTTTTCCACAACGACCCACAACAAATATTCATTTTTTCAACCGAAATTGACTGAGAAAAATATTTATTGAACGCCCATAGTAAACAGTTTCTACAGTCAACGGCGAATACGGCATCCTTTAAAAAATGCTACTTGAGTGGGAACCCCGACCATGAAAAATTTATCGGATGCACTGATTGTCTGAACTTGACGTACGCGTCACGCTCATTGCCTCAACGCAAGTAGTGGCTTCGCTTGTAGAGAGAGCTGGTGCTCAGGCGGCTGCCTGGAATGTCAATTAGGGAACTGTGTTGGTCCTCCCCGAGACCTTAAGCACTCTCCAACTGCCGGTTGCGTCAGACTCATTTGGCTCTCGCGGGGAAACGAGAGGCAGTGGCCATTGGGGACGCATCGCATCGCATCGCAGCGCAGAGGGTGCCTCAGCTGAGAGGCGGCGCGTGTTCGAGGGCGGCGTCGCCGGGCTGGACCGGCGGCGGCCCACGGCCCGCGGCCCGCCGCCCACCGCCCACCGGCCGCCGCCCACGGTCCACGGCAGATAACGACTGCCGCCGCCCACCGGTCGGTCGCCATTAGCCGTCTCCGGCGCGCCGGACCGCCGCCCTTCCGCTGGCCGGCCCTTGGTCACGCAAGAGGCTGGCCGTCCTGCCTAACGAACCGGACCCCGTGGCGCGGCGACAGTTTGCGGAAATATCCTCCACGTCTCCGGCGATCCGTAAAGGGCCGGAGAGGCTACCAGAGAGGTCGCCAGGCCGAAAAGACCAATATATCGTCTCGATATCGACCACGGAGAAGTGGACGTCACAGGGGAGGGGGCTGGTGAGCATACGCTGTGTCGAGCCCGTAGGGCAGGAGTATCTTGGGAGTGAGCCTGGAGACTGCGCGTGTGGTCGGCTTCGAATTGTGATTGACACGCCAATTTCGGAGAAAGCTGTTTGCTACATTTTGCAGTAAGTCCAAAACTTCATAGTTCGTATAACAATTTACTACATCACGATCACCTAAAAATGTGTAATATTCAAGTTATCGACATGAAGTTGGTACCTTTATATGTCATTAATCCACCAAACCGTATCGTCACGATATATGACAACCAATTTCTAGCATCATGAAGTCCAAAACAGTCAATGAACGTGCATGATAAGGTAACATGGTAAAAAAAGACTTGCAGTAAACTATTGCATTGTGTTATTTATACTCGTGTATTGGTTATGGAGGAAAGTGGTAAGGAAAACATGGAGAGGAGAAAGGCTACAGCCAAAGCTCTCTATATCTCTTAATATTTGTTCTAAGCAGTGCCTAAAATTGCTATGTTAAAAGCACCGACAGGAGTTTAAATTATTAAAATTAATTGAAGCTACACAGTCATAAGTTTTTAAAAAATCTTTTAAAAGTATCAACTGTCATACCCTATACATATAAAAGATGGGGAATTGATGCGAAAACCGCTAATGCGAATGTTACATACTTTTAGGCAATCGTGGCATAATAAATTATTATACTAACATATACGAAGGTCGCAGACTTCCATTTGGCAACTTGTCATTTCTTATGAAACTGGAATTCCACAAATACACTCCTGGAAATTGAAATAAGAACACAGTGAATTCATTGTCCCAGGAAGGGGAAACTTTATTGACACATTCCTGGGGTCAGATACATCACATGATCACACTGACAGAACCACAGGCACATAGACACAGGCAACAGAGCATGCACAATGTCGGCACTAGTACAGTGTATATCCACCTTTCGCAGCAATGCAGGCTGCTATTCTCCCATGGAGACGATCGTAGAGATGCTGGATGTAGTCCTGTAGAACGGCTTGCCATGCCATTTCCACCTGGCGCCTCAGTTGGACCAGCGTTCGTGCTGGACGTGCAGACCGCGTGAGACGACGCTTCATCCAGTCCCAAACATGCTCAATGGGGGACAGATCCGGAGATCTTGCTGGCCAGGGTAGTTGACTTACACCTTCTAGAGCACGTTGGGTGGCACGGGATACATGCGGACGTGCACTGTCCTGTTGGAACAGCAAGTTCCCTTGCCGGTCTAGGAATGGTAGAACGATGGGTTCGATGACGGTTTGGATGTACCGTGCACTATTCAGTGTCCCCTCGACGATCACCAGTGGTGTACGGCCAGTGTAGGAGATCGCTCCCCACACCATGATGCCGGGTGTTGGCCCTGTGTGCCTCGGTCGTTTGCAGTCCTGATTGTGGTGCTCACCTGCACGGCGCCAAACACGCATACGACCATCATTGGCACCAAGGCAGAAGCGACTCTCATCGCTGAAGACGACACGTCTCCATTCGTCCCTCCATTCACGCCTGTCGCGACACCACTGGAGGCGGGCTGCACGATGTTGGGGCGTGAGCGGAAGACGGCCTAACGGTGTGCGGGACCGTAGCCCAGCTTCATGGAGACGGTTGCGAATGGTCCTCGCCGATACCCCAGGAGCAACAGTGTCCCTAATTTGCTGGGAAGTGGCGGTGCGGTCCCCTACGGCACTGCGTAGGATCCTACGGTCTTGGCGTGCATCCGTGCGTCGCTGCGGTCCGGTCCCAGGTCAACGGGCACGTGCACCTTCCGCCGACCACTGGCGACAACATCGATGTCCTGTGGAGACCTCACGCCCCACGTGTTGAGCAATTCGGCGGTACGTCCACCCGGCCTCCCGCATGCCCACTATACGCCCTCGCTCAAAGTCCGTCAACTGCACATACGGTTCACGTCCACGCTGTCGCGGCATGCTACCAGTGTTAAAGACTGCGATGGAGCTCCGTATGCCACGGCTAACTGGCTGACACTGACGGCGGCGGTGCACAAATGCTGCGCAGCTAGCGCCATTCGACGGCCAACACCGCGGTTCCTGGTGTGTCCGCTGTGCCGTGCGTGTGATCATTGCTTGTACAGCCCTCTCGCAGTGTCCGGAGCAAGTATGGTGGGTCTGACACACCGGTGTCAATGTGTTCTTTTTTCCATTTCCAGGAGTGTATTTGCTCTGTTTTAACACATCATTACTAACAGTAATGGTGAATGATTATTGTTGATAGAGATGCAAATCCAAATATGTCAGAAGCAAGAAAATTACTTTTCATGAAGAAATATCATAAAGGTGTAATTACAGCTATCATACTAGCAAGATGCGCTTTTTGTGTTGAAAAATGTCGAAACAGTGTAATAAACAGTTATAGTAGGACTAATTTACGTGAGGCAAGTGCTAACATGCTGCCAGTCAGTCTAGTCAATCGAATTTACTTACATTTCGAGCAACTGTGCACCTCTAGATGAAATTTATGTATGCCAGTTCGAGTTATTTACTGCGAATTATACAAATATAAAACTATCATGCTTATTTTGTTGTAGTCACAATAGGGAACTGTACTGCTACTAGCTATGACATGCAGAATGACTATGTGCCGTTAATGTTTATGTTCAGCTTAGGGCAAACAAAGAACAAAGTGTGCGTGATAAACTGCAAATTTACTCCATGTCACAACAGCAAGATCTAAGGACATTCTACACACACACACACACACACACACACACACACACACACACACACACACACAACACACACATACACGCAAATAGGAAAACCACGGACCACGAAGGCAACGGATATCACTAAATGCAACGTACATTCGCAGACATACAAGTGATTTCAGTATCAGAAAAATTGGATTATTTTTATCGGGAGAAAGAGCTTCCCAAATTGAGCAAGTCAATAACGCGTTGATTCATCTCTGGCTCTTATGCAGATAGTAATTCGGCTTGATATTGATTGACTGAGTTGTAGGATATCCTCCTCAAAGGCGCCGTACAAATTCTCTATAACTGGCTTGGTAGACAGTCAACATTCCTTGCTGGTTGGAAGGTGCTACCCGTAATCCTCCAAACGTTAGCAGTTGGGCAGAGATCCGGAGACCTTACTCACAGAAAGATCCGTACCGAAAGACTGGAAAATTGCTCAAGTCACACCAATACCCAAAAAGAGGAATAGGACTAATCCGCTGAATTACAGGCCTATATCACTAACGTCGATTTGCAGTAGGGTCTTAGAACATATACTGTATTCGAACATTATGAACAACCTCGAATAAAACGATCTATTGACATCTAGTCAGCACGGATTCAGAAAATATCGTTCTTGTGAAACACAACTAGCTCTTTATACTCATGAAGTAATAAGTGATATCGACAGGGGATGTCAAATTGATTCCATACTTTTAGATTTCCAGAAGGCTTTCGACACTGTTCCTCACAAGCGCCTTCTAACCAAACTGCGTGCCTACGGAGTATCACCTCAGTTGTGCGACTGCATTCGTGATTTCCTGTCACAAAGGTAACAGATCGCAGTTTGTACTAATAGACGGAAATTCATCGAGTGGAATAGAAGTAATATCCAGCGTTCCACAGGGAAGTTTTATAGGCCCTCTATTGTTCCTGATCTATATTAACGACATAGGAGACAATCTGAGTAGCCGTCTTAGATTGTTTGGAGATGATGCTGTCATTTACCGTCTTGTAAAGTCATCAGATGATCAAAACGACTTGCAAAATTATTTAGATAAGGTATCTGTATGGTGCGAAAAGTAGCAATTGACCCTGAATAAGGAAAAGTGTGAAGCTATTCACATGAGTACTAAAAGAAATCAGCTAAATTTCGATTACGCGATAAGTCACACAAATCTGAGGGCTGTAAATTCAACTGAATACTTAGGGATTACAATTACAAATAACCTAAATTGGAACGATCACACACATAATATTGTGGGTAGAGCAAACCAAAGACTGCGATTCATTGGCAGAACACTTAGAAGGTGCAACAGGTCTACCAAAGAGACTGCTTACACTACGCTTGTCCGCCCTATTGAGGAGTATTGCTGTGCGGTGTGGGATCCGCCTCAGGTGGGACTGACGGATGACATGGAAAAAGTACAAAGAAGGCAAGCTCGTTTTGTATTATCGCGAAATAGGGGAGATAGTATCACAGACATTGTGGTGTCACCGCCAGACACCACACTTGCTAGGTGGTAGCCTTTAAACCGGCCGCGGTCCGTTAGTATACGTCGGACAGGCGTGTCGCCACTGTCAGTGATTGCAGACCGAGCGCCGCCACACGGCAGGTCTAGAGAGACTTCCTAGCACTCGCCCCAGTTGTACAGCCGACTTTGCTAGCGATGGTTCACTGACAAATTACGCTCTCATTTGCCGAGACGATAGTTAGCATAGCCTTCAGCTACGTCACTTGCCACAACCTAGCAAGGCGCCATTACCAGTTACTATTGATGCTGTAAAACATGTATCGTCAAGAGCGATGTTCACCAAATATGGATTAAAGTTAAGTATTCCAGCAGCTACGTACTTTATTTGCTAGTCTCAATTACTTGACCTGTTCCAGACCTCATGCCAGCCTGCGTGAGCTTAAACGCGTGCCTTTCGGCTTCCTGTCATAGTGGATTGGCTGTCTTGCCAGTCCACAACAGACGTGATACGTGAATTGGAGTGGCAATCATTGAAAGAAAGGCGTTTTTCGTTATGTCGGGATCTTCTCATGAAATTTCAATCACCAGTTTTCTCGTCTGTTTGCGAAAACATTCTGTTGGCACGCACTTACACAGGGAGAAATGATCATCACGATAAAATAAGAGAAATCAGGGCTCGCACAGAAAAAAGTTAAGTGCTCGTTTTTACCGCGTGCCGTTCGAGAGTAGAACGGTGGAGAGAGCGCATGAAGGTGGTTCATTGAACCCTCTGCCAGGAACTTTATTGTGAATAGCAGAGTAATAACGTAGATGTAGATGATACTGGCCAAGGTAGGGTTTGGCAAGAACGAAGAGAAGCAGTAGATACTCTCGCGGCGTACAGGAGGGCATTAACTTATTGAAATGCAACCCCAGGATGGCTTGCCACGAAGGACAACAAAACAGAGCGTAGAATATCGCAAACGTACCGATGTGCTGTAAGGGTACCGCGGATGACAAATCGGCGGCTCCTGCTATCAGAATAAATGGCACCCCAGACCGTCTCTCCTGGCTGCCGAGACGTATGCCGGGCGACAATCCGTTTGGTATCCCATCGCTGTCTTGGGCTTCTCCAGACACCTCTTTGATGGTCATCGTGGTTCAGTTCGAAGCGGGCCCCAACAGTGATGACAGTTCTACTCAAGTCAGTGAGATTCCAGGCCGAAGGTGTGGCTGGAGACGCCCCAGACAGCGATGGGATACCACCCTGAATGTCGCCCGCTATACGGCGTGACAGCCAGGAGAGATGGTCTGACTGGCATTTCTTTTCATAGTAGGAGCTCCTTTTTTGTCATTCGCGATACCCTTACAGCACATCGTCACCTCGACGATATTCTGCGCCCTGTTTTGTTGTCCTTCGTGGCAAGCCATCCTAGGCTTTTATTTCAGCAAGGTACATAACGAGAGTTTCTACTGCCAAACTACTTGCCAAACCCTGCCTTGACATACGGTCGCAGGATAATTCTCCAACGGAGAGCGTATCGAGCATTACAGGCAGTAGCCCAGTCAAATAATGCTCAGGAAAACCAAACAGCGGAAAGTTTTGCAGAAATTTTTTTGATAAGTCTTCCATATGTTTCCGAAGGTGGTGCATCCAAATTTTCAAAGTCTCATAAAAATTTGTGGCAGGCAATGGGTCAAAAATGGAAAAACGTGACTTTTTAGGATTTACCCTTGTAACTAAGAAACAACGAATTTTTTGGCAAGGTTGACTATCTTGACACTAAAGAGGATAAAATTTCCCACAGGCTACGTCTATGTGACATTTTTGTCAGACCAACCGTAAGGTATGTAGCGCGTGTTAAAAGACAGCGCGATTTCACAATTGAGGAGATGGGGCCGTCTCATGACTAGCTCCCTCTTCCCCCCCCCAACTCCCCCTCCCCCCAACCTACGTCCCCCGTGTTCTTGCCATACTTTGTTGCACATCGACTACCGAATTCCATGGCCCCGTAGCATCTCGATGTTACTGGAGTGACAGGTTTGCCATGGTGGAGGGATAAGACGTTTGTGAGATGTGACTGATGTAACCCTCCTCACAGGGGAAAGACCGGTCCTTTGTGTTTGTCCCGTGCGCCGGCAGTTGTTTACCAATTCACTCTCGGGAGGTAGCTTAGAACGTACCTGCGATCAGAAAAAAAAAAAAAAAAGTGTTCAAATGGCTCTGAGCACTATGGGACTTAACTTCTGAGGTCATCGGTCCTCTAGAACTTAGAACTACTTAAACCGAACCAACCTAAGGACATCACACACATACAGTCCCGAAGCAGGATTCGAACCCGTGACAGTAGCGGTCCCGCGGTTCCAGACTGTAGCGCCTAGAACCGCTCGGCCACACCGGCGGGCCAGTAAATGCAGTTTAAAGGTTTAAAATAGTCATATATATAACGGGTGCAAGTGAGAGGTATGTTTAGGCAGACGGGAGAGAAATGTCATCACTTACACCCAGGTGGGCTTGAATAATACGAGGGTCGGTCAAAAAGTAATGCCTCCCATTTTTTTTCTACTTAAAGAAATTAAGTTAAGTGAAAAATTTGAATTTGGCGCCATTCCTCAAACCTTCTTCTGCAATCCACTGCAGTAGTAACTTTCTGTGTCAACAGGTGGCAGCGCAGCAGAAGTTTGTAAGATGGCCGACATCGATGTTCGTTTGAGACAGCGTTGTGTGATTGAATTCTTGAATGCAGAAGGTGAAACGCCCATACGCATTCATGAAAGACTGAAGAAGGTGTATGGTGTTGTGACAGTGGATGTCAGCACTGTTAGACGATGGGTTCGTCGTTGTAAGGAAGCTGAAGGGCAAACACCGTTGACTGACGAAAAGCGGAGCGGCAGGCCGGTGAGTGCAGTGACTCCACACAACATTCAGCAAGTTGATGACATCATTCGTGGTGACCGTCGGGTGACTGCAGATGAAGTGTGTCGCATTATTTCTCTTAGTAAAGGCAGTGTGATCACGATTATTAAACAATTGGGGTACTCAAAAGTTTGTGCACGGTGGGTTCCAAGAATGTTAACCGATCAGTAAAGAGGCAAGGAAAACAATAGCCTCCCAACACTTGCAGCGCTTCCGTTTGGAGGGAGATGAGTTTCTGAAAAAAATTGTGACCGGGGACGAAACATGGGTGCATTTTTTTGAACCCGAATCAAAGAGGCAGTCAGTGGAGTGGCGTCACACAAGCTCGCCGAGGAAGAAAAAATTCAAAACTGTGCGATCGGCAAGGAAAGTTATGGCAACAGTTTTCTGGGATACAGAGGGTGTGATTCTGGTTGATTTTTTGGAGCAGGGATGCACAATAAATTCTGTTCAATACGTCACAACCCTCAACAAACTTAAAGCACGTCTTCAGCGAGTTCACCCAACAAAATCAATGGCAGATGTTCTTCTTTTGCATGACAATGCAAGACCACACACCAGTCGTCACACCTCTGACGAGATTGTCAAAATTGGATGGGAAGTTTTGCCTCATCCCCCATACAGCCCTGACCTGGCACCATCAGACTTCCATCTGTTCGGGCCACTAAAAGAAGCTCATCGTGGGATTCATTTTGAAGATGAGGAGGCCGTCAAAACATCCGTGCGTCAATGGCTTAGGTAGCAGAGCTGTGATTTTTACCGTGCTGGGATACATGCCCTTGTTCAAAGATGGACCAAAACTGTAGAGATGGGCGGAGATTACATTGAAAAATGACAAAATGATCCTCAATGTTGTGGTTTTCAACCTATGTAATTGTATTTAAATTTCCTGACAATTAAACGTAGAAAAAAAAATAGGAGGCATTACTTTTTGACTGACCCTCGTATTCTTGAAAGAAGTAAGAAGAAGAAGGGTGGGATAGATGAAGGGCAAAACCGCAGTTAAGGGTCATGATCTATGTCGAACAAAACACACTAATGAAAAATTAAGGAGAAATGTAAGTAGGCTGTTTATGCTTTCTTATTGGCAACGTTACGCAGCGCTCTGTATGAAAATCACTGGCTGTGCTGTGTGCAGTCTGTGGCTAGTTTGCATTGTTGTCTGCCATTGTAGTGTTGGGCAGCGGCAGCTGGATGTGAACAGCGCGTAGCGTTGCGCAGTTGGAGGTGATCCGCTAGCAGTGGTGGATGTGGGAAATGAGATGGCGGATTTTTGAGTACAGAATGGATGTCATGAACTGCTATATATATTATGACTATTAAGGTAAATACATTGTTTGTTCTCTATTAAAATCTTTCATTTGCTAACTATGCCTATCAGTAGTTAGTGCCTTCCGTAGTTTGGATCTGTTATTTAGCTGGCAGTAGTGGCGCTCGCTGTATTGCAGTAGTTGGAGTAACGAAGATTTTTGTGAGGTAAGTGATTTGTGAAAGGTATAGGTTAATGTTAGTCAGGGCCATTGTTTTGTAGGGATTATTGAAAGTCAGATTGCGTTGCGCTAAAAATATTGTGTGTCAGTTTAAGCTCAGTCCTGTACAATTGTTCTAAGGGGACGTTTCAGAAAGAGCGAGGCGAGAAGGTCCCAGAAACACAGATATGCAGAAATAATCTTCAACGAAACCATGGTCACACGAATCGGCCAGGAAAAATTCCTCTGTAATTCGAAGAACGAGGAGTGCTTAATATCATTGTTACTGGTCAAACTGGCCAAAGAAGATATACCTTCTAAGCAAGCTGATACCTCAAAACAAGTGCTGGAATAATTTTTGAATAAAACACATGGAAGGTAGACCCACATTTTTCGTCATTTATTATTTCATGGAATACACTTTATTCTCTAACAACGATCATTACGATTACATATTAAAAACCTTGCCAAAATAATAAGAACGCTCATAACAATTCAAAGAACGTGAACAGGATCAATTCAATACTAACAAAGTTTATACCATCAAGAGCAGGGCTTGAAACCAGGAATATACAGTCCCCAAATACAAATGAGAAGTCACACCAATTACATGTGGCTGCAATCGATTTCAACAAGCTGAGTTTTACCAGTAGAATGCATTACAAGCGATTGCCACTAAATGTACAAACAATTCCCAAGGGTGGATAACACGTTAAACAGATAGATAACGCCCATTCAAAAGGACAAGGCACGCCACTGATTGTGGTCGTTAAAATGCCATTAACGATCTATAAGTCTTAATAAAATCCCTTAAGCAATAAAATGCACAATCCCACAAAATACAAGCAAAGCTTGGAAGACATTCAATTTAAAATTTGACTCCCAACTTGTACACACCAGCAGATACATTCACAATGTTCTTGAATAAATATACAATCTCCCAAAATACAAAATAAGCTGACAAATACAGCAGGCGGGTATCACAGCAAAGAGGCAACAAGCAGTTAAGTTTTACAATGAGCTGAAGACTATGAATCAAAGAGTAAAGAACTTGACAGTTCGTACTCATAAGTAAAGGGGTTTAAAACTTAACACACTCCAGAACCAGCAATAAGGATATAAGATTTAGACGAGCACTTAAAGAGCAGGAGTAATGACAAGGAACTTCGGGCTTGCAGAACACGCTTCAAAGCATATGTGCTTGCTTAATCCACAATATTGATTAGGTCAAGATATCCGGATTAATTGGTGGCACTCCGTCCTGCCACGTATCAAACGATCAAATTTACTTAACTTGAGACCATACGCGGTGACTGGTTGAGGCGTCATATTACCGGATGAAACAGTTACGCAACAGCAGAAAGAAAACACGTCTGTGCCCTGGGCTTGGGTTATAGGAATGCATCGTCCGCTGCCAGAACAACCTTGCCAACAGACATCACAAGGGAACAACAATCCGCCCAAATAAGGCTACAGACGAGAATGTCTAGCATGTAGGCAATATTAAGTCATTGTGGAAACAAATACACATACAAGTTACTAGTTTAATACTCCATAAAATTACTCGAAAATTACAAGGCCAAATATCAGCGCCTGCAAATCAAATTATTGTGGGTATGCTCATCTACAAAAGGGTCCCTTGTCTTCGACACAGACTATACTACAATTTCAGTTTCAAATGGCTCTCAGCACTATGGGACTTAACATCTGAGGTCATCAGTCCCCTAGACTTAGAACTACTTAAACCCAACTAACCTAAGGACATCACACACATCCATGCCCGAGGCAGGATTCGAACCTGCGACCGAAGCAGCATCGTGGTTCCCAGCTGAAGCTCTTAGAACCACTCGGCCACAGCGGCCAGGAATTTCAGTTTCATCAGCTCAATTTTTGACAGAGAATGTTCATATATTTGCACAGAATATGGCCTGGAACAACAAATTTTCATCACTTCCCCTGACCGCTGACCACGCACACAATCACTCGGAGGTGCGTTAATATGACAGGTCAAATTCCACATTAAAGTAGACGTGGCGTTACGATAACAAGTACCAATAAAAACAACACTTAACTCCACACACGTGTGAACGAGCCGTGACTTCCAGGATTCCAAGCAGGGTTGTTATTGAGTCCAATACGTACGGGATGTCTTCGAGGTGCCGTAAAATTTTAGCCTGCAGTGTTGGCCGTAACTTCGTAACTTGCTGACCAGGTTGCACACGGTGTCCACTGCTCTTCCCGCAGCTCACCGCTATCAATCCTTAAACCATCCGACAAGGCTTGCCTCCCACTCGTGGCTTCTCGAGACCCATACCGGACAGCAGGTTTCCCAAAAACCAACAACTTGCCAGAAACATGCCGTGCAGCTAACTGGTAGTACCACGGCACGCCAAAAACCAGCAGCACACTCCTCGACAAACACCTTAGCCCCCGACATATGATCAGGGTCGATATCGGCAGCCCAAGTAGTTAGCGGCTCCAGCGGAATGCAATGCTCGCCAAAATTAAAGGCGCCACGGCTCACAAGTTATGGAAGATGCTAATACCTCGATTGTCAACGTCCATTCAATCGTCGCATTTGTTGGAGAAGAAGTGGACCTTCTCATCACTCTAACACACCTCAGGCAACAAAGTAATACATTATTGATGAAACCAGAGAGAGGGAAAATCCCACACCAATTTTACTCTCCTCAGGGAATTACCTACCCCGCTCCTGTTTCTGTATGCGCCACTGGTTTTCGCACTACTTCTGCTTGACTTAAAAGTTTCAGAGTGTCGTACCGCGTCATAGTATAAAGAGAAACTGTACTGAAAAAAAAAAAACAACGTTTTGGCCACGGTTACAGCGGCATTCTTCTTGGTCTAATGATGTGCTATAACCATGTAGAGCCGCTTTTGTTTTGCCATCCCGGCTCACTGAACATGACATTACTTCTTAATTTTAAAAAGAAAGTTGTTGTGGTTGGTCACTTGAGGCGGAAGGAGCGGAGACATTATTCACATATAAAAAAAAGGTTTGCATCACCTCGTTTCAGCCTGCCGCGGTGGCCGAGCGGTTCTAGGCGCTTCATTCCGGAACCGCGTGACTGCTTCGGTCGCAGGTTCAAATCCTGCCTCGGACATGGATATGTGTGATGTTCTTAAATTAGTTAGGTTTAAGTAGTTCTACGATCTAGGGGACTGATGACCTCAGATGTTAAGTCCCATAGTGCTTAGAGCAATTTGAACCATTTGAACCTCGGTTCCGAGAGGTCCGGAATCTGTACAGAAAATTGTAATAGAGATCAATATAAACATCTTTTCCTCCCTTTTTATTACTCATGAAAACCACACATTACATGTTGTACCACCATACATCTAGACTTTCAAAGATGGTGGTCCACACTGCTGTATACACCCGTACCTCTAATACCCAGTAGCACGTCCTCAGGCATTCATGCATGCCTGTGTGTGTCGTGGCGTACTATCCACAAATTCATTAAGGCACTGTTGGAAAGATTGTCCCAACCCTTAACGGCGATTCGGCGTAGATCCCTCACAGTCGTTGGTGGGTCACGTCCTCCATAAACAGCCCTTTTCAATCTATCCCACGCATGTACGATAGGGTTCATGTCTGGAAAACATGCTGGCCACTCTAGCCGAGCGATGTCGTTACCCTGAAGGAAGACATTCACAAGGTGTGCAGGATTGTGCCGTCCACGAAAACGAATGCCTAGTCAATATGCTGCCAATATACACTCCTGGAAATGGAAAAAAAAAACACAGACCCACCACACTTGCTCCGGACACTGCGAGAGGGCTGTACAAGCAATGATCACACGCACGGCACAGCGGACACACCAGGAACCGCGGTGTTGGCCGTCGAATGGCGCTAGCTGCGCAGCATTTGTGCACCGCCGCCGTCAGTGTCTGCCAGTTTGCCGTGGCATACGGAGCTCCATCGCAGTCTTTAACACTGGTAGCATGCCGCGACAGCGTGGACGTGAACCGTATGTGCAGTTGACGGACTTTGAGCGAGGGCGTATAGTGGGCATGCGGGAGGCCGAGTGGACGTACCGCCGAATTGCTCAACACGTGGGGCGTGAGGTCTCCACAGTACATCGATGTTGTCGCCAGTGGTCGGCGGAAGGTGCTCGTGCCCGTCGACCTGGGTCCGGACCGCAGCGACGCACGGATGCACGCCAAGACCGTAGGATCCTACGCAGTGCCATAGGGGACCGCACCGCCACTTCCCAGCAAATTAGGGACACTGTTGCTCCTGGGGTATCGGCGAGGACCATTCGCAACCGTCTCCATGAAGCTGGGCTACGGTCCCGCACACCGTTAGGCCGTCTTCCGCTCACGCCCCAACATCGTGCAGCCCGCCTCCAGTGGTGTCGCGACAGGCGTGAATGGAGGGACGAATGGAGACGTGTCGTCTTCAGCGATGAGAGTCGCTTCTGCCTTGGTGCCAATGATGGTCGTATGCGTGTTTGGCGCCGTGCAGGTGAGCGCCACAATCAGGACTGCATACGACCGAGGCACACAGGGCCAACACCTGGCATCATGGTGTGGGGAGCGATCTCCTACACTGGCCGTACACCACTGGTGATCGTCGAGGGGACACTGAATAGTGCACAGTACATCCAAACCGTCATCGAACCCATCGTTCTACCATTCCTAGACCGGCAAGGGAACTTGCTGTTCCAACAGGACAATGCACGTCCGCATGTATCCCGTGCCACCCAACGTGCTCTAGAAGGTGTAAGTCAACTACCCTGGCCAGCAAGATCTCCGGATCTGTCCCCCATTGAGCATGTTTGGGACTGGATGAAGCGTCGTCTCACGCGGTCTGCACGTCCAGCACGAACGCTGGTCCAACTGAGGCGCCAGATGGAAATGGCATGGCAAGGCGTTCCACAGGACTACAACCAGCATCTCTACGATCGTCTCCATGGGAGAATAGCAGCCTGCATTGCTGCGAAAGGTGGATATACACTGTACTAGTGCCGACATTGTGCATGCTCTGTTGCCTGTGTCTATGTGCCTGTGGTTCTGTCAGTGTGATCATGTGATGTATCTGACCCCAGGAATGTGTCAATAAAGTTTCCCCTTCCTGGGACAATGAGTTCACGGTGTTCTTATTTCAATTTCCAGGAGTGTAGATGCACTGTCGGGCGGAGGATGGCATTCACATATCGTACAGTTGTTACGGCGCCTACTATAACCACCAGCGGCGTACATCGGCCCGACATAATGCCACCCCAAAACAGCAGGGAACCTTCACCTTGCTGCACTCGCTGGACAGTGCGTCTAAGGCGTTCAGCTTGCCTGGTTGCCTCCAAACACGTCTCCGACGTTTGTCTGGTTGAAGGCATATCCGGCACTCATCGGTGAAGAGAATGTGATGCCAATTCTGAGCGGTCCATTCGGCATGTTGTTGGGCCCATCTGTACCGCGCTGCATGGTGTCGTGGTTGCAAAGATGGACCTCGCCATGGACGTCGTGAGTAAAGTTGCGCATCATGCAGCCTCTTGCTCACGGTTTGAGTCGTAACACGACGACCTGTGGGTGCACGAAGAGCCTTATTCAACACGGTAGCGTTGCTGTCAGGGTTCCTCCGAGCCATAATCCGTATGTAGCGGTCATCCACTGCAGTAGTAGCCCTTGGGTGTCCTGAGCGAGGCATGTCATCGCCAGTTCCTGTCTCTCTGTTTCTCCCCCATGTCCAAACAACATCGCTCTGGTTCACTCCGAGATGCCTGGACACTGCCCTTGTTGAGAACCCTTTCTGGCACAAAGTAACAATTCGGTCGCCATGAAACCGGGGTATTGACCGTCTAGGCATTGTTGAACTACAGGCAACACGAGCCGTGTAGCTCCTTCCTGGTGGTATGACTGGAACTGATCGGCTGTCCGACCCCCTGAATGTGGTAGGCGCTGCTCATGAATGGTTGTTAACATCTTCGGGCGCGTTTAGTGAAATCTCTGAACAGCCAAAGGGACTGTGTCTGTGATACAATATTCACAGTCAATGTCCAGGTGTTCTGGGAACCAGGGTGATGCAATACTTTTTTTGATATGAGCAATAGGTTGCTACGGCCGAGGGAGAGTGGATCTGCTGTTGTCTATTGCTTCTCGCATTGCTTGCTATGATTGGTGCTCATCGGCGAATGAGGCGTGGGCTCCTGTATTGCTCCTGCAGGACGCATGCAGTGCGCCGGCAGTTGTTCGCCGGTAGCTCTCGAGTCACGTGTTGTTGGTGCGGCTTGTTGGACTCTGAGGGTTGCCAGCCAGGATTGGGGAAGCTTGTATCCACGCGCTCTGTTCACGTTGTTGGGGTGTTTTATACTTTCTGTGGCTTCTCTGATCTTGCTTTTCGTCAAGGCCGGATGCTCAACCAGTAGGCGAGTTTCGTTAAATCTGATTCCTTCCCGTGATCTTGACGATGTTCTTTCACTGCAGACATGCTGTGTTGCACCACATGAATGTAACGCTCATGTTCTCGTATGCGTGTTGCTTCTCTACACAGACATTCCACCTTGTACACACATTGTGAAGCCTACCACATTCTGGATCTTGCGGCTGCTGTGGTAGGCAGGCTGGATACCAACCCGTCGATATAGTTTTTCAATCTGGCCAGCAACGTTTTTCACGTAAGATAAGCGCACTGCTGGATGCAGTTTGTCGATTTCTTGCATATCGCGCTTTCGTCTGTTTGTTGCCATGGCTGTTTGTACCGATTTATGGATGTAAGCAATGGCCACGAACGTTGTGTGAAGCCTTTGGAGCTCATGTGTTTTGTTTTGAGCATCGCTTAAGGCGCTGCGAACGGATGGCCAAAGAACGGGTAACAAAACTGTTTTGCTCTGGATGGTGGTTAGTTTGGGAGTGCAAATACCTGTCTATAGATGTAGGCTTCTGGTGTACTCTGTATCCCCGTGTGCTGTCGGTTGCCCTTTATACTTCCACGTCCAGGAAATTTGTGGTAAGGTCCTGTGGGACCAAACTGCTGAGGTCATCGGTCCCTAGGATTACACACTACTACTTAATCTAACTTAAACTAACTTACACTAAGGACGACACCCATGCCCAAGGGGGGACTCGAACCTCCGATGGGGGGGGGGGGGGGGGAGCCGCGAGAACCGTGACAGGACGCCTAAGACCGCGCGGCTACTAGTACAGTGAAACTGTCAGAAAAAAAGCCTGTACCTTGCAAAAGGTGGGGTAGAAGATTTTATTTTTTTAACTCGTTCATATTGTTGGAAAGGTTGGAAAACCAAGTTTTGCCAACAAAATTTCTCTTGGGAAAACTTTCTGCAGTCAAAAAACTTCGAAAATTTCGGACTTTTTTCAGTTTTTTCAAAATATCTCAGTTTCATTTGCTCCTATCGCTTTGACGTCTATTTTCATTATTAAAGAGCACAACATTCTCTACAAATTCGATTCTTACCATTTTTCTCTACTCCCAGTATCTAAGGCGCTACAGTGCGTCAAAAAATAACAATTTTTCAAATTTCGAGCAAAGTGACAAATTACCTAATTTTTGAACACTGTTATTTCATTTTCTATTTGTGTAGTGTAAACATATTACTCATCATGTTATTCACTGGAATTTACCATCTCACTCTGCTGCAGGGCCAGGACAAACAGCATAAAATTCAAACTACGAACACATTCACGTCGGATTGCGTGAAGTTTATTTGTGTTACAATATGTAATACGATTTCATGCAGGTGCCGTACATTTTCTACAGTTGATTGACGTTAATGATCAGCTATAAGAAAAACTATGTAGGAATTGTTTTTTAGCGGACAAAAGCGTTTTTATTCTTTGGCGGGAGGAAGGCGATTATCTCTGGTGATTCATCACAGCGCACTGACAGCTATTAGCACACAACAATACGGGTCCTAGAGTTTGGAGTCGCTTCCATTCAGTATATGTTGTGGTGCTAAAAATGAGTATGTCTGACATGAATTTGTGTTTCATTTGCGAAAAAACTGTGGTGAGTGGTGGATGCAATGTGGAAAAGAAAGGACTGAACACACTTATCGGTTGTAGTGCTAAACGCAGGGAGTCTGCTCACACCCGTTTTTTGAAAACACTCAGTGAAGTGATGGTGCATGAAGCATGCTACAAGAAGTACATTAATGAGAGAATGATAGCAGCTAGCCTTCGACATCCTCAGGAACCAACAGGCGTGCTACGTCGGTCGCAGGAAAAAGGTCAGTTCAATTTCAAAGAGAAATGCTTCTTACGTGCAAAAGGGAATTCTGATGACTTTTTAACCAAGCAGTTAAGATTGCCATATGCCAAACGAAATTTTGTTTACAAAGTAATGAAATTGGAAGTGCAATCTACAGTATTAGAACAGGCTAAACGACGTGGTGATGAATTTGGTCAACAAGTGATCGAGCGGATTCAAAATGTGAATGATTTGGTTGCTGCAGATGGGTGGTACCACAAATTTTGCTACAGAAAGTTCTTTCACCATGTTTCAGCTACTGGACAGAAGCGAGGTTACCGACCTGCAACACAAGTAGATGAAGGCATTGAGGCTGTATTTGCCTACCTGGAAACCAATACTGAAGAATGTCAGTTTTCTATTGACGATCTGTAAGAGCAAATACCCGCATCACCTCGTCCTGATATTCGAACTGTCAAGGATCGCCTTTTTCAGAAATATGGTGACGACGTGGTGATAGCTGAAACAGCTTCAAAGCCAGCAGTCGTATGTTTCAAGAATGTTGGGCACCAACTACTCAGTGAAAATTGGTACACCAAAAGAAATTCAAATCCTCAGCAAAGAAGACTAAGAATCGTCAAAACAGCTGCAAATATCATATTAGCCGATATAGGATCAGTAGCGTACGATGTAAAACAGTACTCTCCCTCTGATAATTTTTTATGTGATGTAGAGTGTCATACCAGAATCAGTAAGATTGCTCTTTGAAACTATAATTTTGAAACCCAAGCGGTCTCCCAGAAAATTGGGGAAAATATGTGTTTCTCTTGCTCATGCACTCATAAGTGCTGCGAGGCCACGTTCATTTATTTAATCACTTTTGACTGCTATTAGTGCATACTTGTACCGGAAGTTTGACTCAAAACATCTCATCCAGGTTTTGTCTTATCTTGGCTGTGCAGCATCTTTTACGGAAGCTGCCCTATTGGAAGTGTCTTCAGTCCTTCAGCTTGACAACGAAAGACAACGAAGTGACGCATTTTGCCAATTTGTGTTTGATAATGCAGATTTCAATGTAAACACCCTAGATGGAACTGGTACTTTTCATGCAATGGGAGGTATAATGTGTGTTACTCCTCATGATCATTGCTTCCTCAGAAAAATATTAAAAAGATGAATCATCGTCCCTCAGCTCAACTTGTTAATGAAGTCGGAAAAAATGACATACAGACATTCGACAGAACAGAAGTTGGAGGGCTGAAGGCTATAAAAATTGATGATTTGGACGTAATTTCTCCTGCAAAAGGTGAGATCGGCATCTCGACAACGGAAATTACATGGTTATATTGCAAATGGTCTCAGAATGCAGTTGTTTCAGGATGGAATGGTTACATGGAACGCTTGACGGCAGGCAAAGAATATGAACGTTCTAAAATAAAGTGTCTTCCGTTTCTTAATTCATCACCAACTCATTATGACACCATATATACTGCTCTGATGATAGCTAGAGATGCATTTAAAAGACATAATCAGACTACATGCTTTGTCACATTTGATCAGCCACTGCATTGGAAGGCAAGGGATATTGTGGAGATTGACTTTCCTGAATTTCATAATGTGGAGGTCCGACTTGGAGGTTTCCATTTCCTTATGTTGTTCATGGGATGTATCGGTACGATCAGGGTGGAAGTAGATTAAAGGAATTATTTAGTGTAATATTCGCTGAAAACAGCGTTGAAAAGATTTTTTCAGGACATGCATATTCCAGGGCTGTGCGAGCGCATTTACTGTGTGACCTTGCTTTGGCCTGTCAAGTGTGGGATCACATTGAGCTAACAGAAGACGAACGTGGGACATTGAATGACTTGTCTTCTCCTTGTGGTGAGTCAGAACTGTCAGTTGGCCGGGATACCAGTGTTCTCAGGGAACAAGTCATAAAAAAATTTGTAACTGCCCTGAAAACGATTGAAAGTAAGGGACCCACAGCAAACTTATGGGTTCAGTACTACAAGATGGTCATTCTCATGAAACAATTTATTGATGCGGTTTGATCAGGCAATTGGAAACTTCATCTTGAAAGTGTGCGAAAAATGCTTCCCTACTTCCATTCAGCTGGACATTTTATGTACGCTAAAAGTGGCCACCTCTCCTTACAGGATATGTTGAGACTCGAGGAAAAAATGGATTTATCAGAATGTGAGAAGTTCACAACGAAAGGGCATTTTACAATCCGGCGATCAGAAAAGTATTGGTCAGGGGTTCCTTCTGACATGACTATAGAACAAACATTGATGAGAACGATGAAGAGTTCTGGAGGACTTACTTCTGGCCGAGGAATTACGGATAGTGTATTAACGAGATGGACATTGGGTATGATTCACATGCAGAACGTTTGTGAAGAAATTGAGTCGCATTGCGAAGTGAGCGCAGTAACATCAGAACAGCATGTAATGCAAGAAGTTGTCGCATCGAACGAGATGGCATAGACTTGCGTAAGCTGCATGATTGGTTTTCAGTCCACCCTCACTTCCCTGAAAGTGGTTTTATAATGTCTATCAGCAGTGGTGTTGTCGGAACGGAGGATGTTAACTGTCATATGTGTCACGAAGAGGGGGGGAAAAGGCATGAAAAGAATAATTGGTGACAATTTCCACGATGTAAAGTTCCGTAGAAAAGATAAAGTTGTGACTCTCATTTCTGCGTTCAATTCTGTAACAGCTGGGAGCACTAAAATTACTCCTGTTGATGCTTTAACTCTTTTCCAAAGGATTTGTGTAATGAAACAAAGTGAAGAAGAGTTAAAAGCCTTTCTGAAATATGAACTTGCTCCTTACCCAATGTCCCTATTCTCAGAAAAAAGGCATGCGAAAAGGAACAAAATCTTCATTCTACAATGCCTTCGTTCCAGTGGAAGATGTGAAATCAGGTGGACCGAGTAAATTTTTTGTCATTGATGGAGGGTACCTTATCCACAAAGTGACTTGGCCTCGAAATGTTTGCTTCAAGTCAATAGCCCAAAGCTATGTTTCTTACCTGCAACGTTATTTTGGATCTCAATTTGCTATTGTATTTGATGGGTATCCATGTGAGGGACACAAATGTAGCACAAAGAGTGCTGGGAGGATTCATAGGTCCATAAAACATTCTTCGGTTGACGTTGTGGTTGAATCAGAGATGGTGAACCAACTCTCTCAGGAAAAGTTCTTGTACAATGAACGAAACAAGATGCGTTTGATCACACTTCTTAAAAAGGAATTTCTGGAGTGTAGCATTGAAGTGCACCAGGCACAAGAAGATGTTGACGTTGTGATTGTAACATCTACCATTTCAAGAACCAAAGATTTTGGAGGTGTTGTCATTGTAGGAGATGTTGACCTGCTTGTGCTCATGACCGGTTTGGGGCAAGACATTGCAAACTTATTTTTCTTAAATCCAGGAAGAGGAAATGCAGAAGACAAGTGTTTTCCTCTACATCTTACAAGTTTGACAGTGAATATATTCTGTTCACTCACGCCTTTAGCGGATGTGATACAACATCCGCTTTTTTTGGTCAATGAAAAATTAAGTGCTGCCATATTGTTGCGAAAAATGAACACCTAACCTCAGCGCTTTGCATCTTCAATAAATCACATTCTACCCGTGAAGAAATAATAACAGCAGGAGAACAGGTTACTACCGCATTGTATAGTGGAGGTGTCAGCAGTTCCCACACACTAGACCATTTGCGGTACCAGCTCTTCGCCAAGTCTGCCACAAAAAGCAAACTGAATCTTGCACGGTTGCCACCTACACAAGATCCTGCACAGCATCATTCGTTGCGGACTTACCAACAAGTCCAAAGTTGGATGGGAAACTAGAAACCTCCTGAGAAATGGGGCTGGAATCACAGTGACTACGGTCCAATACCCGTTATAATGAGCCAAGATCCAGCACATGAAGCACTTCTTCACATTGTTTCATGCTCATGCAAGCTGAACTGTGGTGGAGCGTGCTCCTGCAGAAAAGCGGGTTTGAAATGTTCATCAATTTGCAAGAAATGTATTGGGGTCAACTGTGAAAACGTGCCAAAATTTTTATATGAAAACAGTGAAGAAAATGTTATGTAGGATGTTGAGGAAACCGCTGACGAAATCAACGAACTTGCTGAGGCTGACTCGCTGTTTAAAGAAGAGGTCAATCTGGGATCAACTCTATATACAGACCCTGAATCCGTAACTCAAGGTATTTCTGGTGACACTGAGGGACCTGGCCCATCAAAACGTTGGAAGTGATGCTCATATCTGTCTCAAGCGTGCTAAAGTGCGATATTTACAAGTATTACACACCCAGAACTGTCAACATTGTTTAGTAACTGACAATGCATTTTAATTGTAATAAAGCTACTTATTTTTAATGTCAACTGTGTGGCTTTTATACACAATTTATTTCGTGTGCGTTTGAATGTGTGTGTGTGTGTGTGTGTGTGTGTGTGTGTGTGTGTGAATCACAATAGTTGGGTGCCCAGCATACAGAGAAATTGAATACCTGAAAGTGATGTGGGAAATTCCAACATATAACATGATGTATAATGTATTTATACTACACAAACAGAAACTGAAAAAATAGTGTTCAGAAATAAGGTATCTTGCCACTACGCTAAAAATTTGAAAAAAATGGTTTTTTTTTTGAGGCGCTGTAGCGCCTTAGATATTGGAAGTAGAAAAAATGGCAAGAATCAAATTTGTAGAGAATTTTGTGCTCTTTAAAAAAGAAACTAGACATTAAAGCGATAGGAGCAAAAAAACTGAGATAGTTTGAAAAAACTGAAAAAAGGCCGAAATTTTTCAAGTTTTTTGACTGCAGAAAGTTTCCCCCCGCGAAATTTTGTTGGCAAAACTCGGTTTTGTAATCTTTCGAACCATATGAACGAGTTGAAAAAATAAACTCTTCTACCCCCGCCTTTCGCAAGGTATATCTGCTATTTGACTGGACTATACCCCGCGTGGAAAGGAATGAAACAGCACCTTTCTTCTCTATCTCAGACGTGAACTCCTGTGCGTTTTATTTTAACATTCGTGAATCGTGTGTAACTCTGGTTCACCATGACACTATATAGCGAACGTATCTCCGTACATCCTAACCAGCGTCCTTGGTCTGTCTTCTATTGTGCAACCTTTAGCTCATCTCAGGAATTTCATTTCTTGTGCCTGAATACAGCCTTCTTGTTTCTGGTAATCGTCTGGGTCACACTTCCACACAACAGTCTGTGTACTGTTACAGTTTAGTATAATTTAATTTGAGTAGCTTTCCTAATTTTGTTTTTAGGTTTCTGTTAACTGTTTCACATACCTGTCTGAATTTATAAAGATTAATTTTTATACCTTTTCTGTAGCCACGTATCATATCACATGCTAGGTAAGTGGCGTTTTTTACTTACTGTAAAATCTTCCGATCTAGCAGTATTTTGTTTCTAATGTGTCCTTTTCTCGCGAAAGCCATTGTCTTAGTTTTTCCTGTTGAGATCTCCATGTCAGATTTCGCTCTTATTTGTTCTGGTAAGTAAATTCCTTTTTCAAGGTACTTCTCTTTATCTGCTAAGATCACAGCATCGTCAGCATGCAGTAAGTTATTTAAAAGAGTTCTACTGTATAGGCACGTACCTTCTGCATTTCTGTTTTCCAAATAATCGTCATTAGTGTATATAAATGTTGAAAGATGTTGGGAAGATAACCTGCTTTATCGCAACCTTTGTTAGTTGGTATCTCATTAATAATTTCTCTGGTGGAAATCTAGTGTTCTGATATAATATTTGCGACGAATTTATTTGATTTTTCGTGCATCTGCGATTCGTCATTATCTTCCAGTATTAATTAAAGGTCTTCTTCTTCCCCTCCTTCACTTCCAGTAATGGGCATAGAGGCTTTAGCGGGAATCTGTCCACCCATACGGTCTACATGTTCCTTCCACTTTCTCCTATTTTCCTTTATTGTTGCGTTTAGGTTTTATATTCCAAAATTTTTCCTTATACCTCCATTTCGTTTTCTATCTTCCCTTGTTTATCCTTACACACTTCTTAGAAATCTCATTTCTTCAAAATTCATTCTACTTTCTTGGTGTCGTTTTATTGTCTGTGCTTCGCTTGCTTGAGTAAGGCTAGGTACTGCTGACGTTTTATAAAACTACAGCTGGGTTTCTTTCCTGGCTTTATTCGGGAAACTTTTTACGATGGTTCCACATATGGAAGTAAACTTATTTAATTTTTGGTTCACGTTATCGCTATATAAACTTATTTAATTTTTGGTTCACGTTATCGCTATATTCGTAATGATGTCGCAACCTATATATGTAAAATGTTTTACTTGCTCCAAGATTTTGTTATTAAAGACTGTTTTGGATTTACCGGTTGTCTTCCCTAAAGTGCCATCAATTCGTTTTATCTACTGACAGTGTTAGGCTGTTGTTATAAGCTATGTGCTGCAACTTACAGACTCCCATCTGAAGGTCATTTCCACTTTCTGTAATCAGACTCAGGTCATCTGCATATGAAACAGTATCTTCGTCGTACCTCTCATTTTTGTTCATTGGCTTTATTGTTGTAGTTTCCATATCTATAACAGTTTCGGTGTCTGTGTATAGACTCTTAATACATTTATGAGGTGAGATGGATAACCTCGTTCAGCCATGATATTCCATAGCATTTCTCTATTCAAACTGTCGAAAGGTTTCTCAAAATCTACAGAAACAGGAATAAAGATGTAAATGCAAACTGAAAGTAAAAGAACTCGAGGCATTACCCCAGCTTCATCTGTTATGTAGACAACACATTTTTAATTGTGCTTCATGGCAGTGAAGGCCTAAATCGACCACATGAACACCAGAAACACCAGATTTAAAGGGGAGACTGAAAAGAGTAGGAAGTAGTCATTCACAGATATGTTGCGTGAACGGAACCTACTGTAGGTCTGTGTGTCTAAATCCATTTACAAAAATGCTGCGATCTGTAGAAGATAATTTCGGACCGAAAGTGTCAGTTATTCATAACGCTCCAGTACGGTGTGCCAGCAGTTACATGGAAAGCTCCAAGAGGACTGTTGTTCATCTCAACAATAGAAATTCCGAACAGTCAGGGGTTTTCGAGCATATTCGCATAATTATACCCACAAACACCAGATTTAAAGGGGAGACTGAAAAGAGTAGGAGTTGTCATTCACAGATATCTTGCGTGGACGGAATCTACTGTAGGTCTGTGTGTCTAAATCCATTTACAAAAATGCTACGATCTGTAGAAGATAATTTCGGACCGAAAGTGTCAGTTATTCATAACGCTCCAGTACGGTGTGCCAGCAGTAACATGGAAAGCTCCAAGAGGACTGTTGTTCATCTCAACAATAGAAATTCCGAACAGTATCCGGTTTTCGAGCATATTCGCATAATTATACCCACAAACACCAGATTTAAAGGGGAGACTGAAAAGAGTAGGAGTTGTCATTCACAGATATCTTGCGTGGACGGAATCTACTGTAGGTCTGTGTGTCTAAATCCATTTACAAAAATGCTGCGATATGTAGAAGATAATTTCGGACCGAAAGTGTCAGTTATTCATAACGCTCCAGTACGGTGTGCCAGCAGTTACATGGAAAGCTCCAAGAGGACTGTTGTTCATCTCAACAATACAAATTCCGAACAGTATGCAGGTTTCGAGCATATTCGCATAATTATACCCACAAACACCAGATTTAAAGGGGAGAGTGAAAAGAGTAGGAGTTGTCATTCACAGATATCTTGCGTGGACGGAATCTACTGTAGGTCTGTGTGGCTAAATCCATTTACAAAAATGCTGCGATCTGTAGAAGATAATTTCGGACCGAAAGTGTCAGTTATTCATGACGCTTCAGTACGGAGTGCCAGCAGTTATATGGAAAGCTCCAAGAGGACTGTTGTTCATCTCAACAATAGAAATTCCGAACAGTCAGGGGTTTTCGAGCATATTCGCATAATTATACCCACAAACACCAGATTTAAAGGGGAGACTGAAAAGAGTAGGAGTTGTCATTCACAGATATCTTGCATGGACGGAATCTACTGTAGGTCTGTGTGTCTAAATCCATTTACAAAAATGCTGCGATCTGTAGAAGATAATTTCGGACCGAAAGTGTCAGTTATTCATAACGCTCCAGTACGGTGTGCCAGCAGTTACATGGAAAGCTCCAAGAGGACTGTTGTTCATCTCAACAATAGAAATTCCGAACAGTATGCGGTTTTCGAGCATATTCGCATAATTATACCCACAAACACCAGATTTAAAGGGGAGACTGAATAGAGTAGGAGTTGTCATTCTCAGATATCTTGTGTGGACGGAATCTACTGTAGGTCTGTGTGTCTAAATCCATTTACAAAAATGCTGCGATATGTAGAAGATAATTTCGGACCGAAAGTGTCAGTTATTCATAACGCTCCAGTACGGTGTGCCAGCAGTTACATGGAAAGCTCCAAGAGGACTGTTGTTCATCTCAACAATAGAAATTCCGAACAGTATGCGGTTTTCGAGCATATTCGCATAATTATACCCACAGACACCAGATTTAAAGGGGAGAGTGAAAAGAGTAGGAGTTGTCATTCACAGATATCTTGCGTGGACGGAATCTACTGTAGGTCTGTGTGTCTAAATCCTTTTTCAAAAATGCTGCGATCGGTAAAAGATAATTTCGGACCGAAAGTGTCAGTTATTCATGACGCTCCAGTGTGCCAGCAGTTACATGGAAAGCTCCAAGAGGACTGTTGTTCATCCCAACAATAGAAATTCCGAACAGTATGCGGTTTTCGAGCATCTTCGCATAATTATACCCACAAACACCAGATTTAAAGGGGAGACTGAAAAGAGTAGGAGTTGTCATTCACAGATATCTTGCGTGGACGGAATCTACTGTAGGTCTGTGTGTCTAAATCCATTTACAAAAATGCTGCGATCTGTAGATGATAATTTCGGACCGAAAGTGTCAGTTATTCATGACGCTTCAGTATGGAGTGCCAGCAGTTATATGGAAAGCTCCAAGAGGACTGTTGTTCATCTCAACAACAGAAATTCCGAACAGTATGCGGTTTTCGAGCATATTCGCATAATTATATCCACAAACACCAGATATAAAGGGGAGACTGAAAAGAGTACGAGCTGTCATTCACAGATATCTTGCGTGGACGGAATCTACTGTAGGTCTGTGTGTCTAAATCCATTTACAAAAATGCTGCGATCTGTAGAAGATAATTTCGGACCGAAAGTGTCAGTTATTCATGACGCTCCAGTATGGTGTGCCACCAGTTACATGGAAAGCTCCAAGAGGACTGTTGTTCATCTCAACAATAGAAATTCCGAACAGTCAGGGGTTTTCGAGCATATTCGCATAATTATACCCACAAACACCAGATTTAAAGGGGAGACTGAAAAGAGTAGGCGTTGTCATTCACAGATATCTTGCGTGGACGGAATCTACTGTAGGTCTGTGTGTCTAAATCCATTTACAAAAATGCTGTGATCTGTAGTAGACAATTTAGGACCGAAAGTGTCATTTATTCATGACGCTCTAGTACGGTGTGCCAGCAGTTACATGGAAAGCTCCAAGAGGACTGTTGTTCATCTCAACAATAGAAATTCCGAACAGTATGCGGTTTTCCAGCATATTCGCATAATTATACCCACAAACACCAGATTTAAAGGGGAGACTGAAAAGAGTAGGAGTTGTCATTCACAGATATCTTGCGTGGACGGAATCTACTGTAGGTCTGTGTGTCTAAATCCATTTACAAAAATGCTACGATCTGTAGAAGATAATTTCGGACCGAAAGTGTCAGTTATTCATAACGCTCCAGTACGGTGTGCCAGCAGTAACATGGAAAGCTCCAAGAGGAAAGTTGTTCATCTCAACAATAGAAATTCCGAACAGTCAGGGGTTTTCGAGCATATTCGCATAATTATACCCACAAACACCAGATTTACAGGGGAGACTGAAAAGAGTAGGAGTTGTCATTCACAGATATCTTGCGTGGACGGAATCTACTGTAGGTCTGTGTGTCTAAATCCATTTACAAAAATGCTGCGATATGTAGAAGATAATTTCGGACCGAAAGTGTCAGTTATTCATAAATCTCCAGTACGGTGTGCCAGCAGTTACATGGAAAGCTCCAAGAGGACTGTTGTTCATCTCAACAATACAAATTCCGAACAGTATGCGGGTTTCGAGCATATTCGCATAATTATACCCACAAACACCAGATTTAAAGGGGCGAGTGAAAAGAGTAGGAGTTGTCATTCACAGATATCTTGCGTGGACGGAATCTACTGTAGGTATGTGTGTCTAAATCCATTTACAAAAATGCTGCGATCTGTAGAAGATAATTTCGGACCGAAAGTGTCATTTATTCATGACGCTCCAGTACGGTGTGCCAGCAGTTACATGGAAAGCTCCAAGAGGACTGTTGTTCATCTCAACAATAGAAATTCCGAACAGTATCCGGTTTTCGAGCATATTCGCATAATTATACCCACAAACACCAGATTTAAAGGGGAGACTGAAAAGAGTACGAGTTGTCATTCACAGATATCTTGCGTGGACGGATTCTACTGTAGGTCTGTGTGTCTAAATCCATTTACAAAAATGCTGCGATCTGTAGAAGATAATTTCGGACCGAAAGTGTCAGTTATTCATGACGCTCCAGTATGGTGTGCCAGCAGTTACATGGAAAGCTCCAAGAGGACTGTTGTTCATCTCAACAATAGAAATTCCGAACAGTCAGGGGTTTTCGAGCATATTCGCATAATTATACCCACAAACACCAGATTTAAAGGGGAGACTGAAAAGAGTAGTAGTTGTCATTCACAGATATCTTCCGTGGACGGAATCTACTGTAGGTCTGTGTGTCTAAATCCATTTACAGAAATGCTGCGATCTGTAGAAAATAATTTCGGACCGAAAGTGTCATTTATTCATGACGCTCTAGTACGGTGTGCCAGCAGTTACATGGAGAGCTCCAAGAGGACTGTTGTTCATCTCAACAATAGAAATTCCGAACAGTCAGGGGTTTTCGAGCATATTCGCATAATTATACCCACAAACACCAGATTTAAAGGGGAGACTGAAAAGAGTAGGTGTTGTCATTCACAGATATCTTGCGTGGATGGAATCTACTGTAGGTCTGTGTGTCTAAATCCATTTACAAAAATGCTGCGATCTGTAGAAGATAATTTCGGACCGAAAGTGTCAGTTATTCATAACGCTTCAGTACGGAGTGCCAGCAGTTATATGGAAAGCTCCAAGAGGACTGTTGTTCATCTCAACAATAGAAATTCCGAACAGTATGCGGTTTTCCAGCATATTCGCATAATTATACCCACAAACACCAGATTTAAAGGGGAGACTGAAGAGAGTAGGAGTTGTCATTCACAGATATCTTGCGTGGACGGAATCTACTGTAGGTCTGTGTGTCTAAATCCATTTACAAAAATGCTGCGATCTGTAGAAGATAATTTCGGACCGAAAGTGTCAGTTATTCATGACGCTCCAGTACGGTGTGCCAGCAATTACATGGAAAGCTCCAAGAGGACTGTTGTTCATCTCAACAATAGAAATTCCGAACAGTATGCGGTTTTCGAGCATATTCGCATAATTATACCCACAAACACCAGATTTAAAGGGGAGACTGAAAAGAGTAGGAGTTGTCATTCACAGATATCTTGCGTGGACGGAATCTACTGTAGGTCTGTGTGTCTAAATCCATTTACAAAAATGCTGCGATCTGTAGAAGATAATTTCGGACCGAAAGTGTCAGTTATTCATGACGCTTCAGTACGGAGTGCCAGCAGTTATATGGAAAGCTCCAAGAGGACTGTTGGTCATCTAAAATATAGAAATTCCGAACAGTATGCGGTTTTCGAGCATATTCGCATAATTATATCCACAAACACCAGATATAAAGGGGAGACTGAAAAGAGTACGAGTTGTCAATCACAGATATCTTGCGTGGACGGTATCTACTGTAGGTCTGTGTGTCTAAATCCATTTACAAAAATGCTGCGATCTGTAGAAGATAATTTCGGACCGAAAGTGTCAGTTATTCATGACGCTCCAGTATGGTGTGCCAGCAGTTACATGGAAAGCTCCAAGAGGACTGTTGTTCATCTCAACAATAGAAATTCCGAACAGTCAGGGGTTTTCGAGCATATTCGCATAATTGTACCCACAAACACCAGATTTAAAGGGGAGACTGAAAAGAGTAGGAGTTGTCATTCACAGATATCTTGCGTGGACGGAATCTACTGTAGGTCTGTGTGTCTAAATCCATTTACAAAAATGCTGCGATCTGTAGAAGATAATTTCGGACCGAAAGTGTCATTTATTCATGACGCTCTAGTACGGTGTGCCAGCAGTTACATGGTAAGCTCCAAGAGGACTGTTGTTCATCTCAACAATAGAAATTCCGAACAGTCAGGGGATTTCGAGCATATTCGCATAATTATACCCACAAACACCAGATTTAAAGGGGAGACTGAAAGGAGTAGGAGTTGTCATTCACAGATATCTTGCGTGGACGGAATCTACTGTAGGTCTGTGTGTCTAAATCCATTTACAAAAATGCTGCGATCTGTAGAAGATAATTTCGGACCGAAAGTGTCAGTTATTCATGACGCTTCAGTACGGAGTGCCAGCAGTTATATGGAAAGCTCCAAGAGGACTGTTGTTCATCTCAACAATAGAAATTCCGAACAGTATGCGGTTTTCCAGCATATTCGCATAATTATACCCACAAACACCAGATTTAAAGGGGAGACTGAAAAGAGTAGGAGTTGTCATTCACAGATATCTTGCGTGGACGGAATCTACTGTAGGTCTGTGTGTCTAAATCCATTTACAAAAATGCTGCGATATGTAGAAGATAATTTCGGACCGAAAGTGTCAGTTATTCATAACGCTCCAGTACGGTGTGCCAGCAGTTACATGGAAAGCTCCAAGAGGACTGTTGTTCATCTCAACAATACAAATTCCGAACAGTATGCGGTTTTCGAGCATATTCGCATAATTATACCCACAAACACCAGATTTAAAGGGGAGAGTGAAAAGAGTAGGAGTTGTCATTCACAGATATCTTGCGTGGACGGAATCTACTGTAGGTCTGTGTGTCTAAATCCATTTACAAAAATGCTGCGATCTGTAGAAGATAATTTAGGACCGAAAGTGTCATTTATTCATGACGCTCCAGTACGGTGTGCCAGCAGTTACATGGAAAGCTCCAAGAGGACTGTTGTTCATCTCAACAATAGAAATTCCGAACTGTATGCGGTTTTCAAGCATATTCGCATAATTATACCCACAAACACCAGATTTAAAGGGGAGACTGAAAAGAGTAGGAGTTGTCATTCACAGATATCTTGCGTGGACGGAATCTACTGTAGGTCTGTGTGGCTAAATCCATTTACAAAAATGCTGCGATCTGTAGAAGATAATTTCGGACCGAAAGTGTCAGTTATTCATAACGCTTCAGTACGGTCTGCCAGCAGTTACATGGAAAGCTCCAAGAGGACTGTTGTTCATCTCAACAATAGAAATTCCGAACAGTATGTGGTTTTCGAGCATATTCGCATAATTATACCCACAAACACCAGATTTAAAGGGGAGAGTGAAAAGAGTAGGAGTTGTCATTCACAGATATCTTGCGTGGACGGAATCTACTGTAGGTCTGTGTGTCTAAATCCATTTACAAAAATGCTGCGATCTGTAGAAGATAATTTCGGACCGAAAGTGTCAGTTATTCATGACGCTCCAGTACGGTGTGCCAGCAGTTACATGGAAAGCTCCAAGAGGACTGTTGTTCATCTCAACAATAGAAATTCCGAACAGTATGTGGTTTTCGAGCATATTCGCATAATTATACCCACAAACACCAGATTTAAAGGAGAGACTGAAGAGAGTAGGAGTTGTCATTCACAGATATCTTTCGTGGACGGAATCTACTGTAGGTCTGTGTGTCTAAATCCATTTACAAAAATGCTGCGATCTGTAGAAGATAATTTCGGACCGAAAGTGTCATTTATTCATGACGCTCCAGTACGGTGTGCCAGCAGTTACATGGAAAGCTCCAAGAGGACTGTTGTTCATCTCAACAATAGAAATTCCGAACAGTCAGGGGTTTTCGAGCATATTCGCATAATTATACCCACAAACACCAGATTTAAAGGGGAGACTGAAAAGAGTAGGAGTTGTCATTCACAGATATCTTGCGTGGACGGAATCTACTGTAGGTCTGTGTGTCTAAATCCATTTACAAAAATGCTGCGATCTGTAGAAGATAATTTCGGACCGAAAGTGTCAGTTATTCATGACGCTTCAGTACGGAGTGCCAGCAGTTATATGGAAAGCTCCAAGAGGACTGTTGTTCATCTCAACAATAGAAATTCCGAACTGTATGCGGTTTTCGAGCATATTCGCATAATTATACCCACAGACACCAGATTTAAAGGGGAGACTGAAAAGAGTAGGAGTTGTCATTCACAGATATCTTGCGTGGACGGAATCTACTGTAGGTCTGTGTGTCTAAATCCATTTACAAAAATGCTGCGATCTGTAGAAGATAATTTCGGACCGAAAGTGTCAGTTATTCATAACGCTTCAGTACGGTGTGCCAGCAGTTACATGGAAAGCTCCAAGAGGACTGTTGTTCATCTCAACAATAGAAATTCCGAACAGTCAGGGGTTTTCGAGCATATTCGTATAATTATACCCACAAACACCAGATTTAAAGGGGAGACTGAAGAGAGTAGGAGTTGTCATTCACAGATATCTTGCGTGGACGGAATCTACTGTAGGTCTGTGTGTCTAAATCTATTTACAAATATGCTGCGATCTGTAGAAGATAATTTCGGACCGAAAGTGTCAGTTATTCATGACGCTCCAGTACGGTGTGCCAGCAGTTACATGGAAAGCTCCAAGAGGACTGTTGTTCATCTCAACAATAGAAATTCCGAACAGTATGCGGTTTTCCAGCATATTCGCATAATTATACCCACAAACACCAGATTTAAAGGGGAGACTGAAGAGAGTAGGAGTTGTCATTCACAGATATCTTGCGTGGACGGAATCTACTGTAGGTCTGTGTGTCTAAATCCATTTACAAAAATGCTGCGATCTGTAGAAGATAATTTCGGACCGAAAGTGTCAGTTATTCATGACGCTTCAGTACGGAGTGCCAGCAGTTATATGGAAAGCTCCAAGAGGACTGTTGTTCATCTCAACAATAGAAATTCCGAACAGTCAGGGGTTTTCGAGCATATTCGCATAATTATACCCACAAACACCAGATTTAAAGGGGAGACTGAAAAGAGTAGGAGTTGTCATTCACAGATATCTTCCGTGGACGGAATCTACTGTAGGTCTGTGTGTCTAAATCCATTTACAGAAATGCTGCGATCTGTAGAAAATAATTTCGGACCGAAAGTGTCATTTATTCATGACGCTCTAGTACGGTGTGCCAGCAGTTACATGGAAAGCTCCAAGAGGACTGTTGTTCATCTCAACAATAGAAATTCCGAACAGTATGTGGTTTTCGAGCATATTCGCATAATTATACCCACAAACACCAGATTTAAAGGGGAGACTGAAAAGAGTAGGAGTTGTCATTCACAGATATCTTGCGTGGATGGAATCTACTGTAGGTCTGTGTGTCTAAATCCATTTACAAAAATGCTGCGATCTGTAGAAGATAATTTCGGACCGAAAGTGTCAGTTATTCATGACGCTTCAGTACGGAGTGCCAGCAGTTATATGGAAAGCTTTAATAGGACTGTTGTTCATCTCAACAATAGAAATTCCGAACAGTATGCGGTTTTCCAGCATATTCACATAATTATACCCACAAACACCAGATTTAAAGGGGAGACTGAAGAGAGTAGGAGTTGTCATTCACAGATATCTTGCGTGGACGGAATCTACTGTAGGTCTGTGTGTCTAAATCCATTTACAAAAATGCTGCGATCTGTAGAAGATAATTTCGGACCGAAAGTGTCATTTATTCATGACGCTCCAGTGTGCCAGCAGTTACATGGAAAGCTCCAAGAGGACTGTTGTTCATCTCAACAATAGAAATTCCGAACAGTATGTGGTTTTCGAGCATATTCGCATAATTATACCCACAAACACCAGATTTAAAGGGGAGACTGAAAAGAGTAGGAGTTGTCATTCACAGATATCTTGCGTGGATGGAATCTACTGTAGGTCTGTGTGTCTAAATCCATTTACAAAAATGCTGCGATCTGTAGAAGATAATTTCAGACCGAAAGTGTCAGTTATTCATGACGCTTCAGTACGGAGTGCCAGCAGTTATATGGAAAGCTCCAAGAGGACTGTTGTTCATCTCAACAATAGAAATTCCGAACATTATGCGGTTTTCGAGCATATTCGCATAATTATACCCACAAACACCAGATTTAAAGGGGAGACTGAAAAGAGTAGGAGTTGTCATTCACAGATATCTTGCGTGGACGGAATCTACTGTAGGTCTGTGTGTCTAAATCTATTTACAAAAATGCTGTGATCTGTAGAAGATAATTTCGGACCGAAAGTGTCAGTTATTCATGACGCAACAGTATGGTGTGCCAGCAGTTACATGGAAAGCTCCAAGAGGACTGTTGTTCATCTCAACAATAGAAATTCCGAACAGTCAGGGGTTTTCGAGCATATTCGCATAATTATACCCACAAACACCAGATTTAAAGGGGAGAGTGAAAAGAGTAGGAGTTGTCATTCACAAATATCTTGCGTGGACGGAATTTACTGTAGGTCTGTGTGTCTAAATCCATTTACAAAAATGCTGCGATCTGTAGAAGATAATTTCGGACCGAAAGTGTCATTTATTCATGACGCTCTAGTACGGTGTGCCAGCAGTTACATGGAAAGCTCCAAGAGGACTGTTGTTCATCTCAACAATAGAAATTCCGAACAGTATGCGGTTTTCGAGCATATTCGCATAATTATACCCACAAACACCAGATTTAAAGGGGAGACTGAAAAGAGTAGGAGTTGTCATTCACAGATATCTTGCGTGGACGGAATCTACTGTAGGTCTGTGTGTCTAAATCCATTTAGAAAAATGCTGCGATCTGTAGAAGATAATTTAGGACCGAAAGTGTCAGTTATTCATGACGCTTCAGTACGGAGTGCCAGCAGTTATATGGAAAGCTCCAAGAGGACTGTTGTTCATCTCAACAATAGAAATTCCGAACAGTATGCGGTTTTCCAGCATATTCGCATAATTATACCCACAAACACCAGATTTAAAGGGGAGACTGAAAAGAGTAGGAGTTGTCATTCACAGATATCTTGCGTGGACGGAATCT
Source organism: Schistocerca cancellata (assembly GCF_023864275.1). Lineage (NCBI taxonomy): Eukaryota > Metazoa > Arthropoda > Insecta > Orthoptera > Acrididae > Schistocerca > Schistocerca cancellata. Next base: position 639,252,582 of record NC_064631.1, on the reverse strand, counting down.
ACTGTAGGTCTGTGTGTCTAAATCCATTTACAAAAATGCTACGATCTGTAGAAGATAAATTCGGACCGAAAGTGTCAGTTATTCATAACGCTCCAGTACGGTGTGCCAGCAGTTACATGGAAAGCTCCAAGAGGACTGTTGTTTATCTCAACAATAGAAATTCCGAACAGTCAGGGGTTTTCGAGCATATTCGCATAATTATACCCACAAACACCAGATTTAAAGGGGAGACTGAAAAGAGTAGGAGTTGTTATTCACAGATATCTTGCGTGGACGGAATCTACTGTAGGTCTGTGTGTCTAAATCCATTTACAAAAATGCTGCGATCTGTAGAAGATAATTTCGGACCGAAAGTGTCAGTTATTCATAACGCTTCAGTTCGGTGTGCCAGCAGTTACATGGAAAGCTCCAAGAGGACTGTTGTTCATCTCAACTACAGAAATTCCGAACAGTATGCGGTTTTCGAGCATATTCGCATAATTGAGCACAATACTCAGGTCGTGCAATTACGGACGTCTCAAATAGGGAAGCTTCCATATGTGGACCTGCGAGTACAATTCCACTAAGAGCATCAACAATACGTCTTAAACCGAAACTTTTGTACATGAATGTACTGAGCCCAGTCAGTAGTGAGATTGAAATGACTATGGCTTTACTGCAGAAATCACTGCATGTGACAAAGCAACACAGTTTCTTTCCATTTATATAGAGTTCATCGTTTGTGTTTCAAAATCAACGACTCTGAGAAATGGAGTAATGATTCAGGGATCACTGATTGGACATCTGGTAAGAAATCATCAGGTGGAGGGTATTGTCAATTTTAACATCTGCACGATTGACGGGTTGAATACTTTCCAATCAATGGGAGGAATCATGGCAGTCACTCCCTACACAGCTATAGAGTTTGACAAGAGCATTGATCAGGAAAGAAGACGTTCAACTTATGAATTTTTATCTACCCAAGTGGAGCTTCGCAAAGGGTAACAAAGTCTTTTGAAAAATCACGTCGTTTAAAGACGCAAGGTACTTCACTAGATACCATTTCCGATTAAGAACCAAATGCTGCAGTCGCAGAGGAGTAGTTTCTCACAAACGAGAGCAGCAATAACCATTTGATTTTGATGCTCATGACAAAATTTGAGGATGGAGGTATTCAAGTGCTACTTGCGGAAGAAGATGCGGTGTGGAAACAGCTATTTCCGAAGTCCGACAGTGTGACAATCGCGAGTGAAGACATTGACATGCTTGTTCTCCTAACGGGTCGAGGAAACAATTACAACAAATTGTACTTCCATAAACCGGAAGAGGGAAATCAGCAAGAATGTGGTAATGTAATAGTTTTTCCAATTTCGATCCAGCATTTGACCTTTCCAACCAGGCCTTCACAGGATGTAATACAACATTCTCTCTTTTGACCAACGAAAAGGGATATTACGAAACGTCGTAGAGCAACAAACACAAATCAAAGTGAAAGCTGCTGTATTTGTAATCCCTCAGTGTCTCAAGACATAATAGCACTGGCAGGAGAACAGATGATGTTATCACTGTATGGGAATTCCAATGCCCGACTGTGGGCGAGCTCAGCTACGAATTCTTTGTAAAGTCTGCTCCGAGAAAATCTTTCAAAAACGAAAGGCTACCACGAGCATCGGACCCAGCAAGGACTCATTGTGATCCTACCATAAAGTGCAATCTTGGCTAGGGAAGAAAACTGATCCATGCATGTGGAACTGCAAGAAAAACTTTTCAGGATTGTTTCTCGTGAAAATGACGAAAGATACTGAAGATGATTTCCTGCGCATGCAGAGCAGGATGCACAGCAGTATGTGGATGTCGAAAATCTGGACGGAACTGCTCCTCGACTTGCCAACACTGTTGTGGCTTATCTTGCGAGAACGCCTCAAAAACTGGGCTCTACGAGGATGAGGAAGAGATCGAAGATATGTTCCAGGACGAGAAAGTTGGTGAAGGTGATGCAACGAACACTGAGGACTGGATGCTCGACCAGGACCTGCTATAGTCTCCCAAACGCACGTCGATGGAATTGAAATTTGATAAAATGATGATCTCCAACATTAAAATTGTGTTTATTTAATTTTGTCATACCTTTTTATTTGTTTATTTGTACAAATTTTTATGTTGCTCATACGTAAATACATATTAGCCATTACTATGTGCTTGGTTTTCATTTTAGCAACCCTCTCTTACCAAATAAGGCATAGATAAAGATGAATAAAAATACACGTGAATGAAGAAAATTAAAAATATTTACAAAGAGGGCGTCTTTCCACAGCAAATTTCATTTCATTGAATAACTTTTACTTACAAGAAACACAACAGAATGGAGTAAAAAAATTGCCTTTCAGATGTATGAGCGCCTAATAGTGCCTCAAACTGTGAAACTAGATGCTTTTTCAACATGAAATATCATGCTCTACAACTTTGATAACATGACGTTTTTCGTTTTGAGTTGCCACTTCTGAGTTGCAGGCCTTGGAGTCGACACTTAAGCCAAGCTTGTAAAAATTAATCACTTCATCAACTGATTACTGTTTAACACTGCACCGATTTTGATATTTAGGTAGGTTACCCGACAGAAAATTTAATGCTATTTCATTTTGGTAAGGGTAACGTTTTCAGTATGATGCATAGTTACCGAGCAGTAGGCAAAAACCTGAAAAAATAAAAAAAAATCTTGATTTTTTTTTTGGCCACAAAATGTTGCTCCGAGTGTTTTGAAGGTCGAAAACTTGTATTCATCATACTCTCAACTATGTACACAAGATTAAAAAATAAAGTCTTCTATCTCGCTTTTTGTGAGCAAAAAGTACCCCGTTCCAGGGTTATTTAGACAAGGAGTACGACCGTCCCTTTGAACTATTGGGTGGGTTAGGGATGCAGATGAAATCAGTGTGTTTGTCAACAACTGTAACAGACAAAACATCTATACAATTAGCAATTAATGGAAGTGGGTATTTGAAAAACAAAAATCATAGAGGAAACTTCACATAATTTACCACTTGATATGAGTGGCAGCAAGCAATGCTGAAGTGCAAGCAATATTTCTCGCCAGCTTTGTAGCGTCGTGATAACGTAAATGAACCAATCAGAAGCCGACCTGTCCTCGTTAACATGGGATCCTCGTGACTTTGCTAGCGATCAGAATTAGTCCCTGGCGTGGTTACCGTTGAAAGCATGGAATTTCTTCTGGGCTTGATGCGAAAGGTTAACCGATAGCTTTTTATCCACAGAGTCGATGGCGAAAAAAATTTTAGCGCTCCCAATTTCTGATTCATTATGGTTTCCTTAAACTACTTCAGTTGAATGGGCCCTAAAAATCGACTACGACTCGATCGAATTACGAGGGTAAGTCAAATGAAACCTTAAATTTTTTTACGTATCATTTATTGTACAGAAGTGGTACAAAGCTGTATCACTTTTCAACATAATCTCCCCCACGCTCAATGCAAGTCCTCCAGCGCTTACAAAGTGCATAAATTCCTTTACAAAAAAATTCTTTTCGTAGTCCGCGCAACCACTCACGCACCGCGTGGCGTACCCCTTCATCAGAACAGAACTTCTTTCCTCCCATTGCGTCTTTGGGTGGTCCAAACATATGGAAATCACTTGGGGCAAGGTCTGGTGAGTATGGTGGGTGAGGGAGACACTCAAAATGCAGGTCTGTGATTGTTGCAGCGGTGGTACGGGCAGTGTGGGGCCTTGCATTGTTATGTTGCGAATCCACGTCGCTTTGATTTGATTTCAGGCCGCAGATGATTTTTTAGGAGATGTGTGTATGATGCACCGGTGACAGTGGTCCCTCTAGGCATGTAATGCTACAAAATGACGCATTTTTCGTCCCAAAAGAGAGTCAGTATAACCTTCCCTGCTGACGGTTCTGTTCGAAACTTCTTTGGTTTTGGTGATCAGGAATGGCGCCATTCCTTCGTCACTCTCTTCGTTTCCGGTTGATGGAAGTGGACCCAGGTTGCGTACCCAGTAACGATTCTTGCAAGGAAGCCATCACCTTCTCGTTCAAAACGCCGAAGAAGTTCTTCACAAGCATCAACACTTGGTTCTCTCATTTCAGAAGTCAGCTGCCGTGGCACCCATCTTGCAGAGACTTTGTGAAATTGGAGCACATCATGCACAATGTTGTGTGTTCACCCATGACTAATCTCGGCGGTTTTCCTTCATTACGGCTTCAACTGCTACAATGTTCTGTGGAGCCACAACTCGTGGTGCCTGATTGGGACGAGGAGCATCTTCCACCGAAGTCACATCATTTGCGAACTTCCTACTCCAATGGTAAACTTGCTGCTGTGACAAACATGCATCACCGTACTGAACCTTCATTCGTCGATGAATTTCAATAGGTTTCACATCTTAACTACCAAAAAACCAAATAACAGAACGCTGTTTTTCCTTGATGCTAGTCGCAAGTGGGGCGGCCATCTTTATACTGATGCTGCGACGGTATGTGTGCATCTGCACTATGCTGTCACCCACAGGCCATTCTGCACGCTGTTTGTAGCACGCTTATCAACTTATAGAATAACGGCAGGAAATTTCGATTTGTTATTGCAAATTTAAGGTTTTCATTTGACTCACCCTCGTAGCTGTTGACATTGCGCTCACATTCAATTTTAGTCTTTGTTCCCATTTTTGTAGTGTTTAAATTACCTTCTATGGGCAATACGAAATATTTGCAACCAAAAATACAAAAATCTGTGTTAAACACTAAAATTATCACTTATGTTATCACCGATGAGAGTCACGAAGTAAATTCAATTTACAGTCCAAAGATGGTAAAGTTTCGAAAAGTGATTAGCATGTTCAGAAACTAATACTTCCATTAGACGTAAACGCAAATAAAATAGTATCGTACTCAAAAGAGTAATGTCTTCTAAATCTTAGAGTTCAAAGGCTTCTGTCGCTGATAATCGTCTGCCAACAATCATGTAGCCATTATTTTGAGTTACGACTAAATTCTTGTCCTAAAAGCCGAAATATTCTAATAATCCACTTAATGTTTTGGATAACATTTACGACACTGTTTACGCTGAGGAGCGGCATTCGTTTGGCCGGTGGCTGCTCTGTCGTCCTGCACCAAGGTTACCCCTTTTTTTTGTCTTTTCCACACAGGGAAGTTGGAGGGCCTTACTGTAATTGTTTCTCTGCCGTCATCCCCCCGGCTACCACTGTAAGGACGAAAACGCGCGCTGTAATTAATGTTCCTCGGAATACTTGCTGCGCGTAAAATTAATATTTGGAGTTCTTTATGAAAGCGTCACCGGGAAAGAGAAACAAATTTGCTTACTGTTTCTGCTGGAGAAACACAATTCTTTTCCTCGGCTCTTTCTACTTTCACTTTTATTTTTTTTTTCTGCGTGGGGCTTCTGTTCGCCTGTTTCAAAATAAACAAAGGTAAGTAACAATTGGTTTCTCTCGTTTATCTCCTGCTGTCCGCAGCAAGGCAGCATGTGGGAAATGAAGGTGTCACTAAGAAAGATAACGAACAGAATGACACGTTGGTCGTATCGCATAAAGCATGATGCCGTCTGTTTCCATACACTGGTATATTTAACGACCTCCAATGTTATCGCAATTGCAGAAGATCGTAAGTAACTGTTATTACTCGGAAACATTACAAGCATCAATAATCTTCTTTGATAAGTGAAACATTTTACGGAAACACCTCGTAAGACAAGTCACTATCTAAACATCCCTCTATGTCTTTATAACCTACTGATTATTTGGTCTTAATTGTCCTTTTTCCTTAGTCTTTTCCGAGTATATTTGAGCTCTAAGGTTTGTTTGCACACACTTGTCCGTATACTTAAGAGTTATAAGAGACATCTTAAGTTACCGGACTTTCAGCATCTATTGAACTTATTGCATGATGTGAGACGTTCAGACGCACTCATCCATCGCATCCTTAAACTTTCTGGTGCTAACTTCAGCTGTCAGCTGCTGTAAATTTATTTGTACTGCTGCTACATTAGCAATAAATTGTACAATCAGATGCTCCTTCTCAATAACTGTTGAGCGGAAAGGACACGTATTGCAATTCAGAAACTCCAGCCTAGTCACAATAAACAATCTTCACACAGTGGGCCAATGGTCACGTTTCCACGGCACTTCACGCACATGACCACAGATTCGATATTTATTTTCTCCTATACCGATAATTTAAGCTGAATCTGTCAAGAAAAAAAAACGAATAGTCGACTTTTTATTTTTATTTATGTAACCGAAAACGACAACTTGCACTTGTTTGACGGTAAAAACGTATGTGTAACATAACTTAGGTAATTAAACATCAGGTTCCTAAGTATCGGTCAACAAAAGATGTATGCCTATCGTTTAGTAAATGCAACTCAAAAACAACATTTAACAGTCATTAATATCACACTACCATTCAACCTTAGTGTGACGCATAAAAGAATGAGATATTCAGCCGCAAATGCCTATACTACTTTCCTAGTGATGTGAGGAATCTAACAAATAACTGATTTCAAACGAAAACAGAAATCTCACCTGCTTGACATCACCTTTTATTCCATGTAAAAATTTCTCAATGCATCATTCTATAATTTGCGTGTCTGTGTGTGTTTGTGGAGGAAGGGGGAACATGTGAGAGACAGAGCGAGAGACAGAGAGAGACAGAGAGAGAAGAGAGGGTGTGCGTGAGTGAGAGAGAGGCAGTATGTACACTGATCAACCAGAACATTATGTACAACTATCTAATTCCCGGTATGTCCACCTACGATAGGGATAACAACACCGGTGACGCAGCGTGGCATGGAAGCAGTGAGGCCTGGTAGGTAGCTGGCAGCACATTTGTAAATTGGGGGGGGGGGGGGGGGAGGGGGTGATGATGAGCTCTGACGCCATGCTCAATCATTGCAGATGTGCTCGACTGGGTTCAGCTCTGACGAATTGGGGGGGTCAGCACATCTGTTGGAACTCGCCACTCTTGTTCTTCGAACCACTCCATCACACTCTTGGCCTTGTGACTTGCTCAAAAATGCCTTTGCTGTTGGGAAACTTGATCGTCATTAAGAGATGTACTTGAACAGCAACCAGGGTACGATACTCCTTGGCTGTCGTGGTGCCTTGCACCTGCTCCACTGGACCCATGAATGCCCATGTGAATATTCCCCAGAGCATAGTGGAACCCCACACCCGCTTATCTCCTTCCGGCAGTGCAAATTTCAAGGAGCTGTTCCCCGGGAAGACGACGGATTCTCGCCCTCCCATCGGCATAATGAAACTTCGTTAGATCGCGCGCCTTCCCCATCCTACCCACGGACTGCACGCTCACAGATTCTACATACACCGAGCGGGTATCTGACTAGCAGTCATTCCTCGTCAGGTGACGCTGTTATCGTCTGGACGAGTTCATGTCGATAGTAGGTCAATCGCTATGTGTAAAAGGAATTAAGGAAGCTGAAAGTTGATGTAAAAGACCGTCACGTATGCGGGCAGCATGTTCAGATATTTTTCACTAACGAAGTGTATAATATTTGCGAATTAAATGACATATTCCACATCACATGAAGACAACGTAATTATTCAGCATGGAATATGCAGTCACTTACTAGAGAACAATCTTCATTCCTAAGACAGATATTTTACCAGACCGTTCTATTCACCACCGAGAACTAACGAGACCAAAATTCGTAGTTTCTGTAGTGTACCTGTCGCTGCGATCTGTATATGAGATCGGTGGAAGCATTATGTAGTTTGAAGAACAATACGGAATAAGGAACAGTGTTCTCGTAGGTCTATAGTCAGAGACTAAGAAATTTCATGGACAGCTTACAATTAGCTTTACTATGACACTAAGGTCACAGGCAGTCATTGTAGTACGCCTAGAAGATTTCTTATATTTCTGAGCGCTTAGTCTCAAACTCAAAATTCTTTATCTGACCTCTTCTTGGCACGTATATCTACGTGCCACAAACGCCTTTCCCATTTGCATAGGGTGGATGGGATGAACGACTGCCGACAAGCTTCTGTATTAGCTCAAATTTTTCTAATTTTCTCGTGGTGGTAATTTCACGAGACGTACGTGACAGAATGTTATACTTGGCGCGATTCCTCTTGGACATGTGCGCTCAGAATTTGAGCAATAAACATCCCCGTGTGGCTCTCTTGCAGCGCCTGTCATTACGCTTCTTTGAGCATCTCCGTAACGCAGTCGCCCTTACCGATGGATCACACGCCGTTCCTCTTTTGCTTTCTACTGTCTCTTCTGTAACTCCAACCTGATAATGGTTCCCAGACTGACGAGCGAAACTCAAGAATCGGTTGCACGATTATTTTCCGGATAACTTCTTTTCTGGATGAATCACAATTCCTCGATATTCTTGCAATGAATCCCAGCCGTGCAACAGCTTCTGCTACAGCTAGAATTATGTGTTTATTCCAATTTAGGTCGCTCGGATTACTACTCTCAGGTATCTTACGGTAGTCACTGATTCTGGTGACTTACGACCAATGGCGTACTAGTTATACGCTTATTCGCTACATTTAATAAAGTTCATATTCATCTGTCAGCCCCCAACAATTATCGGGTCTCAACACAATCGTCTGGCATTGTAACCTCCCCATAGAGAGCATCATCGCCCGCAGAATGCCTCAAGAAGCTTCGACGTTACCCACTGGATAATTAATAAGTACTGCCCTATAACACTCCTTTGGTGGGTTACTCGGAGAATGGAACAATCGTAAGAGATTTTATCTGCCGTCTGCCTTGTATAGCTGTTTATTAATTTCTGCATGTGTGTTCACCGTCCGTACGATAGTGATGTATCAGGCTTGACTTGCGTTATATGTTGACATAAAAGGAAGAAAGGAAACCCTGCAATCAGGTCCCACGCGATGGTTGACCGACCATCGTGTCATCCCCAGTCATTCATCATCGCGTGCGGTATGGAGGAGCGTCGGGCCAGCACACGGCACTCCAGGTCGCAGTTTGAGGAGGTGCAGTGCGTTGCTAAGTTCCACTAAACTGGTGGTGAATATCTTCTAACACGCACGCCTCCCTGATGTTACTAAAATGTCGTTCTCAGCAGGAAGCAGCCAAAGAAAAAACAACTGTACTCTTCGTAATCACAAGTCGCACTAAAATTGTTTTGTCGGTGGAAGGAATAGTTAAATGAAAGTATTAATGTGCGAAATATTTCACTCTATTACAATAAGGTTGCGTACACCAGTCACTACCAAGCCTTACTCTGAGAAGTCCACATGCACACATCACACATAACCGCAGCCAGTTTATGGTAATTATGGATTATTGTTCACCAAAAGTTTATAAACAGATAATTCTTTTAGAATAGCTCTCTCACATGCTGCTGTAATCAGTCTCACGGAACAAAACGTTCAAGTTCGCGAGTAAGCAACACACCAAGCGGAATTTAATTATTTAAATGTCACCAAATGTTCCGAATTTCACACTGTGCTTTAAATCGAACTCCCTTCCACATTTTACGGCACTTCCCAAAGATTTTGGTACCGAAATACCACAGTATTAATAATTTTTAACAGACCACGTAGGAATATGTCTGATCACAATGAGATCCAAGCCCACACTCACTCATCTCCGTGCGCAAACGAAGTTTTTAGTTCCCAAAAGTCGCGCGAGTATGCTATTTTCAGATTCGCTGAGAAACAGAGCAGCCAATCGGAAAGCAGCATGAAGACCGGTAAACCTCGCGTGTATATACAGAACCAATCAAAATTTGTCACTGATTCGGAACAAGGAATTGCCCTAAATAAGTTTTGAAAACCCACAAATATAAAATCAATTCCCTCTTAACAAAACTACTTTTCCGGAACCATAAACTGACGAAACAGTTTACAACAAATTCCCCGGTACTAACGACTAACACACACGTCATTCTCGAACGTTTCTCACGTGGCCAGTTACTTCAATTGAAACGTCCCCTTAGAAAAATTATTGAATTACTGTGCTGGTAAACCCCTTACGTTATTTGATTTTCAAACAGCTGAGCAGAACTGAACGTATTCTGACATTTCGATCTTTACTTATTCTGATCAACACTAAACTGACACACAATATTTTTAGCGCAATGCAATCTGACTTTCAAAAATCCCTACAAAAGAATGGCCCTGACTAACAATAACCTATAACTTTCATGAATCACTTACCTCACAAAAATCTTCGTTACTCGAACTACTGCAATACAGCGAGCGCCACAACTGCCAGCTAAATAAAAGATTCTAACTACTGAAGGGACTAACTACTGATAAGCATCGTTAGCAAATGAAAGATTTTGATAAAGAACAAACAAAACTGCGCAATGCTACGTGCTGTTAACATCCAACTGCCCAACACTACAACAGCAGATTCCAACAATGCAAACCAGCCACAGACTGCGCACAGCACAGTCAGTGATTTGCATACAGAGCGCTACATGGCGTTACCAACATAAAAACCTAAACAGCCTACTTACACAATGTATGTTATAAAAGCTGTACTTAAAACATTATTTCACATTCACACCTTCATTCTCTCTCGTTACTAAGCACAAAATAGTGGTAATTAATTAACAATAGAAAATTAAAAGAGCAGAACCGGAAATAAAATCGACGGTATTTTGACAGCAGCTCAAACAGTTTCTGTCAGCTAGTGACCTCTACCTGATCTCATAGACACTACATACTCTTGGCCTCTGAAGCCAGCTCTCCTGTCACCCGTGACTGATACTGCACTCCTATTTACATATCTCCCGTCTCAATAGGCACGATGTAGAGGCGATACGCCGCAAGTTAGTATCACGAATGGGAGTCACCTCAGTGAGTAATGTCACCAAGGAAATATCCCTGGCAGAACCTGGAACCGACTCTCGGCTATGGACACGTACGTGTTGATTAACCTTTCTTATTCCTATATTTAATTCTCTTCCTTCCAGCAATTAATTTGTCATTTCTGTTGACAAGCGATCACGTTTTTGGCTTTAAGGCTTGCCTTCGCTGAATGCTTCGATGCTTGGCCGGAGTTTGGTTTGTACAGGTTAAGTAACCTATAGCATGTTAACTTTGTGAGAATTCTCTAGTTTAAGTGCTAGCACGAATTGTAGTATAAAGTCCGAATACCTCATAGACTGTCTTCCAAATTCGTAGTGCTATACATATGAAAAACTTATAGGTCAGCTCAGTTATTAAATGGTACAGGCGAATATGATTTTGTTGACCAAAACCTCGGTTTATAACCCACTCCATAGTCAGTTCTACTATATCGGCTGTTCGAAAAACTCTCGAAGTATTCAACCTCGCACAGGCGTTAACAGTCTGAACAACAGTATCCGCTGTCATGTTAAAGGTGTTTACAATCAGAGCAGCTAATTCTCAGCTCAATCAACATTGGCTGCTATCTCCCCGTCAGTCGGTCACCCTATGCCTTGCACAGTGCCTGCAGGTTCCTGAACAAAGCTTTTTTCTCTCCCCAGAAGTGCCATCCCTCCAACTGCCAACTACCTACATTAAAGCATCAGGAGACGCTCAAAGCGGGATGGGGGGAGGGGGGTGGAGGGGGGGAGAGGGAAGGGAGCAGGAGTGTCATGAGCCCCATCCATATCACTTTACAGTTGAAATACGAAAATTTCAGAATTAACTGTTGGAGAATAAAGCACCGTGAAAGAATAAGTGTTTCGAAAGTGACAAAGAATTCTGTACTTTACAAGCTGTATTTATCACAGGACACTTTTCAGTTCCTTGTGTGCGAGCTTGTCCACGGTGATGAGGTTACGATCTACTACTAACATTGTACGGTGCTAAAGGTGCACACTACCAGTGCAGCTGATCCGCTGACAACAAAAAATCACAGTTCGTATGTCTACGGGTTGAACCTACAAACTACCAGATTCTGAGCAAGCTAAGAAAGAAAAATTAGCAGAAATTTTGACTTCCCGAACGTGGTTAGAAAATACGGTAGAAACAGCGTTACCCTCGTTTACGCTCCCACATATACATGGTCATTAAACCTATGTTCTTCACTGTACTTCTAAGTGAAAGGCTGGTAGTGGTGAGTGTCGTCTTTGAATTGGTATCGTGTGTATTATGACAGAGTCAATTTTTTGAGAGTTTCCTACTACTATAAGTCACAAATCGGATGAATGGCACATATACGTACTTCTAAAATGTTTGGACGAATACTTTTCAAATGCTATTTCTCTCTTATTTCTTGGATGCTATGCTAAAGCGATTTGATAAGAGTCGTGTCGGCTCATGTCGATGGTTATTCCACTACTGTCTGTGGCAGTTACCTAGCAACAGGCCTGTGTGAATGAGAGGGTGCGACTGTCTGCCGGCCAGGCTTTTGCAGGGTTTTTCTGTGCACACCGGTGCTGCGAAGACTCGTAAGAGCGAGCGGTAGGAGTCTGTACCGCGAAAATGTGTGGTGCTCCAGCGACAGCGATTAGTCACAGGCACAGGTGGACGCACTGAGGGAACTGCTACTGCTGACTCAATCTCATTCGTCGGCTGCCACCACCAGGAGAACTGAAACTCGTGGACACGTTTCGGAACATACGCTGCAGACGTTTCGGCGCTCTTCAGACCGCGCCTCTTGACACTCATCCTTGTTCGGTTTGAGCTGTCAAACATCGCCGGCCGGGGTGGACGAGCGGTTCCAGGCGCTACAATCTGGAACCGCGCGACCGCTACGGTCGCAGGTTCGAATCCTCCCTCGGGCATGGATGTGTGTGATGTCTTTAGGTTAGTTAGGTTTAAGTAGTTCTAAGTTCTAGGGGACTGATGACCTTAGAAGTCAAGTCCCATAGTGCTCATAGCCATTTGAACCATTTGTCAAACATCGTCAGTTGTCGTAACGTGTGTTTCTTGCTGGCCTTGTACCATATACGCCTCTAAGGTGTTTCACCAATGAACGGAAAATTTAAGTTAATATAAACATATCTGCTATAGTACATTTTACTGTATACGGGGTGGTCCATTGATCGTGACCGAGCCAAATATCTCACGAAATAAGCGTCAAACGAAAAAACTGGAAAGAACGAAACTTGTCTAGCTTGAAGGGGGAAACCAGATGACGCTATGGTTGGCCCGCTAGATGGCGCTGCCATAGGTCAAACGGGTATCAACTGGCTTTTTAAAAATAGGAACACCCATTTTTTTATTACATATACGTGTAGTACGTAAAGAAATATGAATGTTTTAGTTGGACCACTTTTTTCGATTTGTGATAGATGGCGCTGTAATAGTCACAAATATATGGCTCACAATTTTAGACGAACAGTTGGTAACAGGTAGGTTTTTTAAATTAAAATACAGAACGTTTGAACATTTTATTTCGGTTGTTCCAATGTGATACATGTACCTATGCGAACTTATCATTTCTGAGAACGCATGCTATTACAGCGTGATTGCCTGTAAATACCACATTAATGCAATAAATGCTCAAAATGATGTCCGTCAACTACAATGCATTTGGCAATACGTGTAACGACATTGCTCTCAACAGGGAGTAGTTCGCCTTCCGTAATGTTCACACATGCTTTGACAATGCGCTGACGCATGTTGTCAGGCGTTGTCGGTGGATCACGATAGCAAATATCCTTCAACTTTCCTCACATAAAGAAATCTGGGGACGTCAGATCCGGTGACCTTGCGGGCCATGGTGTGGTGCTTAGACGACCAATCCACATGTCATGAAATATGCTATTCAATACCGCTTCAACCGCACGCGAGCTATATGCCGGACATCCATCATGTTGGAAGTACCTCGCCATTCTGTCATGCAGTGAAACATATTGTAGTAACATCGGTAGAAATCAGCATACATTGCACCATTTAGATTGCCATCGATAAAATGGGGGCCAATTATCCTTTCTCCCACAATGCCGCACCATACATTAACCCGCCAAGGTCGCTGATGTTCCACTTGTCGCAGCTATCGTGGATTTTCCACTGCACAATAGTGTATATTATGCCGGTTTACGTTACCGTTGTTGGCGAATGTCGCTTCGTCGCTAAATACACTCCTGGAAATTGAAATAAGAACACCGTGAATTCATTGTCCCAGGAAGGGGAAACTTTATTGACACATTCCTGGGGTCAGATACATCACATGATCACACTGACAGAACCACAGGCACATAGACACAGGCAACAGAGCATGCACAATGTCGGCACTAGTACAGTGTATATCCACCTTTCGCAGCAATGCAGGCTGCTATTCTCCCATGGAGACGATCGTAGAGATGCTGGATGTAGTCCTGTGGAACGGCTTGCCATGCCATTTCCACCTGGCGCCTCAGTTGGACCAGCGTTCGTGCTGGACGTGCAGACCGCGTGAGACGACGCTTCATCCAGTCCCAAACATGCTCAATGCGGGACAGATCCGGAGATCTTGCTGGCCAGGGTAGTTGACTTACACCTTCTAGAGCACGTTGGGTGGCACGGGATACATGCGGACGTGCATTGTCCTGTTGGAACAGCAAGTACCCTTGCCGGTCTAGGAATGGTAGAACGATGGGTTCGATGACGGTTTGGATGTACCGTGCACTATTCAGTGTCCCCTCGACGATCACCAGTGGTGTACGGCCAGTGTAGGAGATCGCTCCCCACACCATGATGCCGGGTGTTGGCCCTGTGTGCCTCGGTCGTATGCAGTCCTGATTGTGGCGCTCACCTGCACGGCGCCAAACACGCATACGACCATCATTGGCACCAAGGCAGACGCGACTCTCATCGCTGAAGACGACACGTCTCCATTCGTCCCTCCATTCACGCCTGTCGCGACACCACTGGAGGCGGGCTGCACCATGTTGGGGCGTGAGCGGAAGACGGCCTAACGGCGTGCGGGACCGTAGCCCAGCTTCATGGAGACGGTTGCGAATGGTCCTCGCCGATACCCCAGGAGCAACAGTGTCCCTAATTTGCTGCGAAGTGGCGGTGCGGTCCCCTACGGCACTGCGTAGTATCCTACGGTCTTGGCGTGCATCCGTGCGACCCTGCGGTCCGGTCCCAGGTCGACGGGCACGTGCACCTTCCGCCGACCACTGGCGACAACATCGATGTACTGTGGAGACCTCACGCCCCACGTGTTGAGCAATTCGGCGGTACGTCCACCCGGCCTCCCGCATGCCCACTATACGCCCTCGCTCAAAGTCCGTCAACTGCACATACGGTTCACGTCCACGCTGTCGCGGCATGCTACCAGTGTTAAAGACTGCGATGGAGCTCCGTATGCCACGGCAAACTGGCTGACACTGACGGCGGCGGTGCACAAATGCTGCGCAGCTAGCGCCATTCGACGGCCAACACCGCGGTTCCTGGTGTGTCCGCTGTGCTGTGCGTGTGATCATTGCTTGTACAGCCCTCTCGCAGTGTCCGGAGCAAGTATGGTGGGTCTGACGCACCGGTGTCAATGTGTTCTTTTTTCCATTTCCAGGAGTGTACGTTCGATACTCGTTATTGTGAAGATGATATAATAGAACGTGAGGATCTGACAACGCCACCATAAAGAGGACCACTGACAAGGTTCCGTAGTACTCTCCAATAATAAATTCTGAAACAGCCGATCATGAGGTTGCTGGTATACCGTGAAGATCAGATAATCGAAATTGGCTGTGAATACTAGGTTTATTTCATTTGGTGGTTCATAAATAAGATTTTCTTCGAATATCTACGAGCTGTGGTGCACCACCTGCACAAAATATGATATTACTACTACCTTTTTTTGGCAGACAGCACGGGGGGGGGGGGGGGGGGTGACAGCAGTTTAAACCAAGTCAGTGATTCCATTCGCGCCCTTGTTCTGGAATCAAAAACCTATGATAATATCGTGCACAATATTTCTAATTATTTGAATATCGTCCTGCACTTTCTTAGTGTTACAATTTTCATAAATCATTACTTATCCAAGCACGTGCATGCTTGTTCAGGCAGCACAAACACTCATGTTAATAATTATCTAGCAAAATTAAGTAGGTGAATAATAAAAGTATAGCCAGTAGCACTGACAGTCTGCTCTGGTGAAATATTAATTGCTGCCTCGTGCACCGCCTAGCTCATATTCCCAACAGAAAGGGAGATTGCTGATTCACGTCAGATATTCCAATGAATATGGAAGACAACACACGATTATGAAAAAAGCTTCCAAAATAGAAGTTTTGCTCCCCAGCTCGAAGTTGATACATAGCCAGATTCTAGTTTCAGCAAAATTACAGCGCCATCTTCAGATCTGTAAGTGTTATAAATAAGTTAAACTTTTTATAGTTATCATGTATAACTTCCAAGAAAGAAACGTTACCTCTATTTTACATACCACAGGAAACGTGAATAATAAAGCCCTTACATGTGGAACTTTGTCATCTGTCTATCAAAAGCGTGAAGATAAACTGTGAAATTAAAAAAAAATATTACGTGAAAGAAAGCGCTAAAAAGTTTATGTTGACTCCACCGCCATAGATTAAAATAATGTTTAAATGGTTCAAATGGCTCTGGCCAAGAAAGAAACGTTACCTCTATTCTACATACCACAGGATACGTGAATAATAAAGCCCTTACATGTGGAACTTTGTCATCTGTCTATCAAAAGCGTGAAGATAAACTGTGAAATTAAAAAAAATATTACGTGAAAGAAAGCGCTAAAAAGTTTATGTTGACTCCACCGCCATAGATTAAAATAATGTTTAAATGGTTCAAATGGCTCTGAGAACTATGGGACTCAACAGCTTAGGTCATAAGTCCCCTAGAACTTAGAACTACTTAAACCTAACCTAACCTAAGGACATCACACACACCCATGCCCGAGGCAGGATTCGAACCTGCGACCGTAGCAGTCCCGCGGTTCCGGACTGCAGCGCCAGAAACGCTAGACCACCGCGGCCGGCAATAATATTTACTTCACAGAAAAGACACTCCCATGCCACACTAAATACATTAAAATAAAAGCCATAACTTTATCAGCGAGGCACAGAGGTGCCATATAATTCAGATAGAGCACATCCACTGATGCCAGATGCGTGTATGTTGATAACCGGCACCGTAGTGCCGGAAAGTTGTCAAAAGAACTTCGTAATACTACAGAGTACCACCAGGTGGCACCATTCTCTTAAATAATATGTAATTTAGGAGCAACATTAAACAATATACACAGAAAACCATTTGTTTATACAAAAAAAGATTACAAAATTATTGCAATATTATAGAGCATGCAATAATTTTTTGCGGTCATATAGATCGAAAAATATTTTTGAAAAAAAATTACATTTCCATTACTTTTGAAAAGATGTGCCAGCGTCAAGACATAATACAATCTGAAGTTAAAGTACAGTCATACCAATATACAGGGTGTATCAAACAAGATAGCGCAAACTTACACGGCTGAAAGTACACGATAATAGAAGCACAAATGTCCCAATAAACACGGGTCCGCAATTGAGCCACTTTCGAGATAATCACTACTGTATGGTTACAAGCCGCCACTGACGTCATTTTAAAAATCGTCCTAGTTAGTACACATTAATTTGAAATTTAGACTTAACTATTGGGTTGTACATTGCAATTAGTTAACATTTCACGTATGGGGTACCTGTTAAAGGAGGTGTTCGAAGTGTTTTCCTTGCATCTGGACGCTATACTGTGCTCGTCTCTGCAATGAATTTCGAATCCTTTGAAAAACCAGTGGATCATTCCGGAATTCTTGACAAGCATGTACAACTCTCTGCTCCAGTTCTTCAACCGTGTTAACGGGTGTGATGTACACTTTGCTTTTGAGGTGCCCCAGACACAAAAATCCAAAGGTTGTAGATCAGTTGATCTTGGAGACCAAGGTACACCTCTACCTATATCCATCTTTGGCCGTATCTGCGCTTTAGATGCCGTCTCACAGCAGCAGCAAAATGTGCCGGAACTCCATCATACATGTACCACATACTCTGGTGTTGCTGAGGGGGAACATCCTCAAGCAATCGTGGACGATGACAGTGCAGAAAGCTAAGGTAGATCCGTCCATTAAGTTGTGTGGGAAGAAGGTGTGGCTCATTGTGTTGGTTGCCTAGTACCCCTAACCAAACATTCAGTGAGAAACTGAGAAACGTTGCTGATGTGGTGACTCATGAACAGCATGTGGGTTTATTTCACACCACAAATGTGTATTATGATAGTTAAACACACCATCGCGTGTGAATCCTGCTTAGTCTGTAAATAAAATGTTACAAGGCAAACGAGAGTCGACTACTGCCTGCTGTTGCAGTCACTGACAAAACATCACTCTAAGAACAAAGTCCGCATCATTGAGACATTGAACACCTTGGAGACGGTAAGGATACAGTAAATTGCATTGTAAAATTCTCCATACACTACTGTGGCTTAGTACAGGCACTTGTGTGGCAATTCTCCTCGTCGAGGTTCCTGGAGAGCACTGCACTGCTTCCAACACCATATCCTCAACCTCAGGCACAATGCGAGTAGGCCTACCTCATGCTCCAAAAAATGGTTCAAATGGCTCTGAGCACTATGGGACTTAACTTCTGAGGTCATCAGTCCCCTAGAACTTAGAACTGCTTAAACCTAACTAACCTAAGGACAGCACACACATCCATGCCCTAGGCAGGATTCGAACCTGCGACCGTAGCGGTCGCGCGGTTCCAGACTGTAGCGCCTAGAACCGCTAGGCCACACCGGCCGGCCCTCCTGCTCCGCCATGTGGAAAACCCCCGTGTTCTCTCAGTCGCTGATTGATCCTTATAAACGTACGACTTTCGGGGTGTCTTAGATCAGGATATTTTTCATGGTACAACCATGCAGCCCCCGTGCATTGCCATTAGCCCTACCCTACATGAAATGCATATCCGCATACTCTGCGTTACTGTACGGTTCCATTGTAACTACACACATCAAAAAAAGTTTTGCATCACGCCTGTTCCCAGAACTCCTGAAGACAGAGGTTGACTGTGGATACTGTATCCCAGACACATGCCCTTGATTGCGCAGGGATGTCACTAAACCCGCCCAAAGATGTAAACAACCATGCTTGAGGAGTGCCTGTTAGACGGAGGAGGTCCAACAGCCGATCAGTTCCAGTCATTCCACCAGGAAGGAGGTACACGACTCGTTTTGTCTGTAGTTCATCCATGCCTAGACTGTCAATACCGCGGTTCGGTCACGGCCGCATTGTTACTTTGCGCCAGGAAGGGCTCTCAACAAGGAAAATGTCCAGGCGTCTCGTAGTAAACCAAAGTGATGTTGTTCGCACATGGAGGAGATACAGAAAGACAGGAACTGTGGATGACTCGCCTCGCTCAGGCCGCCCAAGGGCTACTAATGCAGTGGATGACCGCTAGATACGGATTATGGCTCGGAGGAAGCCCGACCGACGCCACCGTGTTGAATAAGGCTCTTCGTGAAGCTACAGGATGTCGAGTTACAACGCAAACTGTGGGCAATGGGCTGCATGATGCCCAACTTCACTCACGACGTCCATGGCGAGGTCCATCTTTGCAACAACGACACCATGCAGCGCGGTACAGATGGGCCCAACAACATGCCGAATGGACCGCTCAGGATTGGCATCACGTTCTCTTCACCGATGAGTGCCGCGTATGCCTTCAACCAGACAAACGTCGGAGACGTGTTTGGAAGCAACCCGGCAAGCTGAACGCCTTATACGCACTGTCCAGCGATTGCAGAAGGTGAAGGTTCCTTGCTGTTTTGGGGTGGCATTATGTCGGGCCGAAGTACGCCGCTGGTGGTCATAGAAGGCGCCGTAACAGCTGTACGATACGTGAATGCCATCCTCCGACTGGTAGTGCAACCATGTCGGCAGCATATTGACGAGGCACTCGTTTTCGTGGACGGCAATTCGCGCCACCGTCCTGCACATCTTGTGAATGTCTTCCTTCAGGATAACGGCATCCCTCGAGTAGAATGGCCAGCATGTTTTCCAGACATGAGCCCTATCGAACATGCGTGGGATAGATTGAAAAGGGCTGTTTATGGACGACGTGAACCAGCAACCACTCTGACGGATCTACGTTGAATCGCCGTTGAGGAGTGGGATAATCTGGACCAACAGTGCCTTTATGCACTTGTGGATAGTATACCACGACGAATACTGGCATACATCAATGCAAGAGCACCTGCTACTGGGTAATAGAGGCACCAGTGTGCACAGGAATGTGGACCACCACCACTGAAGGGCTCGCTGTATGGTGGTACAACAAGAAATATGTGGTTTTCATGAGCAATGAAAAGGGCGGAAATGATGTTTATATTGATCTCTATTCCAATTTTCTGTACATGTTTCGGAACTCTCGGAATCGAGGTCGTGTAGAACTTGTTTTGGTGTGTGTACAGCACATTAGACGTGGCACTCCTCAGACACGACTGAGACCCTTTGAGACGGTGTACTGTATTCGTCTTGCAGTTTTGCGTATATGGTATGATTCCACTTCCACTTCTCGGCAATGTTCCATTGGGTAAACAGCGCACGTAGGACGGCCTCAAGTACGCAGGGAGGGAACTAGACGATGTAACAAACAATGCCGTCAGTGGCGGCGTCGAACCATAAAGTCGTGATTATCTCACAAGCGCCCCGTTTGCGGATCCGTGTTTGCTGGGACATTTGTGCTTCTATTATTGTGTACTTTCAACCGTGTTGGTTTGCGCCATCCTTTTTCAAAAAATGGTTCAAATGGCTCTGAGCACTATGGGACTTAACATGTGTGGTCATCAGTCCCCTAGAACTTAGAACTACTTATACCTAACTAACCTAAGGCCATCACACACATCCATGCCCGAGGCAGGATTCGAACCTGCGACCGTAGCAGTCGCGCGATTCCGGATTGAGCGCCTAGAACCGCTAGACCACCGCGGCCGGCCGCCATCCTTTTTGATACACCAAGTATACATACACAGTTTTTGATTTACAAAAATAAAGTACGATAAGATACATGACGACGAAATGTTCGAGATGATCGCAGAACAATTACCCATACGTCACATATTATTGTTATGTACGAGCCTGCTGATACCTGGTGGTACTCTGCAGTATTATGTAATTCCTTTGACAAAAAAAAAAAAGGTTCAAATTGTTCTGGGCACTATGGGACTTAACATCACAGTTTATCAGTCCCCTAGTCTTAGAACTACTTAAACCTAACTAACATAAGGACATCACACACAGCCATGCCGAAGGCATGATTTGAACCTGCGACCGTAGCAGCAGCGCGGTTCCTGACTGAACCGCCTAGAACCGCTCGGCCACAGGGGCCGGCCTTTGAAAACACTCCGGCAGTACAGTGCCAGTTATCAACATACACACGTTTGATTAGTTAGGGCTTTTAGTGTTTGTAGTGTTGCTTGGAGCGTCTTTTCAGTGAGGTAAACATTATTTTAGTCTATGACAATGGAGTCACCATGAACTTTTAAGCGCTTTCTTTCGCTTAATAGTTTTAAAAATGGTTCAAATGGCTCTGAGCACTATGGGACTTAACATCTGAGGTCATCAGTCCCCTAGTATTAGAACTACTTAAACCTAACTAACATAAGGACATCACACATAGCCATGCCGAAGGCAGGATTCGAACCTGCGATCGTAGCGGTCGCGCGGTTCCAGACTGAAGCGCCTATAACCGCTCGGCCACAGCGACCGGCTAATATTTTTAATTTCACAGTTTATCTCCATGTTTTCAATGTGCAGATTGGAATGTGCCACACACAAGAGCTTTATTGTTCACGAATACTATGGTACGTAATACTGCGATAACTTTTCTTCGAAATTACATATGATAATTGTAAACCTTGAAACATGTTTGTAACACTTACAGATCGGAAGATGGCAATATAACTTTGCTGAAACTACTAACCTTGCTATGTATCGCCGGCCGCGGTGGTCTAGCGGTTCTGGCGCTGCAGTCCGGAACCGCGGGACTGCTACGGTCGCAGTTTCGAATCCTGCCTCGTGCATGGGTGTGTGTGATGTCCTTAGGTTAGTTAGGTTTAAGTAGTTCTAAGTTCTAGGGGACTTATGACCTAAGATGTTGAGTCCCATAGTGCTCAGAGCCATTTGAACCATTTTTGCTATGTATCAACTGCGATGTGGGCGATAAAACGTCTATTTTGGAAGCTTTTTTTTACACTGATACAGAGATCCTTCTTCTTCTGTCAGTGTCACGTAATTACTCACATGATTCTTCACTATCGGGGAGAACACAGACTCCGTAAACGTTATCACTGCCTTGCTAGATTCTTTTTGGAAAATTTGCAAGTAAGGTTGAAACTTCCTGGCAGATTAAAACTGTGTGCCGGACCGAGACTCGAACTCGGGACCTTTGCCTTTCGCGGGCAAGTGCTCTACCAACTGAGCTACCCAAGCATGACTCACGCCCCGTCCTCACAGCTTTACTTCCGCCAGTACTTCGTCTCCTACCTTCCAAACTTTACAGAAGCTCTCCTGGTTCGCCGGAGAGCTTCTGTAAAGTTTGGAAGGTAGGAGGCGAGGCATTGGCAGAAGTAAAGCTGTGAGGACGGGGCGTCAGTAGTGCTTGGGTAGCTTAGTTCGTGGAACACTTGCCCGCGAAAGGCAAAGGTCCCGAGTTCGAGTTTCGGTCCGGCACACAGTTTTAATCTACCAGGAAGTTTCATATCAGCGCACACTCCGCTGCAGAGTGAAAATCTCATTCTGGAAGGTTTTGGTTGACACATAAGACTACTTATCCCAATGGCCTCCAGTGATTAATTATTATTCCAGCAAATTTTTTTCATGTGCAACGTATTTTTTTTTTTTTTTTTTAAATTGTGTATCTGCTTTGAAACGCTACGAAACCCCTTTAATGACACCTTGCGTAAATTTCTTTCGCGAAGGTGACAAGTAGGGCAGGAAACATATAGAGAAGTATCATTGTTTCATTAAAATGTATTTTGGCCTTCGTTCTGTTGCGAGAAATTAGAGCAAATACGGAGACTTACAAGCAGTCGTTCTTCCCACGCACAATTCGTGAATGGAACAGGGAAGGGGGGATCAGATAGTGGTACAATAAGTACCCTCCGCCACACACCGTAAGGTGGCTCGCGGAGTATAGATGTAGATGTAGATGTAGATGTAGAACGACGGCTTTAGAGAAATTCGGTGTGTAACGTTTACAAATCTGGCTAACGGAGAGGAACCCTTTTGATCTCAATTTTTAGAGCTTATTGAAATGTGAGCCATATCCTATGATTGTAGTATTAAGTTATGTGGCACATGACAGTCAGCGTTTCACACATTATTCATTTTTCCTGATATTCTTTTAATTACTTCATCTGTAGTTGATCCAGAGTGTGTTGTTTGAGTGCAAAAACTTATGCCGCTTACTTAATCTTCTTACAGCGTAGGTGTTATCTCTCAAATTGATTACGTAGGCAGTGATAAAAAAAGCCGAAAATGCAACGATCTCTACACTTTCACTCACGACAGATGCAAATTTCGGGGAAAACAATAGCACCTGGAACGTAGCCCGTCCAGAAACACAATTTCTTCCCCTGGCATTACAGCGAACAGATACCACAGCCCAACCTGTGCCAGCTTTCCTGGAGAAAAAATAGATCAGCACAGTTATTGGAAAGGACGTTCTCATTCGAACGGTTCTTTTTTCCATTTGCCTCCAGGCATGCTGTTAAAATAAATATTGAACCTGCTGCGCGTTAAATGTCTGCAAACAGAAGGGAGCGGCGGCGGCAGGCACTTCCAATTAAAACGGGCAGGGCTGGCCGCTAGCGGACCCCGCACCCCCTCTGCGGTCCGACGCGGCTCCAGCAACCTGGGGGGAGGGACTCCGCGGTGACCGCGCCACGTGCACGCAGGCAGGACACGGCCCGCTGCCAGTACGTTCCTTCCTGGGCACCCGAATGCAGTGTGCCTAAAAAATCAAACCTTGACATCAAAATAATACGATGTTGTCAACTGATGTTGCTTATCAATGCAGTTTGTTTCTGTTTGTGACTTGTTGAGTATCCAGCGTCGTGTGGTTACGTGTTAATTCAGGTGATAACCTGTTAATCCAGGTGACGTAATGTGCATACGTAGTTGTGCTAAATTTACTCATAATAGGCGTGAGTTATTTCTTATATGACACCCTTTTCCAAACAACAACTCTAGTGATATGTGTCATAGAGATTGTGGAAACACACCTATCAGCTTTCGTTATGCCGCACAACTCGTTCTTGGTGTTTTACCCCATGAGTGTTCATCGTATTGCACTGCGTGTAAACCATGCCAGAATACAAGGCACACGATTAGTTTTGAAGGGGGATAAAAGGCAGAATTTCACCGCGTGAGGTAAGGAGATTTTTCATGAAAACCACAATCTCAGGCTATTCTTTGAGCGGACAATTTCGTTGACATCTGCCGCAGGAGTTATCCGTTAGGTCAGAGAAAGCGGCGCCTCTCGGCAACCACATCGCAGTAACAAGGAATTTTTTGAATAAGACGTTACGAAATGGGCGTCTCTCTTTCGCCACAATCTTCGAGAGGAAGGAGGTTTGAACGAACTGAGAAACGGTGGGAAGACAGTTTAGCACTAAACAGCGAACATTAGATTCACGTCTTATTAGAGTAATTAACGATCAGAAGTAACAAGTAGTTTCAAAAATAAAGACTAAAATTAAAGGAAGATTTCTGTTTTACGAATATACTAGTAACTCATCCTGGTCCTGCACATGTAACGCTAACAAGGTGAAGGCCTCAGGCACAGCAAACTGATTCGGCTCGTATTTGGCCGCGTCGTTTGTGTAAAACCTAAAAGAAGAGATTCTAAGACATTTTGGCTCAACAATTGTCCGGTTTTAGAGGAAACTACCCCTAAAAAAATGGTTCAAATGGCTGTGAGCACTATGGGACTTAACATCTGAGGTCATCGGTACCCTAGACTTAGAACTACCTAAACCTAACTAACCTAAGGACATCACACACATCCATGCCCGAGGCAGGATTCGAACCTGCGACCGTAGCAGCCGCGTGGTTCCGGACTGAAGTGGTTCCGGACTGAAGCGCCTAGAACAGCTCGTCTACAGCTGCCGGCAAACTAACCCTAAATTTCATGATACGCAGTCGTGTGAAAACTGAAAGGATCGATAAATAATTGAAAACTGGACACTTTTCATCGACTTATATAGTATCCGCGAACGCATATTTTCTTTGAAATCTAGGAAAGAAGGGTTCGATCCTCAAATGCATCCTGGAGCTTTTTTATTTGTGTGTTCTCACTATCGAAACTGCTAGGAATAGGAGGGCTAATATGATAATCAATAAGAAATAGGAACAATGTAGGCAAATAAATTTCTCAAACCACTTGGGTTAGCAAAGAAGTAAAGTTTTAGCCCGCGTCGTGTGAGATCAGTTTTGAGTAATACTGCTACGAATTAGTCACCACTAACAGCCGATTGAGGAATGCTTGTTTCAGCGAGGCGCGGCACTGGTCGTTATTTGGAGATTTCAAAATATCAGTGTGCTTCAGGACTCACTGTTGGAACGTACAACCAGGCGAATGCAATGACGATGATTCACAGCATAATTCATGATCAATTTTCAGCATCGTTTTCACAGGTGATTTCTTCGCATACGTGGTGTACTTTACAATTAATTCATGAAAACTAACTTTTTGTAAATGTGGCTGGCTCGGCTCTGAGCACTATGGGACTCAACATCTATGGTCATCAGTCCCCTAGAACTTAGAACTACTTAAACCTAACTAATCTAAGGACAGCACACAACACCCAGCCATCACGAGGCAGAGAAAATCCCTGACCCCGCCGGGAATCGAACCCGGGAACCCGGGCGTGGGAAGCGAGAACGCTACCGCACGACCACGAGATGCGGGCTTTGTAAATGTAACCGAAGTCTGTTTTCCTCCCTATCTGGGGTGGATAACGATATGCTGCACGAAGATTGCATTCATTAGATGCCCTTGGTGTCGTAAGTACATACGCTGTGAATGTTCATACGACATGTACAATCCACGTCGTTGTACGCAGAAAAGTAAGAACATGTAACAGAGTAACTGGAAGGCAACTAGAATTAGTATTTTAATTCTTCAACAATTCAAGTGGTTCGAGAAATTTATTTGCGTACCTTGTTATAACTACTTATTGTTTACATTATTAAACCCCTATTCCTTCTATTTCCGTGCGGAGAAAATTCAAATTAAAAAAACTGCAGAATGGATTTGGAAATTGAGTAGAGATTGTCTCTCCCCCAGGCAGATGTCTTAGTCCAGTCAACGAAGAAAAATTAGGAGTAAAAGTCGTGTGGTCGCAAATTTTTGCGCGGTGTTAGCAGGGGTGTGAGCGTTGGGGTGAGGGCGTTTAATAACTCGAAAATCGTGGCTTAAAGCGAAAATGTCAGCCAGTACGAAATCAAAATACAATAATTTTACGGCAAAAAAAGACTGACCCACTGTTCTCTAACACTAAGAGGGTCTGTGTTGCCTGGGAGTGGGAAAATCGAAGAGTTAAAATTTTATTTTAACTGTAAAATTTTTGTTTATCTTTAAAATGATGTGGGTTACAAATGGATATTAAATGTTTATACCATGTCTAAGTGCAGTAGAGCTGTGTTATATTAGGAGATAATTTTTTTCCGGTGGTGTAGCAAGGTGGAAGAGGGAGCGGTTGGTTTACATGGTTAAAATGGCTCTAATCGCTATGGGACTTAACATCTGAGGTCATCAGTCCCCTAGACTTAGAACTACGTAAACCTAACTAAGCTGAGGATATCGCACACATCCATGCCCGAGGCAGGATTCGAACCTGCGACCGTAGCAGCCGCGTGGTTTCGGACTGAAGCGCCTATAACCGCTCGGTCACAGCTGCCGTCGGAGGTTTAGAAGCGTGACGTAAGGGAGGTCGCCGATTTGTGTTCATGCACTTCCCTCGCCCACTGATCATGTTCAAGTGTAGAACAGTCATCTCCAATAATGCGCTGGTTGACTGATACTGAAGAATCTGAAGTTCCGTAACACAAGGGTGACCTGCCTCTGACGTAGAGGGATGGAATTTAATCCATGGTGTCTCTTCAGGTGTTGGGAGAGCTGAGGCTGAGATGCTACGTTTCGTACCCCTCACGCCGTGATAAGTATTCCAGACAGTGACAGTGAAATCAACGTTGTCCATTAAAAATTGGCAGCGTGGTAAATTTGGGACAGGATCTTCAAATCTTTAAACAGTTGACTACTGCAGCTGCTGAGCTTTACTACATTCCAGCTCGCTTACAACTGCAAATAATTAGCCATGCGCTCGGCACTTGCATACTACATAGCAAATATTCTTATGACGAACTTTGAGGTAGAATGTATGGAACAATTGCCTCAACGTGCCAGCAAATTAATTTTGTGGAACAGGTATTTTGACCTTGTTTACATATTATGTGTTACTAATAATGTTGACAGCGATAAGTTTCTCCGGGATCTAAATAATTTGTACCAAAAGACACAGTTTACAGTTCAGTGCGCTGTGCATGACACTTTACAATTTTTGGAACCACAAGTGACCATAAAAATGGAAATATAGGCTTCGATATTTGTCGGAAGCTAATCTCTACTGGTCTTGTTATACACAGGCAGCCATATCTTCCAAATAAATATACATTGTCAGCTTTCGGAGCAATTTTAAACCGCTTGTATGTAGTGCCCCTTACTAATGAAACGCGAATGACAATATGAGGTTATTCAGTATACAGCGTATCAAAACGATTGCGATCCAGAATCTGTTGACGCAGTTAGTAGAAGCATACCGAAAAAGAAAAAATCTTTCCCATAGCTCATCAGAGGCGGGTTTCACAACGCTTAGACCAGCCGAGCAGGCCAAGGAGCGCTCTATTTTTTTTGTAGAATACAATACCTAGGTGTAGTATCCGAAAAAACAGTATTTTACATTTTCTAATACAGGCAGGAAACTAAGGCACAAGGAAAGAGCTGTGGTAAATAAATATACTGAAGCAGGTGTATACTGTATTACATGCAGTGATTGCCCTAAGAGGTATATAGGGCAATGTGGCGAGTCATTTCGAATATTCAGGAGTACTGTAACATAAATACCCAAGAGCTACATTAACACCCCACTTAAGCGTAGAGACTCACAGAATCACAAGCCCTTCAGACAATTAACAATTACTTCATGAAGTATCAGTGAAGTTCTTCTGTTTGCTCACATTAGGAGAACAGGACAAGAAATTCCTGGGATGTATCCACTCTCATTTAAATTGCAACCCGGAGCCTATTGTCCTCATCTACCCCTGGAAAATACAGCAATCAGGAGGAACAGTTTTCCGCCAGCACCACTTCAGGATTGGCCACCAAGACAGAATAGCGCCTTTTGCCTCTTTGCCAGCAAAAAATTTAACAGCCCCACGCATATACTTCAGTAGTAATAGTATAAATCCTAGTCTGATGGTCTTTTAATTCGACGTTCTGATTAGCAACGCAGTGACTGTAGCCCTTACAGCCCAACTCGTTATAGGACGCGAAGCCATCCGACACAACAGTAGGCCCTTCAGCTACATAATCCTCTTTGACTGAAGTTAAAAAAGGCTTAATGCGATTGTCAGTCACCCGAAATACATCAGCACATCTCCTATCCGAAGTAACAGCTCCATAATCCCAAGTTTCTACATTATGTTACCTTTCACTCTTCTTTCTACCCTTACAAGATTCATCAACTTCCACTATCACCCCAAGCTTCCTACATTTAACGAATTCAGCAGACTCATCTCTACAGAATGAAAACCAATCTATTACTGTCGATTCATAAACATAATTTTCATGTTTCACGGAGGATTTGTGACAAAAATAGTATGTCAGCATAATTACGACAGTCTGCTTCTCGACCTCTCGTGCCGTGTACCTGCCCCGACGAACGTTACCTCAGCGGCACCTGCGCATGCAGCCGTCGAAAGAATGTTAAGACGAAACCTTCGTCAAACTCATACCAAATATATACTTATATGGCTATGGTGTCTGTACTTTCAGACATGTCCGAAAGAACAGACACCGTATCCACATAAGTATATAATTCTGGTAATACCGGCCAAGACCTTCCTCTTCTGTGCGGATGCACACGTATTACCTGAACTCTTACGGGACATGGTGAGAATGTCTTCCACGAGTAATGAGTGTGTTGGGTAGGGACGCTACGAATGTAGTGTGTGGACATGTAAGGTAAGAATGTGGGTCTCGCGGGAAGCGTGCGCGAGATAGTTCCTGCAGTTCGGTGGCTCAGAGTGATAGAGCGTCTGCCGTGTAAGCAGGAGATCCCGGGTTCGAGTCATGGTCGGGGCACAAATTTTCACCTGTCCCCGTTGATATATATCAACGTCCGTCAGCAGCTGAAGTTATTAATATACAATTTTAATTTCATACCAAACAGTCCAACTGGCAACTGGCAGTCGTGGCGGGCGGTCGCACCCGCTAAACGTTGTGACATCACCAACACCAGTGTGGATTGCTAGGTGTTGTTTCGGATACCTTACTGAGCTTTTGGTAATTTGTGGATAGCCTCTGTTTAATACTGTTGTTAAAATGTAGTGCTTATTTAGTTTTCATTCGTTTTGCGTCTTCTGCGATTAAAACTTGGGTTCAAGGAATATCAATGGGGTGTTAACATTTTTCTGTTTACGTACGCACGCCATCAAGTCTTTACGAGTTGTTTGGACAATTTCCGAAATTTTTTTGTTAAATAAACTGGCCAACTCACTCACTGAGTGTTCCGTGCGAGCCGGCCGGAGTGGCCGTGCGGTTCTAGGCGCTACAGTTTGGAGCCGAGCAACCGCTACGGTCGCTGGTTCGAATCCTGCCTCGGGCATGAATGTGTGTGATGTCCTTGGGTTGGTTAGGTTAAATTAGTTCTAAGTTCTAGGCGACTGATGACCTCAGAAGTTAAGTCGCATAGTGCTCACAGCCATTTGAACCATTTTTGTTCCGTGCGAGCTTAATTACGTCTGTAAGCAGTTATCCATTCCCGAATCAAAACTCTCGACGATTTTGGTCTATTATCGACACTGACATTGGCAAAGTATCGTTCCCTGGGGTGCCAAGGCTTTCTAGCATATTTTAATTTCAAGCATTACGTCCGATAACAAATGAAAAAAAGAAACATTTTTTCATGTAATATAATTAAAAATTGACGATTTTCGGATTTCTTCCTGTGGTTGTTGTGTGAAATCTAGATTCTTGTCATGTGTCATGGTTGTAGGCCGATGGTAAGTGGCATAAGGGGATCCGACTGAGTGACTTTGGGAGTATCAAAATATGCATCATACTTGGTCGCATCTTTTGATTGCATTGACTTGGAATATTAACTTTTTTAGACCATCAAAGGATCATAGCCCACAGTATGTGACAAAATTTCAACTTCAGATTCTATCCGTTCCTGAGAAAAAGCGGTGGGCACAGTGAACTCTAATTACAGGCATCACGTTTTTGCTAATCACTTTCTGGTTGCCAACATTGAGTTAGAGAGGCTGTGTTGAGAACGGCAATACTAAAGAAATATATAGTAACTTATTTTTCCACCCATTGCTCCACAATGTGTACCACAAGTAGATGTTATCCTTGATTAGTGAGAATAGGGGAAATATGTGAGGACAGTGGGTTGGTGTTTCAATCTGGCGATTGTAGCGGGGAACCCGCCAAAGGAGCAGAGGAGGCTGTCCCATGAAGTTATAGATTACGCAGACGAGAAAAGAGAAACGTGGAAAAGAGAAGAAAGATTTGTGCCCTTCAGTCTGCAATAGAAATGAACTATTGTCAATTAGATAGGTTGAAGGGGAAAGACAAAGAGCACTAAGAGAAGGTAACAAATAATAACCAAAAGGAGGAAACATCACAAATAGCATTCCAGATTTCGGATACCCACTATTTTGACTTGTTATCTCACATAAGAGAAGGGCCTCAATCAGGTTTCGAGTGTAATAGACTGCAACAGATTCATAAGGATCAGTTTTAAAGCTGGGTAGTAAAAAAAAAAGAATCGAGTAGAAAGAAAAGAGTTCCGCGCCTAGGTAGCAGTCATGACAAGAATGTAGGCCAAATGATGCAGGAAAACCTTGGTGTAGCCTACAAGGTCACAAGCATCACGAAACATATCGTGTCATGTTTATCCAGGTTACAGAGAGCATAGGACTTTGTACAGAGATTTTAATGAAGAATATCAGTTATTTATTGTAGGAAAGGCAGGAAACAGCATAGCTAGCAAATTGGAGTACAGTATTAAAGGAGAAATAGGGGCAGCAACACCACACAGTCGTGTGGGGTTTGTGGAGATTTTCCAGCCTAGAGCAGGCCTGTGTAAACACAACTGTCATCCATGTAAATAAAGAGGTAAGTGGATTGCTTTTGACTGAAACAAAGTCTCTTTTCTGGGCTGCAACTGTTTCTGCAATTGAGAGACAGGATAAGTTGGGGAGGGATAGATCAACTGAGCATCATGCATAAAGTGTAAGCTGGGCCAGAAACACACAAGGCCAAATTCCTGTGATTACTGTAATCAGAGGCTCATATGTTTTACGTTTAAGTCGGGTCATAAGAAAATTAGAACAAAGCAGGTTTAGAAGCGTAATGGGGCTCTGACCCCAATATTGGTATTAAATTGATATCAAAATGATTAATCAGTTGAATTGATCAATTAATTACCTCCATACCAGAATGACGTTATGTGTTTTTCTCAACCAGCACAAGGATTCCTGCACCCTTAAACCCCCCCCCCCCTTCCTCCATCACCTACCCTATTGGCAGGAATTTCGAATTTTGATGGCAATTTCGAATTTTTGCGGTAATTTCGAACTTTGGCAGGCATTTCTTTGTCCCAGGACCGTGCTGACTTTCCATCCCACACACGTCCCCGGAATCTGGCGGGGAATTAAAAATGGTGGTGTCCTTTCTGCGACTCAAGCTCTGGTTCTTCTAGACATTGAGCCAAGTGCACCCCCCCCCCCCCCCCCTCCAATACTGTAGAAATGCAGGAATGTTAGGTTAGTGTAGTTTATTTATTTTGGATGCTAAACTGAGTTGAGATTGGTCCTAATAACTTAATCACAAAGATCAGCCATAATTACAAAACTATATGAATAGCATTTCTCAAGGACTGCCTAAAATCACAATATAGCTAAAAAATGGACGATGCAGTACAACTGCGGTTATCCTGCTGGGAAAACATTTCGCAATATGATTCAGAACTAGTGGCAGACATACTGAAACACTACCGTTTACCAACAAGCTGGCGGGAAAAAAATGATGGATTGGGAGGCATTATCTTTATTTTTTTGGTGAGAAATATGTTCAACTGATGGGAGGCTGGTACAGAGTTGAGAGGAATTTAATAAGTTATTGCCTGTAAGCATACAGTTGAGGACAGTATCTATCGCTGTTTTATGGCGGAGATCACTGAAGATGCCTCACCATGCAGCCCAGGTAATCGATGTCAGTGCACCCTACCGGAAATCATGGAACATGCTTCACTGCTCTAATTACACTTCGAAATTGTCGGAAAAGAACCAGCCCTCGTAATGAAAGGGTAGATAATGCAACACATGTACAGGGGAAAACCTTTGTCCCAAACAATTGTAAAGAGGGTGGTAGTTGAATGTACATTGTCCTTGATGTATGATCACGAACTGCTAAAATTAGAGGCCCTCTTACCTCCCTCATCCCTCCCCCTCCCTGTCTCCCTCCCTCCACTTACAGTGGGGACACAGATTTTTTCAAATGTAAACTGCTTCTACAGAATGCCTCGCGGTTTTCCTGTAGCTACTGCCCTTCTGCTGGCAGATGAGCTCACCAGTCACTGGCAACTTTGAAGCGACAGTGCTTAAAAAAAAAAAAAAAAAAAAAAAAAAACGTGTATAGTCAACTAACCAATAGGAGGTAAATCGATGGTAGCGCCATGTGTAAATGTGCAACTTGATTATTCATCTAAGAAATGGCGGCACAGCCCCACTCCCTCACACTGCTGCCGCTATCACCCACCGTTCTGAGGGGAAACACTGCACTGTAGCAGTTGCATTGAATGTCAACACATCTCTATTAATCGAGCATCTATTAAAAAGGAAAACACAATCGCAACACTAATAAATTTACTCTTTCCACAAAAATAGGCGCAATCCATATTCTTTTAGTTTTATGAGTAGAGTCGGCATAGTTTTTACATTCGACTGCAGGATACAGTTTTGCATCTTATTATTTTGCGACATCCAGCAAAGTACACTGCTGCCGATTACAGACGACCAAAATTCAGAGGTCGAGCTATAATCCCCTATTCGTTTCCACCCTGCATAAAACGGGGGCGGGGGGGGGGGGGGGCGGAATCCCACTATTTTGCTGCAAAAACTTCCGATCACCACACAATGTCCTCATTATTTCGGTAACATCATCAAAGTAAAGAAAATGCGAGAATTTAATCTCCAAAGAAAAGAACTATATTAAAAAATTTCTTTCAGCTTCATGGACAAACTACATGACCTGAGAGCATCTCTCGCATTCAAATCACTGTCTGTAAATAAACTATCATTCACGTGTGTATTAAACACATTGCAGACATGTGAAATAACATTACAGAACACAATGTTTCACGCCATTAGCTCATATGTTGGAAGGAAACAATCATTTTACATTCAACAACAATATGGGATAATTCAGGAGGACATTGCTGTTTTGTACACTGTGGCACGTCCCCTTTTTACCAGTATGAAGCTGTACCACCTCTGCATTTACAAAACAAATTTTGAGAGCCTGTCTTGTAATAGAACCTCGTGTAAGATTTTACCACGTCTCTCTCTCTCCTCCATTACACTGAAAACAGCTACTATCTATGTGCTTACATTTGACATTTTTGCCACATAGCTCCCCTCTACTGACATGTCTGTAAAGTTTCTATGATACAATAGATTCTTGCTTTCTAGCTTTGTAAGCAATTTGATCATCACAACCTGTTTCATGCAATCTACTAACATATTGGGGAAAAACATTACCATTTCTCGTTTCCGTGAGTTATAATACAAGTGGTGTCTATAATTAGAGGTTATGAAGACTGGGGACTTGTGGTAAAATCATTTTTAACACACAATTGTGACAATAATAATAAAAACAGTCATGATTCCACAAAAACAGATACAGCCGATATGTAATAAATTTATGAGCAAAATCGTTAGTTAGTTACATGAGAACTGTTTGCATGCAAACTTAATCAAATATACTACTCCTTGTAATAGAACCTCCCAAAGATTTTACTGCATCTCTGTCTTCTGATATATAGAAAAAGAAATAGCATCTGCGTGTTGAGCTCGAGCGTATTACACATACATGTATCACTTCATTGGAGCCAGTGAAGAGTGGTCGAATAGTTGTGTAAAGTTTTGTCGACTATACTGGAGGAAGGCGATATCCAACAGACTACCAATCACATGAGAGGTTCCTGTATTGTTTCTTCATAAGTAGTTTGATATGTTGCTTTTTTTGGCTGTAGCACATCCAAGCAGTGTATGACTACAGCTTGCCATGTTTTTCTACCGTGACTTCAAAGCTGTGTCAAGTGCTAAACCAACATTAACACATTTCGATCCATTGGCTCTCACAGAAAGCTAAACATTGCATGTTGTAACTATACAGCTCCTATGACATACAGGTTGGTAGACATAAAAAACAGAGACAATGTTTCCCAGTGACAAAAATGGGGAAGACCTGGCTACATATTGAAACTGGAAGAGTTTGCGACGAGACAGTTCGTATCTGGTAGTGAGAAAGCAGAGAATTTTGCACAGTCGTTTTAAACGTAGTCACTGCCTCGCTGACTAACAGAAATTATGCGAAATGAAAGCAGCTGTTAAAAGGTCAATGAGAGATTCTTTTAACGAATTTGAAAGCAATATTTTATCTACAGATTCTAAAAATAATCCCAAAAAATTTTACTCGTACGTAAAATCTATGAACGCTACAATTAATTCAATACCTTTTCTAGCTGACAGTATGGGTAATGTAATGGATGATAATAAACAGAAGGCCGAAATTTTAAACCGAACTTTCAAAAACTTGTTTACGGTACAGGACTGCAGCCCCATTCCCTCGTTCAATTATCAAACAAACCAAGAATGTAGCATGTTGTTTTGTAGGGCTGGCAACCACAGCCCAACTTCGACATTTTTGCAAAGAAAATTCCGCACTGGCTGTATCAATGACTTTTGTTAATTCTGCGACCGGTTTTGCACCACTTATCGGTGCATCCACAGGCACCGATAAGTAGTGCAAAACCGGTCGCAGAATTAATTAAAGTCATTGATACAACCAGTGCGGAATTTTCTTTGCAAAAACCAAGGGTGACTGACATAGTGTTTAGTGTATCTGGCAGTATAAAACAGTTAAGATCCTTAGACGCCAGGAAGGCATCTGGCCAAGACGGTATCCCCGTAAGATTATATGTAGGCTATGCTACAAATACAGCACCATTCTTATCCATCATCTATCAGAGATCATTGGAACAGCGGAAAGTTCCACGGGACTGGAAGAAGGTACAAGTCATAGCAATCTATAAGAAGGGGAGAAAATAGGATGTACATAATTATCCGCCAATTTCACTGACATCGATTTGTTGTAGAATCATGGAATATATTTTGTGTTAAGACATAATGACGTTTCTAGACTCTGAGAAGCTCATCAGCAGAAACCAGCACGGTTTTAGGAAACAGCGGTCATGCGAGACACAGCTGGCCCCCTTTGTGCGTCATATACAACTGGCTCTAGATACCGCCTCTCAGGTTAATGCCATATTTCTCGACTTTCGGAAGGCGTTCGACTCAGTTCCGCACTGTCGCTTGCTCCAAAAAGTGCGTGCTTACGGTCAATCCGATGACATATGCGGTTGGGTAGAAAGTCTTCTAACAGACACGGAGCAGTATGTCGTCCTGAACGGGCTGACTTCAACAGAAATAAGCGTAACTTTGGGTGTGCCCCAGGGCAGCGGGTGGGTCCGCTGCTTTTTACGATTTACATAAATGATCTGGTTGATGGTATTGACAGTGGCATTAGACTGTTTGCCGATGATGCTGTAGTCTACAGGAAAGTAGTATAACACGAAAGTTGTGAACAAATCAATGAGGATTTGCAGGAAATAAATGCGTGGTGTAATGACTGGCAGTTACGTCTCAATATTAGTAAGTGTAACCTACTGCGTATAACAAGGCAAAAATCCCCATTACTGTACGAGTACAAAATAAATGCCCAGTCTTTGGAAGCGGTAACATCCGTCAAGTATCTGGGTGTGACCATTCGAAATGATCTCAGACAGAATGATCAGATTACACAAGTAACGGGCAAGGAGAACTCTAGACAGAGGTTTATTGGTAGAATTCTGAAGCGATGCAGTCCTTAAACAAAGGAAATTGCTTACAATACGTTAGTTCGTCCAGTCTTGAAGTATTGCTCGTCTGTATGGGACCCTTACCAGTTGGGTCTAATTCAAGAGATTGAGAAGATCCAAAGAAGAGCGGCAAGATACGTGAATGATACATTTAGCCATAGCGAGAGCGTGCTCCCTGCCGCCGTTGGATAAGCAGCTGCAGCAGCAAGTCGTATACTCCTAGCTCACTCATTTGTTACATAGTTTAATTCTTAATTTCTTTGCGTGTTTTTGGTACTTGCATTGTTTAATTCATAAATTTCGGGCGTAATATAGTATTTGAGAGTTGTAGCATCGCGTTTTAGTACCTGAATAGTGTAAATTCGCGTAGTCGTCTGTCTTCTATTTTTGTTTTGAACGGCCAGTGTCGGTTGGTCAGAGTCAGTGTGCTCCCTGCCGCCGTTGGATAAGCAGCTGCAGCAGCAAGTCCTATACTCCTAGCTCACTCATTTGTTACATAGTTTAATTCTTAATTTCTTTGCGTGTTTTTGGTACTTGCATTGTTTAATTCATAAATTTCGGGCGTATTACAGTATTTGAGAGTTGTAGCATCGCGTTTTAGTACCTGAATAGTGTAAAATCGCGTAGTCTTCTTCCGCCGCCGAGCAGTTTGTCAGCAGTGCGCAAGTAGCAGCATTACTGCATTTACTAGGCAATCTTGTATTTTGATAACCGTTTAAATTTTGTGTCGATTTGTTTGCGCGCTCTGTAGATTAGTTCAGACGTTCTTTGCACAACAGTTTTTAGCATGGATAGGGACTGCAACTGCTGTGTTCGGATGCAGGCTGAGTTGGCATCCCTTCGCTCCCAGCTTCAGGCAGTGTTGGCTTCGGTCACACAGCTTGAGGCTGTTGCCAATGGGCATCACTGTGGGGGTCCGGATGGGGGTTTGTCGGGGACGGCCAGCTCGTCCCACGCATCCCCCGGTCGCACTACGACTGTGGTTGCTCAGGATACTGCCCGCATTGAGGCTGATCCCTCACGTGTGGTAGAGTGGGAGGTCGTCTCAAGGTGTGGCAGGGGGCGAAAGACATTCCGGAGGGCTGAACGGAAGGCCTCTCCAGTTTGTCTGACGAACAAGTTTCAAGCTCTGTCTCAGGCTGAACTGATCTTCGGCCTGACATGGCTGCTTGTCCTGTTCCAGAGGTTGCCCCTCAGTCTGCAACATCCGGGCAGTCGCAGAGGGTGGGCTTACTGGTAGTTGGGAGCTCCAACGTCAGGCGCGTAATGGGGCCTCTTAGGGATATGGCAGCAAGAGAGGGGAAGAAAACCAATGTGCACTCCGTGTGCATACCGGGGGGAGTCATTCCAGATGTGGAAAGGGTCCTTCCGGATGCCATGAAGGGTACAGGGTGCACCCATCTGCAGGTGGTCGCTCATGTCGGCACCAATGATGTGTGTCGCTATGGATCGGAGGAAATCCTCTCTGGCTTCCGGCGATTTGGTGAAGACTGCCAGTCTCGCTAGCGGGATGAAAGCAGAGCTCACCATCTGCAGCATCGTCGACAGGACTGACTGCGGACCTTTGGTACAGAGCCGAGTGGAGGGTCTGAATCAGAGGCTGAGACGGTTCTGCGACCGTGTGGGCTGCAGATTCCTCGACCTGCGCCATAGGGTGGTGGGGTTTCGTGTTCCGCTGGATAGGTCAGGAGTCCACTACACGCAAAAAGCGGCTACACGGGTAGCAGGGGTTGTATGGCGTGGGCTGGGCGGTTTTTTAGGTTAGATGGCCTTGGGCAAGTACAGAAAGGGCAACAGCATCAACGGGTGCGGGGCAAAGTCAGGACATGCGGGGACCAAGCAGCAATCGGTATTGTAATTGTAAACTGTCGAAGCTCCGTTGGTAAAGTACCGGAACTTCAAGCGCTGATAGAAAGCACCGAAGCTGAAATCGTTATAGGTACAGAAAGCTGGCTGAAGCCAGAGATAAATTCTGCTGAAATTTTTACAAAGGCACAGACGGTGTTTAGAAAGGATAGATTGCATGCAACCGGTGGTGGAGTGTTCGTCGCTGTTAGTAGTAGTTTATCCTGTAGTGAAGTAGAAGTGGATAGTTCCTGTGAATTATTATGGGTGGAGGTTACACTCAACAACCGAGCTAGGTTAATAATTGGCTTCTTTTACCGACCCCCCGACTCATCAGCATTAGTGGCAGAAGAACTGAGAGAAAATTTGGAATACATTTCACATAAATTTTCTCAGCATGTTATAGTCTTAGGTGGAGATTTCAATTTACCAGATATAGACTGGGACACTCAGATGTTTAGGACGGGTGGTAGGGACGGAGCATCGAGTGACATTATACTGAGTGCACTATCCGAAAATTACCTCGAGCAATTAAACAGAGAACCGACTCGTGGAGATAACATCTTGGACCTACTGATAACAAACAGACCCGAACTTTTCGACTCTGTATGTGCAGAACAGGGAATCAGTGATCATAAGGCCGTTGCAGCATCCCTGAATATGGAAGTTAATAGGAATATATAAAAAGGGAGGAAGGTTTATCTGTTTAGCAAGAGTAATACAAGGCAGATTTCAGACTACCTAACAGATAAAAACGAAAATTTCTGTTCCGTCACTGACAATGTTGAGTGTTTAAGGAAAAAGTTCAAGGAAATCGTAAAATGCGTTTTAGACAGGTACGTGCCGAGTAAAACTGTGAGGGACGGGAAAAACCCACCGTGGTACACCAACAAAGTTAGGAAACTACTGCGAAAGCAAAGAGAGCTTCACTCCAAGTTTAAACGCAGCCAAAACCTCTCAGACAAACAGAAGCTAAACGATGTCAAAGTTAGCGTAAGGAGGGCTATGCGTGAAGCGTTCAGTGAATTCGAAAGTAAAATTCTATGTACCGACTTGACAGAAAATCCTAGGAAGTTCTGGTCTTACGTCAAATCAGTAAGTGGTTCGAAACAGCATATCCAGACACTCCGGGATGATGAAGGCATTGAAACAGAGGATGACACGCGTAAAGCTGAAATACTAAACACCTTTTTCCAAAGCTGTTTCACAGAGGAGGACCGCACTGCAGTTCCTTCTCTAAATCCTCGCACAAACGAAAAAATGGCTGACATCGAAAAAAGTGTCCAAGGAATAGAAAAGCAACTGGAATCACTCAACAGAGGAAAGTCCACTGGACCTGACGGGATACCAATTCGATTCTACACAGAGTACGCGAAAGAACTTGCCCCCCCTTCTAACAGCCGTGTACCGCAAGTCTCTAGAGGAACGGAAGCTTCCAAATGATTGGAAAAGAGCACAGGTAGTCCCAGTCTTCAAGAACGGTCGTCGAGCAGATGCGCAAAACTATAGACCTATATCTCTGACGTCGATCTGCTGTAGAATTTTAGAACATGTTTTTTGCTCGAGTATCATGTCGTTTTTGGAAACCCAGAATCTACTATGTAGGAATCAACATGGATTCCGGAAACAGCGATCGTGTGAGAGCCAACTCGCTTTATTTGTTCATGAGACCCAGAAAATATTAGATACAGGCTCCCAGGTAGATGCTATTTTTCTTGACTTCCGGAAGGCATTCGATACAGTTCCGCACTGTCGCCTGATAAAAAAAGTAAGAGCCTACGGAATATCAGACCAGCTGTGTGGCTGGATTGAGGAGCTTTTAGCAAACAGAACACAGCATGTTGTTATCAATGGAGAGACGTCTACAGACGTTAAAGTAACCTCTGGCGTGCCACAGGGGAGTGTTATGGGACCATTGCTTTTCACAATATATATAAATGACCTAGTAGATAGTGTCGGAAGTTCCATGCGGCTTTTCGCGGTTGATGCTGTAGTATGCAGAGAAGTTGCAGCTTTAGAAAATTGTAGCGAAATGCAGGAAGATCTGCAGCGGATAGGCACTTGGTGCAGGGAGTGGCAACTGACCCTTAACACAGACAAATGTAATGTATTACGAATACATAGAAAGAGGGATCCTTTATTGTATGATTATATGATAACGGAACAAACACTGGTAACAGTTACTTCTGTAAAATATCTGGGAGTATGCGTGCGGAACGATTTGAAGTGGAATGATCATATAAAATTAATTGTTGGTAAGGCGGGTACCAGGTTGAGATTCATTGGGAGAGTCCTTAGAAAATGTAGTCCATCAACAAAGGAGGCTTACAAAACACTCGTTCGACCTATACTTGAGTATTGCTCATCAGTGTGGGATCCGTACCAGACGGAGGAGATAGAGAAGATCCAAAGAAGAGCGGCGCGTTTCGTCACAGGATTATTTGGTAACCGTGATAGCGTTACGGAGATGTTTAGCAAACTCAAGTGGCAGACTCTGCAAGAGAGGCGCTCTGCATCGCGGTGTAGCTTGCTCGTCAGGTTTAGAGAGGGTGCGTTTCTGGATGAGGTATCGAATATATTGCTTCCCCCTACTTATACCTCTCGAGGAGATCACGAATGTAAAATTAGAGAGATTAGAGCGCGCACGGAGGCTTTCAGACAGTCGTTCTTCCCGCGAACCATACGCGACTGGAACAGGAAAGGGAGGTAATGACAGTGGCACGTAAAGTGCCCTTCGCCACACACCGTTGGGTGGCTTGCGGAGTATAAATGTAGATGCAGATGTTACGAATCTCATAGAAAGTTTGAAGTGGGATACACTTGCAGATAGACGACGCGCTAAACGGAAGGCGCTGCTCACTAAATTCCGAAATCCGATCTTCGCCGAGGATGTAGAGCATATATTATTACCACCAACTTTCAAGTCGGGCAATGATAACCATTCAAAGATAAGGGAAATTAGAGCTCGCTCTGAGGTGTTCAGACAGTCGTATTTCCTTCGGTAAATCCGCGAGTGGAACAGAGGGGTGGGGTGGGGGGATACGACTTTGGCGCGAATTGTGCCTTCCGCCACACACCGCTTGGTGGCTAGTGGAGTATACAGGGTGTTCCAGTGATAGTGACCAGGCCAAATATCTCACGAAATAAGCGTCAAACGAAAAAACTACACGAACGAAACTCGTCTAGCTTGAAGGGGAAAACCTGATGGCGCTAGGGATGGCCCGCTAGATGGCGCTTCCACAGGTGAAACGGATATCAACTACGTTTTTTTAAATAGGAACCCCCATCTTTTATTACATATTCGAGTAGTACGTAAAGAGATATGAATGTTTTAGTTGGACCACTTTTTTCGCTTAGTGAAAGATGGCGCTGTAATAGTTACAAACGTTTAAGTACGTGATATCACGTAACATTCCGCCAGTGCGGACAATATTTGCTTCGTGATACATTACCCGTGTTAAAATGGACCGTTTACCAATTGCGGAAAAGGTCGATATCGTGTTGATGTATGGCTATAAAAAAAGGGCCTTGCACGTGTTTACGTCTGTTATCCCAAATCCATGGAAATGTCGCCGCAGGTGTTTTTCGTAGGCGTCATAGTCCTCTGCTGCATCGTTGTACACAGAGAACAGCGCAGATGTGTTGTTGGCGGGGCCGCAGGTTGTGCCAGTGAAGTCGTTAAACCGGAAATAGCGGCTATCAGTGCCTGCTGTTGTTCGATAAGAGGTTTAAGCAGTGTCTCCATGGAAATTAATCTCAAATGACCAATGAATGAGTTGGAACATGTGGAGTCGAATACCGCGCTCGTCGCCATAAAAGTGTTCTAACCCAAGTTATTGCACGAACAGTAAACATACATGGAAGCCAACATACAACACAATTAGCAATACTCAAGTGGCCGGCGGAGCATAGCGCTCCGGCCTATATAGACATTAGTTCCAACAGAGAGAGCAGCCGGCAGGCTACAAACGGAACGGCTGTCGTATTAGCAGGCCGAGTGGCCTCTAGTGGCCCAATCTAGAACAAACTTCGTACACACAAAATTGATAGTTGCAGCACTTTGTTCTCCTATTCATAACGAATCTTACTCCCGTTATGCTATTTTCAGCTACTGTTGATACCGGGACGTTATAATTAAAGCGTAACTACTCACATAGGTCCAC
Source organism: Schistocerca cancellata (assembly GCF_023864275.1). Classification (NCBI taxonomy): domain Eukaryota; kingdom Metazoa; phylum Arthropoda; class Insecta; order Orthoptera; family Acrididae; genus Schistocerca; species Schistocerca cancellata. Next base: position 639,210,202 of record NC_064631.1, on the reverse strand, counting down.
TGTGGCCTGCAATTATCGCATGGCAGCGGAACTTCGCAGATACGCTAATGCGTTAATTTGGAAGCGATTTGAACTGGAAAAAGCTCGTTTAAATGGTCTCTGGTGCTCATATTGCAAAAACTGTGTAAGGGACGGTTAATAATAAAATCAACGTTATACCTCTGTGTCTCCCCCCCCCCCCCCGCCCCCCGCCCATGAGCCATGGACCTTGTCGTTGGTGGGGAGGCTTGCGTGCCTCAACGATACAAATCGCCGTAACGTAAGTGCTACCACAACGGAGGGGTATCTGTTGAGAGGCCAGACAAACGTGTGGTGCCTGAAGAGGGATAGCAGTCTTTTCAGTAGTTGCAAGGGCAACAGTCTGGATGATTGACTGATCTGGCCTTGTAGCACTAACCAAAATGGCCATGCTGTTGTGGTACTGCGAACGGCTGAAAGCAAGGGAACTACAGCCGTAATTATTTTGCACGAGGGCATGCAGCTTTACGGTATGATTAAATGATGATGGCAACCTCTAGGGTAAAATATTCCAGACGTAAAATAGTACCCCACTCGGACCTCCGGGCGGGGACTACTCAGAAGGACGTCGTTATCAGGAGAAAGAAAACTAGCGTTCTACGGATCGGAGACTGGAATGTCAGATCCCTTAATCGAGCAGGTAGGTTAGAAAATTTAAAAAGGAAAATGGATAGCTTCAAGTTAAATATAGTGGGAATTAGTGAAGTTCGGTGGCAGGAGGAACAAGACTTTTGGTCAGGTGAATAAGGCTTATAAATACAAAATCAAGTAGGGGTAATGCAGGAGTAGGTTTAATAATGAATAAAAAAATAGGAGTGCGGGTAAGCTACTACAAACAGCATAGTGAACGCATTATTCTGGCCAAGATAGACACGAAGCCCACACGTACTACAGTAGTACAAGTTTATAAGCCAACTAGCTCTGCAGATGATGAAGAAATTGATGAAATGTATGATGAGATAAAAGAAATTATTCAGTTAGTGAAGGGAGACGAAAATTTAATAGTCATGGGGGACTGGAATTCAAAAATGGCTCTGAGCACTATGGGACTTAACATCTGTGGTCATCAGTCCCCTAGAACTTAGAACCACTTAAACCTAACTAACCTAAGGACATCACACACATCCATGCCAGAGGCAGGATTCGAACCTGCGACCGTAGCGGTCGCGCGGTTCCGGATTGTGTGCCAAGAACCGCTATACCACCGCGGCCGGCGGACTGGAATTCAATAGTAGGAAAAGGAAGAGAAGGAAACGTAGTAGGAGAATATGGATTAGGGTTAAGAAATGAAAGAGGAAGCCGCCTGATAGAATTTTGCACAGAGCATAACTTAGCTAGCACTTGGTTCAAGAATCATGAAAGATGGGTGTATACATGGAAGAAACCTGGAGATACTAGAAGGTTTCAGGTAGATTATACAATGGTAAGACAGAAATTTAGGAACCATGTTTCAAATTGTAATACATTTCCAGGGGCAGATGTGGACTCTGACCACAATCTATTGGTTATGAACTGTAGATTAAAACTGAAGAGACTGGCTGGAAAAAGGTGGGAATTTGGGGAGATAGGACCTGGATAAACTGAAAGAACCAGAGGTTGTACCGAGTTTCAGGGAGAGCATAAGGGAACAATTGACAGGAATGGGGGAAAGAAATACAGTAGAAGATGAGTGGGTAGCTTTGAGGGATGAAATAGCGAAGGCAGCAGAGGATCAAGTTGGTAAAAAGATGAGGGATAGAAGAAATCCTTGGGTAACAGAAGAGATATTGAATTTAAGGAGAAAATAAAAAAATTCAGAACATGAAGCAGGCAAAAAGGAATACAAACGTCTCAAAAATGAGATCGACAGGAAGTGAAAAATGGCTAAGCAGGGATGGCTAGAGGACAAATGTAAGGATGTAGAGGCTTATCTCACGAGGGGTAAGATACTGCCCACAGGAAAATTAAAGAGACCTTTGGAGAAAAGAGAACCACTTGCATGAATATCAAGAGCTCAGATGGAAACCCAGTTCTAAGCAAAGAACGGAAAGCAGAAAGGTGGAAGGAGTATATAGAGGGTCTATACAGGGTCGAAGTTCTTGAGGACAATATTATGGAAATGGAAGAGGATGTAGATGAAGATGAAATAGGAGATATGATACTGCGTGAAGAGTTTGACAGAGCACTGAAAGACCTAAGTAGAAACAAGGCCCCAGGAGTAGACAACATTCCATTAGAACTACTGACAGCCTTGGGAGAGCCAGTCCTGACAAAACTCTACCTTCTGGTCAGCAAGATGTATGAGACAGGTGAAATTCCCTCAGACTTCAAGAAGAATATAATAATTCCAATCCCAAAGAAAGGAGGTGTTGACAGATGTTAAAATTACCGAACTATCAGTTTAATAAGTCACAGCTGCAAAATACTAACACGAATTCTTTACAGACGAATGGAAAAACTGGCAGAAGTCGACCTCGGGGATGATCAGTTTGGATTCCGTAGAAGTGTTGGAATACGTGAGGCAATACTGACCCTGCGACTTATCTTAGAAGAAAGATTAAGGAAAGGAAAACCTACGTTTATAGCACTTGCAGAGTTAGAGAAAGCTTTTGACAATGTTGAATGGAATACTCTCTTTCAAATTCTGAAGGTGGCAGGGGTAAAATATAGGAGCGAAAGGCTATTTACAATCCATACAGCAACCAGACGGCAGTTATAAGAAACGAGGGACATGAAAGGGAAGCAGCGGTTGGGAAGGGAGTGAGACAGGGTTGTAGCCTCTTCCCGATGCTATTCAATCTGTATATTGAGCAAGCAGTAAAGGAAACAAAAGAAAAGTTCGGAGTAGGCATTAAAATCCATGGAGAAGAAATAAAAACTTTGAGGTTCGCCAATGACATTGTAATTCTGTCAGAGACAGCATCGAGTATTGATTTAAATGTCAGGAAGTCGTTTCTGAAAGTATTTGCATGGAGTGTAGCGATGTATGGAAGTGAAGCATGGACGATAAATAGTTTAGACAATAAGAGAATATAAGCTTTCGAAATGTGGTGCTACAGAAGATTGCTGAAGATTAGATGGGTAGATCACATAACTAATGAAGAGGTATTGAATAGAATTGGGGAGGCATTTGTGGCACAACTTGACTAGAAGCAGGAATCGGTTGATAGGAGATGTTCTGAGGCATCAAGGGATCACCAATTTAGTACTGGAGGGCAGCGTGGAGGATAAAAATCGTAGAGGGAGACCAAGAGATGAATACACTAAGCAGATTCAGAAGGATGTAGGCTGCAGTAGGTACTGGGAGATGAAGAAGCTTGCACAGGATAGAGTAGCATGGAGAGCTGCATCAAATCAGTCTCAGGACTGAAGACCACATCAAGAACATACCTCTTTTATTTGTTTCACCTTTTCTGCGCACGTCGAAACATGCCCTTAGAAAAATTAAGAATGACAGCGCTGGTAAACTTCTTACGTTATTTGATTTTCAAACAGCTGAGCAAAACCGAACGTACTCAGACATTTGTCTCTTTACTTATTCTGATCATCACTAAATTGACACACATTATTTTTTTAGCGAGACGCAATCTGACTTTCAATAATCCCTACAAAAGAATGACCCCGACTAACAATAACCTATACCTTTCATGAACCACTTGCCTAACAAAAATATTCGTTACTCAAACTACTGCAATAAAGCGTGCGCCAATACTGCCAGCTAAGTAAAGATTCTAACTATTGAAGGCACTAACTACTGATAGGCACAGTTAGCAAATGAAATATTTTGATGGATAACAAACAATATATTTAGCTTAATAGCGTTCAAAAGTATATATCAGTTCATGACATCCAGTCTTACAAATTTCCTTTTTCTGACGGACACACGTCCATATCGTTTGCTCTCAAAACTCTGCCATTTCTCTCCGCACATCCACCACTGCCGCTGGCGGCTCACCTCCAACTGCCCAACACTACAATAGCGAATATTCCAACAATGCCGACCAGCCACAGGCTGCACACAGCACAGTCACTGATTTTCATACAGAGCCCTACGTGGCGTTACCAACATAAAAACCTAGATAGCCTACTTACAACGTCCACTTCCTAATCCATTGCATATGGAAATATATCTATACATTTTTGTTGCACTCATATTGCCAGAGTCGCACCTAGTGGCCAAAATTGGAAGTAATTTATTTCCAGCTTAAATCGCTTCCACATTAGCGCATTGAAATATCTACCACGTTTCACTACCATACGAGAATTATAGCCCACACTGGAACTCTGTGAACAGCCGCACTTTAATTATAGCCACTCACTATTACCCTACACTCGTCTGATAAGAAATTCTTATCTGCTTTCCATTTCCTTCACTGAGCACCACTAGATCTAGAAAATCTTTTCTCTTGCCTTTCTGATTTTATAGATAACCTACCATCTTCAAATTTCCGACATTCCACGCTCCGACTCGTTGCGTGTTACTTTTCTTGTTGGTATTCACTCTTTCCGTCATGGTTACCTATCTCTCGACAGTCCCTGTCCAGAGATCCAAATGGAAGACTCATTTGGAATCCGGGATGGAGAGACCAGCATGACAATTTTGCAATTACAGACCAGGTGTACTGTGTATACACACTACATGTTTTTAATGTAGCTGTTTATATTTCCTTCTGCATCCTCATGCCATTGAACACTGTTGATTATTTCGCCTTTGTGGAGCTGATTATCATCCCACGGGCAAGGGGGTGTCTTGAAACTCTGTCTGCTACTTCGACCTCTTTAACAAGATTTGTGGCATAAGGAGTATGTCTCCTCGTTCAGGGAGTCTGTGGCAGCCGTTGCTGATGATATTTATTCAGAATTTAACCAGTGTCTGTGATACAATCCACGAAGTTTTGATTACCAGTCAACGTTACCTCTAGACCCCAAATTTTTCACACACAGTTTCAGAACAACAAACTTTACGTTAGGAAGCTCTTGCATTCTACTGCGTTCCACTGAGGGCGCTTCAGCGGAAAAGTGGCTAAGTAAGCCAGTTTTCGTCCTGATTGCTTGATGCTAATTAACAACCACGTGTAAACGGCACCGATAAACTTTCAGGGTTCTTCTACCGTGTGAAGCAAATACGTAGGGTGCAAATGGATATTTATTTTGCTGCGTCAACCACCTTCCTTTCCTCACTCTCTCCAATTTACACAGCCAGTGTTTATTTAACTAGGATCTGTGAGCATGCTCATTTCTATCTACCGGTAAGCGAAGAAGCTATTTCATTTCGTGCTCTGTGCTCTATAGTCGCGTTCCCCAACCTTTTTTACTTTGGGTCGCACCAAAGTACGTTTCCAGCTTTCGCGACACACCTACGTGTGTTGTTTTCCCCAGATGCAAAAAAGCAAACACCTGAAGTACAAAAAAAATATTTTGTTATTTTTATTATGTGCATAATCACTAATGATAACAGGTGTGTGTGTGTGTGTGTGTGTGTGTGTGTGTGTGTGTGTGTGTGTGTGTGTGAATTTCTAAGGGACCAAACTGCTGAGGTCATCGGTCCCTAGACTTACACACTACTTTAAACTAACTTTATCTTATGCTGCGAACAACACACACACACCAATGCCCGAGGGAGGACTCGAACCTCCGGCGGGAGGCGCCACGCAGTCCGTGATAGGGCGCCTCTAACCGCTCGGCGATAATAGGTGATTTCTTGCAAATTGCGCTTCTTTAAGAAACGATTTGGCGATAAATCTTTGTGTCCCAGACATTTTATCTGCAGAACACTGGAAGACATTAAAAATCTTGTTACACATCGACATGTATTCGCGACACATTGGAGTGACGCGACGCGGTGGCTGAGAAACGCTTCTACATAGTACGGGCATTTTAAGATGTTCAGCCCCATCTACTTTTTTTTATTAAAAAAAAAAAACGCTCGCTGGAACCCACGGCGTCTGCTCGCCATTTTAAAGCGGCATTTGGGATCCAGATGATGCCTTGGTAAGACTTGATGTTCCTTTCGGATATACACTCCTGGAAATTGAAATAAGAACACCGTGAATTCATTGTCCCAGGAAGGGGAAACTTTATTGACACATTCCTGGGGTCAGATACATCACATGATCACACTGACAGAACCACAGGCACATAGACACAGGCAACAGAGAATGCACAATGTCGGCACTAGTACAGTGTATATCCACCTTTCGCAGCAATGCAGGCTGCTATTCTCCCATGGAGACGATCGTAGAGATGCTGGATGTAGTCCTGTGGAACGGCTTGCCATGCCATTTCCACCTGGCGCCTCAGTTGGACCAGCGTTCGTGCTGGACGTGCAGACCGCGTGAGACGACGCTTCATCCAGTCCCAAACATGCTCAATGGGGGACAGATCCGGAGATCTTGCTGGCCAGGGTAGTTGACTTACACCATCTAGAGTACGTTGGGTGGCACGGGATACATGCGGACGTGCATTGTCCTGTTGGAACAGCAAGTTCCCTTGCCGGTCTAGGAGTGGTAGAACGATGGGTTCGATGACAGTTTGGATGTACCGTGCACTATTCAGTGTCCCCTCGACGATCACCAGTGGTGTACGGCCAGTGTAGGAGATCGCTCCCCACACCATGATGCCGGGTGTTGGCCCTGTGTGCCTCGGTCGTATGCAGTCCTGATTGTGGCGCTCACCTGCACGGCGCCAAACACGCATACGACCATCATTGGCACCAAGGCAGAAGCGACTCTCATCGCTGAAGACGACACGTCTCCATTCGTCCCTCCATTCACGCCTGTCGCGACACCACTGGAGGCGGGCTGCACGATGTTGGGGCGTGAGCGGAAGACGGCCTAACGGTGTGCGGGACCGTAGCCCAGCTTCATGGAGACGGTTGCGAATGGTCTTCGCCGATACCCCAGGAGCAACAGTGTCCCTAATTTGCTGGGAAGTGTCGGTGCGGTCCCCTACGGCACTGCGTAGGATCCTACGGTCTTGGCGTGCATCCGTGCGTCGCTGCGGTCCGGTCCCAGGTCGACGGGCACGTGCACCTTCCGCCGACCACTGGCGACAACATCGATGTACTGTGGAGACCTCACGCCCCACGTGTTGAGCAATTCGGCGGTACGTCCACCAGGCCTCCCGCATGCCCACTATACGCCCTCGCTCAAAGTCCGTCAGCTGCACATACGGTTCACGTCCACGCTGTCGCGGCATGCTACCAGTGTTAAAGACTGCGATGGAGCTCCGTATGCCACGGCAAACTGGTTGACACTGACGGCAGCGGTGCACAAATGCTGCGCAGCTAGCGCCATTCGACGGCCAACACCGCGGTTCCTGGTGTGTCCGCTGTGCCGTGCGTGTGATCATTGCTTGTACAGCCCTCTCGCAGTGTCCGGAGCAAGTATGGTGGGTCTGACACACCGGTGTCAATGTGTTCTTTTTTCCATTTCCAGGAGTGTAGCTTAAGCTGTCTTTATTCTGGTTATTGTGTTCAGGTAGTGATTAAGTATCAAGAAATAATTTCATTCGCTTCTTAGAAACACTGAGGAGAACACTATTATGCTTTCTTCAATTTGTTTAGTTAATTTTCGTAAAGAACGCGTGGTCAGGCTCATAGATTGTGTTCATACCATAGGTCGCCGTATGTTCTCTGCAGTGGACCCTCACTCAAATTCCTGCTTTGAAATGTGTAATGGTGGTGACACACCAAAATCACAATAGCAATCCGTTGTAGTTGCTACATATTTTATTACAATCAAAAGCACTATGAAATCACAATCACAATAATACAGGAGACTGCCTTACAAGGCCAGATCACTTGGACAAGTAACACATTTCTTCAACCGGAACAAGACCCATAAAACTTGAAATTTGAATCTGACTAGGTAAATATACTCAGGTAAAGCTTTACTGAAGTAGTAAAAATGTCCATACAATTCCCATCAGAACTCTCATTAGTTCCAATCAGCTGAGGAACAGATTAAGGGTAAGAACACAGATCTTAAAAACAAATGACAAAAACAATGAAGGAGGTGCTTTAATTTTGACCAAACCGATCTTCAAATTTACTTACTCAGTTAATTAATCAACAATATTCTTAGAATAATTACAACTAGAATACGACCATATGACAATACCCCTAAAATGAGGTTGCTTCAATATTGCGTGTGAAATCTCGATAGATGCGAGCAGACCAAGGATTCAAATCATTGCGAGAGATCCACGAGACAGCAAATTACATAGAAACGTACTGAACTTTGCACTGCAATTGAACTTCAGATGCTATAATTCTCCACCGGAAAGATGGAATCACGCAACAGTGACAACATAACCCAAGATGTAAAGGAGAGGACAGGGCCTTAAATATCTCTCTGCCCTATTGGTGCTCTGCTCCCAGTATGCTCTCGTCGACCGCTGCCAATTATCTGTAACACAACAACATTCTGAGACATAAACTACACAATCTTGTCTAGAGAACAGGTGATCAATACAACTGAATAGAAACAAAGTAACCTCCGCGAGTTACTTGGCCAGTGCCAGCCTTTGAACTTTGATTAATAAGTTCGCTAAAAATCATTTCCTACAGTTAAGATGACAAGAACTATCTCGGCGCACATTTACACACCAAACTACCAAATGAACTACAGGGTAGAATAGAGGACGTACCTCGGCGTGTCTTGAAACGCCAGAGCCGGACTTACTCACTACTAGTTGCACTTCCAGCTACGTCGTTAAGCACGCTTCATGTCGGTTGGTTGGGCGTAGCCACACTTCCTCAACTGCCGTCGAAATAGTTAGTCACGACACCGAGGTAACTGATCAACAACTAAAACAATTCCAAAGGACTTTTAGTACACTGGCACATTCAGTTAAGCCGCACGCAACCCATCGAAGCAACTCGGAGACTCCAATTCAATCGGCCGGCTTAGCTTATGACAGACTCGAAGGAGCTTGTCCTTCCGACCTCTAGGAAAACCAAATCACCATGGGCGGTGGATATGTCCTCACGACCCAACACGCCTTAGCCGCTGGCCCCGCTCCTTCGCTGTCCGACTCGTCCTCTCGCCGTCCTGCCTACGTACACAGTCCCACGTGACTCTCGCTCACCGCCGATCCCGACACACCTCTCCAGCAGAGCGCACGACCTCCCGTTAAATCCGCGCCACCAAAGATGAGCAGAAGACAAAAAAGCACCGAAGTCGACTCAAAGATCAAAATGACGATCGATGGAAACTGGCGCCAGAAACGCACCAGCTCACTTTCTTCAATTTGTTTAGTTAATTTTCGTAAGGAACGCTTGGTCAGGCACATCGACTTTGTTCATACCGGAGGTCGCCGTATGTCCTCTGCAATGGACCCTCATTCGAATTCCTGCTTTCTCTGTTTTGATTGATACTATTGCACTGTACTAAATTTGCCTACGTTACCTTTCGGTCTGAAAAACTTCGCACATTGAGACCAGTTTTAAGTCATTTCATGTGATACGTGTGTCAAGAGTATTAGTCTGCTTGCAACTGTTCATAGGAGGATACTGTCTTAAGCAATCTCTCGCAAAATAATACCATTATTACGAAAATAGGCTCGCGCAGCTGAGGAGTTAGTTCCCACACCTTGAAGCACGACTTCGCGGGCAGCTTCAAGGTCGTGTGTGGGTGATATCACAAGGTTACAAGTGAAAGCTATTCCACTGTGCCGAACATTTAATGCGATGGAGAACGAACCAACCGCATTTTGAGTAATATTTCTTGAGTAGTTTCATAAATATGGAATTTACCGACATTGGTGAGAAAGCTCAGACTCTGACCTTGTGACTTCACCAGCTCACCTTTGTGACTAAAACAATGGTCGAATCTAATATTTCTCTGACATACTGACTCATTTGATGGTTAGATAAATAATTTAACGCATGATCGTCTTACTTTTCCACATACCCTCCCGTGTTCCTCCTAAGCCAACCTCAAAGTTCATACACAGGTTTCTCCCGTGTAATTTGTAGCCACACATGCAACCCTTATGAGTAAGGAGCTGTAATGTCCTTTTTGATCAGAATTACTTTGTATATCTAAATTGGATGACTGTTATCCACGCTAAACAGAGTCAATGGAACCAGTTTAGTGAGTGTCTGCATCTCACATCACGTTTTCCTAATCCTTAAAATTAGTGCCACCCCCGCCCCCCTCTAAAAAAAAGTTTATCATAAAGATGGCAGGATGCTGTGTGAAAGAGAATAACGTTCTTATGTCCTAGTAATGGACACCAAGCCTACATGAAGTTGCTCTAAATTATAGGTAGAAATTCTTTTGCGCCATTTTTGTATCAGGGTATCTCATAATTCAGTCCCAATCAGACGACCTTGCACACGTGGAAGATATTTATTCTATTTATACATCCACATTGCACAGAGATGGGTCATAAGCTGCTCTGTTTGTGACTAATTATGTACGGACTGTATTGTCTATTGAAGACAGGAGCTTCTTTCCAAAAATGGTTCTAAGCACTATGGGACTTAACATCTGAGGTCATCAGTCCCCTAGACTTAGAACTACTTAAACCTAACTAACCTAAGGACATCATACACATCCATGACCGAGGCAGGATTCGAACCTGCGACTGTAGCAGCAGCGCGGTTTCGGACTGAAGCGCCTAGAACCGCTCGCCCACAGCGGCCGGCAGGGGCTTCGGTTACTGCCTCAAAGTTTACAGTGGCTGTCGAAAATAACATAGTAAAAGACAGGGATGCTGTATTTGAAGACGTAACATCTGTGGAGAAATGTCTCTAAAAATGTTCGTTTTGAAAGAGTCCACATTTTTGTTGATTTGCATAGAACAGCTCAAATTGGATTATGGGCTCCTTCACAAGAATTAAAAATATTTGACAAATAATAGAACTGGCCTTATGTGTACAGTGTACAGCGCGAGATGGATGAGCAGGAAGAAATACTAGTCTGCCAGAGATAAGACTGCTACTTTATCTCTCACAAGGCCACATCAAGTGCTGAAAGGACTCATTGTTGTCGCTCTCAACACAGGCACACTACTACTTGAATAATGATGTGCACACCTTACAAGATTTTTTATTTTCCACAATTTTTAATACAAATTCGTATTCTGGAGAAGTACGGTCTACTTCATCGGTTTACCTCGCCAAAATGCACATTTGCAGTGAGAGGTTGCGTTTTCAGGAATATCTTGAGGAGGTGTCCTCTTTCTGATAAATTTGTGTTGTAAACAAGACATGAAGAAATGTTGCTAACTAATAACTACTAAGCATATTTTTCTTGCTGATTCAGCAGGGAGGAATACTATAAAACTGGCAAACTCGCTAGGAAGCTGATGCTGAACTTCTGGAATGGCAACACTATCATCGCAGTTGCTATTTTTGCAAAAAAAAGTACAACATACACTGCTTCTAATAAGAATCTATATATTTTGCATATCAGTTACTTGCTGTAATGCATGAAAGCAGGCATAAAATGTTACAGAAATTGAGGAACCTTGAGAGTGCATTACGCACTGAAAGATTGCCAAAGCTGGAGAAAGGGTGGCGCCATCTGATATTGATTGTAAAATGCTTCACCACCCAACTTGAAGCATCGATACTGATTCATCTGAAGGACTGCAATATATATCTAACATCAAGACTCTCAACCATCAGTTCCTCCAAACTCAGTGGTAATGTGTGCATAGTATATAGTGGAAGAGTGAGTAACATGGACATAGTCGATTTACAAATACGTAATTAATTTTTAAAAAAATCAGTTTCTATTCACCAGGTATCACCGAGTGGAAGGATTAGAGATGTTAATATTAGATGCATAAAGCAGCCTGTCGTGGCTCCTTGTTTTATACACAAGAGTGTTTAGCCCTCACATATAAAATCAGTGCTGATCTAAAAGCCTTAATAGAAGTGAATGAGTGAATAATACACTCGCTTCAGAAAGAGTGCTTTACTGACACCAAGTAGTAAGTGGTATTTGAAGAGTACAATAGTTATAAATCACAGAACTGTATCTCTTCCAGTATAAGAAGCTGGTCGATTGCTACATTAAAGACACATTATTCATATTGTACACAGTTTGCCCAGAAAATACTATTCAGTGTCGTTTTGATTTCGGCAATGCAGATTCAGAAATGAAAAACAGGTTATGTCATGGAGTTATTTGAAATATCTAGTCAAACTGCAAGAAAATACTATCTGCGATAGACGATACTGTAAAAAAATGTGGAAAGCGATGTAGAATGTACATTAAATTCATGTACTTCCACAGTACAAATTGTAAAGTTCAAAAATGGTTCAAATGGCTCTGAGCACTGTGGGACTTAACATCTGTAGTCTTCAGTCCCCTAGAACTACTTAAAACTAATAACCTAAGGGCATTACACACATTCATGCCCGAAGCAAGATTCGAACCCGCGACCGTAGCAGCTGCGCGGTTCCGGAGTGAAGTGCCTAGAACCGCTCGGCCACAGTGCCCGGCTTGTAAACTTCCATGCAAAAATCATTATACAGTAAAATTATTATTTTTTATAGATTTATTGCTTGTTTTTCCTTTCTTTCCATCAATTAATTTATTTTAATAATAAGGTAATTTGATGGGTTTTGAAGGTGTGCGTTCAAGTCAAAAAATTGATTACTAGAGATGACACGTCCGTCTGTAGGGAGTATTTGACGTATGAAATATAGATGCACGCGTATGAGAGAGAGAGAGAGAGAGAGAGAGAGAGAGAGAGAGAGAGAGAGAATGAATATTTCCTGTGAGAAGGATCACAAGTGTGTACGATATTGTCGACATAAATACAGAGAGAAATATTTCTTTGACTGAGAGATGTGTTTAAGAGGTGTAGTATCGGATTTACCCTATGAAATACAGTAAAAGAAATACAGCACAATAAACATCCTGAGGAAGGCCACTTGCAATAGTGGCTGAAACGTCGAAGTTTTACACATTAACAAGGTGGTCACACACCCAGAAGGATTTTATTAACTGTGACAATGGCCGCGGCTACGCTTACTTTTAATACAGAGAAGTTACACGTTTGTAACGACCACAGAATTTGACACACAAAGAAAAAATCTATCATAAATGATGCACATTTGTGACCCTGGAGTAGTTTTTAACATTACACAAGAGATATGAATGTGTATACGATCGTCTTTGACTTTCACATGCTGTAAATCGACATCATTGTACACTCCTGGAAATGGAAAAAAGAACACATTGACACCGGTGTGTCAGACCCACCATACTTGCTCCGGACACTGCGAGAGGGCTGTACAAGCAATGATCACACGCACGGCACAGCAGACACACCAGGAACCGCGGTGTTGGCCGTCGAATGGCGCTAGCTGCGCAACATTTGTGCACCGCCGCCGTCAGTGTCAGCCAGTTTGCCGTGGCATACGGAGCTCCATCGCAGTCTTTAACACTGGTAGCATGCCGCGACAGCGTGGACGTGAACCGTATGTGCAGTTGACGGACTTTGAGCGAGGGCGTATAGTGGGCATGCGGGAGGCCGGGTGGACGTACCGCCGAATTGCTCAACACGTGGGGCGTGAGGTCTCCACAGTACATCGATGTTGTCGCCAGTGGTCGGCGGAAGGTGCACGTGCCCGTCGACCTGGGACCGGACAGCAGCGACGCACGGATGCACGCCAAGACCGTAGGATCCTACGCAGTGCCGTAGGGGACCGCACCGCCACTTCCCAGCAAATTAGGGACACTGTTGCTCCTGGGGTATCGGCGAGGACCATTCGCAACCGTCTCCATGAAGCTGGGCTACGGTCCCGCACACCGTTAGGCCGTCTTCCGCTCACGCCCCAACATCGTGCAGCCCGCCTCCAGTGGTGTCGCGACAGGCGTGAATGGAGGGACGAATGGAGACGTGTCGTCTTCAGCGATGAGAGTCGCTTCTGCCTTGGTGCCAATGATGGTCGTATGCGTGTTTGGCGCCGTGCAGGTGAGCGCCACAATCAGGACTGCATACGACCGAGGCACACAAGGCCAACACCCGGCATCATGGTGTGGGGGGCGATCTCCTACACTGGCCGTACACCACTGGTGATCGTCGAGGGGACACTGAATAGTGCACGGTACATCCAAACCGTCATCGAACCCATCGTTCTACCATTCCTAGACCGGCAAGGGAACTTGCTGTTCCAACAGGACAATGCACGTCCGCATGTATCCCGTGCCACCCAACGTGCTCTAGAAGGTGTAAGTCAACTACCCTGGCCAGCAAGATCTCCGGATCTGTCCCCCATTGAGCATGTTTGGGACTGGATGAAGCGTCGTCTCACGCGGTCTGCACGTCCAGCACGAACGCTGGTCCAACTGAGGCGCCAGGTGGAAATGGCATGGCAAGCCGTTCCACAGGACTACATCCAGCATCTCTACGATCGTCTCCATGGGAGAATAGCAGCCTGCATTGCTGCGAAAGGTGGATATACACTGTACTAGTGCCGACATTGTGCATGCTCTGTTGCCTGTGTCTATGTGCCTGTGGTTCTGTCAGTGTGATCATGTGATGTATCTGACCCCAGGAACGTGTCGATAAAGTTTCCCCTTCCTGGGACAATGAATTCACGGTGTTCTTATTTCAATTTCCAGGAGTGTATATATATATATAGTAATATTTTGCGTCTTTCAGAAATAATGACTATCTTTCAAGGGAAGTAATGCATATCTTTGATTTCCAAGTGGAGGTTATGTAATGTTTGGCTGTGTATTTAGTGCATGATTTTCATACAAGACTCTGACTGGATCAGAAGTAACGTACTTTGCCACCATTTTTACGCATTGTTCAAATACTACTCTCCTGTTGGACGTATAAGGGGGTCTAGGGCACAAAGCGCAATTAGTTTATTTTCAGTACTCTGTAGATGTTGAGGGGAGAAAATAATGAATATCTTTGATTTTCAAGTGAAAGGTGAGTACTTTTTACTACATACTGTATCGGGCAAATCATTTTAATACTACGCTCTGATTGGTTGGAGACAGGGAGCAAGGGAAGAGAAAGATTACTTTGGAAATATTGTAATTTGGTATCATTTTTAAGCACACCCCTAGGAGTAATAGGTGAAGGAGGATATGGTTTTTAATTTTCCACTAATGTAATTAGATTTCAACTACCTTGGATTTTACAATATGGCGCTATGATTGTCTGGAGCTCTGTTATTGGCAGATATAGGAGAAGGAGGACTCGGTTTTTAATTTTTCATGAACACAATTGCGCTATTACTGCAACCACGGGTTTTAGTGTTGGATGATGATCGGAGATAAGGAGTAGTGCAATGTGATTGGTACAGATGGAGGAAGGACGACGTGGTTCTCCCACAAACACAATTGGGCTATTTCCACCATCTTTGATTTTTCATTGATTATTTCTTTTTTAATACTGCATTTTGATTGGCTGTATTAAGAAAGAAACAATCGATGAATAATCTAGGATGGCGGAAATACCGCAATTGCGTTAGTGCACGATGACTGTCTGAGATTGCACTCGTGGTCTAGGGGCCAGTCGGCTTTCGGCCGTGGTCGCGGGCGGGGCGGCTCCGCGCACCGGACTGCGCGCCGCAGTTGTTTATTACTTGTGCGTCACGATATTTCGTGTTGTGTTGCGTCCGTTACTGCTGCACGTCATGGCGCACTGTTACCGCCGAGCGACATTTAAAGTAACATTCCTTTCTGTACATGCCCGACCACGCGCTTATGAAACTGAACAATTGATTCGCTAAGAACTAAGTCTGGAAACTCAGGAAGTGACAAGTAATGAAATGGTTCAAATGGCTCTGAGCACTATGGGACTCAACATCTTAGGTCATAAGTCCCCTAGAACTTAGAACTACTTAAACCTAACTAACCTAAGGACATCATACACACCCATGCCCGAAGCAGGAATCGAACCTGCGACCGTAGCAGTCCCGCGGTTCCGGACTGCAGCGCCAGAACCGCATGGCCACCGCGGCCGGCGGCAAGTAATCACTTCTCTATCACTGGTAGTATCGTCTGTATTAAAATGGCGACGGAGGAACCGTGTGCTGAGGTACCAGAATCAGATTTTCACTCTGCAGCGGAGTCTGCGCTGATATGAAACTTCTTGGTGATTAAAACTGTATGCCGGACCGAGACTCGAACTCGGGACCTTTGCCTTTCGCGGGCGAGTGCTCTACCAACTGAGCTACCCAAACACAACTCACGCCGCGTCCTCACAGCTTCTGCCAGGAATTTTCATATCAGCGCACACTCCGATGCAGAGTGAAAATCTCATTCTGGAAATATCCCACAGTCTGTGACTAAGCCATGTCTTCACAATATCCTTTCTTTCAGGAGTGCTAGTTCTGTAAGGTCCGCAGGAGAGCTTCTGTAAAGTCTGGAAGGTAGGAGACGAGGTACCGGCAGAAGTAAAACTGTGACAGTCAACAGATCATGGACAGCAGAACTACGTGGACTTAGCCGTCGTTGTAATTTTATGACAAAAGTTCGCAAGGGAACCTACGCAGATCATATGGTTCGTGTTGTAATCATACGTTTTCAGAATGTGATTTTCACTCTGCAGCGGAGTGTGCGCTGATATGAAACTTCTTCGTAGATTAAAACGGTGTGCCGGACCGATACTCGAACTCGAGGCCTTTGCCTTTCGCGGGCAAGCGCTCTACCCTCTGATCTACCCAAGCACGACTCACGCCCCATCCTCACAGCTGTACTTCTGGCAGTACCTCGTCTCCTACCCTGCAAACTTTACTGAAGCTCTCCTGCGAACCTTGCACAACTAGCATTCCTGAATGACAGGATATTGCGGAGACATGGCTTAGCCAAAGCCACGTGCTTGGATACCTCAAATGGTAGAGCACTTGCTCACAAAAAGCAAAGGTCCCGAGTTGGAGTCTCAGTCCGGCACACAGTTTTAATCTGCCAGGAAGTTTCATATCAGGGCACACTCCACTGCAGAGTGAAAATCTCATTCTGGAAACATCCCCCAGCCTGTGGCTAAGCCATGTCTCCGCAATATCCTTTCTTTCAGGAGTGCTAGTTCTGCCAGGTCCGCAGGAGAGCTTCTGTAAAGTTTGGAAGGTAGGAGACGAGGTACTGGCAGAAGTGAAGCTGGGAGGACGGGGCGTGAGTCGTTCTTGGGTAGCTCAGTTGGCAGAGCACTTGCCCGCGAAAGGTAAAGGTCCCGAGGTCGAGTCTCGGTCCGGCACACAGTTTTAATCTGCCAGGAAATTTCATGTGCTGGGTAGTTCCACAGCACTCACACGGACTCAAGTTCAAGCTTTCTCACGAGAATATTGGAGAGGTAACGGTAGATCACCCTGGTTTCGGTCTGCGAACAATTCGGGTCTTCGAGCTCCTTCTCGAAGTGCTACAACACGTTGTCGTCGAAGCTCTCCGGCCCTACTGCAATGTCGTGGGACACATCGCGGAAAAATGGCAGACGTTCACGACATACCACGTGTTGAACGGTGTCCGCCAAATCAAAATCGAACTCTCCAAACATGTACCATCCTATCTGCTGATAGGTGGCGTGTGAACCAACGTTATGTGGGATGGCCAGCCACGGACGTGTGTCGGTTGCGAACAAGAGGGCCATATTCGGTCAGACTACCTACGCCGACATTTGCTCCAGGTTCCGAACACTGACTCAGCTTCCAAAGCGACAGTCACTTCTTTACCAGACAGGTACGCCACAGCCGTACCCAACCCCAAAGC
This sequence comes from Schistocerca cancellata, assembly GCF_023864275.1. NCBI lineage: Eukaryota > Metazoa > Arthropoda > Insecta > Orthoptera > Acrididae > Schistocerca > Schistocerca cancellata. Next base: position 639,192,515 of record NC_064631.1, on the reverse strand, counting down.
GTCACTTCAGGAAGCGCCTGTTCTTCTCCCCAGTACTGCCCACTGGAAATTTCCTGCCACAGCCTCACCAGTACAATATCCTCCGACGGCTACGAGACCACCAATTCGCTATAATTCGATGACCAGCCCACCCGCTGCCTTGGACATCGATGCGAGTACGGTGCCTACCCCTGCTTTTCTTCAGATGGGAACAACCTCAGACATTGAACGTCCACATTCTGATACAGAACAGCACCTCTGAAAGCAGCGGTCGCCCGAAAACGGAAGAAGAAACTTCAAGCATCATCCGACGACACTTCATGTGGCATCACAGGCAGTGGTGCGGATACAAGACAGTGAGCTGCCTTCGAGCGCCCTGAAGACAGGATTGGCCGCTCCTGATGTCCCATCTGAGGAACAATCTCACCCGATAATGATGAATCCCATGGAGGAAGAGTCCCTGGAACCCACTACAGCAGCATCAGCACAACGCGTCCTCGAAGAGTGCGACAGTCGCTTGCCACCTGTTCCAGTCCCCTGGACTGATGATGTTGATGATGGAGCAGATAGAGGTGGTTCCCCACCCCCCCTCCCCCCGTCAGGCAGTGCCAATCGGAGGTGCCTGACCCACCTTCCACCCAGTGATTGCGCCTACAATTACTGCGCCGGATGTTACAGACCAGCCGGACATCTCTACCGGAACATCTGTGCCAATGGTGGGAGCACACCCACAACACCACCGCATCGCGACAATGAATCTGTCCACCGTTCGGGCTTCCCGCAAACTGACATTGTTCCGAGAGACCATTTATGCTGCTGATGTCGACATTGCCCTCCTCCAAGAAGTGATCGTCGCTGATTTCTACACCCCCACTGGCTACACTGCACACATCTCCCATGCTTCTGACAACGGTAATGGAGTCGCCATCCTCCTCCGTTCTGGACTCCTGGCTGAAGATGTAGTTTGCCTTCCTAACGCTGTTCGGCGTCCCCATCCTTAATGTAAATGCGCCGTCAGGCTCCAGTCGACGTCGTGACCGACACACTTTCTCTAGTGATGAGGTGACGCCACTTTTTGAGGGTCCCCTGGATGAAATGGTCCTCGGTGGCGATTTCAACTCAACACAAAGGCCTGAAGACCAACTTCCACGTCATTCCCCATGTGCGCCCTTCTCCGTCATCATCGACAGACTTCAGCTTCTTGACAGAGGGACAAAGATTCATGGCAACCGCACAGGTTTCACATACTATACGGTGCACTCGTCCGGTCACCTCGACCGTATATATCTCACACATTCCCTTGATGCTGACACTCGACTTGCCGAAGTATGGCCTCTGCCTTTCACTGATCACGACGCCTACATCTGCCATGTCGTCCTCACCCACCAACAAGTGTTACACAGCCGCGGCCTTTAGAAATTAAACGTTTCCCACCTGACTGTCCCCGATTGCCGACGGATCTTTGAGGACGTTTGCGCTCTTTGTAGTCGAAGTCGCCCCACATACAAATCCAGCTTCTCCTGGTGGCTAGCCTACTGATGGGATACGGCAAGGAATTCAAAGCTTGGCAAGCGAGCACCATGGACTTTTATTATGCAGTGCTTCATGACTGCACTTCGATGGCATTCTCTCCTGTCTGTCAGATGATAGTACATCGTGCTAAAGCACAGATCACTTCACTCATGCGACGACGCTTGGAAGGGGCTCTTGTCATATCCTGCACCCATGACAATATGCCTTGCAAAACACCATCGATGTACCACATCCTCACAGAACGCTCACGTCATCGTCGAGCTTTCATTCACGACCACACCGATGCGGAAGGACGACGATACTCTACGCAATGCGTCATTGGTCACGCTTTCGTACTCACTTCTGGTGGCTGTACGCTGCCATCCCTCACCCCTGACCTTAATTGAGGAGGTAGCACCACCATTCCAGAGGATGTGGCTCAAGAACTTCAGGAACAAGTGACCTCCGATGAAGCTCTAGATGCTATCAAGGTAGGAGCTGCCACCAAGTCCAATGGACCTGACGGCCTCCCCCTCGAATTTTACAAGTGTTTTAGATGTCTTTTGGTAGATAATTTGACGTCCATCTGTCGTAAACTGATGTCATCCACAACGATGATCCCAGCCACCTTCCTTGATGGGGTCATCATCCTGGCCCCTAAGACACATGGGCGGTTACGGATCTGTGATTACCGTCCCATCATTCTACTGAACAGTGACCAGAAATTGTTTACCCGTTTGTTGGCCTCACGACTCAAGAAGGCAGAAAGATAAGTCACCTCCCTCCTTCAGACTTCGCTGAGCGGTGACATCATCCCTAAGGCCCTTTGCCATTACAGGGACATGATCGCGCTCGCGTGGTCGAAGCATTTACCTGGTGCATTAGCATCGCTTGACTTCAGTCAGGCATTCGATCGTGTCGACGATACCTTTCTGAAATCAGTCCATCACATGGGTTTTCCGGCTCGTATAGTAACAGTGGTAATGCGACTTCTGAGCGGCGCGACTTCAAGAATACTCTGTAATGGTCGCTTCACCGCACCTCTAGCGATCGAGCGCTCTGTCCGAGAGGGTTGCCCACTCTCCATGATACTGTATGCTTTGGCACGAGAGCCCCTACTCCAGGGGCTTCACCAACGTCTGGTGGGCTTGACATTGCATGGGTACCGCTTCCGTTATACAGCCTATGCTGACGACCTAGTCCCCTACCTCCGCAAAGAAGACGATGTTCACGCGGCTCTGACCTGGGTGGCGACATATTGGGAGGCGTCGGGCAGTTCTCTTAATATTTCCAGATCGAAGGTTCTGGTCATTGGTGAGGGTCTACATGAGAGATATGTCACTCCTCTAAGTGTGGGCACCAGAGTCCGCTGTTTGGGCATTGATTTTATGAATCACCTCCGTCGTTCAGCGGCAACCAACAGTAGACGTCTCCTCCGAACGATCAGGACTGGCCTTGTGGACCACCGACTTAGATTTTTCGACATTGTGCAGCGTGCGCAGTTTACCACACCTCACGTATCCCCCACGTGAACCAAGTGTTTCCGGTCCCGATTACCCTCGCACGTCGTATGCTGATGGCAGCGGGATCCTTTGTCTGTACTGGGATGTTATTTAAAGTTCAATATCCCTCGCTTGCCCTCCCACGGGAGCGTAGTGGAGTGGGCTTATTCCATGTGCCAGACAGAGTCACGGCACTTTTGGTTAGCTCCCAAATGAAAGTCTGGCATCGCTGCCCGACGACCACCAAGCGAAGTGGCGCAGTGGTTAGCACACTGGACTCGCATTCGGGAGGACGACGGTTCAAACCCGTGTCCGGCCATTCTGATTTAGGTTTTCTGTGATTTCCCTAAATCGCTTCAGGCAAATGCTGGGATGGTTCCTTTGAAAGGACATGGCCGACTTCCTTCCCCATCCTTCCCTAATCCAATGAGACTGATGACCTCTCTGTTTGGGCTCTTCCCCAAAAAACGCAACCCCTCCACCCCCCCCCCCCACTCCCCTCCACCCCCCTATGAGCCTGACCGGACTGCTTGTGCATGGATAAGCTCCAGTCTCCCTGCTATCCCGTCTTTTTATCAGACAGTCCATGCTGGTTATCTCGACACCAGCGTCCAGTCCACCTGGTATATCACCGTCGATGGCAAACAGGTCAGCCAGTTTCGTTTGCACCGCATCCGCCTCGCTGACACACCCATCTGTGTTCTCTGTGGTGTAGAGGATACGGACGCTCATCGATTCTCGTGTTGTTCGTCGTCTGGCATCTGGAGGCTCACGCAGCGTATCTTGGCTTTCCTTAACCGACAGACACCTGCTAAGATCGCTTTCCTGACACTTTTATTCCCGGATGTGATTCATTACCCTGTAACAAAAACTAACACTGTGAATTGGATACGCGATAATACAGTCCGCTACCTTTTTGGCCACGACGAGAAATCCGAACTAGGTTATTGGACATACCTTAACGATCGACACTGTGCACTTGTTAACAACCCCAGATGCAAGTAGTTCTTTTCCAATTTTCTACGGAGCGCCTTTCATGACCCGCCTTCCAGCTGGCAAGTCCAAGCCTTAAGATGCCGATGCTTTTTTGCCGACATCGTGTTCTGAACGCATTACAAACGGAATATCCATTAAAATTTCGAGAAGACACGTTTGGATGTTCCACCCATCGGAAGACGCTAGCGACTTTTGGGATTCTGGTACACAGACTAAATGAATAAAACAAATAAATAAATAAATAATAAAAAGCAAAAAAAATTAAAAAATAAATGAAGAACAGAAAATAAAAATATACGTACAAAAACTAAAAAAAAGCAATTGAATAAACTATAAAATGAAAACAAAAGCCCCTACACATTACTTTCATTTTCATCGCTACTCTAGATGTTCTTCCCCCCTACTCTCTTCCTTTCCTATACCCTTATACTAATAGGTTGGTTGTTTTGGGATAGGCGTAGATAGGCGCCAACGCCTGAAGAGGTGCATTTTTTATTTTTTATTTTTATTTATTTATTTATTTATTTTATTTTTGTTAGGACACGAGTGGCGGTGGAAAGTTGATTTCTTTCTGTAGTTTCCCTTTTCCTGTCCAGGGGCGAAAAAAAAAGTGGTAGAGAAAAAAAGCCGACAAGCGACCAAAGAGGAAAACCGTTGCCACGCGATACAGAGCCAATGGCAGAGATCTTAAATGAATACAGAGAAGCGACGTATCTACTTTTTTCTCATCTGATTCTGAAGAATCTTAGCTTGATTCTACTTGTTTTAATTTCGCAAAACAAACATCAACAATTTATTTTAATAACATATTGTATTTAATACATTAACCTGATTTTACTTTACTAGAAGACATATCAAAATGTAGTGCCCTAGAATGAAACTAAAATCTGCATAAATTTACAAATCACTGCTATGAAATATTGTACACATATCTGCTTTTTAGTCAAAGGAATCATAAGTAAATTTAAAAAAAATGGGGGTAGTGTCTTTGTTTGGTAATCAGAACGTCCTCGGTCCCGGGTTCGAACCTCCCCACTGCTTAAATTTTGATTAATATTCAGCATTGGCGGCCGAAGACTTACGGCATAAAAAGACACCCTCGTTCTGCCGACAGCCTTGTCAAAATAGGGCGGAGGAGCGGACAGAGGTTCAGTGCTCTCTTTTCCCAGGCGTAGGAAACTGCCCCTAAAGGTGGAAGAACCAGCAGTGATCAACGGCATGAGGATGCAGAAGGCAATGGAAACCACTGCATTAAAGACATGTAACGTGAATCCACAGGACGTGTGGCCTGTAATTGAAAACCGTCATGATGATCTCTCCATTGGCAAAAGATTCTGGAATAGCCCCCATTCGAATCTCCAGGAGGGGACTGCAAAGGGGGAGGTGACAATGAGAAAAAGATTGAATAATCATCGAAAGGATAAAGTTCTACGAATCGGGGCGTGTAATGTCACAAGCGAAGCTTGAACGCGGCAGGGAAACTAGAAAATCAATCTAGATATAGTAGGGATCAGTGAAGTGAAATGGAAAGAAGACATTTCTGGTCAGATGAATGTAGGGTGACGTGTTCAGCAGCAGAAAATGGTATAACGGGAGTAGGATTCGTTATGGACTGTTACTGTGAACAGTCCAGTGATAGGGTTGCTCTTATCAGAAGCGACAGCAAACCAACATCGACAATGATATTTCAGGTATATACGCCGACGTCGCAAGCTAAAGAGACAGAGAAAGTGTATAAGGATAAATTAAGAGTAATAAAATACGTAAAGAAAGACCAAACTGTAATATTCATGGGAGACTGGAATGCAGATGTAGGAAAAGGAGTAGAAGATAAGGTTGCAGCAGAATGTGGGCTCGGGACAAGAAAAGTGACAGTTAAAGAGTAAATTTCAGTTAGTAATAGCAAATACTCTGTTCAAGAATCACAAGACGAGTAGATATATCTGCAAAAGGCCGCGTGATACGGGACGATTTCAGTTATAATACGTCTTGGCCAGACAGAAATTCCGAAACGAGATAATGGATTGTAAGGCGTAACCAAGAGCAGATTTAGACTCAGATCACAATATAGTAGTGATGAAGAATAGGCTGAAGTGTCAGGAAGAATCAATACGCAAAGAAGTGTCTAAGGCTATAGATACAACAATAAGGAATAGTTCAGTAGGCAGTGTACTTGAAGAGGAATGGATACCTCTAAAAGGGGCCATCACAGAAGTTGGAAAGAAATATAGGTACACAGAAGGTAACTACGAAGAAACCATGCATGGGTAACAGAAGAAATACTTAATTTCATAGATGAAAGGAGGAAGTACAAAAATGTTCACTGAAACTCAGGAACACAGAAATACAAATCGCTGAGGAATAAATAAATAGGAAGTGCAGGGAAGCTAAGACGAAATGGCTGCATGAAAAATGTGAAGAAATGGAAAAATAAATGATTGTCGGAAGGACAGACTCAGCATACAGGAACGTCGAAACAACCTTCGTGACATTAAAAGCATGGGTGGTCACATTAAGAGTGCAACGGGATTTCCACTGCTAAATTCAGAGGAGAAAGCAAATAGGCGGAAATAATACACTGAAAGCCTCAGTGAGGGGGAAGATTTGTACGATGTGATAGAAGAAGAAACAGGAGTCGATTTAGAAGAGATAGGGGATCGATTATTAAAATCAGATTTTAAAGGAGCTTCGGAGGACTTAAGCTAAAATAAGGCAAAAGGGATAGATAACATTCCCTCAGAATTTCTAAAACCATTGGGGGAATTGGCAACAGAACAACTATCGAGGATGGTGTGTAGAAAGTATGTGTCTAGCGACGTACCATCTGACTTTCGGGAAACATTATCCACACAATTCAGAAGACTGCAAGAACTGACAAGTGTGAGAATTATCGCACAATTAGTTTAACAGCAGAGACATTCCAGGTTGCTGACAAGAATAATGTACAGAAGAATTGAGGATGTGCTAGATGACGATCAGTTTGGTTTTAGTAAAGATAAAGGCATGAGAGGCAATTCTGACGTTGCGGTTAATAATGGAAGCTAGACTAAAGAAAAATCAAGAAACGTTCATAACCCGTAAAAAGCGTTCCACAACGTAAAATGGTGCAAGATGTTCGACATTCTGAGAAAAAGCTATAGGGAGAGATAGCTAATATACATATATGTACAAGAACCAAAAAGGAATAATAAAAATGGACGACCAAGAACGAAGTGCTCGGATTAAGAAGGCTGTAAGGCACGAATGTAGTATTTCCTCCCTATTGTTGCATCTGTACATCGAGGAAGCAATGATGGAAATAAAAGGAAGGGTGAGGAGTGAAATTAAAATTCAAGGTGAAAGGATGTCAATGATACGATTCGCTAATAACATTGCTATCCAGAGTGAAAGTGAAGAAGAATTACATGGTCTGCTGAGCGGAATGAACAAACTAGTGAGTGGAGAATATGGATTGAGAATAAAATGAAGAAAGACGAAAGTAATGAGAAGTAGCAAAAATGAGAACAACGAGAGACTTAACATCAGGATTGATAGAGAACATCAAAAGCAGACTAGCAAAATGGCAGAAAGGACATTCGTGGCCAAGAGAAGATTACTAGTATCAAACATACGCCTTAATATGAGGAAAAAATTTCTGAGAACGTCCTTCTGGAGTACAGCATTATATGGCAGTGAAATATGGACTGTGGGAAAATCAGAACAGTAGAGAATCGAAGCATTTGAAATGTGGTGGACTGCTAAGGTAAGGAATGAGGAGATTCTGTGAAGAAACGGGGAGGAAAGGAATATGTGGAAAACACTAATAAGGAGAAGGGACAGGATGATAGGACATTGTTAAGGCATCAGGGAATGACTTCAATGGTTCTACAGGGAACTGTAGAGGGCAAAAACTGTAGACGAAGACAGAGATTGGAATACATCCAGCAAATAATTGAGAACGTAAGTTGCAAGTGGAACTGGGATGAAGAGGTTGGCACAGGAGAGGAATTCGTGGCGGGCCGCATCAAACCAGTCAGAAGACTGATCACCCCAAAAAAAAGTTACTGGCTGGTGATAAGGGAAGGGGTATGAAGCAGACCAAGATAGTCTGACTTTTTTAATTTATTTTATTCTAATTAGTGGTTTTCTTTCCGTACTTTGCCGGCCGTGGTGGCCAAGCGGTTAAAGGCGCTACAGTCTGGAACCGCGCGACCGCTACGGTCGCAGGTTCGAATCCTGCCTCGGGCATGGATGTGTGTGATGTCCTTAGGTTAGTTAGGTTTAATTAGATCTCAGTTCTAGGCGACTGATGACCTTAGAAGTTAAGTCGCATAGTGCTCAGAGCCATTTGAACCATTTTTTGAACTTTCAGTAATTTGCTGTGACTGACTGAGAAGAGGTGGGAGGGGAAGGGGGCATAAGGCACAGTAGAGTTAGTTAGACTTTTAAATATCGCGCTAGTTTTTTTTAAACTTCCCATCAACGACGTGTTAAATTTTTTTAGAATATCTTACCTTTTTTTGAATTTCACATCATCCTTCATATTTCATTTTTAAATATCCACAATTTCTTAAAATTTACTGCCACTCTATATGTGTGACAATTGATGTACTTTGAGTTTTCCGCAAATTTTTGAATTCCCCACAACCCATCATTTCGAATTTTCAAATCTCCATTCGAAAGTGAGTACAGTGCTGCGAGTGTCATGCCAGCTAGCAGCAGCAACTGGAACTGCGGATCCATACAAATAAATACTTTTTTGCACTTTCGTGATGGAAAACTTTACTTATGATCAACTTGTAGTGGTTTTAGCAGTTGCGGAGAATAGTTGTTTAACCGCATTTATAACCTTAATTTTCTCAAAATATGATGAGATTAAAACTGACGAAGTTTTGGAAGCGTAAGCTTCTAGTTTCAGGCATGCACCAGCCCAAGAATGGGAATAATTTTTCGAATAAAAGCAAGAAATAGATACACCAATAACTGAAAATTAATTTATAGTGACTTTGTTCACTGCATTAAGGGTCATAACAGCGTTTCTTGTTGTTTCCTCATTAAAATTTACATTTGTTGTGTGATCAGACTTAACTATGAGATTAAATTAGGAAATTTAAAAGAAATTATATGAGTCTGAACAATAGGTTAACCAAAGTGCTACAGCCTCCCGAGCTCAGGGGTTGTAATACGTCAGAACGACTGAGAGATATTGTTTGGGACAGAGGGGTGACTCACGCCGAAACGTGCAGAGGACACAGGCAAGTGTGTCATTGTGTTTATTACATCGAAGGTATGAGGGTAATCCAAAAAGTAAGGTCTCCTATTTTTTATAAGTACATAGTCTTGTTTATTTCTACAATGGTTTACATCAGTTTACAGCTTGAACATTTAGTTATTTTTCGACATAATCACCATTTCTGTCGATGCATTTTTGTAGACGCTGTGGCAGTTTTTGCATGCCCATGTCATACCAGCTAGCCGCCAGGCTGTTTAGGAACTTATGAACCTCTTCTTTCACCGCGTCGTCGGAGCTGAATCGCTTTCCGGCCAAACGTTTTTTTTTTTTTTTTTTTAACCCAGGGTACAGGTGATAGTCTCTGGGCGACAAGTCAGGTCTATAGGATGGGTGGGTGATTATGTTCCACTGAAACTGTTGCAGGATAACAACGTTTTGACGAGGGATATGTGGGCGGGCGTTGACATGGAGAATGTGTACGCCCTTGCTCAACATTCCTCCTCTCCAGTTCTGAATTGCTAGTTTGAGTACTTTCAGTCTCCCAGTACCTGTCAGCGTTAATTGTGGTCCCAGTGGGCATAAAGTCGACCAAAAATACCCCTTTCCGATCCCAAAAAACGGTTGTCATGACTTTACCGGCAGACTGCAATCTCTCTACACCACTTACAAACATTTCTGACATCCATGCACGATTCACCATATACTTCCGCCAATTGGCGATGGATTTCAATCAGCGCAGTGCCCTTTGCGTTCAAAAACCGAATAACTACTCGCAATTCCTATATCATTGACGTCGGTTTGCAGTAGGGTTTTGGAGCATATACTGTATTCAAACATTATGAATCATCTCGAAGGGAACGGTCTATTGATACGTAATCAGCATGGTTTCAGAAAACATCGTTCTTGTGCAACGCAGCTAGCTCTTTATTCGCACGAAGTAATGGCCGCTATCGACAGGGGATCTCAGGTTGATTCCGTATTTCTGGATTTCCGGAAAGCTTTTGACATCGTTCCTCACAAGCGACTTCTAATCAAGCTGCGGGCCTATGGGGTATCGTCTCAGTTGTGCGACTGGATTCGTGATTTCCTGTCAGGAAGGTCGCAGTTCGTAGTAATAGGCGGCAAATCATCGAGTAAAATTGAAGTGATATCAGGTGTTCCCCAGGGAAGCGTCCTGGGACCTCTGCTGTTCCTGATCTATATAAATGACCTGGATGACAATCTGAGCAGTTCTCTTAGGTTGTTCGCAGATGATGCTGTAATTTACCGTCTAGTACGGTCATCCGAAGACCAGTATCAGTTGCAAAGCGATTTAGAAAAGATTGCTGTATGGTGTGGCAGGATGCAGTTGGCGCTAAATAACAAAATCCACGTGAGTTCCAAAAGAAATCCGTTGGAATTCGATTACTCGATAAATAGTGCAATTCTCAAGGCTGTCAATTCAACTAAGCACCGGCGTGTTAAAATTACGAACAACTTCAGTTGGAAAGACCACATAGATAATATTGTGGGGAAGGCGAGCCTAAGGTTGCGTTTCATTGGCAGGACACTTAGAAGATGCAACAAGTCCACTAAAGAGACAGCTTACACTACACTCGTTCGTCCTCTGTTAGAATATTGCTGCGCGGTGTGGGATCCTTACCAGGTGGGATAGACGGAGGACGTCGAAAGGGTGCAAAAAAGGGCAGCTCGTTTTGTATTACCACGTAATAGGGGAGAGAGTGTGGCAGATGTGATACGCGAGTTGGGATGGAAGTCATTAAAGCAAAGACGTTTTTCATCGCGGCGAGATCTATTTACGAAATTTCAGTCACCAACTTTCTCTTCCGAATACGAAAATATTTTGTTGAGCCCAACCTGCACAGGTAGGAATGATGATCAAAATAAAATAAGAGAAATCTGAGGTCGAACAGAAAGGTATAGGTGTTCGTTTTTCCCGCGCGCTGTTCGGGAGTGGAATGGTAGAGAGATAGTATGATTGTGGTTCGATTAACCCTCTGCCAAGCACTTAAATGTGAATTGCAGAGTAGTCATGTAAATGTAGATGTAGATGAATTCGCACTTGGCGGTAACATCCACCGGGAGCTCCTTTCACAACGGCTGCCAAGCCAAGACCGAGAGCCTCAGCGCGGCGTGCGCATGTTTACACACAGCGCGTGAAGCACTCTTCAAAAATGGTTCAAATGGCTCTGAGCACTATGGGACTCAACATCTTAGGTCATAAGTCCCCTAGAACTTAGAACTACTTAAACCTAACTAACCTAAGGACATCACACACACCCATGCCCGAGGCAGGATTCGAACCTGCGACCGTAGCAGTACCGCGGTTCCGGACTGCAGCGCCAGAACCGCTAGACCACCGCGGCCGGCGAAGCACTCTTCATAACAGTATGACCAACTGACACACGAACAGAGTTCTGTACTTATAAAAAAATAGGATTCGTTACTTTTGGGATTAGCCTCGTATACAGCCGGCTGTGCGCAGCGTGCGACGGTCAGCGCCAATGCGAATGCCGGTTCCCCAGCCTTGGGGACGTAGCGATCCTACTCGCGCAACAGCTAAATGGCCACTGCGTGCTTTAACTGTGCCCGTGACCTGGAACACGGCTGACTGCTCCCTCAAGAGCGACTCGTGAACCGCATATAGAGCGCCAAAGGGATGCAGCCGACTGCTGTCGTTGTAGTGAGCCTTAGCAGCTCTGGCAGTTCGCCCAGGGCACCTCCTTCGGTGCTCGCAGACATCTCTGCACCTGGGAGGCCGCGAGTTCGCGCCCCGGTCCCGAGCCTGTGGACGGCATCTAGCAGTGCGCCATACGATGCAACTCAGAGAGCGGAGGCCCAGCAGACATCACTCTCCTCGCGCCGGTGTAGATCCAAGGTGCAACTTCCCAGCTACAGCAATGACGTGTCTGTGCAGCAGAAGTTGGACCAGTTGGCCGCCGATATCCATCACCAAACGGCCGTCGTTGTTGGCCTGTAATTTAAAGAACCGTCATTCTCTCTGGTTGTAGACGCGGACAAAATGGCGACACGACTGCCTGCTTTGAGCCTCCGGGCTCGCTTATTTATACGTCTTTTCCCTAAACCTCTGACGTAGTTCCTCTGGAGACGACAAGTGGAGTGCCCTTTGGCAATTACAATGTCAGCTTTTCTCAGCCCACTTCGGACACTACACACATGTCATTAGGCGCTGTTGTAACTGCAACGTATGGGTTCTTCACAGCACGTCTTTGCATTGTGCTGCCCTGAATGCTTCACATTTGTATACAGTGTCCACCGTGCTGCGTCTTCTAGGCTCGAGAGGTGTCGTAAACCTGTCTCGCAGAATCTTTTGCAAAACATCAACATTGCCCGCGCCTGCCATCCGATGTCCCAGTCGGTCCCTTAATTACTGCCTACGAGCCATAACTGCTCGAGATTTATAAGAATTTCCCAACTGCACTTATTTGTGGTGCAGCATACTTCCTTCCTTCCGAGAAGATTGGTCCCAAATCTTTGACATCGTGCACCCATTCAACAACCTCTCGGATTCACCATACAAAACTTCCACTTATATTTTAATACTAGAATGTATCGCTTACCACACCCTCATACACTTATTCAGACCTGCAAACTAACTGTTTCCTCGACCAATGCTGATCAACCATTCTACTGGCAACTGGTGTGTCGGCACCTCAACAGCCAGTGCCCTCATGTTGTCTTACACATGGAGGACAATCTCTCGGATTCACCATACAAAACTTCCACTTATATTTTAATACTAGCATGTATCGCTTACCACATCCTCATACAATTATTCAGACCTTCAAACTAACTGTTTGTAACCTCCCCCTCACTTATCGACCTTAATGACAGTGAAAAATTAAACCGCGTGTACCTAATGGAAATCTAGGAAAAAGCAATCGTCACCGAAGTTAATCTGTCGGTAAAGAGGGAGGAAAGGGTTACATCTAAATGAAAGGAAAAATGCAAATTAAACTGGTGGAAATTAATTTTGAAAAGGGGTAAAGTTAATAAAGAAAGTAAATGTGCGGCCGTTATGTTAACAATCAACTAGCGGTAATTAGATATTTGAGATTTGGGGAAATTACGGTCGCCATTCCTAAGGACAATTACTATAGTAACTGAAAAGGAAAGGTTAGTACACATATAATTAGCACTAGAAGCGTGGCAACTGAAGGTTGACACGTCTAGTGTGAAAACTGAAAGTTTGTCAGAAGTAATAAATTTCGCTACACTCTGACTTAATTTAGCAAAAGAATTAATAAAACAGGAAAATCTAAAGTTAATTTAATGACTGAAGTTAATAGTGAGCTTTCTTTCTGAAGCACATCGAAATTCAGTAAAATACGGTTAGTCTTGGAATACCTCAACAATCATTTCAAAAGCTACTTGAATCTACGCAATTTAGAAATAAGAGATTTAATTTTGAACTTGAATGAAATGATTCTGAACAATTAACAATAGTAAAATTTAGTACGTACCAAGTTGAGCTGCAGTCACAGGTAAGCTAAAATACGGTAACAAAACTCGCACTCTTAATTTGTGCTTGTGTAATCTAAATATTGTAGCCAGCTATGAATACTTTTACTGAACTTTGAAATTAAAGCAGTGAAATCGAATTATATTACTTTAAAGCTGGCGTTTGAATTTCAACGACACTCGGGTTCATTTCGGGAAAGGAAGGGACCCTGCTTGGCAATGCAATTGGGACAATGAGCAACAAAGGTTCATGCTAAGTTGCTGTAATTTTGTGATGCAACAATTTTAAAAGCTGAGGTCTGCCATACAGTTCTGAAACTTTACGTGCTTTTAGTCTTCCTTGTTGGTTGATTGAAGGTTTGAAGTCGTCGATCGAGGAGGTGTCGACAGTCATTCATTGTCGGCCGTCGCTGTTGCAGAAGCTGGATGTTGGCGCGCCTTCTTCTCGACACAGTCACCAGACGAAACGGGCTCTTGATGTGCGCCAGCTAATGCTTCCCGTCCGCGACACCATGTCAGAAACTATCATCGCAAGTCGAGCGCAATTACATGCTGCCAAACCCCGAAAGCGCGGCAACTCGCGGGAGCTTCACACAACACACCTGCTCCACTGCACCACCCCAGCCAGACTCTCTCTGCTCAGCCCGCGCTCCACGCGGCAGAGTTAACACTACCAAAGATCCTAAACACTTTCGTTCTCCACACGACCTATCGATGTATTCGTTTGATAGTATAGTTTTCCCTAGGCGAGACCCAGCGTATAAATACAAATAATATTCACAAAACAAACCAATTATACATCGACATAAATGCATATATATACAAATAGTAAAACCATTACAATATACAAAGACACAGAAATGTCATATATTCAGGTAACAAGGAAAACAAATTTATAGTACAATAGATGGAAATAGGAGGATATGCATTTCCGGCGTTACATGTTTCCTCGACCAATGCTGATCAACCATTCTACTGGCAACTGGTGTGTCGGCACCTCAACAGCCAGTGCCCTCATGTCGTCTTACCCAGAAATACAGTATGCAAAAGCCTGTTAGAAACACGCCACAGTTTGTGTCTGATACGCTCACCACTAATACTTTGTGCTCCTGTTCTTACTGGAAAGGGTGTTCATGCTGCCATACTTGTTCCATCGAGATTCCCCCTTGCTGGGACTCTATTAATATGTTCGAGGACCGCAAAATTTTGTACTGAATGTATTTCAGTACGTTAAATTATGAACAGGTAATACCCTCAGAGATCCTTCTTGCCAATACAATGCATTCCGCCACAGTGTCATAACAGCTGAGCCTGTGAGCGTAGCTGCAAAACGAAAATCCGTCCCGACCATCTCAAAAATCATGCCATTAATGACCATTCCGCTTTCCCAAAGCTCGAGTTTTCCCAACGCTGCCCGTCTGCCTCCTTTGTAGTAATTCAACCATACAGTTTCCGACTTCACGTGCACGCAACCTCTCGAAGTAAGTTCTGGCTGACAGAAGCTCCTTCCCACCAATCGTCCCACTTACTTCTCCCAGAAAAAACCTCGCTTCACATGTCCCCATATCAGCCCGTACGTCGCCACCCGAACAGATCACAAGTTAATCATCCCCTCCCTTGTACGCCCAATCCACAAAAAATATATCGTTAGTAATACCGACAAGAAAAACTAAAACTTTGCAAAAAAAACAACACTTATCCCTACAGCAAAAAATACATACTCCCTGATAAAAAGAACCAAAATGAAAAAAAAACAGCAAAAAATGCACACTTCCTGACATACTGAACCAAAATGAAAGTAACAACAAATTACAAAAAAAAACTTATTTATGCGACATTAACCTATACCGCACATCACGCACCTTACGTTGTTCACCAATTCCAGTTTCCTTCTGTTTACCCTATGTAACTTTCACCTTGTGATTGGGTGACGATAACTGTGGTATCCCCTCTAGCATTCCCTTAAATGGTTTTATGCGACTGACGCGTATAAGCGACGATTTTGTGGGGAACTGTATCTTCACGTTGACCGATGAGGTCATTTTCACGACCTGGTATGGTCCCTTGTATTTTGTTAAAATTTCTTCTTCCTCCCCTTTGGCGTATAGGCACTAGTGGCCATTACCCACTGCCACAGGCGGTATTTCGGCAATTTGTCCATGCGTCTGTTTGGTTATTCCCGGCGTTCTAGTGCCTTCGTGTTTGCCTTTTGCACGTTCCTCCAAACGTCACCATCCGGTCCTAATTTAGGAATCAAAACGTCAAAGGGAGACGGCATTTTCCTGCCGTACACTACCTGTAATGGCGACAAAGCCGTTGCAGTATGAACCTTCGAATTATAGGGGCACTGTACATATGGTGCCGGCTGCTGTGGCCGAGCAGTTCTAGGCACTTCAGTCCGGAACCACGCGGCTGCTACGGTCGCAGGTTCGAATCCTGCCTCAGGCGCGGATGTGTGTGATGTCGTTAGGTTAGTTAGGTTTACGTAGTTGTAAGTCTAGGGGACTGATGACCTTAGATGTTAAGTCCGATAGTGCCATTTGCACCATTTGTACATATGGTAGATAGGTGTCCCAATCGTCGTGTCTGGAACTTACGCAGTAGCTCACCGTCTTTCGAATTGTATTGCGCACGCGTTCCGTCCTCCCTTTGGTCCGCGAATGAAACGGATTCGTCCATAACTTCGTTATACGCAACACGTGGCATAGCTGCTTCATTAAATGCAAGACAAAATTCGTACCCTGGTCCGTAATTAAGGTTTCAGGCACCCCAAACTTTAATATCCAATTTCTTACTAACACCTGCAATACAGTACTAGCTCGCTGGTCTGGCATCGGTACCATTGCCAAAATTCGAGAAAAAAAGGAAATACCTATTTCCTGCAAGTGTTTTATGAAATGGACTGGATGCCTCTGGTACCCATCGCAACGGCACTTTCTGATGCGCAGTGTCGGCCCTCTGGGTGCATGGCACTCAGCCCTTTAAGATGCTGCTCCACTTCAAAATTCCCGTTCTTCCACCAAAACTGTTCTGCTACACGTCTCTCCGCCGCACGTCGCCACACATGAACTGACAACATATGGTTGTGAGCTTGCAGCAAAACTTCTTTCCGAAAACTGTCGGGAACCACCACACGTGGTCCACACCTCGTCGATCTACACAATAAACCCTCGTGCATAACGAAACGTGGCTGCGGCTTAAATGCCCGGCACTCCTTATCCCTTGCCTGTGCCTGCTGCCACTCTTCAACGCTTTTCCCAAGTGTACTTAACATCGCTACCCTGAGGCTTAACGAATCAGCATTTGCTTGTGATGTCCCTGGATTACAGAATACCTTGCATTCGAATTCACTAACCTTAAGTGCCCACCGAATTAATCTACTAGATGGAATTTTCAACTCAAGCAGCCATTTCAATGAGGCATGATATGTCATGACCTCAGACTTCCTGCCATACAGACAACACCGAAAAAATTTAATACCATATGTGACTGCCAGCATCTCTTTCTCCGTTGTTGAGTAGTTACTGCTCTGACTTGTTCAACTGCCCTGAAGTGTAAGCTACCGGATGTTCCTGACCATCTATCACCTGTCCCAAAACATAACAAACTGCCTCATTTGAAGCATCGCATGAAAAGATAAACTCTTTCGCGAAATTCGGAAAACCCAGTACTGGATCTGTAACTAATATCTCTTTCAATTTTTCAAATGCTTCCTGACGTTCTTGCGACCAATGGAATTTCGTCCCTTTCTTCAGTAGCTCGTTCAAAGGCCAATGAACGACTGTACCTGCTTAGTTTTTGGTGGCGTCGGATAATTTTGAAATGCGTTTATACGAAGAGCATCGGTCTGTATGCCACGCTCACTAATTACGTTCCCCAGATAGTTCAAAATGGCTCTGAGCACTATGGGACTCAACATCTTAGGTCATAAGTCCCCTAGAACTTAGAACTACTTAAACCTAACTAACCTAAGGACATCACACACACCCATGCCCGAGGCAGGATTCGAACCTGCGACCGTAGCAGTCCCGCGGCCCAGATAGTTCACCTGAGTTTGAGGAAAATGGCACTTGTCCACACTTAAAGTTAAACGTGCCGATCGTATGATACTGAAGACTTCCTCCAAACGCCTCACATGTTCCGGTAAATCCTTTGAACTGAAAGTTACGTCATCGAGATAGACTAGACGAGTTTTTGGCTTTAATCCTCTCAGTACCCCATCTAACAACCGCCGAAAAGTTGCCGGTGTGTTCTTTAGTCCAAATAGCATTCGTTTATAACTAAAATGTCCTGCTCGGACTATAAGCGCTGCTTTCGGTCTATCTTCAGGCGCCACCTCTAATTGATGGTATCCACTCCTGAGCTCCATAGTTGTAGAGAACCGACACTCACACAGATTATCCAAAGTTTTCGTGATGTTTGGAATTGGATAAGCTTCCGAAATGGTTCGCGCGTTTAGATATTTGTAGTCACAGCAATATCAGCATTTCCGTGATCCATCTGCCGACTTTTTTTGGCACGATGACAATATTTGCGCTCCCGGAACTGCCCGCTTGATTCTGTGATCCCATCCTGTAGCTGCTGTTCAATAAATTCTTGTACCAATGGTTCCAGCTGACTTGCTATACGGTATTGCTTCCTATAAATTGGTTACTATTCTCTATTGGTATGTGATATTGCATCAGCGGGGTTGCTGCTAACCTCACACAAAACAAATGACTAAACCTCAAGAACTAGTTCTACATAGCCATTCGATCACTGCCCTTCAAATGATCTGCTTTCCCTCGTAACATTTCCTTATCGACTGTTTGCTTGTGGCTTTCCTCTGAGTTCGATCGAAGTCCTCATATTCCAAGACTTCCCGAGTGGCTATTGTGGTGTCACCGCCAGACACCACACTTGCTAGGTGGTAGCCCCTAAATCGGCCGCGGTCCGTTAGTATATGTCGGACACGCGTGTCGCCACTATCAGTGATTGCAGACTGAGCGCCGCCACACGGCAGGTCTAGAGAGACTTCCTAGCACTCGCCCCAGTTGTACAACCGACATTGCTAGCGATGGTTCACTGACAAAATACGCTCTCATTTGCCGAGACGATAGTTAGCATAGCCTTCAGCTACGTCAATTGCTGCGACCTAGCAAGGCGCCATTACCAGTTACTATTGATACTGAGTCATGTACAGTCAAGAGCGACGCTCATCATTAATGGATTAAAGTTAAGTATTCCACCAGCTACGTCCGTTTTTCTGAAGTCTAAATTCCTTGTCCTGTTCCAGACCTCACGCCAGCCAGCGTGAACTAAAACGCGTGCCTTTCGGCTTCCTCTAGTACCCGGTGTGGGCTCTCCTGCCAACCCACAACAGCTATTATTGCACGCTTTGACAGAGTCACCTACCTTCCGCCAAAGTTATGCACACTAGCCGGAATCATCTTTTCCCCATTAATGTCATTCATTTGCGCTACACTCTTGCGGATACAACTATCCAACTCTTTATTACTTAAGAGCGGTTCAACGACATAGAATGTTTCCGTCATCAAATCCACTAAAACGCACGTTATCTTTCCCGTGCTTGCTTGTATTTTATACTGTTTAGTTGGTTTCACCTCCATGTTATGTGAACCTTCCGCCATTATCTCAGTTGCAAATGTCCCCCCCTCCCCCCCAGCTGAAACAAAGAACCAACTGAGCACCACTGTACGTTGCAAAAGATCAATCGTAGCGTGATGTTTGTCGAGAATGTCTACCCCGAGAATCAGTAAACAACCTTCGCCTACGAATGGCAACACCTGCATGCTTTCGCTACACTTGGTTATCCCGACTGAAAATCCAGTACTGCCGTACCCAATGATTCCACCGAATTACCGCCAACCACACGTAAAACATACCGTGGTGGCCCAAGTCTCCTCTTTCCCACGAGGTCCATACTAATAACGGACACATTCGGGGCGCACCCGTGTACACGAAAAATCTCTGTTTCCTTCCACCCACTTAGCCCACGAAGCTACATTTCGTCTACGCACTAACTTGTGCCATGTTACGGTCTATCAGGACTGCCTTCCAACTGTTGAAGAGATCCCGTCTGCGTTTAACGGTTGCTTCCCTTGCCGGTGTTCCCCCCCCCCCCCCTCCCCCTTCCTACCTATAGGCTCAAATGCTTCTAGCCTTGCGTGTGGTGAGGTAAACCTGCCTCGCAGAATCGTTTGCAAAATACCATCATTGCCCACACCTGCCATCCAACTGCCAATCGCTCCCTTAACTACTGCCTTCCTGTCAGAGTTGTGGGAGATTTGCAAGAATTCCTCAAATCCACGCCTGAACTTATTCGTGGCGCAGCAAAAGACTGGTGTGAGACATCTGTTTACTATGCGAAGACATTAGTTATATTTTTTATGTTGCAAAGGCTATAATTTTAAAGTGCTTTTCACAGAATTTGAAATTAAGTTCAAAATTATTTGAGTCTGATTATACACTGAAGCGCCAAAGAAACTGGTGTAGACATGGGTATTCAAATACAGATATATCAAAACAGGCAGAATACGGCGCTGCGATCGGCAACCCCTGTATAAGACAACAAGTGTCTTGCGCAGTTGTCAGATCGGTTACTGATGCAACAATGGCGGCTCATGGATTTAAGTGAGTTTGATCGTGGTGTTATAGTCGGTTCACTAGCCTACATCTCCGATGTAGGGATGAAGTGGGGATTTTCCAGTACGACCGTTTAACGAGTGTACCCGGTAAAACATGGACATCGCTGCGGTCGGAAAAATATCCTGCAGGAACGGGACCAACGACGGCTGAAGAGAATCGTTCAACATGACAGAAGTGCAACCCTTCCTCGGATTGCTGCAGATTTCAATGCTGGGCTATCAACAAGTGTCAGCATGCAAACCACACACCGAAACATGGGCTTTCGGAGCAGAAGGCCCACTCACGTACCCTTGATGACTGCACGACAAAAACCTTTACGCATCGTCTGGACCCGTCAACACCGACATTGGACTGTTGATGACTGTAAACGTGTTACCTGGTCAAACGAGTCTCGTTTCAAATTGTATCGAGCGGATGGACGTGTACGGATATGGAGAAAACCTCCTGAATCCATGGATCCTGTATGTCAGCAGGGGACTGTTCAAGCTAGTGGAGACTCTGTAACGGTGTGCGGCGTGTGCAGTTGGAGTGATATGGGACCCCTGATACGTCTAGGAACGACTGTGACAGGAGACACGTACGCAAGCATCCTGTCTGATCACCTGCATCCATCCATATGCATTGTGGATTCCGACGAAATTTTGGTAATTCTAGCAGAACAATCCGACACTTCAAACATCCAGGATTGCTACGGAATGGCTCCAGGAACACTGTTCCGAGTTTAAACAGTTGCGCTGACCATCAAACTCCCCAGACATAAACATTATTGAGCACATTTGTGATGCTTTGCAAAGTGCTGTTAAGAATAGATCTCCACTCCCAGGTACTCTTACGGATTTAGGGACAGCTCTGCAGGATTCATGGTGTCAAATCCCTTAAATCTTTCAGACATTAGTCGAGTCCATGCGACGGCATGCTGTGGTACTTCTGCGTGCTTTCGGGGGCCCTACACCAAATGAGGCAAGCGTACTAGTTCCTTTGGCTCTTCGGTGTACTTCGTTTTAGATCGTAATGAAATTAATTATAACCAGCAAGCGATTTTCTGTCACTGCTTCCCGTGTTAAAATACACATTCAAAAGAACGAAGGAAAGATAGTATTTTGCCTCTCCTCAACGACAGAGTCATTAGAGGCAGAAGACAATCTAGTACTGGCCAACGATATCAAGGAGTTGGCTGTGACATTTTCAAAGGATCCATCCAAGTATTGGCTTTAAACTATTTAGGAAATCCACGGAAAATCTGAATACTGATGAACAGACTGTAGTTTCAACCAGTGTCCTACAGAATTCGACTCCAGAGCCTGAATCACCGTGCCATCTCATTCGGTAGGATGTCGTTTGTAAAGTACTTGAAGCGGTGAAGGTTACTTGTCACGCTTTGGTTCACAAACGTGATTGTGGCCTGGATCTGCCAACCCTAAAACTAAGAGGTGGAAACTTCTCTCTCTTCGGCTGATTTCAGTAACACTTGATCGCCGTACAGAAAATACTGTGCAGTATATTAATTTTCTTTCTTTATGTGAGTTCATATGAAATGGTTGTTACCACAATGATAACCTTGCTTTAATTATTTTATCATTTCAAAATTACAATTTTTTCTGATCCAATACGAAAATTTACGTCTAGTCAACCGTAAAAGTCGATCTCATTGGGAGAATTGCAGCCGGGCACTAGATGCGTGGCACCGTTAGACATAGACAAAGATAAATGAGTAACAGTGTGAGACTTATAAAAGTAAACTTTTACTGCTGTATAGATAAAAGATTAAGCAGGAACACCTAAAGACGTAGTTATGAAACTCTTATAACGTAGTCATTAGTCTGTTGGCGCGATGGAAATAAATGTATTAAATCTAGTGACTTTCCAGTAAATGATTACATTAAAATATCGGGGTTAATTTAGTGCTGACTTTAAGACTCAGTGAAATAATTAGAAGGTAAAATTAATATAGTAAAATAATTTACAGTGCATTTTAATTTGTTATATTTTGTGATAATCACACGAAATACCTGACAAATATATTAATGGATCGCGCTCTCGTTTGTTTCCGTTCCACAGATCTCTCCTCGTGTCTTAATATCCAGCCCGTCGTCAAAAGATGAAAGGATGGAATGCTGCGTGTAATTAATGTGAGTGCACCGCAAAAGGCTTGCGAAAGTTGTGTTTGCCAAGTACTGGAAGGGAGTAAAAACAACGGAGAATTTCAGCAATAAAACGAAAGTGGCCGACAGAGGCGGGACTGTTTCACGGAGTTGTGCGTGGGTACCTCCACTTCGCTCCGCCCGGACGTGGGCCGCTTGTCCCCCATATTCAATATTCAGCGCTCGCTCGACGTCGTACCGTGTCAGCCAGCGTTCGAGTTGTGCTCGCTTTCGTGACGAGAAGGCAAACAAGCACGGGGCAGCTCGTTACCTGGCGTTCCGCAGTCGCCGGAACGCTTTGTGAATTGTGACGCTGCAGGAAAAAACGTTTTACTTGTAACTCCCGTTTCATTCGCTTTATTTAATTTAGGAGATTCACGCTGTAGAGAAAGAAACACGGGGAAGTTTATGTTATGAATAACATGAAAAGGTTGACATGTAAGTCAGTTCGTTGATCGATACAAAGATTAAATTTGCAGTACCATTCTTGTACGATGTTACTGTTTCCCTACTTGTTAACATTGTCCCCATGTGTGGGAAGATGTTAGTTGGTAGAGAATATGGAGAAAAGGTGCTTGCTGCTCTCGACGGATTACATACAGGGGGCTGCATAGCCATGTAACATACCCATCTATTGACACTAATGTAAGTGAACACGCATTTTCGGTACTGAATTTAGTCGTGAGATATATAAACTTTCATGAAATTACACGACAGCCACTAGCTCAAGCCCTCCTTTACATGAAAGATTAGAACGAACTGGAAATTTTCTTATGATTGGATAACTGGAATTTCTTGGATTTAATTTAACTCAATCAAACTATGCAAGGTCAAAACATGTAAGCACACAATTAAATAAGCCATAAAGTAATAAAGTGTGGGCTATGCACTTGAGTGATGAGAGCTCGTTCTCAAATTACGTTTCATTTCTATCATTGCCCCTGTATGCAGCTTGCAAAAATAAAGCACTCGAATATTCTGAAGTACATTATCATTAATTCAACTGTATGACTATGTGGTAAGTTGAAAAGAATAATATAGGACACAAAGTGTTAATTTTCACTGAGAATAGTTATTTTTAAACTGACATAAAATAAATAAAAAGTAATATTTTAATGGCGTGTGACGAGGGCCTCCCGTCGGGTAGACCGCTAACCTGGTGCAAGTCTTCATTAAACAACTCACCAGAACACGTTAAAATAGTGTAACTGCGTTAATCGTGCTCAGCTTTATGGGAAGTGAAAAAAGAGGAAAAGGAACGGGTAGCATCATGCACTCAAACGGGAAAACTGCAAAGCGACACTGGGGTAAGGTCTAGTAAATCTGTTTTGCCAATGACACGCAATTAGTATCCACTCTCAAGGTGCAAGTCCTGCACTTTGGTCAAAGCGTAAGTAAAGAAATTGTGGACACGGAAATGAAAGGGAAGGTTTGGCCCTAATATGTAGACTGTAGTTGTGTGTCCCGATTAAACATTAACAATTTCTAAGTAGTGATAGGAATTATCACCTACCGTAATGAAACGAGGGTGACAAATGACTTACATTAGTTGGTTGCTCGGAACAAACACCTCAGAAATGACTGAATATAGACATACGAATGTGTCATGAATGGGGATCTTCAGAGGGAAAGGACTCGAAAAAGCTCTCATAAAATAGACCGATCAAAGAAGAAATCGTCTGAACTGACTGACAACCTCGAAACTGAAGTGTTATGATTGCATCAGAAAGTCGGTGATTAAAGAGAAATAGAACCCCAAGTGGTAAAGTCATGGCCGAAAAGTCACCACAGAGTGACTGACACAACGCGCCTATACTTCCATACGAACTTCATATGCCAGTGTTATGACACTTACATCACTTGCTGGAGACGAAGCGTGGGTCGGTCGCAGGCGGAGGCGGACGCTGTCGCGCTGTCGCGGCTCCTCTGTCCGGGAACCGACTGCTCAATTGTTAAGGCCTTCATGGCCACTTGTTAACAAACTGCCTGTTGGCTTCTGACTCGGGCTCTTCGGCCGACGTTCGTCTGATGATTTTTCTGACGTTTCGCCAGAACGAGTAGCTGGCATTGTCGAAGTCTTACCCTCAATTGCTGGTGGTGAACTAGAACCGAGCTCGCGGCCGCAGACTGTATACACCTGGCGCGCTAACGCCCGGGGGCTTCTCCGCGGTCATTACGGTGTGTTTCTCCTGTTAACTGCGACGGTCGTTCGCTGCAGGACGGGAAGCCAGGATCGGTTCACCATGAGGCTTCCTTTTTTATTGTTGAAACTATTCTCGTGTTTGTGTATTTCTATAGCGTCTCTGAACAAGCGAGTGTGATAGTTCTTTTCTGCAGCCGGAGCTTCCGTGTCGGCGAATTTTACTACGTGGTCGGTCTCGTACAGCGCGTGCTCTGTCTCAGCCGTTTTCTCCTCCTGCCCTAACCTGCAATGTCGCTTATATTCTGTGATCCTGGTACTGATCGCTTGTCCAGTCATTCCAAAAACCTTTTCCGCATGTGCATGGTATGCAGTATACTCTCGGCGTTGCAAGTGGGTACGTTTTCTCCTTTACCGATCTGAGACAGCCTTTAATCTTGTTTGTTGGTTTGGAAATAGTCTTTCCGCCGTTTTTGCGCAAAATACGGCCGATTCTGTCCGTCACTCTGGGAATGTTTGGCAGAAAGGCCGTACCCGACTCTTTTTTTTTTTTCACTTCGCCGAGTGTTTGGCTCTGTTATAATTCTAATGTCACTTGTGGAATACCAACTGTTTCTCAGAACACCTTCCAAGTATTTTATTTCGCATCTAAGGTGCTGCGGCTCACATATTCGTCTTGTACCTGCCTCTTTTCTGGCTCGGGTGGTGATCTGATAGTGTGTGCAGATATCGGCCGGTGTGTGTCGGTTTTCGGTACACGCTGTGTCCCACGTTTTCACCATCCCTTGTGACCAGCATATCTAGAAATGGTAGTTCTTTGTCCTTTTCTACTTCAAGTGTCTTAGGAAGTCACCGAGGTGTTCTTCACCATCATTCCACACAACGATGGTACCATCGGCGTATCTGTACCACACCTTAGATTTACAAGGTGTCAAATCCAGAGCCTGTGCTTCGAAGTATTGCATGAAGAAGTTGGCCACCACTGGACTAAGAGGACTACCCATCGCGACGCCTCCCAGCTGTTCGTAGAAGTTGCCATTCCACGTGAGACATGCATGAAAGAGCTGTGTGACGCCTTGCCGGCCGCGGTGGTCTAGCGGTTCTAGGCGCGCAGTCCGGAACCGCGCGACTGCTACGGTCGCAGGTTCGAATCCTGCTTCGGGCATGGATGTGTGTGATGTCCTTAGGTTAGTTAGGTTTAAGTAGTTCTAAGTTCTAGGGGACTGATGACCACAGCTGTTAAGTCCCATAGTGCTCAGAGCCATTTGAACCATTTTTTTGTGACGCCTTGCCAGTCAGTAACTCTCTGGAGCACATTGGTTTCATCTTGCCGCAAGACATCACAAAGATCTTTCATGCATGTCTCACCGCGAGTCTGCACTAGACGAAAGGGTCGCCTGTGGTGTCACCCTGTGATAGCAGCACAACATTGTGATGTGTTCGCAAGTGACACGCCATTTTCATGGGTTGTCTGTCCTTCGGAGAAACCTATGTACTCATATTCGCCAAGTGGCGAGGACAGGACGAGTTCTCTCAACTCAGTACGCAAGTATATTCTCCTCCGAGCGTTGTTAATCTTGTGAAAGGTACACGCCACCCTTTGCCGCCCTCAACGCCATATCGGGTGATCACGCACTGGACTCAGGTGGCCTATGTTACCTCCCATCCCTTCTCCTCCCCTAGTGTTCAGCCAACTGTCTCGTCTGTTGAAGGCAAGCCATGGTGAGCATATACTGTAATGGCCATGTTTGTATTCTCCGCTAACTACCACTTCACAATGAAGTGGAATTAAAAGAAATCCTCTAAAATCATCACCCACTTCCACGGATAACACAGCTCTTTTGTATATACATCGGAATTTTGTTGATTAATTAGATCTGTCACATCGTTGGTTAAAGCCTGACGCGCCTCACTTGAAGATAAAGATCGGAGTCAAATTAACCGTCACCATAATCATGCAGTTATGGCCAAGAGATTTACACAGACTGAAAAACACGAACATATATAAGGTACTGGACTTTGCGTCCGTATTAAAGATGATGAAAGGGAAAGAACACGTGTGTGAATAAATTATTCATTGGGTAAGACTTTATCGAAGCAAATAAAGTCACTAAATTATAGAGAAATGAATATACTACTACGAAAGTTACACTAAATCTCGATGATATTGTGGACAGATCAACGAGACTAGGAAAGGTGAAGGCTTCACTGGCTCAAACAACAGGTGATTCACACAAACAAAAGACGTTACTAAAATCACATAAAATTATACAGATGTAGCTGCTCAAATAGCATTCTAGATGATGATCATTTAATATAATTAAGATCACACGACGAAATACAGAGGGCTCACTAAATGATGAACACGTGGAAAAAGAGTGAAGAAAGCACACACGGAACACATAAATTACAACGGAATACACACACATGAAGACACAATCACTCTCGCAGTCACGGATTATAAAGAGCGCCCTAACTTGTCATAATCATCATGCGGTGGTGAATATTCCACACCACGATGTTCCAAAGGAACACAGCAAACCCATACTACCGAATAAATGGAAGCACCTAACATCAGAGAAGCATTACGCTTTGAAATGAACACCTCCTGGAAAACGAGATAAAACGTTTCATAGGCTAAAGAACTTACACATTCACAACGACTTTATAGTAGCAAGACCACGTTTAAGGACTAGGAACCATCAGCCAGCAGCTGAGTGCCCCTCTAGAAATGGCACCCAGAGAACCCCCCATGCCGGCCGCTGTGGCCGAGCGGTTCTAGGCGCTTCAGTCCGGAACCACGCTGCTGCTACGGTCGCAGGTTCGAATCCTACCTCATGCTTGGATGTGTGTGATGTTCTTAGGTTAGTTAGGTTTAAGTAGTTCTACGTTCTAGGGGACTGATGACCTCAGATGTTAAGTCCCATAGTGCTCAGAGCCATTTGAACCATTTGAGAACCACCCAGGTGAAACAGAAATACCAGGGAGGTCGTCTCCGCTACCAACGTAACAGATAAATAACACACAGCCTGTGAGCATAGAACTCTTTGCACCTGTAAAAGATGGTTGCCCTGTACCACCAGCTGACGGAAAACAGACTGCCAGATGCCTTATAAACCCGAAAAGACACGTACACTCTCTCACTCATTCATACAAAAGGCAAGATAAAGGGGAAATATGATAATATGCTACGTCATTATATAAATACTGTTGTGGATCATATAGGATAAGTCATGAAAACACATAGTATATAAAATTGCTGATGCAGAGCTCAGGTTACTTGCATCTAAATATCACATACACTGACAGAAAAAAATCAGAACTCCAAAAAATAATTAACGTAAAGTAATGAAATTTCGTGAATACATTTGTCTAAGTAATATATTTAAGTGAATAACACTGCGAGATAACAGGTTAATGTAAGTGTACAATAAGCTATTGTAAATGTGAAATGCCGAAACAATTACCGGCGTAGCCGCCAGAACGTTGAATGCAGGCATGCCAACGTGCATGCATTGTGCTGTACAGGTGCCGGATGTCAGTTCGTTGAACGGACTTCCATGCTTGTTGCACTTCGTCGAACAACTGAGAGGCGGTTAATGGTGGTTGTAGATGATGCTGGAGTTTTCGTCCGTTGATGTTCCATATGTGCTCGATTGGAGACAGATCTGGTGATTAGCAGGCCAAGGCAACATGTCGACACTCTAGAGCAAGTCAGGTTCCAGCAGCGATATGTGGGCGAGCGTTATCCTGTGGGAAATCACCCCCCCCCCCCACCCAACGCTATTCATGAATGACAGCACAGCAGGTCGAATCACCAGACCGACTTACAGATTTGCAGTCAGGGTGCCTGAGATAACACCACGAGTGCTCTCCCGTCGTCATACGAAATCACACCACAGACCACAACATCAGTTGTAGGTCCACCGACACGTTGGTTGCAAGCCTTCAGCTGACGTCTTTCGAACCAATACACAGCTATCACTAACACCGAGAAAAAACCAGCTTTGACCAGAACACGCAACAGACAGCCATCCTGCCCTCCAATGAGCTCTCGCTTCACACCACTGAAGTCGAAAATGGCCGTGGTTTGGGGTCGATGGACTGCACACTAGAGGGCATCTGGCTCTAAGCTGTCCTTGAGGCAACCGAAGTGTAACAGTTCGTCGTGTCATTGTGGTGCCAACTGATGCTCAGTTTGCTGCTGCTTGAGATGCAGTACGATGCGCTTGAGCCATACGCCAAACACGATGGTCTATTTTCTCGGCAGTGCCATTTGGCCATCCAGAGCCCAGTCTTCTTGCTGCCGTATACACTCCTGGAAATGGAAAATAGAACACATTGACACCGGTGTGTCAGACCCACCATACTTGCTCCGGACACTGCTAGAGGGCTGTACAAGCAATGATCACACGCACGGCACAGCGGACACACCAGGAACCGCGGTGTTGGCCGTCGAATGGCGCTAGCTGCGCAGCATTTGTGCACCGTCGCCGTCAGTGTCAGCCAGTTTGCCGTGGCATACGGAGCTCCATCGCAGTCTTTAACACTGGTAGCCTGCCGTTACAGCGTGGACGTGAACCGTATGTGCAGTTGACGGACTTTGAGCGAGGGCGTATAGTGGGCATGCAGGAGGCCGGGTGGACGTACCGCCGAATTGCTCAACACGTGGGGCGTGAGGTCTCCACAGTACATCGATGTTGTCGCCAGTGGTCGGCGGAAGGTGCACGTGCCCGTCGACCTGGGACCGGACCGCAGCGACGCACGGATGCACGCCAAGACCGTAGGATCCTACGCAGTGCCGTAGGGGACCGCACCGCCACTTCCCAGCAAATTAGGGACACTGTTGCTCCTGGGGTATCGGCGAGGACCATTCGCAACCGTCTCCATGAAGCTGGACTACGGTCCCGCACACCGTTAGGCCGTCTTCCGCTCACGCCCCAACATCGTGCAGCCCGCCTCCAGTGGTGTCGCGACAGGCGTGAATGGAGGGACGAATGGAGACGTGTCGTCTTCAGCGATGAGAGTCGCTTCTGCCTTGGTGCCAATGATGGTCGTATGCGTGTTTGGCGCCGTGCAGGTGAGCGCCACATTCAGGACTGCATACGACCGAGGCACACAGGGCCAACACCCGGCATCATGGTGTGGGGAGCGATCTCCTACACTGGCCGTACACCACTGGTCATCGTCGAGGGGACACTGAATAGTGCACGGTACATCCAAACCGTCATCGAACCCATCGTTCTACCATTCCTAGACCGGCAAGGGAACTTGCTGTTCCAACAGGACAATGCACGTCCGCATGTATCCCGTGCCACCCAACGTGCTCTAGAAGGTGTAAGTCAACTACCCTGGCCAGCAAGATCTCCGGATCTGTCCCCCATTGAGTATGTTTGGGACTGGATGAAGCGTCGTCTCACGCTGTCTGCACGTCCAGCACGAACGCTGGTCCAACTGAGGCGCCAGGTGGAAATGGCATGGCAAGCCGTTCCACAGGACTACATCCAGCATCTCTACGATCGTCTCCATGGGAGAATAGCAGCCTGCATTGCTGCGAAAGGTGGATATACACTGTACTAGTGCCGACATTGTGCATGCTCTGTTGCCTGTGTCTATGTGCCTGTGGTTCTGTCAGTGTGATCATGTGATGTATCTGACCCCAGGAATGTGTCAATAAAGTTTCCCCTTCCTGGGACAATGAATTCACGGTGTTCTTATTTCAATTTCCATGAGTGTATTTACTTGTACACCGATGCCAGCAATCATGTACAGTGGCTACATTCCTGTCAGATCTTTCTGGAGTATCGGGTAAGGAACATCCAGCTCCTCTCAGACCTATTACAAGATTTCGTTCAAACTGAGCAGCCTTGTGAGTAGCTGTAGTCATCTTGGAGCACTTGTCTTTACCATGGTCATTATACAGGTATATACCAAATAGAAACACTTGGTCAGCTATAGCCTTTCAATAAATAGCCCGGCTAATGTTTACCGTAATGTGAATGAGTGGGTGCAAGTCATGTTACGAAAACATCCCTTAAACATTTACCTAGATGTACATCTCAAAGCCCCTTCTAAACTACCTGCGGACGAGATGTGAAGTTGCTGGTGTCATGGTGTGGCAAGCTGCTTCGATGTATTGTTTGAAGTCGTGTTCCTATAGATTGTACAGTAGAATGTATTCTTACACTTCATTGCACAGTGCAGATGGAAATGCACAAGCAAACGATGTTCGTTCTGCTGCGTACATTTTCGATAAAGAAACGTGGCATATGCGTCCATCGAGTACATTGATACGTTGATACGCGTGTAATATTCTGGTTGAAGAGCTCCATCAGCCGTTACATAATCACGCGATTAACAGCGACTTTGAGTAACAAGTAGCTTCAAAAGGCGGGGCGGTATTACACGGAGATCAACGAGGATATGCAGGTGTTTGTTTTAGCTCTAATACACAACGATCCGCATGTCATGTTGCTGCAGTCACTGTTAGTAGCCTCATATCTGTGTGGCAAATATTACATGTCACAATTTTCACCGGTATCACTTGTCACTGACAAAGGAACTGCGTTGGTCAGTCGGAGAGTTAGTTTCTGCGAATGGGTCGAATTTAACTCTGAACGCCTCACAAAATGTTATATTCTCTCCTGGATTTGCGTTCAAGGATTTGGTTGATTGAACCGTCATAATATGCGTCACTGGCGACGGAAAATCGTAGTAGGTACGTCGTGTCCATCGTGAAAGGATAGTAGTTCATTAATGCATGTTGGCGAGTCTTTGGAAATCGTCGGTCCACAAGACTTCTTAGGTAGTCTCACGGGTGTCTTTGACACTTTAGTTGCTCTCCTAGAAAAAGTCAGTTTACAAATGTGTGGTCGCTGAGGATGAATCACTATAGTCGCCCACGCCATTCTATGCGTGAACGGTTGTTAAGACGCCTTGACTCTTAGAAATGGCAGCCAAGGTCACCCGATTTAACTTTAGTAAAGCACCGCGTTTATATTACCGAACCCACAATTTCAAACAGCGCATTGTGGAAGCCTGTCGCTCTGTGAGACCAGCAACTTTAAATCTCATCCGTAGAAGGCGCACTGAGTTGGAAAATGGGCATTCATTCGAACTACTCACATAAACGAAAATTCACCCAATAGGAAATCCATCAGGACACAGCCAATTATGTTGTGGCAGTGATATCTTTTTCTTAATTTGTGCGTTGTAAATATTGCGCAAGTTAACTCTCTGACACGTGAGTGATCTTTGCAGCTTTGTTATCAGTTCTGTGTGTTGATTTTTAGTTTCCTTCGTTCCCATCGATTTGTATCCCTTGCGATCAGCAATAAAGGTAATTTTGTAGGTTCTGTAACTACGTGCCGTTACTTCTGTTGACGAATTACGGTGTCCCATAAATGGCGATCCCGCCTAAGAGTTTTCGTACCTCTCGACAAACGGGGTTAAGTTGCGAGCAGCCGAGTTATCAACGAGGTAAGGAGCGGCAAGCTGTTACACGCCATCACTCGTGATATTAGCAGACAACGGAATACGGAATCAAGAAAGGATTTGGAGCTTGCTATTCCAATAAATACGAACATCTATACAGGACAAAAGAGACTGCGTTAATGCAACAACACACATGCGTCGCAACACGGTGGATGCTGTCGGTGGGTCGCAGGAGAATGTTAAATGAGGTTTAAACTACAGGGTGTTTCAAAAATGACCGGTATATTTGAAACGGCAATAAAAACTAAACGAGCAGCGATAGAAATACACCGTTTGTTGCAATATGCTTGGGACAACAGTACATTTTCAGGCAGACAAACTTTCGAAATTACAGTAGTTACAATTGTCAACAACAGATGGCGCTGCGTTCTGGGAATCTCTATAGTACGATATTTTCCACATATCCACCATGCGTAGCAATAATATGGCGTAGTCTCTGAATGAAATTACCCGAAACCTTTGACAACGTGTCTGGCGGAATGGCTTCACATGCAGATGAGATGTACTGCTTCAGCTGTTCAGTTGTTTCTGGATTCTGGTGGTACACCTGGTCTTTCAAGTGTCCCCACAGAAAGAAGTCACAGGGGTTCATGTCTGGCGAATAAGGAGGCCAATCCACGCCCCCTCCTGTATGTTTCGGATAGCCCAAAGCAATCACACGATCATCGAAATATTCATTCAGGAAATTAAAGACGTCGGCCGTGCGATGTGGCCGGGCACCATCTTGCATAAACCACGAGGTGTTCGCAGTGTCGTCTAAGGCAGTTTGTACCGCCACAAATTCACGAAGAATGTCCAGATAGCGTGATGCAGTAATCGTTTAGGATCTGAAAAATGGGCCAATGATTCCTTTGGAAGAAATGGCGGCCCAGACCAGTACTTTTTGAGGATGCAGGGACGATGGGACTGCAACATGGGGCTTTTCGGTTCCCTATATGCGCCAGTTCTGTTTATTGACGAAGCCATCCAGGTAAAAATAAGCTTCGTCAGTAAACCAAATGCTGCCCACATGCATATCGCCATCATCAATCCTGTGCACTATATCGTTAGCGAATGTCTCTCGTGCAGCAATGGTAGCGGCGCTGAGGGGTTGCCGCGTTTGAATTTTGTATGGATAGAGGTGTAAACTCTGGCGCATGAGACGATACGTGGACGTTGGCGTCATTTGGACCGCAGCTGCAACACGGCGAACGGAAACCCGAGGCCGCTGTTGGATCACCTGCTGCACTAGCTGCGCGTTGCCCTCTGTGGTTGCCGTACGTGGTCGCCCTACCTTTCCAGCACGTTCATCCGTCACGTTCCCAGTCCGTTGAAAGTTTTCAAACAGATCCTTTCTTGTATCGCTTTTCGGTCCTTTGGTTACATTAAACCTCCGTTGAAAACTCCGTCTTGTTGCAACAACACTGTGTTCTAGGCGGTGGAATTCCAACACCAGAAAAATCCTCTGTTCTAAGGAATAAACCATGTTGTCTACAGCACACTTGCACGTTGTGAACAGCACACGCTTACAGCAGAAAGACGACGTACAGAATGGCGCACCCACAGACTGCACTGTCTTCTGTATCTTTCACATCACTTGCAGCGCCATCTGTTGTTGAAAATTGTAACTACTGTAATTTCGAAAGTTTGTCCGCCTGAAAATGTACTGTTGTCCCAAGCATATTGCAACAAACGGTGTATTTCTATCGCTGCTCGTTTAGTTTTTATTGCCGTTTCAAATATACCGGTCATTTTTGAAACACCCTGTATCTGAAAGCTCAGGTAAAACATTGTGGGCCCCAGCTCGTGGTCGTGCGGTAGCGATCTCGCTTCCCCCGCCCGGGTTACCGGGTTCGATTCCCGGCGGGGTCAGGGATTTTCTCTGCCTCGTGATGCCTGGGTGTTGTGTGTTGTCCTTAGGTTTGTTAGGTTTGAGTAGTTCTAAGTTCTAGGGGACTGATAACCATAGCTGTTAAGTCCCATAGTGCTCAGAGCCATTTGAACCATTTTGAACCAAAACATTGTGCTTAGCGACTAAGTGGCGGTACTGTCTGACGCAAACAGGTGTCTATCGTCAACTTCAGCAGTTCGCCCCCACAGCACTTGCAATTTTTGGCACCGCAATTACTCACACTCAAACGCAAACGTGGTTTCTGGTGATGGAAAACATATTCCAACAAAAGTGGTGGCCAACCATCACGAGCTATTCCCCTTGGTGTTGAGCTATTTCGACCAACAAACTCCAACGTTGGTATCGGACATTACAGTGAACCAGCAGACAGACGGAGCCTACAGCGAACTGGAAGCGCCTGGTGCACAAAGTCTTTTCACCTCTGAGTTAGCCAGGTGTTACATCGGGCGAAATGAGGAGACAAGAAACCATCAAGTTCTGACGGCACCTGCACTGCTAGATAGACAGCTCATTAATGTCTGACAATTTGATAGCAACAACTTCTGACTGAAGTGCGAACGGAGTTGGTGGAATATATGGAGAAATCACCCAGCAAACCACTACAAACGGCCTATAGGGTCTATGTAGCACTCGAGTCAACCACAACAGTTGCAATGGCACAGTCGGACGTGTGGAACGAAATTGCCCGCGAACAGCTAAACCCAACTGGAACTATTGCTCTGGCCTGCGTCATAGTCGTGCCGCAACGCTCATTAAACGTTTCAGGCGAGATAAGAGCCTTAAGAGCGGCACCGAAGGCACAACACAGTTTCACATGCAGTGGCAACAATAAGGCGCCAATAATGAAAATAAAGATTAGTTCAAACATGCGGCACCATCACGTGAAACACGATCTCCGGAAAACGATTCTCATGAAGTGTGCTGGTATCATAAATGCTTTGCTGACATGCTGTGAAATGCACATAACCATGCGCTTACTTAAATGGCAAAGGTATCTACGGTAACAGTGCAGTGTCGACATGCCATTCGCAACAGCCGCCCCTGTGCGCACATTCTGCAATGTTGAAGAGACTGGATCAGTCAAACATACTGGCACAACATTACAGGTAGACGCTGGTTCTGACATAAGTATGCTCCCCGTCAACCATAAACTGAGAAAGAAACAGCACGTTGGCCTTTATTGAAGGCAATTACTAACTCATCAATTAAATTTTATAGAGGAAAAGTACGTACCATCAATGTGAATTTCTCCAAACAGTTCACATGATCGCCAGTGTTTTAGAACCTATATTAAGCACTGACTTTCTAACATACTTTGATTTAGCAGCTGATTTCCAGGGAGAGCGAGTGTTAAGCTTAGTGAACAACAGTACAATGTCAGGCACTGAAGGTCATCTGAGCTACGAAGTACTAAAGAGAATTAACAATGTGTTCCCCTTGAAGGAAAGTCACACAGCTGAATTATGTGAACCTTCGGACAATTGTTTATGACAGTTAGCAAACATGTCGCAAGAAGAGGTTCACCACAATGAAATAATACACAAGACAGTATATTACATACACCAGCGATGCCCTGAAGATGTCAGTGATTACAGCGGTTTATTCGAATTTTTATTCATGCCTCTTTTGCCTAAAGAACGCCGCCCAAATGTTGCAACATTCCGTCGATGAGATTCTTAAAGCAATTCCATTTTGTATTGCTTACTTAGATGATTTTAGTGTTCTTTCCTAAAACTCAGGTGCCGGAACAACATTTGTGCTGAGTATACGAATGGTAGTATGGCTATGAAGTGATGGTAAATGAAAATAAATTGCGTCATGGGAAAGGATCAGGTCACCTTCCTGGGACTTATTGTTTCAGCTAACAGCATCAGCCCATTGGCTGCAAAAGTAACAAAACTACAATCTCTGCCAAAACCAGCAAATTACCAGCAACAGAGGAATATCCTGGGAATGGTAAATTTATACTACTGTTATCTACTGGCAACTGCTGAGCTGCAGACACCGCTCACGGACGTCCTGGGACACTGACCTGTAAGTTGACACTTGAGATGGACAAGGGATTCAGTGACCTCAAGGCCAGTTTAAGCCAGGCACGGTCAATCACTCATCTGGGTGTCTAGTCGAAACTGGCTATTGGCATAGATGCAAGTCAGTAGACAATTGTTGCAACACGCCACCATCAAGTAGATTCACACTGGCATCTGCTGACATTTCTACGTAAGAAACTGCAAACTGACCCAACTGGAGTGGGGCGCATGTGATACAGAGCTGTTTACAATCTTTTTTAATGAATAATTCCAGGTAAGGTGCTAAGGATTTAACTAATAATCTTCCTTTTCACTACAAGGTTCTTTCAGTGTGGGGCAGCAGGTGGAATAATTGTTAATGTTCCTATTATTTATTTAATGCTGTTGTTTGCCATTCTCAACACTGGCTCTCTAATTACAATATTGGCAACCAGAATGTGATTAGCAAAACGTGAAGCCTGTAATTAGAATTCCTAGTGCCCACTTCATCTGAGAAATACATTTACAGCTACAGCTTATAGCTCTGAGGAATTAGGAGATTGTCTGGGATTGATAATCAAAAACCATTCTCTCTAAAATGTTGACTATATTCTGAAAGTCACAGACCAAAAAGAATCCACACAATCCAACTACCAGAGCAGTTCAGAGTCTAATGCGCTGATGCCACTATAACTGTTCGAATTAAATGTTTAAGTGAATGCTCGCCATAATTTGATGATAATGTTCATCAAACGCCACGCTAATAATGGTAGAATGTCTGTCATGCAGCGGCACGTGAAAATACGACATACGCAAACTAAAGAGAGATCATTAACGTCAAAATTAACACTTCACTCGACAACGATTTCATAGTTACACGTATCCCGAGTAACTTATTACTGCATCCGAGGCTGTTTATATCAACGATACCGACATGACGCGACTCCCGGCACAGGTGGTGTGCTAATCAGCGTCTGGAGAGAACTGGGGCCTTCCTTTTCTCGCGCAGCATTCTTACATATAAAGCCGCAGTGCGGACGGCTAAGAGAACGCCTGACCAAATCTCCTCTCCCGACTAGCCGCTTGGCTAGTAATGCACCACTTTAAGTTATCGAATAAATCATTTCTTCCTTTGCTGACGGCCGATGAAGCTCTCAATTTAAATGTGCAATCAGCAAACAGTTAAGTAATCATAATAGAAGTCTGACGTGGCTAAGTCAAATATTTTGGGCGAGAGAATTAATTTAATTGTAAATAGCCTTTCGCTCCCTGTATTTTACCCCTGCCACCTTCAGAATTTGAAAGAGAGTATTTCAGTCAACATTGTCAAAAGCTTTCTCTAAGTCTACAAATGCTAGAAACGTAGGTTTGCCTTTTCTTAATCTTTCTTCCAAGATAAGTCGTAAGGTCAGTATTGCCTCACGTGTTCCAACATTTCTACGGAATCCAAACTGATCTTCCCCGAGGTCGGCTTCTACCAGTTTTTCCATTCGTCTGTAAAGAATTCGCGTTAGTATTTTGCAGCTGTGACTTATTAAACTGATAGTTCGGTAACTTTCACAAGTTACAAGTGGTTCTCTTCTCTCCAAAGGTCTCTTTAATTTTCCTGTAGGCAGTATCTATCTTACCCCTAGTGAGACAAGCCTCTACATCCTTACATTTATCCTCTAGCCATCCCTGCTTAGCCATTTTGCACTTCCTGTCGATTTCATTTTTGAGACGTTTGTATTCCTGTTTGCAAGCTTCATTTACTGAATTTTTATATTTTCTTCTTTCATCAATTAAATTCAATATTTCTCCTGTTACCCAAGGATTTCTACTAGCCCTTGTCTTTTTACCTACTTGATCCTCTGCTGCATTCACTACTTCATCCCTCAGAGCTGCCCATTCGTCTTCTACTGTATTTCTTTCCCCCATTCCTGTCAATTGTTCCAGTATGCTGTCCCTGAAACTCTGTACAACCTCTGGTTTAGTCAGTTTATCCAGGTCCCATCTCCTTAAATTCCCACCTTTTTGCAGTTTCTTCAGTTTCAATCTGTAGTTCATAACCAATAGATTGTGGTCAGAATCTACATCTGCCCCAGGAAATGTCTTACAATTTAAAACCTGGTTCCTAAATCTCTGTCTTACCATTATATAATCTATCTGAAACCTGTCAGTATCTCCACGCTTCTTCCATGTATACAGCCTCCTTTCATGACTCTTGAACCAAGTGTTAGCTATGATTAAGTTATGCTCTGTGCAAAATTCTACAAGGCGGCTTCCTCTTTCATTCCTTCCCCCCAATCCATAGTCACCTACTATGTTTCCTTCTCTCCCTTTTCCTACTGACGAATTCCAGTCACCCATCACTATTAAATTTTCGTCTCCCTTCATTACCTGAATAATTTCTTTTATCTCGTCATACATTTCATCTATTTCTTCATCATCTGCAGAGCTAGTTGGCATATAAACTTGTACTACTGTAGTAGGCATGGGCTTTGTGTCTATCTTGGCCACAATAATGCGTTCACTATGCTGTTTGTAGCATCTAACCCACATTCCTATTTTTTTATTCATTATTAAACCTACTCCTGCATTACCCCTATTTGATTTTGTATTTATAACCCTGTAGTCACCTGACCAAAAGTCTTGTTCCTCCTGCCACCGAACTTCACTAATTCCCACTATATCTAACTTTAACCTATCCATCTCCCTTTTTAAATTTTCTAACCTACCTGCCCGGTTAAGTGATCTGACATTCCACGCTCCGATCCGTAGAACGCCAGTTTTCTTTCTCCTGATAACGACGTCCTCTTGAGTAGTCCCCGCCCGGAGATCCGAATGGGGGACTATTTTACCTCCGGAATATTTTACCCAAGAGGACGCCATCATCATTTAATCATATAGTAGAGCTGCATGTCCTCGGGAAAAATTACGGCTGTAGTTTCCCCTTGCTTTCAGCCGTTCGCAGTACCAGCACAGCAAGGCCGTTTTGGTTAATGTTACAAGGCCAGATCAGTCAATCATCCAGACTGTTGCCCCGGCAACTACTGAAAAGGCTGCTGCCCCTCTTCAGGAACCACATGTTTGTCTGGCCTCTCAACAGATACCCCTCCGTTGTGGTTGCACCTACGGTACGGCCATCTGTATCGCTGAGGCACGCAAGCCTCCCCACCAACGGCAAGGTCCATGGTTCATGGGGGGGGGGGGACGATTAATGTTAAAGGGCAGCAAAGCTTCTTGTTTTACCGTTTGTCGACACCTTACCAGTAGCACCAATTATTGTTAGTCCTGATACCCTCATTACGGTAAGCTTGTCTTTACTAGGTAATGCATCAAATAAGGACTGAGATATCGCACTCACCTCACTTCCACTGTCTAAGAGACAACGTACATTGATACCCAACATATTCACTATTATTATAGGGTGGCTTATTCTAGGTTGTACAGGTGGTTCCTCAAACTCATCCAATAGTTCCTTTTGGATTTGTCTCCAACTAAAGTGATCGACATCTGTCTTCATTACATTTAGGTCAAAGTGGGTAGGGGTTTCCTGAACTATATTTTCAGCTGACTTTTCCAATCGGTCTATTAATTTCAAATCGTAACACCGCACGACTTCATTACATTTAGTTTGCTGAACATGACCCAAATTACTGTAGTCTGAGCGATTCTTCGCCACCAGACCGGGTATAACACTAGTTGCAGATAAACCACTTTCACTATTATCGTCGGGTTCCTTCTCCAGTGACAACTGGTCACAGCTACTGGATTCATCGACCCCCAACAGGCTATCCTCTACATTCTCACATACCTCCTGTCCTGAATCTATTAGTACAGTATCAACATCCTGCACAGGCACTTTAGATAAGAGCACATCATCCTCATCGTAAATATAAGCATGAATTTCTTCTGCTTCTTCACCTGACAATTCAGTATTTTGTAGCTCTTCCCTACCGTTACACCGCTGCGCCTTCTCTTTCTCTTCCCACTTAGAAAGCGTCTCTAACACGGTATCTATCAAATACTGTGAGTCGTTTAATATTTCTGCAGTATCATTGGATGCTACCGACCCATCATCCGAATCCTCAGTTTGAGTATTCTGATCTGTCATACTAATTACTGTAATTACTGGCTTAGGAAAAGCAACCGCCTGGTGAGCGCCATATCCTCATAGACGGGAACTAGTATTCCAGCCTCTGCCTACGACTGTTACCTTTATTTGCATTATAGTTAACTGGCACTGCATTGCTTTCAACACTGTTGTTTACTTGCACATTTTTGTTAGGAACAAAATTACTATCATTTGGATGCCATTGTTGGTTCTGGTAATTATTTATCCAATTCCTACCTTTCTTAGGATGGCGAGCACCTACTGTTCTGATGTTTACATTGCCCTTCTGCTCGTTCTTAAAATTACTACTAGTGTTATTAGCATTTCTGTTATTACGTGCTTGCTCCTCATTGGCAGCCACACGCTCTACACGTTCCAAATATTCAATGAAATGCTCCAGATTGTCTCTAGGGGCAGATATAATTTTGGTTTGCCAATACCATGGCAGTTTTGCTTCAAGACCTAGTACTATCATTTCAGGTTTTAGCTTTTCGGCCAAATGTGACAAACGTGAGATCCATGACCTAGCAAACTCATTAATAGATTCCTTGCCTGCATTGAAGCGTTTTCCACTCCAAAATTCTCTCAACACTTCATTTTGCTTATTGCTAGACTAATACTCATTAATGAAAGCTGTTTTAAATTCCGCTAATGTTTTACACTTCAACATAACATCAGCTGACCAACGCATGGCGTCACCTGCTAAATGGCTTCTAATAAATGAGATTTTCTCTCGTTCAGACCAAGTTGGTGGAATCACATCTTCAAAATCGTTACAGAAATCTAGCGGGTGGATATTTTTATCTGGATCGAACCGCAAGAACTGCCGACATCCGATAAATGCGGCGTTTGCAGCTACATCTTGCTGTATACTACCATTACCAGAAGTTACTGAAGCTACTTTACTCTCAATGTTAGCAATGTTAGTACTAATATCTTTTACTCTCATTTCCACATCATCTACTCTTTGCACAAGATGAGTAGTATCAGTTTTTATTGCATCTACTTCTGCTTGACATATGTTTACTTTTATATTAACATCTTTAAACCTATCTGAGCACAGTTCAGATTCTGCCTCGATCTTTTCTGTTAACTTGTGCTCCAGCTTCGCATCTTCCATTTGGAAGTCTTTGCAAACCTCAGCGACTTCGGATTTTACTGTTTTATACATTTCAGAAAATTGTTGAGCAACCTTTTTCTTAATATCCTCATGATTGTAATCAACTTTATAATTCAAACTGTCCAGATACTCTTTCAACTTATTGCAACCAGCCTTGAAGGTATTGTCCATTACCTCCAATCGTTTATTAAAATTAGTTTGGCAGGCCACAATCTCATAC
Organism: Schistocerca cancellata; assembly: GCF_023864275.1. Lineage (NCBI taxonomy): Eukaryota > Metazoa > Arthropoda > Insecta > Orthoptera > Acrididae > Schistocerca > Schistocerca cancellata. The sequence goes on along the minus strand of NC_064631.1, from coordinate 639,151,073 downwards.
TTTAATTCAGCATTACTGGTAGCTATTTCTAGTAATATAACATTTAAATCAATAGCCCCAGTATCTTTGGGTTCCTCACTAGCTGGTTTTTTATCACACTCAGGTGACGAAAAACTAGCTCCAATACCAGAATCATCAAAACGAAATGAAACATCTGATTGATCAGTCATATCTAACTTATCCTTTTTAAACTCTACCACCTCTGATGACTGTTTCGTTTTTAACTCATCAGATAAACTATCATCCAATAAATTACAATTTCTGATTTCTGCTTTACTACAGGGGTCTCTATTACTGAATCATTGCCCCTTTTTACACTACTGTCAGGAGCCAATACTTCATATTTCATTTTAACATTACTATTTTCATACATATTTACACTTAAACCGTTGTCTGGATTTACAGTTCCCTCAACAGACATAGGTTCCGATTTAAGTTTAACCTCAGTTTCTTTTGGCGGTTCCATCGCCGACAGTCTTTTGTGCAGGTTAGTAAAAATTTTAACAGCTTTTCGCTTAACTTAGTTCCTTCTGCATGACGTTTGGCGTTGCCGGCGCGGTGTACCAGGATTACTGATGCGACACGGCGCATTGACCTGCAGACGGCACTTCGACGGCTGCTGTGTGTTTGCGTAGCCCACAACTGCAGGCGCGGCTCTGGTTGCTCCAGCGGACGACTGCGGTGAGGCGAATCTGGCTTTTCACGATGCCGGCAGCGCCTCTAGACTCAGTACCAGCTCCATTAATCCAGATGCGTTGTTAATCCAATTGTGTCGACCACATGCACACGTAACACTATCACTGTTCTGTTACTCAGTTGCGTGTCGAATTTCACTCCCGAATCCGAATATTTAAAAATCACTTTCACTTTTACTCAGTTTCTTTCCCGGCTGATGCACCATATGTGGGGCGGCGGGTGGAATAATTTTTAATGTTCCTATTATTTATTTAATGCTGTTGTTTGCCGTTCTCAACACTGGCTCTCTAATTTCAATATTGGCAACCAGAAAGTGGTTAGCAAAACGTGAAGCCTGTAATTAGAATTCCTAGTGCCCACTTCATCTGAGAAATACATTTACAGCTACAGCTTATAGCCCTGAGGAATTAGAAGATTATCTGGGATTCATAATCAAAAACCATTCTCTCTAAAATGTTGACTATATTCTGAAAGTCGCAGACCAAAAAGAATCCACACAATCCAACTACCAGAGCAGTTCAGAGTCTAATGCGCTGATGCCACTATAACTGTTCGAATTAAATGTTGAAGTGAATGCTCCCCATAATTTGATGATAATGTTCATCAAACGCCACGTTAATAATGGTACAATGTCTGTCCTGCGGCGGCACGTGAAAATACGCCATACGCAAACTAAAGAGAGATCATTAACGTCATCCCAAAATTAACACTTCACTGGAAAACGATTTCATGGTTACGCGTATCCCGAGTAACTTATTACTGCATCCGAGGCTGTTTATATCAACGATACCGACATGACGCGACTCCCGGCACAGGTGGTGTGCTAATCAGCGTCTGGAGAGAAATGGGGCCTTCCTTTTCTCGCACTGCGTTCTTACGTATAAAGCCGCGGTGCGGACGGCTAAGAGAACGCCTGATCAAATCTGCTCTGCCGACTAGGCGCTGGGCTAGTAATGCACCACTTGAAGTTATCGAATAAATCATTGCTTCCTTTGCTGATGGCCGATGAAGCTCTCAATTTAAATGTGCAATCAGCAAACAGGTAAGTAATCATAAAAAAAGTCTGACGTGGCTAAGTCAAATATTTTGGGCGAGAGAATTAATTTAATTACACTACACGCAGTAGACAAGTGCTGAACTTGCTCTTTGGAGATAGCTATAGCTATAGTTTTATAGTTATTCTGTTGAAGCTTCTCACATTTTTATGATTATAGCGGATCTCCCTTCTACTTAAATTTAAACATCCTAGCTTTATTTATTCGCCTACTTAATCTATCTTGCTTCCTTAATTTCTAAGACAAAATCCAGAAAATCATGACTTTCAACTAAAATTTTAATTTGTGAGATCCAGAATGCTGTTTCTACTACATTATTATGCAAAAGGAATCTAAATGTAAAGTTTTAAGTTTCTAGTTCTTTTCTGTAGCGCCAATGATTTTTACAGAAAAACATCCAAATTTCGAAAATGGTTAAAGTTATTGAACTGATATTCAACACATATTGATTTTGTATTACTCCTGACATGCTAGAAACCTTTCAGTTTATTTATTTCATTTTAAAGTATTGCGCAATATTTATGGCGTCAGAGCTAGTTACAGCTGGCACACAATGGAAAGACTGATGTGAATTTTATAAGGCGTGAGTAGGCTGCTTCCCTACATCAGGTATAGCGTCATTCTGAGAAAAATCTGTAAATGTTACATTTGGTGAGTCTACTTAGGTCTATAAAAGTTACACAGAAACGTCACTCTGCATACATACTTACGTGTAGTTGGAATACCATATTGCATTAGTAAGTAAACTGTCGACTGTCTATTTGCTGCTAGATCGCTATAATCATGTAAGTTTTGTTTGCATAAAATATTTTCTTGAACTACTTTTGAGCGCTGGAATGACAGTTTATTCTTGTTTATACTTGATGTTTCCATTGTAATGTTGTGATGTTAGTTACGCTACATTGCAATTATAATTTTCTTATCATTGTATCGACGCTTATATTTTGTTTTCTGTTTACTATGATTTTTATCTATTCTCGTTTTCCAAAATGTCAGAAAATGAAAGAGACAACGAGAAGATAAAAATCATATTGAACAGTAAACCAAAGATAGCCATAGATACGAATGATATCACAATTGTAATATCAGTGAAATGCAACTAACATCACCGGCCAGCAAATATTGCACTGTAAACATAAATCATCAACGAGAAGAAACTGTAATTCCACCTGTCAAAATTATTTCATGAAAATTTTCATACAGACGAAACTTACATGAGTATAGCGATCTAGCATAAAATAGACAGTCGACAGTTTACTCACTGATGCAATTTGGGTATCTATTCAACGAGATGTAAGTATGTATGCAAACTGACGTTTCTGTACAACTTTTGTAAACGTAAATAGACTCACAAAATGCAATATCTACAGGTTTACTCGAGAATGGTGCTATAGCCAAGTGAAGAAGAATGATTATTCATTAAACCATCTGCAGCTTATCTGGAATTATTCATTACAAATTGTCGTGTTAGGACATATTCTATGCTGTGGGCCCAAGTGAAAAGAAGATGTTGACAATCTGTAAGGCAGTAAGATATATCTATACACAAATAAATGCTCGGCTGGTGACTACTATTACAGATCATAAATCCAATAATTTTGTGTTCAAACGTTTGAGTGACAGTTGCTCACCATGAGAGTTCCGAAATATTGAAGTCATAAGTTAGTTTACGATAGACGTTTGCAACGTAAAAGGGGCAGAAAATCTGGTGCTTGATTACGTTTGTCGTGGCTGTCGATTGTCGGATGTTATAGACTGTAGAGAACATCCTGCGGTGGAAGCCTAGGACTTTCAGTTACAACAACTGTTAGGCAACTCATCTAGAGCACTAAAACACGAACAAGTTCCAATACCCAACCCTAAGTCGAAGCTGTGGTGCGTCATTTCCCTAGAGAAACCACAAGTATACATTTAGAAGTTCCGTAAAACAGGCTTAGACACTATTCCACAGCCTAACTCACCCCTGGGCCAGCACTACAAGCAGATTACTTATGTTTGGACTTCTATGAGGGAAGATGCACACGTGTGGACATGTTATTCCGTTCTGTGCCAACAAAGGAATGTGGGACGGCACGTATATACTGATATCGGTAATTTTCAAGGTGGACAGATTAGATCTGGACAAGTTCACATAGACCTTGTAGGCTCTTTTCCGTAGTACAAGGGACACAAATACTTATTCACAGCCATAGAAAGACATACAAGAAATGTGGAAGCAGCACTAATAGTCAATTATCAGCTTAAACCACGACAAAAACGTTAAGTGTACCTGGATTGGATACTTTAGGTGCCATCTCCATGTTACGACTGATCAAAGACGCCAGCTTGTACCCACACTGTTCGCGGAGCTAGCCAGACTGTGCGGTTTCCAATGACGCCATGAACCAGCTTCCATCCCATCACTCATGGTATGGTAGGACGTTGGCACAGAACCTTGAAAGCGCCATTAATGAGTACAAGAAAAATGGACAGACGCGCTACCCTTCCTGCAGTTAGGCTTTGAAATGGCATGCAAACCCGGCGTTAGGGTGTCCGTGACAGAAACGGTTTATGGTACTGATCATGGTGGACTATTTAGTGTATGCATCACTGGCCGGTACAGAGGAACTTCGACAGTTGGTATTTGCGTACGAAGTCTTAGAGCGATGCTCAAATGTGATGTTGCGAATGGACTAATAAAGTCGTCCCTGCAGCAGCCATGCACTGACCCTCTTCTGGTGTTGGGCAGAGACGTTCATAACATGGACATAATGTGCAAAGTCACGTCGTTGAAGGTATAAACTGAACGTGTCAACCTGGCTTGGATTTTACTGATAAAACAAAAACCTCGGACACCTCACCGACAGGTCAAGCCACAACCAGTCCAGAGCAGACGAATCATGATTCTGGACGTCAGCCAACCCCTCTCTATAGCTGATGGACAGGACAGGCACAATTAAACTGTCAGGCATGTTTTGTGCTGCGATCTTTGCAGCTTTGTTAAGATCTCTGTGGGCTGATTTTAAATTTCTTTTGTTCTCGTCGATTTGTGACCTCCGCGACCGGTAATAAATATAATTCTGTATGCTCTGGAACTACGCGCCGTCACTTATGTGGATAATGTACAACGCCACATCTACAGCAGATTACGTTCATCCCTAAGACTTTGAACGTTTATCACATCTACAGGAGATTACGTTCATCCCTAAGACTTTGAACGTTTATAGCTCCATAATTGAAATTCAAGGCATTCTGATTTGAACTGATTTGTGTACTATCTAAATACATCAGATGTGTGACAGAAAAAACAATGTTGTGTTTAAAAAATAGAATTCTTGCTGTCTTTGGGAAATAACTAAAGAATAATGTCACAGCACGTGTAATGTTTCTTTCGTTAACCTAACTGATAAATATTCCTTGTATTTATTGTTCTGTAAACTAAGGACTGAAACGCCTTATATGAAACACCCCGAGCTTTCCATGGGTAACTTGCATCATACACCGCAGTGATGGAAAACAAGGTAATTTATAAGTTAATAACTTTGTTTGCATTTACTTTATTTACTGATGAGTTCAAACATGACAAATAATGATTCGTGTTCTTGTGGGACACAGGGGTAATTTACATAAATGAGTAATCAGAAATAGCCCTAAACGTGTTACTCGCAATCTGCAATCCGATTCGCAACACTTCAGCTCGACATGGCTGGAAAATACATAACTATTCTTAAGGGAGGAAGGAAGTAACGGCGAAAAATTAGAGGTTCGGGATTTGAAATAACCGTACACAATATATTCAAAAAGTTGTTCCACAAGCAGAAGCTGTTTAAAATCACGTAACTTGTACTGCTCTCATCAACGCTTGGCGCAGTTCAGAATCTAAATTTCCTCAAAGCCCCAATATCTATAAATTCCTTTTCTCTGACAGTTTTCTCCAATAATTCAAAGTACAGTTTAGCTGACTTAAAAGTGATAGCGTTTAATACAGGGTGTTTATAAATGAATATCGGGGTTTTAACGCTTTATAATATTTGTTTCAGTAAACGTACAGTTATAAATGATATGACAAATAAAAGAGCAACTCAGACAGTTTTACCAAGAACCTTATAAATGTTCAATGTGAGTACATGCACCCTTGAGCCCCCGGTTCACGATGTACGACTAGCGGTTACAGGAGTCAAGGATCACAGTTTATTAATAACTGTAGTACAAAGTAATGTCTCCAGTTACAGCTACATTTTCAGAGAGTACACCAAGTCCTTTCATCCATACATGAATGTTTTCATCATTAGTAACTTTTCTAAATGAGCGGGTATACAATGCAACTGGCCTATTACGATATACATAACTAGGTCTACTTTGGCTCTTAGGATCTATTCCACAATGCCAGGTTTTGTAAGCGATGACATCTCGGTCGGCGATTGATTCACGTCCAGGAAGGGAGGCGTTTTCACAACGAACAATGGCTAGAGTAAACCCACCACTGTCGCTATTCCCATGGCACACATCAAGTCTATAGCCGAGTTCTTCCCAAACGTTGAAAAGTGTGTGTTCAGTGATTGTAGCAGCAGCTACTTCAATCCAGTTTCTTAATTCAGGGAGGTCTGCTGGTAGCGGAGGCGCGTACACACGATCCTTGATGAATCCCCAAAGGGAAAATCGCATGGCGTTACGTCGGGTGGAAGTGGAAGCCATGCAAAGCAAGCCCTGTCATTGGGCCCCATGCGGCCTATCCAACGATTAGGAATAACTCGGCTATAGACTTGATGTGTGCCGTGTGACAAATGATGTTCACATTGAACATTTATAAGGTTCTTGGTAAGACTGTTTGAGTTGCTCTTTCATTTGACATATCATTTATAACTGAAGGTTCAGTATAATAGACGGCCAGGGTAGCCTAGCTGTTCTAGCCGCTACATTCTGGAACCGCGCGACCGCTATGGTCGCAGGTTCGAAGCCAGCCTCGGGCATGGATGTGTGTGACGTCCTTAGGTTAGTTGTAGTTAGGTTTAAGTAGTTCTAAGTTCTAGGGCACTGATGACCTTAGAAGTTAAGTCCCATAGTGCTCAGAGCCATTTGAACCATTTATTTAATATAATAAATATTATAAAGCGTTAAAACCCCGATATTGATTTATAAAATACCCTGTACAGTATTCGCTGTGCTGCTTTAGAAACCAAGAGGCTAACGTGAAATGTAGGAAGTGGAGAAGAAGCAAATGGAAAGTGTGGGGGGGAAATCGTCTCTGCTAGCCACACAGGGCAGCGTGATAATGCAGTGGCAAAATTTGAAAATTTTGTGCCACCCCAGACTTACACCCGGATTTATTGCTTCTCATCAACGGTCAGCCTTCGTTTTCGTCCCCCTCTTTCTCCATTTTGATAGTTGTTGCTCTCGGTATTTGGTCTAGGTGGACGTTACATGACACCTGTGCAATTTGATAACTTGAATACACAGTTAATGCTCCACAATAATATTTATTTAGTGGTTCGTTATGAACCAGCTTTCAGCATCTCCCACCATAAGTTATCGGACGATGGCATAATAAGCCAAAGCCGGTTCATTCTACCTATTAATTAATTACTTCATTAATGAGAGACTAAAGGCCGAAATACTAAATGTCTTTTTCCAACGCTGTTTCAAAGAGCATAACTTCACTGTAGTTCCTTCTATAGATTGTCGCACAGATGACAAAAGGGTAGATATCGAAATAGATGACAGAGGGATAGAAAAACGATTAAAATAGCTCAAAAGAGGAAAGGCCGCTGGACCTGATGGGATACCAGTTCGATTTTACACCGAGTACGCGAAGGAACTTGCCCCCCTTCTTGCACCGGTATACCGTAGGTCTCCAGAAGAGCGTAGCTTTCCAAAGGATTGGAAAAAGGCACAGGTTATCCCCGTTTCAAGAAGGGATGACGAGCAGATGTGCAGAACTATAGACTTATATCTCTAACGTCAATCAGTTGTAGAATTTCGGAACACGTATTATGTTCGAGTATATTGACTTCTCTGGAGACTTGAAATCTACTCTGCAGGAATCAGCATGGGTTTAGAAGAAGACGATAGTGTGAAACCCAGCTCGCGCTATTCGCCCACGAGACTCAGAGGGCCATAGACACGGGTTCCCAGGTAGATGCCAAGTTTCTTCACTTCCGCAAGGCGTTCGATACACTTCCCCACAGTCGTTTAATGAACAAAGTAAGAGCATATGGACTTTCAGACCAATTGTGTGATTGGATTGAGGAGTTCCTAGATAACAGAACGCAGCATGTCATTCTCAATGGAGAGAAGTCTTCCGAAGTAAGAGTGATTTCAGGTGTGCCGCAGGGGAGTGCTGTAGGACCGTTGCTGTTCACAATATACATAAATGACCTCGAGGATAACATCGGAAGTTCACTGAGGCTTTTTGCGGATGATGCTGTGGTATATCGAGAGGTTGTAACGATGGAAAATTGTACTGAATTGCAGGAGGATGAGCAACGAATTGACGCATGGTGCAGGGAATGGCAATTGAATCACAATGTAGACAATTGTAATGTGCTACGAATACATAGAAAGAAAGATCCTTTATCATTTAGCTACAATATAGCAGATCAGCAACTGGAAGCAGTTAATTCCATAAATTATCTGGGAGTAGGCATTAGGAGTGATTTAAAATGGAATGATCATATAAAGTTGTTCGTCGGTAAAGCAGATTCTTCATTGGAAGAATCCTAAGGAAAGGGAATCCGAAAACAAAGGAAGTAGGTTACAATACACTTGTTCGCCCACTGCTTGAATATTGCTCACCAGTGTGGGATTCGTACCAGATAGGGTTGATAGAAGTGATAGACAAGATCCAACGGAGAGCAGCGCGCTTCGTTACAGGATCATTTAGTAATCGCGAAAGCGTTACGGAGATGGTAGATAAACTCCAGTGGAAGACTCTGCAGGAGAGACGCTCAGTAGCTCGGTACGGGCTTTTGTTGAAGTTTCGAGAACATACCTTCACGGAGGAGTCAAGCAGTATATTGCTCTCTCCAACGTATATCTCGCGAAGAGACCATGAGGATAAAATCAGAGGGATTAGAGCCCACACAGAGGCATACCGACAATCTTTCTTTCCACAAACAATACGAGACTGGAATGGAAGGGAGAACCGATAGAGTTACTCAAGTTACCCTCCGCCACACACCGTCAGGTGGCTTGCGGAGTATGGATGTGGATGTAGATGTAGTTGTAGATAGTTGAATATTTTACTCAGTTCTCTTATTACAAAGTACATCTAGCCCTCTGACCGGACACGCCGAGCTACCGTGCCGGCACCCCTTCGGCCATCTTGACACGGCCCTCGACTGACTCAAATATCTAACTTACGACCCGCTGTTCTATCACAGCCGAGGAATGGATCGTAATGGTCGGTCAGAGACATGATGAAAACTTACTCCATACAAAGTAACATCGGATTTTTTACAACCTAATAACAATAAAGTGCCCTTCTTTTTCTGTTTCGGAGAACTTATCCTGAGTTTCGTTTAACATCTGACAGCAGCCTGCAACGCATCACCTGGGCTCGTGACAATATCGGTTTTACTTTAGAAGACTGGAAAACCTTGATCCAGTCAGATGAGTCTCGATTTCAGTTAGTACGAGCTGACGGTAGAATTCGAGTGTGGCGCAGGTCCCACGAAGTCATGGACCCTCGTTGTCAATATGGCACTGTACAAGCTGGTGACGGCTTCATAAGGGTGTAGGCAGTGTTTACTGGGTCCTCTGGATGTTCGGCTACTTGTCCATATTACCGGGTCATGTAAATGTCGTGTGACTAGGGCCTCGCATCGGGTAGACCGTTCGACAGTGCAAATCTTTCGATTTGACGCCACTTCGGCGACTTGAGCGTCGATGGGGATGAAATGACGATGATTAGGACAACACAACATTGACACACAGTTAACAAGGGTTTAGAGAACATAGTTCCTGTGAAAGACGACTAGCTCTTTATTCACATGAAGTGTTTAGTGCAATTGACGAGGGATTTCAGATCGATTCCGTATTTCTGGATTTCCGGAAGGCTTTTGACACTGTACCACACAAGCGGCTCGTAGTGAAATTGCATGCTTATGGAATATCGTCTCAGTTCGGGTAGATTTGTGATTTCCTGTCAGAGAGGTCACAGTCCGTAGTGATTGATGGAAAGTCATCGAGTAAAACAGAAGTGATGTCTGCTGTTCCTAATCTCTATAATCGATTTCGGAGACAATCTCAGCAGCTGTCTTCGGTTATTTGCAGATGACGCTGTTCAAAAAATGGTTCAAATGGCTCTGAGCACTATGGGACTTAACATCTAAAGTCATCAGTCTCCTAGAACTTAGAACTACTTAATCCTTACTAACCGAAGGACATTACACACATCCATGCCCGAGGCAGGATTCGAACCTGCGACCGTAGCAGTCGCGCGGTTCCGGTCTGAAGCGCCTTGAACCGCTCGGCCACCTCGACCGGCGATGACGATGTCGTTTATCGACTAACAAATTCATCAGAAGATCAAAACAAACTGCAAAACGATTTAGAAAAGTTATCTGAATGGTGCGAAAAGTGGCAGTTGACCCTAAATAACGTAAAGTGTGGGGTCATCCACATGAGTGGTAAAAGGAACTCGTCAAACTTCGGTTACACGATAAATCAGTCTAATCCAAAAGCCGTAAATTCAACTAAATACCTAGGTATTACAATTACGAACAACTTAAATTGGAAGGAATGTATAGAAAATGTTATGGGGAAGGCTAACCAAAGACTGCATTTTATTGGCAGGACACTTAGAAAATGTAACAGACCTACTAAGGAGACTGCCTACACTACGCTTGTCTGTCCTCTTTCAGAATACTGTAGCGCGGTGTGGGATCCTTACCAGATAGGACTAACGGAGTTCATGGAAAAAGTTCAAAGATAGGCAGCACGTTTTGTATTATGGCGAAATATGGGAGAGAGTGTCACGAAAATGATGCAAGATTTGGGCTGGAAATCATTAAAAGAAAGGCGTTTTTCGTTGCGACGGAATATTCTCACGAAATTCTAATCAACAACTTTCTCCTCCGAATGCGAACATATTTTGTTGATACCGACCTACGTAGGGAGGAACTATCACCACGATAAAATAAGGGAAATCAGAGCTCGTACGGAAAGATATAGGTGTTCATTCTTTCCGCGCGCTATACGATATTGGAATAAAAGAGAATTGTGAAGGTGGTTCGATGAACCCACTGCCAGGCACTTGAATGTGATTTGCAGAGTGTCCATGTAGATGTAGATGTAGAACATCCAGTCCCTGAGCAGAGAAAATCTCCTACCCAGCCGGGAAGCGAACCCAGGCCCTTAGGATTGACATTCTGTCGCACTGACCACTCAGCTACACCGGATCATAATTGTCCGTGAATAGTTTGAAGAACATTCTGTATAATTCGAGAGAATGGTTTGGCCACCCAGGTCGCCCAACATGAATCCTTCAAATGGTTCAAATGGCTCTGAGCACTATGGGACTTAACATCTATGGTCATCAGTCCCCTAGAACTTAGAACTACTTAAACCTAACTAACCTAAGGACATCACACAATACCCAGTCATCATGAGGCAGAGAAAATCCCTGACCCCGCCGGGAATCGAACCCGGGAACCCGGGCGCGGGGAGCGAGAACGCTACCGCACGACCACGAGCTGCGGACGCATGAATCCTGTCGAACAATTATGGGACATGATCGAGAGATCAGTTTGCGCACAAAATCCTGCACCTGCAACACTCTCGGAACTATGAACGGCTAGAGAGGTAGCATGCCTTAGCATTTGTGCAGGAGGTTTCCAATGACCTATTGAGTCAATAGCACATCGAGTTGCTGCAGTACTCCGGGCAAAAGGGTGCCCGACATGATATTAGGAGGTCTCCAGTAATATTTGCCACCTCAGTGTGTTTTTCATTTGATCTCAGAGTCTTCTGTAGATCGCCGATCATGTTCGCTACTTGGACTTCATACTTGGTCGATCGTTAAAATATTGTATTCCAAAACGTAATGCTGAACTCGATTGAAATCCTGAGAAATTCTCGTGAATTAAGAGTCATTACTTTACCTTACGTTACCAGAAACCAGGACTGTAGTGCTCTCAGGTAAGAACTTGGCTACCCCTACAGCAAAGAATTCTGACTGCGACCTCGTTCTGACGCTTAATGTCCGACAGCCTCAATGAGAAGAGACGAATCGTAACAGCTGCTTCTAGAGCACGACAGTGATGCCTGGAAAACAAGAGATCACAGTTTCACGTCGCCCGTGCCCATTTTTTTAGTGACTGTGAGGAATGAGAGCCGACAAAAATATCTCGGCCGTGATTATTCACGTTCACTCGGCGCGAACAACTTCGCGCCGGCCCGAAAGTGGAGGGAAAGGAGAACTCTGTCCCCGCAAAGTGCGAGCATCAATCTTCGGCGAGCGGGCGTTTAGCTGCGTGACTGCGGGACGCTCGGCGGGGCGTCGCATATTTAAGTTCCCGGCTGCCATTTATCATCTTGTTTGGGCGTAAAACGGCACAGCGGTGCCAGATAATTATGGTGGAAATGTTGCTGCTTCAAGAGCACAGTCTGAAAAAAGAAACGAATAAGAAGTACAGCAGGACTGGTACTACCTAGGACACAAGAACGCTTCTTTCTCTCTCGGATGGTCACGCTATACAAACGGAAATATCATCGCATGACCGTCAGAGAGGTGTAATAAGGCGCCGCCTGTCCATGTTACATTTGGTGTGTCCGGGGTAATGGAACAAGCCACAAGAAATGTCGCTGGAAAGTCTTTGTAAGTAAAAATTATTGCTAATACTTGGCACTAGCTGGTATTTCAGCTCGGACAACCAGTCTGACATATGTTTCCCTGATCACGTAAAATCTTTGGCTCCAAAATTTGATAGAGTAGTGACGTAATCGCAAAAGCTTTTGCCGCATACATTGATGTCTGGAGAATCTGGAGGCAGAATAGCTCTCGTTAAGAATCATTTCAGCGATCTAGTAGTGTGATTGGAGGTACAGAATGGAGGTGAGTGGGGCTGTGGCGAGTGGGAGCTTTATTTTGTAAAGTGAAGGTGGAGGAGGAGAAAGGAAAGGAAAGGGAAGGAACTCATAGCTGCATCAGGACTCAATGCAGTATCGGCGGCGAAGAGTGAAAATGTGTGCTTGACCAGGACTCGAAGCAAACATTGCCTGCTTACTAGACAACATATTCAAATGGCTCTGAGCACTATGGGACTTAACATCAGAGGTCATCAGTCCACTAGAAGTTGGAACTACTTAAACCTAACTAACCTAAGGACGTCACACACATCCATACCCGAGGCAGCATTCGAAACTGCGACCGTAGCGGACGCGCGGTTACAGACTGAAGCGCCTAGAAACACGCGGCCACAGCGGCCGGCGCACTAGACAACAGACACGAAAGAACAGACACCACGCATTCATATAATTGATTCGTCTCGATGGGCAATGAGTGCACAACCTTCAGTGAAGACGTAGAATATCACTCGACTACCGGCGGGAATCTAAAATTAGCGGTCATGGAGGACATGGACGTGGACTATGGATAGGTGGCAGAAGTTTGGAATGTGGGTCTGCTGGGGAGAGTGCCGAGGTAGTCCGTGCATTTGCGATCAGCACTGTGTCCGGATGCCGTAATTGCCAAGCGGGCAGGCGATACCAGGTTCTAATAAGCATGTGAGGTATCACTGATAAACATACTGTACGGGGCATGGAAGGGGTGGTGGGAGATCATAAAACAGAAAAAAGAGTTTACATATAAATACGTACAAAATTTGTCAGAAACATTTTTTTATTCAGTTAAAAGTTTCGATTGAGAAGAATATCCTTAAGCGTATCTCTGAATTTGCCCTGGTATGAATTGGTATTGAACTTGTCGCCATCTTAAATACACTGAAACGCCAAAGAAACTGGTACAGGCATGCGTATTCAAATACAGAGACATGTAAACAGACAGAATACGGCCCTGCGGTCGGCAACGCCTAAATACTCTCTGAGGTGTGGGGTTGATCTGTTATTCTGTTATTCTGCGCAACGGATTAATCTGAGATGTACCCTTTACCCTGTGGCTCCTGCAAGATGCAATTTCCACCCCCACCCTACTACAGAAGTCAGACAGACGCTCCTAACGTTCTAAAGAGAAATGCCTGAAAAACTTTCAGCAATAAATATCTTCTGGAGTCGTCCGCTGTAAGGAAATGACACAAAAATTCACAAAATTTCTTAAGTAACTAGTGAGATACTTGGGTACTGGAGTAATGCTAGTTAGTGTAAGAAAAACATGAAAGTAACGAAAGATATTATCTATTTTTCAAAAATTCTGAGAAATCACAATGACACTTTTAGTTATGAATTGATCAAGTTACATCCTGCTTCTTTTCGGAATGTGAAGTTACCTTTCAAGGATAGGATTCGCTAATGAAATTTCTACACAAAGTTTAAGATGGTAGTTAACTTGGCAGAATGGCTGAGAGGCACGCCTACTCAAGTTGAATAACTAACCTTAAGAATTTTGCTAGGTACGGTCGAGGCTGTCGCGTGTGAAATGCAGTGAAGTGTACTGTTGTGGAGGAAATATGGGGCTCGAAATAGCTGTAGCGCACAATACCGTAAGCTGCGATGACTGCTGTCTGCACTGCTCGCTCCTGACAAATGAGATAACTCTCGTTCTATCTGGATTGACCTTCGCCAATCAACCTCTCCCTATGCCTTGATGAAGTCAAGGATTCCTATTCGCCCCTAGTCTAACTATTGGCGTGGTACACCGGTCAGATAACCAGTCCACCGCGATGCCACTCAAAATTCACTTGCAGGCGTCTAACTGTAACTCTGTCCGTTCACACCGCACAATAAGTGTGTCAGCCAACACAGTGAACAACGCTTAATCGTAAGGACTCAATAAAGAGTAGCACTTCGATTTGCTCTCGACAGAGGTGCTCTCCCAGTGAAGTACTGAGGAGAGACTGGCTCCTCGCTCTTTCGAGTACACGTACGAGCGTGCACAGTCTCATTACGTTTTCTCGCTCCAAGAGCGACAACGGAACGGCGCCTCTCCATGCCAGACGTGGAGGGGTATATCTTTCGGTCTCTTCCATTATTCCTTTAGCTCAAGGCGTCAGAAATATCGTCTGCCAATCAGCATTGCTCTTCTAAAACGGGAGAATGACGTTTCGTTTAAGGCGACCAATCCGGAAGCTTGTAGCTTTGGCGTTTGGCATTTGCTGTCTCCCTGTGAAAATCTCAGAAACTGCGTGCTATGTATAAAGAATGCATAGGCTGGCCACTCTGACACAATGTAGCGGAATTTGCTTTTAAGCCGAAAACGGGGTTGTTCCCCCCCTTTCCACTCGGGCCCATGCTGTCCGTTATGGGCGGTCTCCAGCCGACATTGGCTGGGTCGTCCTCTGAAGGGCCTGGCATCCTGTTGTGTAGCCTCTCTCCCGAACTAAAAGCCTCTGTGACCGTCGTGTCGGAAATGTATGTGTGCACGCCAGCCTCGAGTATTTCAACCACGGTGCGCTCACTTGTCAATTGCATATCGTTTACATGAATTTATACAACATTGACTTTATCTTATCGAGTTCGGGTTCGAATGAAGCGTCTTGATGTGCGGAACAGGATTGTGAGGTCGGAATATGTAAGCAATGAAGGTCATTAGACTACGACGTCTTACATACCTCCCTCCTTCTGACAAAATTTTTGTCTGGGGTTTGCAATGCTGAGGAAAACATTGACAAAGTTAGGCAAAAATTATTCTTTTAGATTTTAGAATAAACTTTGTCATTCTTAACAATTTTTTATAATGATTTCTTTATAGCTATTGTTTGTATTTTTTTAATTCTACAATTTATGTTTTGTTGTTAGGCAAATATAGGCTTTACAAAGGTTGTTATTCTTTGTCGTTGCCAGTATGTGTCTCTGTTTTTCTTTTTAATTTCTGAATATTTGTTTATACAATTAATTTTTTCTAAACTCGTAAGTGTACAGTGTATCATGTTTTTGTGTGGTTATATCTTTTCTTTACTTAAGCTTGCGTAAATGTTTGCAAAAGCTCTGTTGTGTTACTTTGTTTTATTTATTTAGGCATTATCTTTTTCTTTATGTGTCATTTTTTTTTGTAAGAATGAAGAAGTGTTACCTCTTAATTCTATCCTCAGTATTAATATTACTACCCCAAAAAGGTGTTTTTGACTGTTACTTAAAGAAGAAAAATCCTGCACAAATCCTTTTCTAATTTTACATATAAAAGAAATAAATAGACTTTCCATGAGTTTGTGAGATTATATAGCTATACTAACTAAGTTTCTTTACAAAAGGTTTTAGGTATCTATAAATTGTGGATTTTACGTACATAATAAAAATTATTACTTTTACAAAAAAGGAAAAATATATTTTTACAAATATATCATTTTCTTTACTCTACATTCGTATTTTATCAAAATTTTTTCTTTTTTGTTTTGTGCTGAGTCAGTTTCTGTGCTCGACCATCCCCACTGAAATGCTGGAAGGCGTTGACTCATTTGTATGGGTGTCACAAGTCGTGAGAGAAGCACTCTAGTATGCGATGCCGGATCTTACTTGTTGATATTGTCATGATGGAGTGGTACTTTTAACCGATGATGATGACTGGTTTACTGCATAAACAGTGATGTCTTGGTACTCCTTTGCTGTCACACCTGGGTCGGTATGGCAGTTCGATGACTGCAGTTGACTACCGACGATCGTCACCCAATATTGTGCTGTGACATCTTGGTACTTCACACTTGGTTCGGTATGGCGATTTGATGATGTGGTAGGGAGAATACTGTTCATTTTGCTGAATCTATTTCTAGATAATGTTGGTTGGTACTACTTAATATTCCGTTTGCCGTTCGCTTGTATTTGTTTGACGATTCAAGGTTTATTTTTGGAGAGGTGGTTGTAGTAGTTGCTATGCCTCAAAGTTCATGGAAAGACGTTTGTAGCAATTTGCTTTGTAGGATGGGAGAGAAAGGTATCTTGCTGTCTTCTGCCCTTCTTCATCTTGCATCTTCTGTTCTTCTCTTCTTTCTTGCATTCTTCTGTTCTTCTTGGGCTAGGAATATGTGAATTTTAGTGTAGGAGTGATATAGGATTTGTAGGATCTGACTGCCTTTCCAACTGTTACTTGATGAGTTTGTGGATCTTAGTAATTTTTTGTACCCTCATTGTCGTCTCGTCGTATTATGATTCTCCACACGCTCTTCCGTTGTGTAGTAGTGTCGTGACATATGAAATGTCCGTGCTGCGCGTTGTCCTCCCGAAGTCCAACCTGGTTGCAACCTGCATTTCCAGTGTGGCGTTGGTCTTCATGTTGTTAATATTGCCCTAAGTGCTTTCTCAACATGTCTGTACCCTCTCCGTCACTATCTCGAAGCATCTGGTGTTACGGGAGCTGGTGATTGGTGTTGGTGGCGACGTCCCTCTGACGCGTAGAAATATTTACAATTTTTGTTTTACATATATTTGTTATTTACAAGAAAAACTCTGATTTTATATAATGCAAAAATTTTCTGATAGTGGCAAAAATTAGTAGATAGATATATTTCTTTATTCTAACTATATCCTACCACTTCTTCATTCTTTTAATTGTTGTGGACCATTTATTGTTTGTGTGCATGTTGTAGTGTACCAGTTACTACAATATACTGTTAGTGTGTATCGTGTCTCTTTTTTATTTTATTTAATGTGGTATTTTGTCGATTTATTAATTTCAATTTTATTTAGTGGTTAGTATAAGATAGAGTGAACGTTAGTTTGTCTAACCTCTTCCGCATTTTTCAGTTCAATCTTTACGTTTTGCAGTGTTCGGTGGCCTAACTTTTACATCTGGTTTCTCTTTGCTGTGTTGTTCTTGTCTCTGTGGACCATAATTTCCTCGGTAATTATTCGCGCCCTGGTCTCGCCAGTTGCTGTTTGTAACATCGTAACCTCTTTCAAAGTACCCTCGACCGTTGGCATTTTGATTCCTAAATCCATATCCGCCACTGTACGAGTGTCCATTACCGTTCCTATTTCGGTACCAATTATTCTGGTTATCGTTTCTATGCCAATTGTCTCCATTGTGCCTCTGTACTTGTCTGTTAAATTGCCTGCAATTATTGGTATTAGGATTACGATTATTATTATTATTATTGGAATATTCGTTCCTAGTCCTCTCCTTTTGCTGTTCCCTTTCCTTTCTTTTTTCTTTCACCTCGTCTTCTTTAAACATAAATTCAAGTTTCCTTAAAACCTCTTTGAATTCTTCGGTATTTTCATTCTTTCCTACTGTTGCCTGTTGATACTTTACCGGTAATTTCATTCTACACAGACGTATCAGCTCTCCTTTACTGTATGGTTTGTCTAGGCATTGATTCTTTTTGTCCATTTTATCAAAGAATTTTACCACGCTTTTCTCTCCTGAGTTTTCATATGGTGTCATCTGAAGTAATTTTGTTTTGCGCCCTCTTGGACCAATATCTTTCGAGAAATGCTGTTCTGAACTGTAGGTAAGACTTACAGGTACCCGCGATCTTTTGCATCACGTCTGCTACTGTCCCTGACATGTGTGCACAAATGAAGTCAAGTTTGTGAGCTACGCTCCAGTGGTTTGGTAAGCTTACTTGAAACTGCTCGCCGGCCGCGGTGGCCGTGCGGTTCCAGGCACTGCAGTCCGGAACCGCGGGACTGCTACGGTCGCAGGTTCGAATCCAGCCTCGGGCATGGATGTGTGTGATGTCCTTAGGTTAGTTAGGTTTAAGTAGTTCTACGTTCTAGGGGACTGATGACCTAAGATGTTAAGTCCCATAGTGCTCAGAGCCATTTTTTGAAACTGCTCGATGAATGTGCGTGCATGCAAGCTACCGCCTTCTTCCTTGAAATGTTGAAATTTTCTAACTGTAAGGAAGTGGTCTGTATCATATCTACTCATAAATCCGGTTTGTGGCTGATTCATGGACTCAAATAATCTGCCATTGCTTGTGTCGTCGTGTTTATTCTCTGGTAATCTACTGCCTGTCTGCCTATTCTCAATTTCCTGACTCATATCGGCGTCATATCGTATCATTGGTGAACAAAAGTGTTGTTAGTGTGTTTCTACTCTCGTCGTTCGTGGTATAGTACCTGTGATGCTATTATGTTGTGTCACTGGATTTACTGGTTCAGTTACCTGTCTTTCGATTGGTATCGGCTGAATGTATGTGTTCCGTTTTTCTGGGTACTGTGCCTGGTGCTGTGGCATATCATGTATTACTTTAATCGGGGTTTTCTGTTGTGATTTCTGCGCGAGTGTTACGTCTAGCCTTGGTTCTACTTGAACTTTCTTAGACGGCGCGTGTTCGTGTACTGAATTAATGCTTGACGCGTCGGTTGTTTCGCTACAGGTGTAATCGGTCTCGATCTTTTCTTCGATAGTTGGTATCAACTCTGTTCGAAGCTTTTCAAACTGATCTTTGTTTTTAAGTTCTATTTTATTGATCCGTTGATCATATTTTTTCAGTGCAATCTTTGCGACCTTGCTTTGAATTGCTTGTTCTTCCGAAATTTGTGTTGCTGTTCGAGTGGCTTTTTTCGTAAAACGTTCTACCTTTTTGTCAACGTTTACGATATCCAATTGGACCTTGTCCACGTCAGTGAGTAATTGCTGCTGACCTTGTGTTAGTACCTGAATTCTTTCTCTAGATTCTTTCGCGTCTTTGTTTATCTGAGTGATCTGACTATCAATTCTAGCGATCCATTCTTCCATCTGAACTTTGACCTGTTGGATCTGTGTCTTAATCGCCTGATTATCCTGTTTCATTTCCTGATACTGTTTTGTCATCTGTATATTAATATCTTGATTCTGTTTCGTCATACTAGCGTTCATTTTTTGTAACATCTCCATGATCGCGTTCTGTCCTGTATCACTACCTTCTGCTGAACTATACATTCTCGATCTATTGTCTTCCACTCGGCCAATTACGTCGTTTACTGGGCTAAGCCGTGGCGTTTCTAAGTTTGATAACTGCAATGACCCGTGCTGTCTGTGTTGAGGACTAGTTGCGTTTGTGATTGAACCATTACGTGGCGCAAACAACTCCGCATTCTGCCCTCTCTGTTGTGTATGTCTTGTGTTTGCAGGTACAGTTGCGTCTGTTACGGAACCTTTTCGTGGCGCTCGTAACACGGCAAAATTCTGTGTCTGCTGTTGGGGCATATTTAGAATGTGTACGATAGGTTCGACGTATTCTAAATGTTTCCCCTCTTCCTCACTGTCTACTTCTCTTTGAACGTTAGCTAACTGCCGGTTCATTAACTGTATTGACGCGTATTCTGTCCCTGAATATGCGGCAAACAAATGCGTTTTCTGTGCTCGTTTCGCTTCTCATCTTTGCCATTTCCTACGTGGGCTGTCTATTTCCGGCTCAGAATGTGCCCTACCTGAAATTTCATATTCTGGAAATTCGATGTTCCCATCCCTTCGATTCCCATCTGTCTGATCTGTCTCAATTTTATCCCAGTGTAACTGAGCCTGCTGATTCTGCAGCTCCCCGACTGTCCTATTCTCTGATTCACCGTCTGTCCTATTTTCAGGTTCACCTTCTGTCCTATTCTCAATAAGCTCGTTTAACTGCTGTCTACCTGGTTTATTCTCCCCCATCTCGTCTACTTGCTGTCTCTCACGTAACCTTCTGGCTTGTGCTCTCGTTAACATGGAAATTCTTTCAACACACCACAACCCTACCTACAAAACTGTACGACCACTTACCATTTGGTTGACCCAACAACAACAACGTCGTGACTTCTCGGCTAATGTTCTGTCTGCTCTGCTACAGTCTCCAATCAATACTTGTGCGCTTGCAAAGGGAGAAAAATGTTATTTCTTAATTCTAATTTATGTGATGCTGCGTCACACTGCGACTCTGCGTCACTCTGCGTCTGTGCCTATCACCTGAAAATTCTATGCCCAAACAGCTAGACAAGTATCGTAAAAAATGCAAAATTTTCCAACACAATAACACACGCCCTTTTCCCTACAATTCTGTTTTCTTCACTACCTTTATCTATTCTGATCCCAATCTTTGCAAATAGCTGTTCAATACATGAAAGAAAGTTCTTCAAAGTACTACTGCTGCGGCCTGCCATACCTAACTATACTGACACTTTCCTATCCTGGTAGCTTACCTATTGACACAAAAATTCACAAAATTTCTTACGTAACTAGTGGGATACTTGGGTACTGGAGTAGTGCTACTTAGTGTAAGAAAAACATGAAACTAATGAAAGTTATTATTTATTTTGAAAAATTCTGAGAAATCACAATGACACTTTTAGTTATGAATTGAACAAGTTACATACTGGTTCCTTTCGGAATGTGAAGTTACCTTTCAAGGATAGGATTCGCTAATGAAATTTCTACACAAAGTTTAAGATGGTAGTTAACTTGGCAGAATGGCTGAGAGGCACTCCTACTCAAGTTGAATAATTATCCTTAGGAATTTTGCTAGATATGGTCGAGGCTGTCGCATGTGAAATGCAGTGAAGTGTACTGTTGTGGAGGAAATATGGGGCTCGCAATACCTGTGGCGCACAATACCGTAAGCTGTGATGACTGCTGTCTGCGCCGCTCGCTGCTGACAAATAAGATAACTCTCGTTCTATCTGGATTGACCTTCGCCAATCAACCTCTCCCTATGTCTTGATGAAGTCAAGGATCCCTATTCGCCCCTAGTCTAACTATTGGCGTGGTACGCTAGTCAGATAACCAGTCCACCGCGATGCCACTCAAAATTCACTTGCAGGCGTTTAACTATAACTCTGTCCGTTCACACCGCACAATAAGTGTGTCAGCCTACACAGTGAACAACGATTAATCGTAAGGACTCAATATAGAGTAGCAGTTCGATTTGCTCTCGACAGAGGTGCTCTCCCAGTGAAGTACTGAGGAGAGACTTGTTCCTCGCTCATTCGAGTACACGTACGAACGCGCACGCTCTCGTTACGTGTTCTCGCTCAAAGAGCGACAACGGAACAGCGCCTCTCCACGCCAGACATGAAGGGGTATATCTTTCGGTCTCATCCATTATTCCTTCAGCTCAAGGCGTCAGAAATATCGTCTGCCAATCAGCATTGCTCTTCTAAAACGAGAGAATGACGTTTCGTTTAATGCGAGAAATCCGGAAGCTTGTCGCTTTGGCGTTTGGCATTTGCTGTCTCCCTGTGAAAATCTCTGAAAGTGCGTACTATGTGTAAAGAATGCATAGGCTGGCCACTTCCACACAATGTAGCGGAATTTGCTTTTAAGTCGAAC
This sequence comes from Schistocerca cancellata, assembly GCF_023864275.1. Taxonomy (NCBI): domain Eukaryota; kingdom Metazoa; phylum Arthropoda; class Insecta; order Orthoptera; family Acrididae; genus Schistocerca; species Schistocerca cancellata. The sequence continues at coordinate 639,129,008 of NC_064631.1, read as the reverse complement.
ATGGGGTTGTTCCCCCCTTTCCACTCGGGCCCACGCTGTCCGCTATGGGCGGTCACCTGCCGACATGGGCTGGGTCGTCCTCGGAAGGGCCTGGCGTCCTGCTGTGCGGCCTGTCTCCCGAACTAAAAGCCTCTGTGACCGTCGTCTCTGGAATGTATGTGTGCACGCCAGCCTCGAGTATTTCAACCACGGTGCGCTCACTTGTGAATTGCTTATCGTTTTCATGAATTTATACAACATTGACTTTATCTTATCGAATTTGGGTTCGAATGAAGCGTCTTGATGTATGGAATATGATTGTGAGGTCGGAATATGTAAGCAATGAAGGTGAGGAGACCACGACGTCTTACAACTCGTAAGACAACAATTGTATGGCGCAGATGCTAGATCGGCTACTGTACTACGATGGCAGGACGTCAAGAGTTAAGTGAGTTGAACATGGTGTTACAGTCGGGGCATGAGTGATGGGACGCAGCATCTCCTAGGTAGCGATGTAGTAGAGATTTTCCCGTTCGACCATTCCACGAGTGTACTGTGAGTATCAGAAATCCGGTAAAAATGGTTCAAATGGCTGTGAGCACTATGGGACTTAACATCTGTGGTCATCAGCACCATAGAACTTAGAACTACTTAAACCTAACTGACCTAAGGACATCACACACATCCATGCCCGAGGCAGGATTCGAACCTGCGACCGTAGCAGTCGCGCGGTTCCGGACTGAGCGCCTAGAACCGCTAGACCACCGCGGCAGGCTCCGGTAAAATATCAACTTCTCCGACATCGCTGCAATCGAAAAATATCCCACAAGAACGGGACCAACGATGACTGAAGAGAATGTATGGGCTTTCAGGCTAATGAACTCTTCGAGGTTCAGTTTGCAGTGCCCCAAGGAGATGAGGTGTTTGACATTCTGGAAATTCTGCAGGGAACGGAATAAACGGAAGTCGGAAGCGGCAACGTCTGGCGAAAACGACAACTTGGGTAACACATCTCATTAAAAAGAACGCAGCTTTTGACGTGCCACCGTAGGGGTATGTGGTCTGGCGTTATCGTGGTGAAAGACGACGTCGTGTAGCAAATCCGTCGTTTCTCATTAATGCATGCCTTGAGACGATCCAACTGCGGACAAAATGTCTCTGAAGAAGTTCAGAATACAGGACGCCTTTGCAGTCCCATCACATGCGTAACAGACTCTTCCTCGGATGGAGCCCTGGTTTAGGAGCTGTGCACTGACATACCCAATGGCGCGTTGGGTTGTCGAGTTCTACGTCGTATGGGCGGTTAGGCAACAGTGTTACGCTGGGAGGCACGGCGGGTACAGGGTCTGCAGGCGCTATACATGGATCGCGCGAGCAAAACGAACGAACTTACGAGACAACTCAGTATAATGTTATGCATCTGGCGGCACAACGGAGGTGTTTCCCATTACTAACTGCATTCCAGGGCTGTGTCCATGGCAGTTGGTATCAGATGCCAAGAAATGAGATTCACTGTGGTCGCAATGTAAAAAAACTGACGAAGGAAGCTACATCAAGTGCTGTTACTGTAAGAAACCGCCCGTCTGCACTCTGCTGATGCTACAAAAGAACTTATCTAGAAGCGTGGGGTGGAAAGCCATCCTTGCTGTACTTATTCTTCTGAACTTGCGCTGTCAGACGTTTACATTTCTCTCTCGTTATCGACCAACAAGTCAGTAATTTCTTTGTTAGAGGAAATGGATTTTAAACTTGGATTGATGACACATTTATCTCTGAACTATAAGCTTGCTTCAGGCTCGGAATCCAAAAACGGCCGAGTACCGTCACACTGCTCTACTTAATGTGACAGACTATTGTTGATAATTAATTAATCCCTTATATTGTTGTGCTGCATTCAACAGACCAAAGAGAAACACTACGAACACGTAGGCTGCTCTAATACAAATGAATTTTATTTTACCGTGATAACCTTATAATGGAGATTTACTTTAATGTACAAAATGTATCTGCAGTACAAGCTTGCCCAAAACTTCACGCATTAGTAACATATTATAGACTTTTGACCTTGGTATGGTCTTAATCTGGGAAGTCCTCTGTCACACGCAAGAAGCATTTTGCGACTACCACGAACGTATGTACATCTGGTAGTGAGAGGAGACGCAGAGCGAATATAAGTTAGTTTATTTATTGCCACATATAATTTAATCAGTTTGTATCTTCACCAAAGTACAAAAATGATGTCAGTATAAGAAGAAAACCATAAGTTTTAACAAGGATGCAATGTCGCTATTTCTTAAATGTTTCACCTAGGAAGCCAGGTGGTAGTAAATCGAGGTTGTGAGAAGACTTAAAATGCAAAAATTAAGAGTGCCTTATTGATTTTCGATCTGGAAACATTTAGGTCGATTACAGAAGAGGTAAAAATATGACAAAGCATCTAGATTACTAGTGAATCTGAAACCTAGGGTTAATGCACTGTATATTATTGGATTTCTGACATTTTGCATATGAGAAAAGGACAGCCATCGAGCTGTAGTTTGTAATGATAATAAGCATAACAACGCGAGAGTAAAGAAACGAAATCTGTTTATAACGTGCGCCTATACCAAGACGCGCGGCCAGCGTTTAAAAGATACTTTTAAACACTATGACTCGCTGGGCGCAGATATTTAAAATCATTGCCGCAGCGCTTGATAGCAAGAAGCTGCGAAACAGAAGAAAGAACAATTTATCATTTGTTAGGAAAATTCTAGAGTCTTTATAGTTAGTTGTACTTCTGGTCGGCGATATGTTAACATGTACTTCATTACCTTTGATGTTTCGTCGCCGACTTGTTAAGACGTGTTGTGTAGCACCGCTGCAAGTTATATTTCATTTAGTGTGAAAAAACACGTTATCACCTAAAAAAATGCTTCTCTAAACCTTGTGGCGATAAAAAATACTTACGCGCACACCAGGACATTTAATTTTTACAAAATATCACACATACAAAAGCAGCGATTGTTAGACTGCTCCATGTATGAGAAAAACATAAAAATGTAAGTTTTGTATTCATTGTAAATTTGTTAATGTTTTTAGTTTAACGCCTTTGTTCTTTGAGAATACATTGATGCTTCACTGTACAGAGAGTCTATGCTTATTCTTTTCTTTAAATTAACCACAAATAATGTTTATGTTTAAATGAACTTTGTTACAGGTTCGCTCTTTATCGCGGTGTCTCGATTGTATTTGGGAGACCATTAATGTGTTCAATTTCCGATCTGACAACTTTTTTTATAAAATTTCACTGTTTTGCATTCATTTCCAATTTTTTTTATTATTCAAATAGGTCCCTTAGGTAATTTCATTGAAGAGTCTGATTGCGTGATAGCAATCCGGGTTAAGAGGTCATTTGAGAAACTATTTTCGCGCAATCAATCTGTACGTCTCCTGAACACAATCGAGAACCGACGCATCGGCGATCATTCATTAATTTTTCTCTCTTTTCAAGTCGTACCAAAAAACGGCCAAGGAGAACTGCCGTGAATACGAAATCTAGTGTTAAAGGCTGCATTCTTTATCTTTTCGGCAAACATTGCCATAAATTATCATCATCAGTTATATTTGGTTAAATGTGAAAAGCAAAAACCTTTTATCGCTAGATGTAGCGCCCGCACAGGGACTTGACTAAAAAACTAATTTGTTCTTTTTATTTTCTTGCTACCATCTGGAGAAAATTGGAAGCCAAAATCAGTGATAAAAAAAAGGACGCATATGCAGAAAATCGCAGTAAGAATCCACAACAGCAATAAATAGCAGCGCGCAAGACAACTAATGTGAGTACGATTTTTCATTACGTTTGAAGCTTTGCGTACCGAGCAGCTCGTGACATTCACTCTCTACGCTTTTTTCCATTTCGTCAAGCAATTTAATTTCCAAATTTCTGTTTCCTATTGCTATTAGATCCGCCTCTATGACATCATTTCTCTTACAATAGTTAGAAATAGTTAGCAAGAATTTCCATTGTTGTGCATTTTAGTGAATCACAATGGCCGCTATCTGTGGTAGTTTCAGTGCTATATAAGTGTTTTTATTTATTTTATCACTCCCGTTGCCATATTGGCATTTTCGTGTGTCAGAGTTTAAATTTTTTATAACGCGCAAGCAATATCTGAGAAATCAGGACGCGAAATCCTTGGCGCACCTGACAAGTGAAAATCATAATTTAAAAAAAAATATCTTTTCTAGCTCGTGCAGTGTAACTACTTTAAATTTACGATGGCTGATGAACAACCAAGGCAACTTAGACCGCGCGCGGGTGTACACAAACCTGAATCTCGTAGTGAGGGAACAACAGACGACGAAGTGACACGTGAGCTGTAGGCGCCACAGACCGCGTCGCAGTCACGTGAATGCTCACTGTCAGATATACTAATATTGTTTGCTGATATGAAAACCAGTTTTGAAACAAACATGGGTAATCTTGGAACGCAAATCAGTCAGTTAGCAAATCAAAGTGACAGCAGGTTCAACAGTTTAGAATCAAGGATTGAGGACAATCAAGTGCGAATGGACAATATAAATTCTGTTATTACCGACATCCAAGCACAAATCAAAAATTCTAATGACACCATGGAGGAAAAGATTAAAGCCATTACCACTGCTTACGCAAGCGTACACGCAAAAATTGATAGTGTTCTTTCGATGGTGGAATCCGCCGAGACCAATATTTGTAGCAAGTTCACAGATATGCAGGCCCAAATTGATGTGTGTAAATCAACTGCGAGTGACTCTTTGAAACATTACAGTGATGTTTCAAAGGGAATAAGCCAATTGACAGAAGGTGCCAACCACATTGGCCAGCGAGTTGAAGACCTTGCTCAGAAAATATCCGATGTCAATATTGACAAAAAGATCGCAGATAACACCGGTATAAGCAATACACATAATAGGGAATTTGAAGAGTGGATGGAATCCAAAGAACAGTACATTGTCAGCAAGGTACACGCTGAACTAAAGGGTATGGTTAAATCTGCTACAGCAGAAATCTTAACCGCTCCCGGTACTTCTGGTGACACTTTAATCAGTGAATTAGGTGAAATCAGACGAGCATTTAGCCACGATCTTCCGGAATGGAAACGTCAGCTAAGCAATGATATAGATCAACTGAAACGATAATTACGGAATTGCAAGGTGACAATCAAAGTGAGTATTCGCTACCGCCAGAACACGATAATCGTCAATATCCCGAGTGTCGGGTACAATTCAAACCAACAGTAAATAATACGCGTGACGAAATTTCTACGTCACGTAGTCATGCCGATCAACTAACACTCGTTGAACTAATGCGAGACGAGAGTGTGCTAAAACACAGAGTTTTTCAGCCTTTTATACCTGAAAAACGAAATATACACCCCATGGTATTTCTAAAATCATTCACAGGTGCTTTTCCAGAATCATGGAACGACAGGCAGCGGATACACTTCATCTTAGGCTATGTATACGGTGAAGGATCAATTTGGGGTACAGAAATAATAGACAAATGTCACACCTATGCAGATTTTGAAAAGCATTTTTTGAATAAATTCTGGAGTTCAGGTATACAACAAAGACTCCGAAAGGAAGTTTACAACGCCGAACCTTTCAATGCCAAAGGAGGAGGTTTGAGACGTTATTTTGAAAAATATCTACGTAAAATTCAGTATTGGGACACGCCCATTTCAACCAAAGATGTAATCATGATCTTAAAGTCAAAACTTCCTGTGTCAATAAGAGAAAAACTAGTTAATGTGAGTGAAGAAAACCTAGAAGCCTTTCTTTCTGTTCTTGACAAATTGGATATGATCTATGAGGATGTGCGTGCGAGCGCGCGGAATAATTATAATAATGGACCGCCCGCTCCGCAGCAGCACATAACAAATTGCGTCAATGGAATGTCGTACCAACATAACACGGGACAACCAAACGCTCAGCCTTACGGCAATCATAACAGTTTCAACCGCCGTAATGGAAAACAATATAACAAATATCCACACCAGAATAGATACAATCCGATTTATCAAAACACACAGCAACAATACGGTAATTCACCGATAAATCACAACGGTAATTACCAGTACCAGAAAAAAACAGGACGAATAATGGAAATAGTCACAAGGGAAAGAAATTGAACAATTGTAACAGACCACAACAGTACAGTCAGTCGACTCACTTCACTCCCTCTCACCAAATGAATTTTGCACAGCCGAAAAATGCGACATTTTCTCACCAACCCAACCAACAGTTCAGGAACAATAGTCAAGACAATTCGTCGCATGCTTTTCCTGACACCGCCGGTCATAATAGCCAAGGAAATCCGTCCATGTTCTACACACAGGCGAACCAAGCACCAAACGCGATGTCAAATAAAACGCAATCAAGAGACGCACAAGTCGTATGGGATACGAACGCAAATTTTCGACCTGGTATGTCGAACAATACTAGTCAAGTAAAAATAACTGACATTTCAGCTCCAACCCAGTCGGAAAACCATTAGTAGCTTCTTTATGCCTCCACGGGGAAGCTGTGGACCGAAATTACAACACCCTGAAGTAACATTAGACGACAAGTTAAGACAAGCTCTCATATCTTTAACCACTCATGCCAACCTACGAAAAAAGGCGCATGACAAACACATTAGCAAAGTCTTATCGTATCGTACAAATGAACGACTGCTATTAAAGACCCACTTCAAACCATCTTTGATTCATCATAAGAATCGCAAGTGGCAGCACTTGTATGAAGGACCATATATTATATTAAGAAAGCCGCACATTGGTTGCTATCTATTAGCTGACCCTGTATCTGGACGAATAAAAGGATTGTTTCATCACGCAGACTTGAAGAAATACCGAGTCAACCATTGAAAATATCTGTTAAGTTAAGCTACTAAAATAAAATATAAACACTCTATAAGTTGTCATACTATGTGTGAAGTACCAACGTATGTAAGACTAATGCACAGGACTAACACCCTGTCGACCTGCCACAACAGGATAAGTAATTTATATGAGCACCTGAAGTAAAACACATTTATTGTAGGAGAGCAAGATTTGCCTTAGATGTAAGTTAGTTTTAAGTTAATTGAGCCATGAACGGCCACAGCCGAAAGAGCTGACAAATAAATATTACAACAGGGACGTGCTAAGTGCCACCTGCTACCACTAGTTTTAAGTATAGCAAAGCTCTCTCCTCTTGAATGAAATAAATTAAAATGATCATTCAGACCAGAATGATTGCTCGTAGGTAAAAAAAAAAACTGATTAAGGTCGCCTACTCTAATGAGGTAAATGTTATGTTATGCATAAGGAGTGTGTGACAACAAATTTTATGAGACCACCTATGAAACGCAGCAGGCAAAAAGCAGCAGCTTAGCATATAAGAATCATGTAAGTCAATAACGATCCAGGTAGCAGGAAAGAAGTGCGCAACTCAATTATTTTATTATAATACGGAGAAAACCGTATACGCTCATAACAATTTTACGACACAGTGCAGCTGAAATACTTACAAAGATCATTTATAAATAAACTAATTTAGTACTAGAAATATCTATTTCAGGTCCTCGAGATACGACGATTTTTTTTTAGAAAACCAATTTTACGATACATGGAACAGAAGATAGTTAACGGACATAGTTCACTGCTAATGCATGGTTTAAGTAATTTTAGATATGCATAGAAAATTGTTTAGAGAGCTGGATCAGACGACACTGAAACTACTGTATCGATTTAATTATACTATTTGTCATGAAAAACTAAGGTGATAATAATTTATGTTAAGCTCATCATATCATACGTCCTTAACACTGTGTCTTCAAATCTCTTCACTCCATAAAAGTCTTTTGTGTTTTCCTCTAACCAGTTCCTTACCATCCTACCTTACCTAGTAGAGAAGTGAATTTTACGAGCTGGTTGCATGATTGATGCAATCAGGCTATACGAATGGATAGTCGTGACACATTGGTTGTCGACGGGCTATGCTTATTCTCCGCAAATTGCGAGTTCAATTAAGATTTGTTATGTGCAATTGCACGACAGGGAACACCAAGCTTCCCAGTTTCCCAAACGGTAGTTTGAACACGAACTGTTCTTCACGTAAACGAAGCCACATTGACTATGTCTTCAAACTAACGACGTAATAGAGAGAAACTAAAAGAGCTGAACCTGAGAAAAGATTAACTATTGTAAAAAGAAAAGAATAACAAGATTTCGAACAAAGTGTAAACCTAAAGTGCCTTGGAAGCACAAACTACGAACAAGAGGCACGCTTTTCGTCAGGCCTTGTAGGCACAGAGACTAAATATTTCTTTGTAAATAATTTTTAGACATGACATGTATACTAAATGTTAACTGTACTTTGTGGTAATAATGCAGTCAGTAATAAATGGACACGTATATGCTGCTGCGTGTGAACCGACTATACACAAGTAATTAATGGACACGTATAAAAGTGGTGCGTTTGAACCTTAACATGACGACCAAATAAATGTGAACACGAATTAATAATAATGTGTGAACTGAAAAGGTGATAACTCCAAGGACACGTGTGAAATACCGCGTGCGAAGTGATGTTATAAGTACTTGTACCACGAAACCACGATGTAGAAAGCCGAAGAGTGAAAGTGAATAAGTGTTGTACTTACCACAAACGGTACTGTACGCCTTTCCACGGACACATTCTTCGAAACAGCTGCGGGAGTAGCCGCATCTGGCTGCTTCAGTAATCCAGAGTCGATGAAAAACTGTGTAAAAACTCACACCACGGCTAGTAGACACCAAACGCTCTGCTTCTCGCAGAATACTGCTGCTAGCGTTGTGGAACTGTCAAGTTATTATCACGTGTTTGTGACCAACGGACGTAACACTGTGTACGCTGAGCGCTCAACAATCAATTTTTCTTTGCACAACGAGCGCGGATACCAAATGTGTTTGAAATGCATTAAAAATAAAATCTGATAAAGCAATGAATTAAGCACTCATGCACCTTGTGAAATTATAAAGACACTAATCGGAAAAGTCTTAAGCTCGATTTTGACAATTGCTACCGAATTTACTGACCAGGCCGAGTAATGACGAAAACGTGTCGAACCAAATAAAACCAGAAAAATAGATAAATATGAGAACTGAGCATTCCTAAGAGAATGAGACCTTATGTACAAAAACAATTGTTATCCTTACCTAATCCAATTTTCTTTTAGACTAAGTTATTAGTAAGTATGCACATTCTAGTAAAAAATTTTTCCTGTATTTTTCTTGTACGAAAACATAAATGGAAGCACGGACATGTGTCAAGTGAAATAGAGACCGCCACCATACGCCTCAACATGTTGCAGAACCAATCTTCCAGTTCCTGACCCACGACGTATTTCCAATGCAACATCACACCCCGAGAACTACTCAAACTTCCACAGTGAAAGTGATGCCCCACTTTTCCTCCATTGTGAAAATGTTATCAATTTCCCCACTCAAGTGCAGTGCTATCACTTATACCCGAAGTTCTACCACTCCCAGTGCAACTCATACCTACCCAAGTGTAGTGAAACATTTTTTTTGCAGGTCATGAAAGCCACAAATAAGTAAAGTGCTACGCATTTACTGCAAGAAATCTTCAACGAAACAACGACAAAAATATTCCTGTAATATGTCATTGTAAAACAAGAATGTCAATTTTTGTAACATATTTTTTCCACGAGTGCACACAGCACCCAGACTTCCTGCGAAATCAAGTAATTTACTTCTTTGTTATTTTTTAATATTTATTATGCCATGTATAATGTATCTATGTATGTGTATCTTTATCTTAATTTCATTATCTTTTACCGAGAAATGAACATTTGTTATCCTTGTACAAGACATTAGAAAGAGCACAGTTCAATTGTCATGTAGTTACCCAATGGACAAATTGCTATCAATTTCAGTCATACGAATATATTTACCTGATACTCTGTATGTTAACCATTTTGCCTGATGTAGTGTGTAAAATCTGTTGTAAGGAATTTTTGCAAGTAATACTAACTTGTTTCACGAAAGCAATAATTTCACGACTACGCGAGAGTCGCAATGATCCTGACGGAGTCATCGCTCCTCACGCGGGAAGCAATGTGATATTATTGGATTTCTGACATTTTGCATATGAGAAAAGGACAGCCATCGAGCTGTAGTTTGTAATGATAATAAGCATAACAACGCGAGAGTAAAGAAACGAAATCTGTTTATAACGTGCGCCTATACCAAGACGAGCGGCCAGCGTTTAAAAGATACTTTTAAACACTATGACTCGCTGGGCGCAGATATTTAAAATCATTGCCGCAGCGCTTGATAGCAAGAAGCTGCGAAACAGAAGAAAGAACAATTTATCATTTGTTAGGAAAATTCTAGAGTCTTTATAGTTAGTTGTACTTCTGGTCGGCGATATGTTAACATGTACTTCATTACCTTTGATGTTTCGTCGCCGACTTGTTAAGACGTGTTGTGTAGCACCGCTACAAGTTATATTTCATTTAGTGTGAAAAAACACGTTATCACCTAAAAAAATGCTTCTCTAAACCTTGTGGCGATAAAAAATACTTACGCGCACGCCAGGACATTTAATTTTTACAAAATATCGCACATACAAAAGCAGCGATTGTTGGACTGCTCCAGGTATGAGAAAAACATAAAAAGGTAAGTTTTGTATTCATTGTAAATTTGTTAATGTTTATAGTTTAACGCCTTTGTTCTTTGAGAATACATTGATGCTTCACTGTACAGAAAGTCTATGCTTATTCTTTTCTTTAAATTAACCACAAATAATGTTTATGTTTAAATGAACTTTGTTACAGGTTCGCTCTTTATCGCGGTGTTTCGATTGTATTTGGGAGACCATTAATGTGTTCAATTTCCGATCTGACAACTTTTTTTTACAAAATTTCACTGTTTTGCATTCATTTCCAATTTTTTAATTATTATTCAAATAGGTCCCTTAGGTAATTTCATTGAAGAGTATGATTGCGTGAAAGCAATCCGGGTTAAGAGGTCATTTGAGAAACTATTTTCGCGCAATCAATCTGTACGTCTCCTGAACACAATCGAGAACCGACGCATCGGCGATCATTCATTAATTTTTCTCTCTTTTCAAGTCGTACCAAAAAACGGCCAAGGAGAACTGCCGTGAATACGAAATCTAGTGTTAAAGGCTGCATTCTTTATCTTGTCGGCAAACATTGCCATAAATTATCATCATCAATGTTATATTTGGTTAAATGTGAAAAGCAAAAAACCTTTTAACGCTAGAGCACCTTTCATTACAAAAAGCAGCAACGTTTCCTCATTGCTGACGGTCCAGTGTTGCTCTCAGTACAATTTGTTTCCAAAGCGACTGGTAACACGGACAATTCGCAACATAAAATACCTGACTGAATTATACGGAGATGAGCTTCCTGGAATAATTTTGATACATCAGTATTACTTCCTTAGTGAGACTCATTCAATTTATTGAAAATTACAATAAAACATCAGGTGAATATAGCAGTGTAATATTTATTCATCAGGAAGTAATGCGATAGTCACATAATGAAGAAACGTATTTTACAATGTTGCCAGTTCTCCACTGCACTAGTGACGAGGAAACAAAATATACTCAGCCGATGTTTTTCTTGATCTGGCTAGCACTTGGAAAGTTGGCACTTGAAAGACATGGTGGCAGTAGCTGCCATCCATCTTGACTGGGATTTCTGTAACGTTTGGTTCTATAGCATAGTTATGAATAATGTCCGAATACACCAACTGGGCGGCAGACATCGTGAATATTAGAGGAGGGAAAATTATTTGGTTGGCCCTCCTCTTCAGCATCTGTTACAGCTATTTTTGTTCTTCTGCTTTAACTGTACTGCAAACTAAAAAGAGAATTTACCGGAAGCAGTTCACTTTGACATTATAAGTGAAAAATATTGTTTAAATATTATAGATTTAAAAACAGTTTTCCTTAAAAATGCTTCCATTGGCCCGTCTCTAACACATAAACGCAAGTGAGAAGGTGACACTGATTACGAAACACAAACATCCACACAGAAATTTCATAGGCTGTGAACAACACATAGTTTCAAAATAGAAAACCAAATCTCAAATCTTGTGAAATGACAAAAAGACTCAAAAAACGTAAAGAAATCGAAACAAGTTAACAATTGCAGTGAAAATCCAATTGGAGATTCTGGTAACATGAAGGGAGAAGCAGTTATGATGAGAATGTGGAACAAGCAACACAAAATGCTGACAATGTCTCGAATACGTAATCCTTAAGCGAAATTTTCAGTATATATGAAGATAGTAACTGATCTAGAAGGAACAGACACCATTGATGACCGTGCAGCTTCTCTAGAATAAATGATAATAATTAATGGAAACCCTTAGCTGCTAACAGGTGTTGTTGATATATGTCGATGGGGGCAGCTGAAAATGTGTGCCCCGACCGGGACTCGAACCCAACGTCTCCTGCTTACATGGCAGACGCTCTATCCATCTGAGCCACCCAGGTCACTAATGAATAGCGCGACTGCAGGGACTTATCACTTGCACGCTTCCCGTGAGACCCACATTCCCAACTGTCCACAATCTACATATGTAATGTACGTAATAGGTATTTGCCTATCCACTCATTACTCGCGCACACAAAGGTGACGATTCCCGTAAGAATTCGGGCAACCTGTGTGCATTTGCACAGACGAAGGTCAATGGCTGGGCAGTCTTTAACTATATATATGAAGATAGTAACTGTTCTCGAAAGGATAGATACCATTGATGACCGTGCAGCTTCTCTAGAACAAACGATAATTAATTGAAATCCTCAGCTGCTGACAGGTGTTGTTGACATACCTCGATGGGGAGGTACATCAACAACACCTGTCAGCAGCTGAGGGTTTCAATTAATTATCAGAAGTTTTCAGTCTCTAAAAACCAAAGGAACGGACAGTATCGTCCTCTCGTAACGGTTACGATAGAGCTGATGCTTTGTCAATAAAACCGAGAAGTGCCCAATGATTGAGCTCTTCAGTGTTCAGATAGCTCAAGACACAGAGGTTCACCCAGATGAGCATGGGCCGGAATTTGTACGCAGCTCCTCACATTTGGTGTCTTTTGCCTGTAGTTTATTTTTTTGGCTGCTTCTCACTAACGATTCCGCTAGACTATCACAACATTCGTATCAGAATTATCGAAGTGTAATTGATAGAACAGCCTGCTATGTAAAATTCTACGGTACTTGTGGCCGAATATGGGTCAATGGACAATGTTAATGGCAATTTCGTTTCAGCATGGACACTACTGCAAATAATAACACTTTCATGACAGCCCGCACGCACATCAGTTTCTCTATTAGTAATATATCTAATAGACTCTTGTTACATAAAAGTACTGGGGATTACATAAATAGGGTATAACCAAAAATACAAACAGACATGGAATTAGAGTTCTCAGTCTGGAAATAACCGTTGAATAACTAGAAAAAGTTGAAAAATGATCCGGCAATTGTTTTACATGATATCTGAATGATAACTGTAACATGACTAGTACAGATCACCTCACTGCTACATATCAATTCAGCTATATTTTGTTTTCATACTTAAGTGGACAACACAAGCTGTTGAGTGGTGGGTGAAGGGTCTAACGAAGGAAAGCAGTATCCGTAACATTCCGTATTTACTGTGTAGTCGCTGCCGGAAAGGTTGTCTCAAATTGGGTGGCTTTCTGGGGTGGTTTCCAGGGCTTGCTCGGTGTATTCTGAATTTGTGGCTTACTGGAATTAATCCCTGACATGCGACTGCAAGGATGCCTTAGCTACTGTAAGAAGTATCTATTCAGCATGGACATTAGTATCAATTCCACCATTCTGTTCTCACGGAATGTGAGAAATGTAGCACCATCTCAGTAGTATTTCTGTTGTCCCATCCAGTGTATTTCCTCCCTCGCCCACACTACGTGTGCTACATCAGCCCATAATATACGACCGTTCATTCTCAGTATACCAAAGTAAATTGTTTATGTGTATTTGTAAACCATTTCAGAAAAACTTTTGCAGCATTCTATTCTTTTCTCACGCTTCGAGGCACCTTTTCTATCGCCACTTGGTTACAAGCTTCCTGCCACCCCTCCAAGCAGAGTTTAGGTTGAGATCAGAGAACTTTATATTCTTTTCAGTTCGCTTTCTGGCTGTAGTTTCTTGATGACTGTTCTGTTCGATGTTGTATGTGTCTTTTCTTCCGTAGAATCACATGTTAGTTTCATATCTTAGAGTTCTTACTCTGAGTAACTCACGAGAAAATCCAACCACATTTTAGTTGTTTGTACATGTTGCATATGAAGTTCACCGGGCTAATCCCCTTGGTTTCTATTTCTCTAGAGTCACTTTTGTATAAGATCGAATGTTGGTCTTGAATTTGAATAAATCTTTGGTATTGTGATATCGACATCCATTTATGAACTCATACTTTCCGCAACATCTTCCACTATTAGGAGACCTTTATTTTACAAAGATAATCAGGAACCAGCTAAGGTGTTGTTTCAGCATGGTGGTGCCTCTGTTGTGTGCAGTGATCGAATTATTAATTGAATGCTGCACACCATGCAAAGATCTTTATTGTGGTGGCTGGTGGATGGCGCTTGTAGGTTTTTATTTTGGTGTTCAAATCGTTACCAATGCAATTAAGGTCAAGATAGAGATCAAACCTAATTCATTGTTTCTCTAAGCATTTCCGCTTTGAAATCGTCCTTGCGTAACAACAAACGCCGAGTACTTCTCATTGAAAATCTGTTTAAGTCGTTTGAAACACTCCAGGTCACCTTTGTGAGTACGCAAAATTCGCTACTATTGTCATCGCAGTTGTGGTTCAATGCAGCATGCGCCATCTGTACCCACTGAGATAGTACTTGTACAGGGAAACTATATCAATGGACGCGAATAAACTTCCAAGTTCAAAATCGCACTACTAAACCGGAAATATACACGAAGTCAGTCTCCATGTAACCCCGATATTAAAACCCCAGAATTTTATCGAAAATCTCAAGGAGACACTCGAAAAGAGAAAATAAAATGATCCACAAAACAAAGGAAACGAAACGTTTGAAGGCAACATTGTGATGTAATGAGCGTAGTATCGCCATCACTGTTCCGAGGGATGCAGTATGTGGTGATCAGTTTTGATTGTGTTCCTTAAGATAGACCATTTGGAGCTGTAGAGAATGGCCGAGGTATTTTCAGGTGCGAAAATACTGCGAGAACTCCATGCTCCACACGCAGACGTGCAGTGTATTAGAACCATTCGGGAAGTACATCTTTGCTGCACTTTCCACTTAAATTAGATAACAGTGCTTCGGGATTATGTGGAGTCTGGGACTGGCGCATGTTTGTGATTTAGCTGGGCTAATTTGGAACTTATCTGAATGTAATCGGGCTGCTACAGAGCTGGCTATAATATAAAACTGATGACTTGTCTATCGTTGACTCATGGGTCAGGCAAGACTGGTGAGACTTACGTAAATTACTTTGTCAATACTAAATACCTCAGTATTCATCATGAGGTATGGTGCATGACATGAGCCTTTGCCACAACGCTGTTGCATATGCAATTATATCAGACGGAATTGTGGTTTGTAATGTAAAAAATATTTCGTCTTAGCGTTAATGCTGCGCCAAGAATGCCACTGACCGCAAAGTCGTTCAGCACCACTGCATCATAAGCGGAAAGCAACACTTCCTGCACAAGTTTATGCATCCTGCCGTGTTTCCATATTGTGGACGTGGCCGTTACGTGTTTTATTTCACTGATTAAAAAATCACGTCAAAAGTACGTATTCTGTAGCCTAGGCTGGCGGTGGCTGGTGATACGACAGAATTATAACTCTTTCTTTTCGAACAGGCAGTAATCCACCTCCAGGGAGTCAAAATTCGCATCCAGTATGGAGCATTCCTCATTATGACAAGGTGACGAACCGATCGTACGTGTAGCTCAGTGGTATGTTGCAATGTTTCTGGCTTTGTGTGCTTCAGGTCTGAGTTCAGTTATCACTTCAGGAAACTATTGTTAACAAGTACTAACAGACCCTGTTCACCTCTGGTAACGCCAGGTGAACAACGTTGGCTTCACTAAGGGTCCAAATATGTATAAAACATGATACTTCTACAGTAATGACTGGAACAGGGTCAGCGCGTGTTGAGCCATGACTGTGGAAGTGAAAGTTGTGAAACGAATAATCTCTGTCATATGAAAGGTTTTTTAAATAATAAATTTTATTGTATTTGTTGGCCAGTTGACAGATAAGATCACAGGGAACCTATTTCTTATTGCATTTGAACTTCAGATATTAAAAATATTTGTGCTGGACTGGGATACGATCTCCTTTTCACGAGATTTGATGTCTTTGGGACGATACAGTTATATTGTTTAGTTGTTTCTGCAAGATTCCAAACGTCTCGACTAAAGGCGAGTGTCTGGGTTCGAATTCTGATCAGGAACAAAAATTTCCATCACGTCATATCAAGCTACAGCTCGCGCACACCAAACTACAGGTGAAAAATAATTATAGATTTTAACTTCGCTTCATACATTGTTAACAATGACAATTCTTGCCGATTTTGACTCTCGGTCAGGTACACAGCTTTTCATCATACCGTTTTAGGATCAAACACGCCAGTCTTAGCTATTGATGAATATGAAGGTCATAGCTAACCTTCGTTCGTGTGCAGTCAACAATGATATGTGTAAGGTTAGATTCCCAGATAGCACTGAACTTTTCCTTGCGTTATTTCCTGTACCAACATATATACATCGGGCTACTAGTGAAATAGACCAACGTTTAACATCTATTTGTGACTAGAAAACGACGGCCATAGTTTCGGAGTTCCTAATTATGGTAAGGGAAAACTCTTTCGTCCTCACATATCCGTTTCTGTCATCTCAATATTGGTGAAAAAAATCGATAACTAACAGTTGATGTTGCGTAGATAACACTCCAATCAAGTACTGGGTTCCAATTCCCGTGTAACACACTTCACGTCATGTCATTTCGAATTCAAACAAGCACACACCTTTTTACTTGTAACTGAAACCATATTCAATATCTTTCATAATTTCTTAATAGGGACAGCAGCTGTTGGATAGGAGTCCCGAATCACCGTACAATACAAAATTTTCATCATGTAATTTCAAGTTGAAGCTTGCTGTAGGAAATGTCATTTACTGTAATAAATGTGTGTTTATAAGCGTTAAAGAAGTGTTCCCGCATATTTGCATTATCTTGGTATTACTTTGCATCTGGGTCGATAGCCATACAGACCAGTGTTTTCTAGAGATCTCTTGAAGTAACAATTTTCTGTAATGAAACAACTTTACCGAAAGGTTAGAGGACTTGCAAGAAAGTTAAGTTGCGTGGGTTGCGTATAAATCAGGTGAAATTCAGTTCAGGTCGTTTGAATACTTCTGAGCATAATAGTACTTCAGAGCCTGTCATCTTGTCCTCTGTACCCATTTGGCGCCCAAACATGATTGTAGCCCCACAAATTAAATATCACAACGTTATTTCCACTCCTGAATTGGCGGTATTGTTTTTCTATTACATTAAAAACCACACATGGTTCGCTTATTGTCACTACTGTTCTAAGTTACACTTGTCGTCAGCAGTAGTCCGAGTTTTGTACCAAAATAATGTAAGACATTTAAGGAACCGGAATTGCCACTACTGTTTATCAAAATATGTAACGATTTCTTCCTCAACACTGCAAAACACAGTGGGTCACTTGTTAGCAATACTGATGCGTCTTTCGAGCTAATATACACTTGGTATCAAAACACCGTCTTCGTGCTGGGCACAATCAACCCTCCAATTAAATGTCAGAGTGTTATTCCTATGTCTAAATCGTCTCAACTATTGGTCAAAAGTTGGTCTCAATTTCGCAAAAACCGATACTACACCTGCCAAAGGCTGATGATCATGGCACATCACATGTGCTATCGGAACTCAAATTCTTAGTAGTCCCGAATAGTACTTTGCTTTCCTACACTCCTCATTTCTTATATTATCACTCAACCTGTTATAAGTCAACCTGTAACACCACATCTCTAACAGTCTGATGTATTCCCCGGTTGTCCCATAGTCTATAAAGACTGACTTCTAGGCACACATATTCAGCGATATCTTTCTCAAATTTTGGGCTATGTTGATACTAGACGGCTCATTTTAGTAGGAGTGCTTTCATCATTAATTACTATGTGGTTCCCAATTCTGATGTTAAGTTTTTCACAGATCTCATTTTGTTGCTATTCAACATATTTCCTTTCTTTGGTTTACTCTTAACCAGTATGCGTTACTGTAATTCTTCGTCGTTTTCACGGAAGAAAGAAACGCAACCAATGGATCTTATCACCAACAACCTTTCAGCACAAATTTCAGTTCCACCACTGGATACTTTTTCATTTCCATTATTGCTTTTCCGTTGCATAGGCTGACTAGTTTTTGTAAACTGAGCATTTCTCTTTTGATCTTCCACCGTAATACCCTCTTGATTTCTGTGCTTCATACCTGGGCATATTATGTATTTCCGTTATTTTTCACAGCTCTACTATCAGTTTATGTTACCATTTAAAATCTCTGGCTCCCCTGTAAATTGTCGAACTCTTTTCGTAGGCCGATAAATGCTACCAAAGTTTCTTTAGTTCTTAAGTATTTCTTCTTTTATCATGCATCATGTGAAGCCTCTTCCTGGTGCATTTATGTTTTTTAAAGCGAAACTGAAAATCATTTAAAAGATACTCAGTTTCCTTTTGCGTTCTTTGTGTATCATTATGCACAGTAACTTGCATGCGTGATCTCTGAAGCTGATTGCACGTTGCATGATGTAATTTACATTTCACACCCTTTGTAGTCCTCTGCTAGTAAGAATTTGTATATTCTTGATGTACGCTTGCCACCCAACCTACTCTTTTCACTGGCATCGTATGAAGTATGGGCCATAAATTTTATTGCTACTGCGATATACCTTCCGTGACTCCGTTACTGGCGCCGTCCCACTTGCAAAATAGCTTCCGCACATCAAGCGTCCTGGAACGGGGCGTAGGCAGAACCCTGTACTGGTGTTCCCCCAGAGCTGCTATCAACAGCTCCTCATTCACCCCCACGAGCTATGTGAGCTTCTAAATGAGCCGCAAATGTTTTCAGTTTGTTCATGTCAACCACTCTTTGCGATGCAGTCGTCCCAAACTCCGTAGAAATTCCAAGTGTAGTCTGCTGTGTCAGTTACATACAGGGCGAAGAAAAGTTCAAGCAATTCCTCTCCACGGAAGGATTTCTTGGGTCCCTGAAATACAAAAATGTGTGTTGTAAGATTTAAACCAATGCACATTTTCAGTTAAAAAATTGTCTTCGAAGAATAGAAATTTGGCACGTCTGGAATGACGTGCACGAATGTTCTCAAGACAGTGCAACGGTTATAGTTTTGGTTTAGAATAATAGAAGTGTAGGAAAAGATTGTGGCTGTAAGCATGATGGTTTCGTTTGCTAATTCTAGTGTTTTGTGTAATGAAGTCTGATTGCTTCATTATAACAAAGTAGTTACAGCTGATCTTGTAAGAAACACGTGCAGTTATTTAACATTAACTCAGAAATGAGAGATTTATCGTCTTTATTTCGCATTAGATCTGTTCTTATCAAGCGCATCACTCCTCCATGCTTTTCGGTTAATTGTCAGGATTGCTTATTGCTTAGTTATTTATCATTTTAATAAAAATATGATTACTGAATATCATATATCAATCTCTTCCATAGATGACGTATCACTGATCCCATTTCGCACACGCGAAATGTCTAGTTTCTTTCACCGCCTTGCGTGAAATGCATGGAGTCCTGTTAACTATCATCAACCTATAGTATTCTAAAGATGTCCCTTGCGCACAAAACAGCACGTATATGTTAGCTCCATTGTCTTGAAGCTGTAATTAACTGTTTGTGTGGAACTGAGCTTAAGTATATAACTGGTTCGTTCACTATTTAGGAATGCCACTCGTATTTATTTGTAAGAACACGATAAGTTGTAAATTTTATTCACTGCCAACTCAACAAGCCACACAGTGTTAATAAATTCACAAGTTATATCTCTCAACATAAGTAACTGATTACTCTTTACTGATTCTTAAATCAATCTACATCTAACATTTCTCCCATTCGATCGTTCTGGCTGATACAACAAGCAGTGTAAGATTTGAGATACGAGCAAAAGCGCAGTTTTTGTTGAGATGGCTTTCATTTTTAAATTTCAGTGACACGTTTTCGTCTATGGTAGGTATCTAGAGAATATCTATACGACGCGAATACATCGGCAAAATTTGATTAGGATATCAAAAAGTTAAAAATCCCTCATGTCTGTCAAATGGGTTCCTGAAAAGACCCAGAATGATGAAAATTTGCAGTGAAATATTTTTAAGGTTTGATGGACTGGAATTAATTAGATTTAAAAATGGTAGTTAAGTAGAAAATGGTAATAAATACCGAAAAATCCTTTAATTAACTTAATCGTTGTCATGCGTAAAGGACGCAGCACACGTTAGGAACAGGTGTACAGTCTTGTGCACATGCACAGCCAAACTTCTTCAACGCACAAACGCAAGTTTAGTTTTCCTTGGTAGTGTTGTGGGTTGGCAGGAGAGCCAACACCGGTATACTAGAGGAAGCCGAAAGGCACGCGTTTAGCTCACGCAGGCTGGCGCGAGGTCTGGAACAGGACAAGGAAATTAGACGTTAGAAAAACGGACGTAGCTGTTGGAATACTTAACTTTAATCCATAATTGATGAGCGTCGCTCTAGACGGTACATGATTACAGTATCAACAGTAACTGGTACTGGCGCCTTGCTAGGTCGTAGCAAATGACTTTGCTGAAGGCTATGCTGACTATCGTCTCGGCAAATGAGAGCGTATTTTGTCAGTGAAGCATCGCTAGCAAAGTCGGTTGTACAACTGGGGCGAGTGCTAGGAAGTCTCTCTAGACCTGCCGTGTGGCGGCGCTCGGTCTGCAATCACTGATAGTGGCGACACGCGGGTCCGACGTATACTAACGGACCGCGGCCGATTTAAAGACTACCACCTAGCGAGTGTGGTGTCTGGCGGAGACACCACAGGTAGAACCAACGTCTTCGTAATGGACAGGCCCAGAAAAGTATTTATGGTAAATCAGAGATTTATAGATCAGAATGTACCCAATGCAGCGCCAAATATTTGGAACAAACGGGAAGACTGTTTAAAATCAGTTTTAGGAAAACTAGCTCGCAAAAAGCAGAAGAGATAAAACAACACTCGCCATCTGCAGAACTTCTAAAGGCATCTGGCGACTGTCCGCCTACAATCAGTAATAAGCCAATTTTGCATTTTTCCAATGAAGGACGTAAGCTCAGTCTGCTTGAAGAACCTGAGATTGCTAAATGCACGTTTTTAGGTGTTGACGGCCTCCTTAATAATCAGCTGATCAGCAAAAATCAATCATTTTTCGTATAGTAAGGCCCCTTTTTAATGACGTTTAGACTCGTTCCTGTGAAATATGCTGATATCTCTTTTTGCTGTCCGCAGCTCGTGGTCGTGCGGTAGCGTTCTCGCTTCCCACGCCCGGGTTCGATTCCCGGCGGGGTCAGGGATTTTCTCTGCCTCGTGATGACTGGGTGTTGTGTGATGTCCTTAGGTTAGTTAGGTTTAAGTAGTTCTAAGTTCTAGGGGACTGATGACCATAGATGTTAAGTCCCATAGTGCTCAGAGCCATTTGAACCTCATTTTGCTATGTGTCTGGTTCCCTTATTTTTAAGGCATAATTTAATTCTTGTTATTTTATATTTATGACGAGCTCTTCATCAGGTACAGTTATCTATATAGATGCCAGGTAACTTTACTTTCATTTTTATGGCTGTCACTGTGGAAATTACGTACATTTTGAGTTACAAGGCTATTTCATGTTCTGTGTATGAATAAGATCCTCCGCTATGGATAACGTACACACTAGCCAACGCCATCTGTTGGATTCTGCTGCACTATTTGCACTCGACGCCCCATTACCGTATTTGTCCGCATTGGATGCTTGTAGACGGGGCTGCCCATACATGTTGTGTTCCCACTCCATGAAGCTCTATTATGCATCTGTTCCTAACTTGTGCGGCGTCCTTTACACATGGCAACGAGTAATGCAATTAAAGGATTTTTCCGTATTTACTTTCACGGTCTACTTAGCTGCCCTTTTCAGATCTAATTAATTCCAGTTCATCAAATCCTAAGAATCTTTTCACTGCAATTTTTCATCGTTCCGGTTCTTTTCAGGAAACCACTTGACAGGCATTAGGATTTTACCAACTTCTTGATATCCTGATCGCATTTTGCCGATGTATTCGCATCGTGTAATCATTAGATGGACGGAGTGTGCCGTGACAAGTTTCCGTAAGTTTACATAAAAACTTTGCCCGTAGAGTGCCTTATTGCTCAAGATGGGATCAGGACGTTTACTTTTAAGTATTTTATAATTTTTTGAATTGTAGATAATCTGAAGCGAAACGCGTCACTGAAATCTGAAAATAAAAGCCTTCGCAACCAAGACAGTATTTTTAATCACTTAACATTTCTGTGTAGAACTGAGAATGACCAACCGGATCAGTCAATGATTCTGTGGACCATGACTGTCCTTTACAATCCGGTTAGGCAGCGCGAACCACTTCGCTTGGACACGCAGTTTAGGCCGTCTCCTAAGACAGCAAAAGAGCTTATCTTTTCGTTTATCGTTGTTTTTAGTTTTGCTTGTAGTATGTCTTTCGAAATAAATGTGTAGTTGCTTGCTATTAGAGGTACATATATTTGACTGTCAATAAAATTTTATATTTAGTTAAGAAAATACTAACGATAGAGAGTTATCCTTTTGGACGGAGTCTCCTAACATAGGAGCAAATGATAGTGATAAATACTGGCAATTTTTCCCACGGGGAAGGTACCATCTTTTGCCGGTACCTCACGCCACATATTCCGTCATAAGCATAATGCTGCAACCTGTACTGCTCTGACGAAGGAATATTGGAGCTAGATATGGGAGCTGCTAAAGACAAAATGTCACACTCTGCCACGCAGCCTCCCATACCAGGCAAAACAATTTCACACTTCTCCTAATGGGCAGCAATTAAAGAAAAATACAGAGAATGAAAATTTCTACATCTAGCATATTAACAAAACAGTGCATTCAACACAATTACTGGGAAGCGCTGTTGGTCGTACTGTCGATTACAGTGCTGACAGCTTGCCGTTCAGCGAACGAACGAAGAGGTGCAATGGTAAGGCACTGAACTTGCTTATTGGAGGGCGGCGTTTCAAATATCCTTACGGAAATTAGGGTTATTTTAAGAGCAAACGACCGATAATGTTCGCCAATCCAAGCTTATGCTTTGCTTCCGATGACCGTGTCTTCAGGACATTAAGCTCTAATCTTCCTTTCTTTCCCTTTTTCCTTTCTTTACCGTCCATTTCTTTTAACCAAAAATATGCGCAAGATGGAAGTTTGTTACAGACAGTTATGTATAAGAAGTATTTATGGAATTGCACTGCGAAGTCATTGCGCCCTGTTTATTATCCATTTGTGTACCGCAACGTGTATACCGTCTAGCGAAATCTCATACATTTTCCCGGCGTCTTTTGTGATCATGTTCTTTACGGGTCTGCTGCCGGTTATCAGAAACGACGGCTCCTTTATACCCCAGAACCACGCCACTGCGCCTGCGCGAGAAGCTGAAGAGCCGCCCCCTGCGAAGCGAAGAATTGCAGCGCCGCCGGTGGTAGAAACTGGCGAAAGTGATAGATCGCAAATTAAAATGTAGCGGGTCGAAAATCAGACCGTTGTTGTTTCATATCAGATAAAATAGGGTACCATATCCTGCTTAAAGGAAAACCTCTGTCTCTATTAATAATTTCCACGTATAATCGTATTTCAATGGATTCCTTGAGTATACAAACCCAGTAAGAAGCCGGAGCATCAATTTGCGTCTCTTTAAACGACATGTTGCGCCCTTTGTTGAGACAATGTTCGGCGACAGCGTTTAGAACTTTCTTCTCGTCTGTCTCCTGCATCCTGAAGTTGGTTGATGAAGCTTCGTGGGCCTATTCGGATTCCACGCAGAAGAACACTATTAAGAAACAATCTTAGAAATTTCTTCCACTTCTCCAACAACCATCCACATCCGATGACATTACTCGTCGTCGGATCGTTATTAATTGAACCGACAAGGAATTGGATGATACTACTTTGCCGGTTTTGGAGAAAGGTATGAACTTTGTTCCAACACCAAGCAACCTGCCTACTACTGATTTTATTAGCGCTGTTGAGCAGGCCGTTGCTCGCTTTCCTGAAGTTGTGTTAGAGGATATTAGACAGGAAGTTTCTTATCATCTTCGTCGAGCACCGCCACCACAGAGTAAATTTCTTCCAGTGTAAGGAAGGCCATTTGGTCACTGAGGGAAGAGAAGGATCTTTTAGTTCTTCCAGATGATAAAGGTAGTGCCACTGTTCTTCTGTCTTGTGAAGTTTATTTGGCTAAAATGGCCTCTTTATTGGATGATTCTGCTTACCGTAAACTTCGGAACGATCCTACGGATCGGGTAAAGCGGAAGACCAATTCACTTATCAAGAAGAGTTCCCTGACAAAGAACGCCATCAAATAACTTCATCCAGGGGTGGCAGTATCACCCAGGTTGTATGGTGTACGGAAGGTGCAAAAATCTGGAATTCCTCTTCGTTCTATCGTCAGTAATTTGGGCGCTCCCACTTATAATTTAGCTAAATTAAATACCTTTCATGCCATCATAATCGTAACACGAGGTCACTTTTATTTGGTATCCTAACTGTGCCCACTCACAAAACAAAAACTTTTGCAAACTCCTTCTCAATTGCCGCTGTCCGCCTCTGGAACAAACTGCCGCTTACCTTGCGCATAATTCAATCCACTGCTGCTTTTAAGAAGCCGTTGAAGCATTTCCTGCTATCATCCTCATAATGTTTTCCACAAAATTAATGTACAAGGCCAATCCTCTCCTCTGTCAAATACCAAAGCTGGTGTCTCCCATCTTGCTCCTTTCTCTTCTTCCTCATCGTCTATCTCTGTTAGCCACGCAATCTTCTTTTCCTTTATATTTCCTTTATTATGTTTCGTCATGTCTCTATTCTTCTCCTTCCTTTACCATCAATATCCCTCATACTCCCTGCTGCTAGCACTCCTATCTAAAATCTGTCTCTTTCATTATGTCTAATTATAACATATCATCTACGAATATAAACTCTATATGTATGTATTTTTCCAAATGTGCCTTTATAATTGTTTATTTCACTTTTACTTGTACTAGATGTAGTTTAACATGCCTGCTAAAACATATGAATGTAAAATAAGTAGAATGCCTGGTTAGATGTAATCTTGCCAGGTTAAATAAATAAATAAATATCTTGGTTCCGTCCTCACACCTTACGTTGGGAAACGTGAACATCATTTATCAAACTCGACTGATTTTATTCAATGGTTGAAGTCTTTGTACATTGGAACTTCTGACCTTTTAGTTAGTTTTGACGTGGTTTCTCTTTTTTACCGAGGTACCTTTGGAAGAGTCCCTGTTCTTAATTGGTCAACTTTTGGATTTTAAAACTACTGAGTTGTATCGCCATGTGTTGATATCGACATTTTTTTTTTAATTTAATGACGTATTTTTTGAACAATCTGGCGATGTGGCTATACGGAGTCCTCTTTCCCCTATTGTCGCCAATCTTTTATCTTTTTATGGAAGATTATCTCACTCAGGACTTCTTCTCTTCAACCTACATGTAGTTGGAGATAAGTGGATGATTTTTTCAATGTTCGGCTACATGGAATGGAAGCTCTTAATCGGTTTTTAGATCATATTAACTGACTTCATCCACGCATCAAATTTTCGATCGAAATTGAAAAAGATGGCAAATTACATTTTTTGGACGTTTTAGCACACAAAAAGGAAAACGGTACCTTGGGACGTGGTGTATATTATAAACCCACACATACGGACCGCTATCTTCGTTCTACGAGCTGTCATCCACCACATCAGCCCATGAGAGTTCTACGTACATTATTGGTCAAGAGAGCTTATGCCATTTCTGATTTAGAAAATTTGACACAGGAACTGGATCATCTTAAGACTGTCTTCGATCTCAATGGATGTACTCGAGCCCTGTTTGGATCTGTTAAAGATATTTTGGGATTTGAGAATGCCTGGAGTTTATAAAATTTCCTGTCATTGTAAAAAGGCCTATATTGGACAGACTATTCGCACTGTTCGTGACCGATGTGTGGAACATCAGCGTCACATACGTTTGCTCCAGCATGAAAAATCTGCCGTTGCCGAACATTGTCTCGACGAAGGGCATAGCATGTCGTTTAAAGAGACGCAACTTGCTGCTCCGGCTACTCGTTACTGGGATTGTGTACTCAAGGAATCCATCGAAATACGATTATACGATATTATTAAGAGAGATAGAGGTTTTCCTTTAAGCAAGATATGGAACCCTATTTTATGTGATTTGAAACAACAACGGTCTGTTGTTAGACCCGCTAAATTTTAATTTGCGATATATCACTTTCGCCAGTTTCAGCCGCCCCCGGCATTCCAATTT
This sequence comes from Schistocerca cancellata, assembly GCF_023864275.1. NCBI lineage: Eukaryota > Metazoa > Arthropoda > Insecta > Orthoptera > Acrididae > Schistocerca > Schistocerca cancellata. The sequence continues at coordinate 639,102,349 of NC_064631.1, read as the reverse complement.
TTCGCTTCGCAGGGGCATCTCTTCTGCTTCTCGCGCAGGCGCAGTGGCCTGGACCCGGGGTATAAAGCAGCCACCGTTTCTGATGTTCACTTATTTCCGGCGTCGTTGTATCTCAGCGGTCGCACCTGAAGATGGCGGCCAGATGGAATCGCTGAAACATCGTGTACTAAATTCGATGATATCCGGCAGCATAGCTGTGAAGAGCATAATCAATTATATACCACCTTGAATCCTGAAGACGTAATTCTTCTCATAACACTTCGTGAACTATAAAACAGGTTAAATAAACTTCGGCAATCGTTGTTCATTCAAAACAGTGCACTAAACATCCTGTACTGTTATCAGATCAAAGCAATATATTTACAAGTTCTGTTATTATTTCGGACAGATTTTCTTCTCAAGCTACCTTTTTATTGGCAACAAACTCACAAAAATTAGCTAATATACAAGTTATGGATGTAATCCTGTTATAGTTATTCACTAATAGTCACGCTGGATAGTCACTTACTTTTCCTTCCTTTATAGCAAAATCCTGAAACTGAAGTTACACTTCAAATCAAATTCTGGTTACTAAAGGCCGGTAAGGACAACGAATGTCCACAGCTGTTTTTAAGAATAATCCTTTCAACTCACTCTCTGACTAAAAAACTTTTCCTTCACAGACGCCTTAATCCAAAACCAGAACTTTTCTTGTAAAGAAAAAAATCCATCTCATTTTCCACTGTTTTCATCCAGTCCACTTCTTTAAGGGTACCAACACTCTCTTCCCGCCGAGGCCCATGAGGAAGACCGGCCGTGGTGCGTATGTCACAGCACGTGACACTACAGGTCTTACGTGTGCCAGCAGCAGTCTCTGGCGAGGAGCGAGTAACTACTGTGTTTCAGACGAGTTTAATAATTCTTGACTGTGTTTCTAAATGCATGCAGATTCTCGATAGCATACGACAAAATTAAGACCTTTAGTGAATATCTTTTCGATTAAATATTGATTTCCCGTGGGCGTTGTACGGAGCCGAGCATTCGAGAAGTGTGGCTGACAAGCCGACAAGTGTGACGTTACAAGTTCGTTACAGCGCCCGCATATCTCGTTGGCCCCCGCTTCCCGCTTACCATACGTGAATGTGGCATGAAGAAGGGAAACGGACAGGGGGTGAGGGAGATGGGAAGGGGGAGGAAAATGAGACTGCTGCATGGTGTACCCTTTGTCACACACCGCATTGTCGTGTAAAGATACGTTTGGCAAATTTTCCCCGTCTTCTCCATGCAGCGTTAAGCTCATTTTACCTGTACACCACAAGGGTTTTCAATATACTTCTTTCATCGGTTGTTAATTCTGATGTTCTCCGTAGTCTATCTATCCACATTATTCTGTAGCAATATATATATATATATATATATGTGGACACATATATACAAGGTGGTCCATTGATCGTGACCGGGTCAAATATCTCACTAAATAAGAGTCAAACGAAAACAACTACAAAGAACGAAACTTGTCTAGCCTGAAGGGCGAAACCAGATGCCGCTACGGTTGGCCCGCTAGATGGCGCTGCCATAGATGAAACGGATATCAACTGCGTTTTTTTAAATAGGAACCCCCATTTTTATTACATATTCATGTAGTACGTAAAGAACTATGAATGTCTTAGTTGGACCACTTTTTTCGCTTTGTGATAGATGGCGCTGTAATAGTCACAAACACATGGCTCACAATTTCAGAGGAACAGTTGGTAACAGGTTTATTTTAAATTAAAATACAGAACGTAGATACGTTTGAACATTTTATTTCGGTTGTTGCACTGTGATACTTTGAGAACTTATCATTTCTGAGAACGCATGCTGTTACAGCGTGAATGCCTGTAAATACCACATTAATTCAATAAATGCTCAAAATGATGTCCGTCAGTTTCAATGCATTTGGCAATAAATACGTGTTACGACATTCCTCTCAACAGCGAGTAGTTGCCTTTCGTAACGTTCGCGCATGCACTGACAATGCGCTGACGCATGTAGTCAGGCATTGTCGGTGGATCACGATAGCAAATATCCTTCATTTCCCCACATAAAGGAATCCGGGGACGTCAGATCCGGTGAACGTGTGGGCCATGGTATGGTGCTTCGACGACCAATCCACCCGTCATGAAATATGGTATTTAATACCGCTTCAACCGCACGCGAGCTATGTGCCGGACAACCATCATGTTGGAAGTACATCGCCATTCTGTCATGCACTGAAACATCTTGTAGTAACATCGGTAGAACATTACGTAGGAGGTCAGCATACACTGCACCAATTTGCCATCGATAAAATGGGGGCCAATTACCCTTCCTCCCATAATGCCGCACCATACATTAACCCGCCAAGGTAGCTGATGTTCCACTTGTCGCAGCCATCGTGGATTTTCCGTTGGCCAATAGTGCATATAATGCGGGTTTACGTTACCGTTTTTGGTGAATGACGCTTCGTCGTTAAATAGAACGCGTGCAATATATATATATATATATATATATATATATATATATATATATATGTATGTATATATGTATATATATGAGGCGCTTCCAGTTCCTCCTTATACGGCTTTCCCGTGATGCGCAGTTGATTCAATTTTTTTACTTGTCGCTATCTGATATCACAGTGAAACCTTCAGGTGTCTTTTATTTTTCACAATTCTCATCTCATTTCGGTAAGTCTGTTACTTAAAATTTAAATATTGTTGTTGTAGCTTTTATTTAATGTACAGTAATTAACACCTAAGTACAGTCTAGTAAGCATTTGCCTGTCTGGATAGGGGCTGCTTTGCATCAATCAGTGACCAATCTGGCAGCTCGCCACTACACCATCCTAATTTCTCCTGTAGCTCGAAGGTCTTTGTAGCCGCTGGGCCGGTATCACATCTGGGGGCTCGAGTAATTTTCTTTAAATCACTTAATAGTGTAGGTTTTTCACAAGCTGCAAATTAATGTCTGAATTTCCATGGTCAATGAACTGTCTAATCAAAACAGCTGTCTTCAAATGAATTTTATATCATTAATACTCCCAAACTATAAACTATTGCGCAACTTGGTAGCAGTCTTAGTGTCTATCCCGTGCCAAAGAGAGTCCACTTGTTGACACATCTTCCTCCATTTGTCTCTATCAAGGACATCTTCAAAAGTGGCATTGACGAATTCCAAATCCTTCTTGATATGGCCCATCCATCGTGTCTTGGGTCTGCCACGAGGCCGTTGGCCATTTATATACAGGTACACAGCTGTCCTTGCCACTGCTTTAATGCACATGGCGTGTCCGCACCATCTTAACCCGTTTTTCCTGTAGTTTGCGTGAGAAGGCTGCGACCTCAAGTCGCCGTCAAACGTCGACTTATGTTGCATGGTCAAATTGGGTAAGCCCAGAATATTTCCTTCACGTGGAGAGCCTGCTCATGCTTCGTGGACAACACTCTAACCGACAAAGTGCTGCTGGGCATACTACAGTCCTATGAACTTTTGACTTAAGGCATAAAGGCATATGGCGATCACGCAGGACGCCGGTCACCTGGCGTCACAAAAGCACATAATAAAAAATATAAACATTCTGAACTAAACGTTCTACACAGTGTGTAATAATGTCCAAGAATGCATACTGCCTCACTGGTTGTGAATTTGTCTTGTGCCAGTTTTTATGTTGATTTTTAATTAAAATCCAATTAAGATACCTCTCTTAGCTTAAATAATTGTGCTGCAACACGTGTGAGTATCTTAATCAAAGTACATCACTGCGGTTGATTACAATTTATATCTACACTCCTGGAAATGGAAAAAAGAACACATTGACACCGGTGTGTCAGACCCACCATACTTGCTCCGGACACTGCGAGAGGGCTGTACAAGCAATGATCACACGCACGGCACAGCGGACACACCAGGAACCGCGGTGTTGGCCGTCGAATGGCGCTAGCTGCGCAGCATTTGTGCACCGCCGCCGTCAGTGTCAGCCAGTTTGCCGTGGCATACGGAGCTCCATCGCAGTCTTTAACACTGGTAGCATGCCGCGACAGCGTGGACGTGAACCGTATGTGCAGTTGACGGACTTTGAGCGAGGGCGTATAGTGGGCATGCGGGAGGCCGGGTGGACGTACCGCCGAATTGCTCAACACGTGGGGCGTGAGGTCTCCACAGTACATCGATGTTGTCGCCAGTGGTCGGCGGAAGGTGCACGTGCCCGTCGACCTGGGACCGGACCGCAGCGACGCACGGATGCACGCCAAGACCGTAGGATCCTACGCAGTGCCGTAGGGGACCGCACCGCCACTTCCCAGCAAATTAGGGACACTGTTGCTCCTGGGATATCGGCGAGGACCATTCGCAACCGTCTCCATGAAGCTGGGCTACGGTCCCGCACACCGTTAGGCCGTCTTCCGCTCACACCCCAACATCGTGCAGCCCGCCTCCAGTGGTGTCGCGACAGGCGTGAATGGAGGGACGAATGGAGACGTGTCGTCTTCAGCGATGAGAGTCGCTTCTGCCTTGGTGCCAATGATGGTCGTATGCGTGTTTGGCGCCGTGCAGGTGAGCGCTACAATCAGGACTGCATACGACCGAGGCACACAGGGCCAACACCCGGCATCATGGTGTGGGGAGCGATCTCCTACACTGGCCGTACACCACTGGTGATCGTCGAGGGGACACTGAATAGTGCACGGTACATCCAAACCGTCATCGAACCCATCGTTCTACCATTCCTAGACCGGCAAGGGAACTTGCTGTTCCAACAGGACAATGCACGTCCGCATGTATCCCGTGCCACCCAACGTGCTCTAGAAGGTGTAAGTCAACTACCCTGGCCAGCAAGATCTCCGGATCTGTCCCCCATTGAGCATGTTTGGGACTGGATGAAGCGTCGTCTCACGCGGTCTGCACGTCCAGCACGAACGCTGGTCCAACTGAGGCGCCCGGTGGAAATGGCATGGCAAGCCGTTCCACAGGACTACATCCAGCATCTCTACGATCGTCTCCACGGGAGAATAGCAGCCTGCATTGCTGCGAAAGGTGGATATACACTGTACTAGTGCCGACATTGTGCATGCTCTGTTGCCTGTGTCTATGTGCCTGTGGTTCTGTCAGTGTGATCATGTGATGTATCTGACCCCAGGAATGTTTCAATAAAGTTTCCCCTTCCTGGGACAATGAATTCACGGTGTTCTTATTTCAATTTCCAGGAGTGTACATATTCGGAATCGTGTTGCTCCCCTCTTTAAATCAATGTATTTTCCTTCACTGAATGCCGGCCGCGGTGGTCTAGCGGTTCTAGGTGCTCAGTCCGGAACCGCGCGACTGCTACGGTCGCAGGTCCGAATCCTGCCTCGGGCGTGGATGTGTGTGATGTCCTTAGGTTAGTTAGGTTTAAGTAGTTCTAAGTTCTAGGGGCTGATGACCACAGTCCCATAGTGCTCAGAGCCATTTGAACCATTTGAACCTTCACTGTATGTATTACAATTTGCACTGCAGGCGCACAGATGCAAACAACATATAAGAAGTCATTGTGCGCGCTAGCGGTGGAACTGACATCGCCTGCGCCGATCTGAATTTTGACCGGAGCACGTGGCCCGGCCGGCCGGCGGTCAGCCACGTGGCCCACAGATGCCACGTGGCCACCGATGCTCTCAGGTAACCCGTCCTCTCTGCGGAGTGTGCGCCATTTGGGAGCAAACCCGCCCCCCCCCTCCCCTTTTCTCAAATAATTTGTTGTGTCACATTTAGAAAGAAGTATTACATTAAATATGCGGCGGATCACTTTGAATCAGAGTAAGAAGAGGAGCTGAGAGTGTGTTGTGAGTACTTGCATTTTAAACCACGGAACATGTCAAGATTTTTTTCACGTATATAAAGAGGTCGCAATCCAGTGGACCGGATTTTCTCAAGAAGACAGGGAAAATCAGGAATACTGAAATACAAGTCGCTGAGGAATGAAATAAATAGGAAGTGCAGGGAAGCTAAGACGAAATGGCTGCAGGAAAAATGTGAAGACATCGAAAAAGATATGATTGTCGGAAGGACAGTCCGCGTGTCGAAATGCACGATTCGTGCGTGAATTCAGCGAGACGACGTCATAAAAAACGTATCGTATGTCAGTTCAGCAACTGGTACTATGTTACAGGAACAGATATCCAGTATGCAAGCAGACATGTTCACTATGATGACACAGCAGAGAACAAGTGTGGATAAAAATCCTACTTCAAGATCGAAAATTTTCTTGACTAATTATCGGTTTCGGCTCTTATGCAGCCATCTTCAGCTCAATCTAAAATGTTATTCAGTATGTGGCACTTGTTACACACATTTGTATTTTTTAAGGCTAAGCTAAGTCGTCCTAGTTAAGTAAAATCCTAAAGTGGAAATCGCAGCTGGCTATATCAAATGGCTCTGAGCACTATGCGATTTAACATCTGAGGTCCTTAGTCGCCTAGAACTTAGAACTAATTAAACCTAACTAACCTAAGGACATCACACACATCCATGCCCGAGGCAGGATTCGACCCTGCGACCGTAGCGATCGCCCGGTTCCAGACTGTAGCGCCTAGAACCGCACGGCCACTCCGGCCGGCTGGCTATGTCAAGTGACAGTGTTAATCATTAATCAAATGTTGTTACAATGATTAGTGATTAACGTCTTCACTTTACGCAACCAACAAAAATTTTCACTTTAGGATGTTATTTAATTAGAGGGACTCAGCTCTAAAAAATACGACCATTTGTAATAAGTGTCACATTGAATAACTTCTTAGATTGCTTTGGAGATGCGTCGGTAATCAGCCGAAGCCGGCAATCAGCAAAGAAAATTTGATGTTGGAATTTTATCCACACGTGACTTAAATCAACATGTCTCAAATTCCCCCCAACCCCCCCTCCAATTGACAATGTCAAAGAATAACACCAGAAGACAATCTCCCGACTATATAGCAGTATCGCAATTAGTAGTGAGAGCTCAAATGGGATCACATGAAGAAACAAGCAAGGTGGACTTATAGCAAAGTGAGCGTTCGTGCTGCTGAGGATTCAGTATAAAATTGATAGGGTCCTACAATGTTGGAACCGCAAAATACTGTACCAGTACTGAAATCTACAGCACGTCGTCGGTAGGCGGCGTCATGATGATGTAGGCGCCGATTGCTGCCGTGCAGCGACTCTGCGTCAACCCCTGGCCGCGAACGCTGTCCGAGAATTCTAAATTCTTCCTAAAACGAGTGACCAAATCGCAAGATCGTCCGACTCCGAGGAAGATCAGATCCCGAATTCCCTTGCCAGCGCAACGCAAGAGCAAAGCCAACATTGCTCAACTCCCTACTCTCCTCGAAAACCGCGAATCAGCTTTCAGTTATGTTTCCAAAATCCTCCCACACTGTCTCAGAAAATCATTCGCGCCAATAGCGACCGCTCCCTCCAATTTCGAGCAGGGCTTTATGACGTCAACTAGCCTCATATTGAGTTGACCAATCATGCTTCTGCTATTCAGCTGAGGGCACTGAACTTGCCGTTTGACTGGCTATGAAAACAAACTGCCTAGACCACCGGCCATCCGGCGCCAGACAGTCGCACCCAGCAGGGCACGGTCCACAAGTATTCTCAGAATCAAGAGGACAATGCAGTCAGTCGGTGCCAGGAATGTTCATTCAGAACGCGGCAGAACAGTAAACACATAAACTGCGGCGACACTCAGATGCCTCGCAGGTCGTTTCGCCCTGCATACAATAGGCGAAACTCGACCGACGTCAGTAGTTCCGCCAGGCGCTTAAGCCTATTGTACGAACCCCTCAGAATTCAGGGAAGTGCAGATCCCAACCGCAAAAGCCGTGTGCCGCGTCCTCCGATGCTTGCCTCGCACAGGCCACTCAGGGAAGTAAAACAACATGTATAGGCATCAAGTGAGAAGTATTTTTTGATCTCTCAGTACAAACACTCTCATTAAAATAATCTTATTCGGTCTGTTACTACCGTGCAATGACACAGAACATTAACAAAATTAATGAAAATGAAAGGAGACATGCAAAAGAGGGCATGGAACCTCTCAAGTTCACTGTCTGAGGTACTAACAACAGCTTATTTGCTCTTTCTAGGAGAAATTTTCTCCTAGTCTTCTAGACAGATTTATTAATTTTCATTACCATGGTTGCTATATAATGACATTATTATTGCTAATACCCATTTCTACACTGACGTTGTCGATAAGGTCCAGACTATTTGTAGCTACAAGGTCGAAGACATTTCCATTGCGTGTGGGCTACCGAACTAACTGCTCAAGACCTCAAGACAGTTTTCAGAAAACGTTTTCAACAGTACTTTGCATGCCTATCTGTCTGTACCCCCGAAATTAGTCCATAAACATCCCAGTCTATCCTCTGTAGGTTAGGTATAAAATACATTTCGCTATAAATATTTAAATCACGGGTCGCAGTCCAGTCCTTGCCAACATACCACTATAGCCAAACCCTGAAAGGTGGATCGCACACCCAAGCCTACATAGTTGCCAAAAAGGCCTAAAAAAAGCATATAAGCCTATGTGTCCTCAGTAGAGGGGAAGATAAAATGAAATAAGTAAACTACTGAAGAACTGAAAATACCCTGCAGGAAAAAAGTGACGTACTTAGCAGGCCACACGGAAACTACCTGTAAAAAAGTTAGAAAACCCACGTTCTCTATCCTGATAGGTTCGTTAAAATTTAAGCGGAGTGCTGGCTCATAAGAGCTAGCTAGTATACTGAGTAGGTAAGTAATGCCTGGATCTATTAAGCTGCGATGCCTTACTCGTAAATGAAAGTTTGTAACCCGTATACCATCTAAACCGCTATCTGACCATAAACGATTAACGAAGTAGTCGCAGAGGTAACGAATATGCATAGCTATGAATTCCAACACCCAATAGCAGTAAGCACTCATAAAAAATTTGTCAAAGAGTTATACAATGTGTATACTTTCAGCTTATAGCAAAAAGCGGTACAATTAGGATGCTTCCTCGTTATGAAGTTTTAGATTAGAAACTAATAATTAGTCAGATGTTTCCGTAAACCAGTGACAACAAAATCTCCGTATAGTAATGGAAAGAGGGAGCCTCTCACTATCATCTACTCCACGAAATATGTCACTATTACATAAAAAAGCTCAATGCATGGTCAAAAACCGTCTGCATCCAATATCAACGTCCAGTGAACTACGTTTCTTCAACTCCTAATGTGATTCGTGTAAGGAACAGGCTATTTATTATAAATGGACAGCAATAGCAGGAGGCAACAGACGGCTGAATCACGTATTCTCACCGTGACGGATCGATCATATGACGAAGCCTGTAGCAGCAGATGTAGATAAGGCGGCAACATGACAGCATGGACTTCCTTTTCGTGCGATAATGAAACAGTACCTTACGTTGACCGAAATAATTGAGATAAATATTATAAACGACTTATGTATGTGTCTCAAACCAGTGCAGACGAATCACGAAGACCATATTTTATATACACTACTGGCAATTAAAATTGCTACACCACGAAGATGACGTGCTACAGACGCGAAATTTAACTGACAGGAAGAAGCTGCTGTGATATGCAAATGATTAGCTTTCCAAAGCATTCACACAAGGTTAGCGCCGGTGGTGACACCTATAACGTGCTTTTTGTATCCCGCCTGGAAGGCGGCGCGTGGGTAGGAGAAGAAGCAGGAAAATTAAGTCGGTACTGCAGTGAGTGAAAATGGTTTACTGGTGCGAGAAAGAATACATAACTTTGTACAGATGCGAAGTCTTCGACCCGTCGTATGGAGAGCAAACTGAAGCGAAGTTTCCTGGCTGGCTGCACCTGATGAACCGGGGAGAAAAGGGAGCGATGCTCGTAGAGCTCTCCAGCGCCGGCTAGATGGCGCTGTCGTCGGTGTCGGTGTCGTAGTGCCAACTTAACTGACACCTAAGGCGTGGAATCGTTGCTGTCGATACCACAGTGCTGACATGAGGAAAGTTTCCAACCGATTTCTCATACACAAACAGCAGTTGACCGGCGTTGCCTGGTCAAGCGTTGTTGTGATGCCTCGTGTAAGGAGGAGAAATGCGTACCATCACGTTTCCGACTTTCATAAAGGTCGGATTGTAGCCTATCGGGATTGTGGTTTATCGTCTCGCGACATTGCTGCTCGCGTTGGTCGAGATCCAATGACTGTTAACAGAATATGGAATCGGTGGGTTCAGGAGGGTAATACGGAACGCCGTGCTGGATCCCAACGGCCTCGTATCACTAGCAGTCGAGATGACAGGCATCTTATCCGCATGGCTGTAACGGATCGTGCAGCCACGTCTCGATCCCTGAGTCAACAGATGGGGACGTTTGCAAGACAACAACCATCTGCACGTACAATGCGACGACGTTTGCAGCAGCATGGACTATCAGCTCCGAGACCGTGGCTGCGGTTAGCCTTGACGCTGCATCACAGACAGGAGTGCCTGCGATGGTGTACTCAACGGCGAACCTGGGTGCACGAATGGCAAACGTCATTTTTTCGGATGAATCCAGGTTCTGTTTACAGCATCATGATGGTCGCATCCGTGTATATCGCATTGAAAGCACATTGGAAGCGTGTATTCGTCACCGCCATACTGGCGTATCACCCGGCGCGATGGTATGGGGTGCCATTAGTTACACGTCTCGGTCACTTCTTGTTCGCATTGGCGGCACTTTGAACAGTGGACGTTACATTTGAGATGTGTTACGACCCATGGCTCTACCCTTCATTCGATCCCTGCGAAACCCTAAATATCAGCAGGATAATGCACGACCGCATGTTGCAGGTCCTGTAAGGGCCTTTCTGTATACAGAAAGTGTTCGACTGCTGCCCTGGCCAGCACATTCTCCAGATCTCTCACCAACTGAAAACATCTGGTCAATGGTGGCCGAACAACTCTTGATGCACTGTGGTATCGTGTTGAAGCTGCATGGGCAGCTGTACCTGTACACGCCATCCAAGCTCTGTTTGACTCAATGCCCAGGCGTATCAAGGCCGTTATTACGCCCAGAGGTGGTTGTTCTGGGTACTGATTTCTCAGGATCTATGCACCAAAATTGCGTGAAAATGTAATCACGTGTGAGTTCTAGTATAATATATTTGTCCAATGAATACCCGTTCATCATCTGCATTTCTTCTTGGTGTAGCAATTTTAATGGCCAGTAGTGTAATATGAAGTAAAATTCTAGAAAATCCACGAAATTACATGTTTTCGCAATATGTCTTGCAACAAGTTTCCAAAAAGAAAAAAAATTCAGTTGTTTACTACAGACAAACTAAGAAAGACAAGAACATATTGCGCATGTCACTGGACAGAGGAACGCTCATATCTTCATGTTCACACAGACAGTATACCATATACTGGAGATGAGCGCGATGCGGTCCTCGAGAAACATCGAAACAGTTGATTATTTCATTAAACACACAAATCAAGAATTTATTCAGACGACAGCTTCAACAATTGGATTTCTCAACTCTTCAAGGTTAGCTACTATAAATGGGACCCAGACTCTGTTTTTTATGCTCTGGCCCCCCCCCCCCCTCGCCCCCCCCCCCCAAAAAACCCGCAAGGTGTGCGGTATGGTAGCCTGAGAGGTCAAAAGAAAGCAACAATACTTGTCAATATTTTGCAATCTAGAGTTGTAGGATGGTGTTGTTTAGATAACGCCGCACCTCAAGGTGAAAGTGAGGTGCCGCGCCGCCTGTTTAAAAATAAAATGATTGGAATCTTCGTAAATTTGAGGGAACAACCAGCTTTGCAGTATGGCCAGGTATGAAATACCTGTTACAATTTCTTCCGAAAATAACGAAGCTGCATAAACTTTGCGAACAGGAACGGCACGTTGCACATTCAGTTTCGCAGAGTCTCCTTCATGGTACCCTTGACGACGCCAGGATTTTGTGATCGCCAGATTCTCACATTGTGGCGGTTTACTTTACAAAATAGACGAATCGTCGATTCGACCCGATAGATGTGTCATTCGAAGAATGTGTCCTCTACGATATCCTGGAGAACTGAAATGCAAAAGTCGTACCATCTGTTGTGCTCGCCGGGAAGCAATTGGTGCAGTAACTGCAACATATAAGGCTTCGTATATCGCAGGCGTCGTTTCAGAACACTTGACACGGTTGTGTGAGGAAGTTGAAGTTCCTGGGCTTGCTAGTCTTATGGACTTCCGACGGCTCCGTATGAACGCGTCTCAGATACGCTCGACAATTTCATCAGATGTTCGTGGTAGACCAGTCCTTTTCCCTTTGCATGCTAAATGGCTGCGTAACCTCACAGCAGCGTTTACTGACTTTTTCTGGCTTGGGAACTGACAATGAAACACAAAAGGAAACTTCAGCTAACCTTAGAATTATTCAAATAAAAGAACTACCGCTGCATATCAATCCAACTGCAACGCCGAAAGTACGAACCAGGCCAAACACAGAACAGCACAATAAGTTTACGTAAAAAAGGAAATGTGAATAATTGTTTCCCTTTAAATAAAATCTTTGAACTAGAAGGAACTAATTTACTTTAAGATAATTGAATTTACTTTTGATCTGCAAGAATAACTTTGCCTCTAAGCAATATTTATCTCAAAAGCACAGTTACTGAGGCACACTGAGAAATTCATTTACTTCTGTTTTCGAAGTTATTGAGAAATATAAAAACGAACCGGCACTGAAATAAATTTTGATATATTTCTTTATTTTCAAATAAACATCACTCTGATTGTTTCAATAACAGAAATGGACATTGGACCAGGTTGTGGTAATGACTTGGGATGATTACTAGGTCAACGTTTGTAAGTTTTTGTAGTAATTATTATTAAAATTAAAACAACAGCAGTATCACTGGGTCAATGCAGTTACAGTTCTAAAAGGCGTGAACTAAGTGTAACGGCCTCACAGTCGTTAGTTGTTGAATAGATGAAGCCGCGCCATTGTTGACAACCTTGCAGTAGCTCCATACAAAACTGCGAACACAGATTTACTTAGGAGTGGCAACTGGCGGAACGAGAGCTTGATGTGACTGGAGCTGTCTTTTCATCTGTCCACGCTCGTCAGATGTCATCATGACGATAATTAAAACTTCTCCTCAGACTGATCCAGCACGCAACTCGTGCGTCCGATCACATCAGAGCCCGGAAACAATTGCCTGTGCAGCGCAGCTACATATCGTGTTTTTACATTTGATACACGTACCTAACGTTCCCCTAACCGGTACTGACACAGTATAAATGACAGTTATTTACATTATTATTTACACAGATCAATAAACATTCTTTACACGTACAAATATCTTTCAAGGTTTACAACAAAATCGAAATACATTATTTAAAGCATATAAGTAAAAAAATAAAATACGTACATCTGTGTTAAAGTGTTACAACACGACTGAAATAACGCATAGACTGTGTGTTCGGCTCCACAGCAAGTAACTGTAAAGATATAACACAGAATCTTTATTTCTATAGGACAATTACTGCAGAACAGCACTAGAACAGACTGCAGAGAAGCCGAGAGCAGAAGAACAGAATACTAAGCATCCACTTCAACTGCAGAGTCTGGTGGCTGGAGATTCTAAAAGTTTTCCCACTGGCTAGGATCCTTGCAGCATTCCAAAACCGCAAACATACTTTGATGGTACTGCATAGAGATAGCTAAAAGTGTGTGGCTAGACTAATCGAAAGTGATCAAGAATGAAGTTGCAAAACACTTGACAGATAACCTACCGATTTTAGAAATCAAAATTATTGTGTGCAAAAATGAAAGTTTGAATTGAACAGCAACTTTGGAAATGTGTTTCGTCGCTTACTAGCTAATGGTAGGCTACTTGTCTTGCTAGTGTGAACTTGTATTACTCAGATGCTGCGGCGGAGAAGCGTCAGCTTTTAGGCAAGACATCTGAAACGAGGCTACAGCAAGAAGTCGTATAGAGACATTGTTTTTTTTTTCAGTTTTTTCGGCTGTCACTTCCGCCCGTATTCTTTGCCACTGAAGAGTTGGAAACCAAGGTAACGTCGTTTCTGGACAAACAGAAGTCTAGGAATATCATTAGGCAGGAGAACCGCAGCATAAACAATTCCCTAAAGGAGGAGGAAATATATTTAATGCCTCTTCCCATCCATCATCTGTCACATTCGTTTTCTTTCCGCCTTTTCTTCATTAGTTTTCGTAGTCTGTCTAATAAATGACATATCACATTTTGACGAGATGCGAAAAACACCGGCTTATCTGAGCTCTAGATCTTTTCACACAGCGCTATCACCGGAAGGTGGACATATTGCTTCTTCCCAAATGTCAGAGAAATATTAAAAATAGGTCAAGTTCTACCAGCCACCGGATTTGTTCAGTTTCTGACAGAACACACACTGGGATGACGAAAGTCATGGGATACATCTTGATCTCGACTAGGACTTCCTTTTGCCGGCCTACTGCAGCAGTTCTAGGAGCCACGGACGCAACAAGTCGTTGGAAGTCCCCTACAAAAGTACTGAGCCCATGCTGCCTCTACAACCGTCCATAATTGTGAAAGTATTGCCGGTGCAGGATTTAGTCCACGAACCGATCTCTCAGTTATGTCCCATTAATGTTGGATGGGTTTCATGTCGGGCGATGTGGGTGACCAAATGATCCCCTCGAAGTGTCCAGAATGTTCTTCAAACCAACTGCGAACCACTGTGGCCCAGTGACTTGTCGCATTGTCAGAAATAAAAATACCATCGTTGTTTGCGAACATGAATGATCTCCAAGTTGCTGAAAGTAAGTATTTGCAGTTAATGATCTTTTCTGTTGACCGGAGGACCCAGTTAATTCTATGTGAATACAGTCCACGCCGATATGGAGCCACCACCAGCTTGCACAGTGCGTTGTTGACAGCTTGCGTCTGTGGATTCTTAGGGTCTGCGCCACACTCGAATCCGACCATCGGCGCTTACAAACTGAATTTTCTTTTCTTTTTGCTATTCCTTTTCCCCCACGAAAGTGACGCATTACATACTACAGCACTTAAGCTATATTATGAGACAGACACATCTACATCTACATCTACATTTATACTCCGCAAGCCACCCAACGGTGTGTGGCGGAGGGCACTTTACGTGCCACTGTCATTACCTCCCTTTCCTGTTCCAGTCGCGTATGGTTCGCGGGAAGAACGACTGTCTGAAAGCCTCCGTGCGCGCTCTAATCTCTCTAATTTTACATTCGTGATCTCCTCGGGAGGTATAAGTAGGGGGAAGCAATATATATATAAACGCACCCTCTAGAAACCTGGCGAGCAAGCTACACCGCGATGCAGAGCGCCTCTCTTGCAGAGTCTGCCACTTGAGTTTGCTAAACATCTCCGTAACGCTATCACGGTTACCAAATAACCCTGTGACGAAACGCGCCGCTCTTCTTTGATCTTCTCTATCTCCTCCGTCAACCCGATCTGGTACGGATCCCACACTGATGAGCAATACTCAAGTATAAGGTCGAACGAGTGTTTTGTAAGCCATCTCCTTTGTTGATGGACTACATTTTCTAAGGACTCTCCCAATGAGTCTCAACCTGGTACCCGCCTTACCAACAATTAATTTTATATGATCATTCCACTTCAAATCGTTCCGCACGCATAATCCCAGATATTTTACAGAAGTAACTGCTACCAGTGTTTGTTCCGCTATCATATAATCATACAATAAACGATTCTTCTTTCTATGTATTCGCAATACATTACATTTGTCTTTGTTAAGGGTCAGTTGCCACTCCCTGCACCAAGTGCCTATCCGCTGCAGATCTTCCTGCATTTCGCTACAATTTTCTAATGCTGCAACTTCTCTGTATACTACAGCATCATCCGCGAAAAGCCGCATGGAACTTCCGACACTATCTACTAGGTCATTTATATATATTGTGAAAAGCAATGGTCCCATAACACTCCCCTGTGGCACGCCAGAGGCTACTTTAACGTCTGTAGACGTCTCTCCATTGATAACAACATGCTGTGTTCTGTTTGCTAAAAACTCTTCAATCCAGCCACACAGGTGGTCTGATATTCCGTAGGCTCTTACTTTGTTTATCAGGCGACAGTGCGGAAATGTATCGAACGCCTTCCGGAAGTCAAGAAAAATAGCATCTACGTGGGAGCCTGTATCTAATATTTTCTGGGTCTCATGAACAAATAAAGCGAGTTGGGTCTCACACGATCGCTGTTTCCGGAATCCATGTTGATTCCTACATAGTAGATTCTGGGTTTCCAAAAACGACATGATAATCGAGCAAAAAACATGTTCTAAAATTCTACAACAGATCGACGTCAGAGATATAGGTCTATAGTTTTGCGCATCTGCTCGACGACCATTCTTGAAGACTGGGACTACCTGTGCTCTTCCGTTCCTCTAGAGACTTGCGGTACCCGGCTGTTAGAAGGGGGGCAAGTTCTTTCGCGTACTCTGTGTAGAATCGAATTGGTATCCCGTCAGGTCCAGTGGACTTTCCTCTTTTGAGTGACACAAGAAGAATACAGTACCTCTCCTAAAACTATTGTAGCTTAATTGGTCACTGTAGCCGACATGATAGTGTTATGAGATTCAGAAACTGTATTCTTATTTATTATTCCTTCTCAGTTATACAAGTTGTACATTTGTAATTAGGTCTGGAGACGATTCAGAGTGATCCAAATATACTGTATAATCTAATTTAAAATGTGCAAATGAGTCGGAATAATAAATGAGAATTATCTTAAATAGCTTAATACGTGTTAGACTAGAATGAATAATCCTACGTAAGTCTTTTCACTG
The DNA here is from genome assembly GCF_023864275.1 of Schistocerca cancellata. Lineage (NCBI taxonomy): Eukaryota > Metazoa > Arthropoda > Insecta > Orthoptera > Acrididae > Schistocerca > Schistocerca cancellata. The sequence goes on along the minus strand of NC_064631.1, from coordinate 639,085,553 downwards.
GCCTGTATGCACCGCCCCTACCCAGTAGTAGATCTATGTTGTATTTCGTTTGATTTCATCGCAATGATTACAAATATGACGAAATGTTGACAGTTTATATGGCTCTTGTCTTTTACCAAGGGTGTAATGTTGTTCTGTTCACACGCACAGAATGTGACTGGAATTGGTTCAGTCTAACGTAATTAATATATGGTATTCTTTAAAAAGGAGTTGTCGATATTCTGATGTAGTATGATGTGATTACTGTATCCAGGGGCCTGAAGATGGTGTACTGTAACATCGAAGCATATACATATTGGTATCATTTTCAGTAAATTTGTCTGAAAGTGTAATGTATCAAAATGTTATACTGAGTTAGGTACGTGATAGACCATCAATAAAAAAATGCGAAATGCCGGCTATTCGGAGCTAAAGTTTAACTTTAGCACAGCATGAAAACATTAACTAACTTTCTGCAGTGTTTCAAAACAAAACTTAAGAAATGTTGTTGTATTTCTGAAAGTTCCTTCCGTCCGCAGCGGAGTAATGCCTCTAGCGGCCTTCGTATGCCTCAATTAAAGTAAACGGAAACGATGAAATACATCGCGACGAAACAGTGCGGCTGGTGGCTGTGTGGGGAGCGGGGGAGCAGAGGAGAAGCGAAGTTTAACCGACTGCCTGCGTGCAGTGTCTCCTCATGCGCGCGGCATCGCGACCTCAGCCAATTAAAACTTGTGATATAGTTGGTTTTGATAAGGAGGGTGGGGGGGCAAGGGCTGCCTACCAGCACGGCTCCATTTAGAACTGCTAAATCAGATAGCTTACTGCAAAATTAGATACGTTCTTGCAAAATGAACGATGCCCGCCGGCCGCTCAGGTCCTGTTCAAGAGGTTCTGCCCGAGGAGCGTATCTCCGCATCAGCCATAGATCTTAGCAACGGCTATCGGTCTTTTAATGGCAAGGACTTGGCAAAAATCCGTCCGATTTGTAAAACTGCCCAGAGGGAGGAAACCAATGCAAACGATAGCGGACAGCAGCCGAGTGTCAGCTGTTTAAAGGATTAAAATTTCGCGCTCAGTTATCACAGTCGATTTAGAAATTCAGTAACTACTTAATTCTTTGAGCTGCTCCCTTCGGGAACAACTGTGACTATGCAGAAAAGGGTATATAGATACACAATGTACACCACTTCTAGTATGATAAAATAAAAAAACAAATAAGTTAAATATATTTGGATTTTTTCAATTTTAATCTGATATATATATATATATATATATATATATATATATATATATATATATATATTGTGTTTCATACTAAAATGTCGTGTTCCCAGTTTGGCACAGGTAACACGAAATCGGTCGAAGACGTCCGTCTTCTGGTCGGCTCCTGATCATTGTCAGAAGATGGCTAGTTCTTGATTACGCAAAGACTTCTATTATTTGGAAAAGAACAACCCGGATCTCTTCACGTAATCAGTATGAATTTTATAATTACCTAAGGGACCTTTAACAATGAACAATAAAATAATTGCATTTGCAAATGAAATCATTAATAAATGGGGCAGCTATGAGTTGTATAGAAGACAAGGGGCGGCCTTCTGTACACGACCAGGATGCCGCAGTATTTTCTGCTGTAGCAAAGGCTGTTTGATACTTACAAAAATAATATGACATGGAGGTAAAAGAAATATAAAGGAAAAGAATAGAATAAGAAATCTGGTAAACACTAAATATATTCAAACAATTCTCACAAGCAATGAGGGCTTATTTATAAACAGTATAACTTACATAAGTACTTTTCTAACTGTACGGTGCTGTCAGATTTCAGCCTGTCCTGTGCTAGCTCCATGGTTCACGTTTTTGTCACAAATTACAGTCATTACTTTTCTCCTTCCTTCAAAACAATTCTTGCACCATTCAACACCTTCATAGCAATAACTTACCGGTTTACAGTATCGAACATAAATTACTCGAATTTTATTAATTAATAATGTTGTCTGCACGCTGGCAAGACCGCTCACTTTTATGGTTTAAAGACAACCTTCTTTACGCTTTCACATTACAAGCAGAAGTACGATAAAATCTGAAGATCTACAGAAGTTTTTACTGTCCACTTTTATTTCGATCGAAGCGGAACGTTCAGTTCAACTTCTGTTAAAATGTTTCTTTGACTGCACAATCGATGTATTAGCGTCCGCGCTAGATGCGCATCATCTCATAAGTTGATCATTTAATATACAGATAGATGAATGCCTTTCCAAGGGTACTCACAGCATACTACGCAAATCCCAATAATATTACACACTACAATCTTTTATCCCCGCCCCCATTATTAACATTTCAGCAGACAAATTAGTAAGATGTAACGCCATATACAGTATGAGTGTGAGGGAAGATTACACAGTGGGTTTGTCACTCAGATGATCATGCTTTTCTTTAAAAACAGAAAGGTCTACCAGTTCATGTGCTAACCCGACAATGGAAGCATTGACGGTTTTCGGGACTGGGGTCTGTCGTTGCGTGATATTGGTCTTCACATTGGTCGGGATCCCACGACTGTTATCGGAAGGGTTCAAGAGGGCAGTTCTCTATGCAGTGCGGGATGCCAACACCACTTGTCACTAGGACCTAAGAGGAGAGATACACATTGTTGAAAAGAATTAAGGGAAAACATATATTAACGTCTGGTATGTTAAATCTGTTTTGATACAGGGATGTACCTAACGTCTTACTGCACAGCTTGAGATCTTCGCTTTGAATGTGTGCAGCGACTAAACTCATTAGTCATATATCGGCTGTGACATGCTTTAGAGTATCAGTTGATCCCTCAGAAAAAGATTACTACTCGTGTGCCAGTGTTCCCTAGCTAGATACACAGGCGGCATCAGTCATTTGTGGACGTTACATTCAATCAGAGTGCAATGTGAGATCCTTAACGCAGCGTAAGTTGCTAGCGCAGTCTGTTTGCCCTCCAGTTGCTGCAGATATCAATGTATCACCATTTGTCATCCATAGTTTGTGGAAAACCTACAGGGAGACAGTTCGTGCTGCACAAGGTTGCCGACACATTATGACTCCAAGAGAAGAGCGATATTTGGCCACTTCTGCCTTGTGGCGTCGTACAGCTGCGCTAAACCACTGCGGGATCATCTAGAAAGGGCCAATGGAGCCACTGCGTCCGATTCGACTAAGGAACAGGTTACGAGAATGGACCTTACGAGCCAGGCGTCGTGTATGAGAATCCCGCTTAAAATGACAACATCTTGCTGCTCGTCTTGGTTTCATCGTTCTCATGTCATCAGACAACTTCGTTCTGGTGAAACGTGGAATTCACAGACGAGTCCAAATTTCCTCTGAGGCAAGGTGATTTCCATGTGGAGACGCCGTGGTGGGTAGTAGATGCCGAATATTGTCCAGGAAATCGCCATTTTTGGCCACTGTTCTTTGATTGGGTGTAGAGACATCAATGTTGACAGCCGTACTGGTATTGTCGATGCCCTTGTCGCCTTACCGCAAGACAGTACATCGAACAGATACTGCTGGACGGTGGTGGCCCTGAATTTCTGCTAATGAAAGAGTCCACGTGGCTGTCATCACGAGGGATGTCTTGCGAAGCCTGAACTTTGGAGAAATGGAATGGCCAGCAACGAATCCCAACTTAAATCCCATTGAGCTCGTGTGGCACATACTTGACAGACGTGTTCGTGGTCGTTCTGTTCCAGCTCAAAACCGGCAAGATCTCTCAAGTGCTCTGCTGCAGAAGGGGAACGGATACCACAGGGTGACCTTAGATTAATACGGAATGTGCCAAGTTCGTTTCGACCGGAGATAAACGCTTACGGGCGGGATATACGTTATTTAAGCTCTGAAAGTCCAATGAAAACCAACCGGAGTGACGGGATGTATGGCTGATTCCACTTTCTTTTCGGCACCTGTCGGACATTTCAATTCTTGTTATGTAAATGAACGTGGATGTAACGATGGTTAGTTGTGTACTTAATTTGTGAAAGACAAAAGTATAATTTGCTAACATATCCTGCGCTCAATTATTGCTCAGTGGAGTTTGGTTGACGCCAAAAATCATGTTCTCCTCTTTTGAACAACATACTTTTTTTACATTGGAGGTATAGAAATGCGGAATCTCATCAAGTACTTCGAATCAGGAAATTACCTCGTCTGCAGCTACACAAGCATACAGTAACGACAGCCCTGACAACATCTAGAGCACCACGGACTGTCAAAACGGCGACCATTGTTTCGGCTTCTATTGCGCTGGCAGAAGAGACAGGCCAACTACTGTGTCCAGACTAAGCAGCTGCAACTCTTTCTTCCCGCGAAGCAGACCGGTACAGCGGTCCCCGGACCGAGTAGGGGTCAGCCTGGCCGGTCGTCCCGGAAACACAGACGCTTCCCAGAGACCACCAGGAGGCGTCCATGGCGCCGCAAGAGGTCGCTACAGCCGCGGACCTCTTTCCTTCCACTCGACACGTGACTGCAAATAGAGCCAGCCATATCCATGCGCCAAGCAGTATTTAGGCTGGCGCAGGAGGCTGGAGGGGCCCATCCATAATGCCAATTCCCACACCTTCTACCCCTCTGCAGGTGTGCCCCAGGGTTCTGTCCTCTCCCCCTCCTCTACCTCCTGTACTCGGCAGATATGCCCCAACCCCCCCTCCAGTACACCTCTTGAAATATGCTGATGACACCGCATTCCTCGCCCTCGCTCCTACCCTCCACCGGTCCCAACGCCTTCTCCAGAATCACCTTGACCTTTTTGTGGCATGGTGTAACCAGTGGCTCCTGAAACTCAACCCATCCAAGACCCAGGCCATCATCGTAGGTCGTACCACTCGCTCCTTCTGGCTCCTGGATTTCTCCCTTACTGTCTGCGCCCGTCCTGTCTGCCTCACCCCCACCCTCACCTACCTTGGCCTCACCATTGACCATCACCTCACCTGGATCCCTCATCTCTGCTCCATCCAATCCAATACCCACAACCGCCTCCAACTCCTCAAACTCCTCTCTGGCCGGACATGAGGGTTGCACCCCTCTACCATCCTCCACACCTACACATCCTTAATCCGTCCCATCCTCTGTTATGCCAGCCCTGCCTGGATATCTGCCCCCCCCCCCAAATTCTATAAGCCCCTCCAGATCCTTGAGCGTCATGCGCTCCGCCTCGCCTTCCGTATACGCCTCCCGTCCCCCACGCAGATCTTCTATGATCTCGTTCCTTTCCCCCATCTGCTCCTATTCCTCGAACATATCCGCATCCTCTACACCTCCTGCCATCTTGAGCCCCCTCACCCCCTGGTTGCTCCTCTCCTCTCCCATCCCTGCCCCCTGCCACATCTTCACCGTTGTGTCCCCCCTACCCTCCATCTCTACACCCTACATCTCCTTTCCCAAGGTGGCTTCCATCAACTCCCCCTCCCGGATGATGCCCTCTCTCCCTCCATTTATCCTTCCTATCAACTCTGATCCTCACCCCCCTCCTTTCCTCTGTCCTTTCCCTGGGCTCCCTCTTCATCCCCCCTTCCATCCTGTGTTTTCTCCCTGCCTGTCCTCTCCCTATCTCCTTTCTCCCCCCCCCCCGAGTCCTTTTGTACTCCCGCCCTCTGCCTTCCCCACTCCGTGGCACGTCTGCTCAGCACCCCCTACCCATCTTATGGATCCTCATCTTGCATTGGCACCTTTCCCCCCTCCCCCTTCACTATTCCTCTCCTTCCCCCCCTTTTTACCGTCATCTGACCAGTTTCTCCCCACCTGCTCTCGGGTGTGGTATGTCATATTTGTGTCAACTTTTAGTGCAGTGTTTAAGTGAGTGTTTAGTGTTGTGTGTCCTTCCACAGTGTTGAGAACAGAAATCATGCTGTCGCTGGGTGTGCTTTTTATATCTCTTGCAAACAGAACCCAGACTGTCTCCGTGTTTTTTAATTGTCTGTCTATTATTTTTCTGCTTCCTGTGTATTTTATTAGCATCATCCACCCTGTATTTTATGTTTTAAGCTCCAGAATTTTCTGCCATTTTACCTTTAAGTCACCAATTTTATCGCCAACTGTTATTATTTTTTATTATCTTGATCTCTTTAAAACAAATTCTGTAGGCTGAAGAGCGGCGTAATAAGCTGCTGCCAGCCCGCCCCCTGTAGGGGGAATCGAAACTCAATAAAGGAAAAAAAAAGCTGGAGGGGCATTTGAGGGTTGGATTCCCTCACTTCTTCATCGAGGACTCGCACTGCCTGGGCTACTCTCAGGGTGTATCTTTGACGTAAAAGAGCCCCACCCTTTTTTTGCCGTGCCGTCTGCTCGCCGTCACTACTGCTCGCCATCCGGTCCTCGGCCGCCGCCGCCGCCGTTCGGTCGCTGCCTGCTGCCGCCGCCTGGTCGCCGCCGTCATCGCCGCCGCCGCCGCCGCCACCGCCGCCTGGTCGCCGTCTGCCGGTGCTCGCCGCCGCCGCCGCCGCCGCCCTTCTCGCGCGCCGCCACCATGTCCCAACCCACCACCACCAACACCGCCACTATCATTTTCACCTCCCTCTCCGCTGCTCCAACCACCATCTCATGGAGCTCATCCTCCACCCCCCTTCCCATCCTTCCTTCTCTCCCTGTCCACCCCACCCCTGCGCCACTTTCTGCTGTAACCACCCCCGACTCCTCCTCCCCTATCACTGTCCCCCATCGACAGCTACTGACTTTCCGCCACTCCCTGCACTGCCTCCGACTGGCTCCAAGCCAGCACGGACTTCGGCTCGACGTTCCACAGTGTCTGTGACACCCACACCCCCTCTGTCTGCGTCATCCGCTGCTCAGGGTGGTCCTGCCCCCTGCCATCTCCCCCTGCAACCCATCCCCCAGCCCCCTCACCACCCGGTCGTGACCACAAAATCTTCAAAACGCCCGAATGTTGATCCTTCCCCCGAAATCTCTTCAAAAAAAAAAACCCCAATCCCCGTGACTCCTCACCCCCATGGACGCGACCCCGACCCCCGCCCCCACCACACCTGCCACCCACACCTTTGTCCTCTCCAATCCTGACCCTGAATTCCTTGATGCCCGCTCCCTCACCCTCACCAACCGGAAATACTACCGCAATGCCCCCATCTCCCTTCTGATTCCTCGCAAGGACTCGGTCCTCATTAAATCTCCCAATGCTTCCTCCCACTCTGATCTCCTCTCCCACATACCCCGTATCCAATATGGCCAACATGCAACCCTCACCCCCTACCACACCCCGTCCTCTCCCCAACCTTCACCGCTGTGATCACGAAGCTTAGCCCCGTGATCACGGAGGCTGAGGTGTTGGCGGAACTCAACTTCCGGCCCGACATTGAAATCTGCTTGGCCCGTCGCATCTTAAATGATGCCGGGTAAACTTTTCTCATGCGGATACTCACCAAATCCTCCTCCTCCATTGACCACCTCCTCACTGAGGGAGCCCTCATCTACAATAGTCGTCATCAGGTGGACCCTTCCCATTCCCCAGTCCAATAGTACCGCTGTAAACGCTGTCTCACATACAATGACCACGTTACCTCTGCCTGCAAGAACCCCCTACTTGTCCCCACTGCAAAGCTTCACCCTTCCTCAAGAATTGCCCCAATCTCACCTCTCCCCCCTCCTGCAACACTTGCAACGAACCACATCCTACCTACTCCTCGAAGTGTAAAGCGAAACCTCCACCAGTCACCCCTGAGCTCACCATCCCTCTCTGTCCTGTTGATGACCCCATCCACCCGAACAACTCGCTCCGCCCTCCACCTACTGCCGAGGACATCACCTGTTTCATCACCATTGTGCTCCAAAACATCCACCCCTTCCAGCGCTCCCACACTCTTTCCCAAATCGCCCTTGTTGCCCGTTCCATCTTCCATCTTACCACCTATGCCACATACTACCACAACCAGACCCACTTCACCTTCACCCCCTCACCACCCTCGTCTAACTCTCCCCTCCCATGGTACAACAACCCTACCACCTCCTGTACCACAACATTCGCTCCCTGCCCAACCTCAAACCCCTCTTGCTCAACACACTCCGTCAGCACCGCGTGGATGCCTTCGTCCTAAATGAAACCGTCCTTCAACCCCATATCTCCATTTCCACGGCTCCTTACACCCTTCACTGCACTGATAACCCGTACCCTCTGGCGCGTGGCGGAGTTGCTATAGGCCACCTCAAGCACCTCCCAGTCCGGCCCCAACCTCTCCTTAACAATCCTGCCGAGCATCTCCCCTGCAGCCTCTTCTTCCCCACCCTTACCATCACCTGTGCCACCATTTATGTCCGCCCTCGCACCCCCATCCCGTACGATTTCCTGGCCCACATTGGCCGCACCTTCTCCACCTATGTGATTGCCGCCGACCTCAGTATCCACAGCCGTGATCCTACCGACCTCCAGCGGTGGTATCAGTTAGTCATCACCCTCCAGGGAGACCTGGTTCCCCTGCCTCAGCACACCCGACCCAAATCCAACACCACTCCTGATGTGGTCCTTCCCTCTCCCAACCTCCTTGGGCGCATCACTGCAGATGTCTTTGACCTCATTGGCAGTGACCATGCTCCTGTTCTTCTCACTAACTCTAATGGTCGCCATCCCCAAAACACTCCTCGCCCTGACGTCTCTCCTAAACTTGTCCATGATTACTCCCGTGCCAACTGGGGGTGCCTACCGGGACTCCATTCACACCCAGGTTGATGGCCACGACGTTACCCTCCAATCTCCTGATGACATCTCTCACACTACTGCCTTCCTGCACCAGACCTTGTCTGACGCCATCGCCACCCATATCCCCACCAAAGCCATTCACCCTCATCGCCCCACCCTGCCTCCACAGACCGTCCTTCTCCTTCGAGAGTCCCGCCACCTCTACCGCTCTTTTCTCTGCACTCGTGACCGGGATACACTTGCCCACCACCGGCAATTACAACGACACATCCGCAGCCTGCTTATTGTGAAGAAACGCCATGCCTGGCGCCAGACATGTACACAACTCAGCACAACGCTCCCCACAAACTCTTCCAAGTATTGGTCTGCTTTTCACCGCCTTACTAGGAACCACCCCACCCACAGTACCCTCTCCTCCTTAATGACTGTCCCTTCCCTGACAACCTTAGTAAGGCCAACCACTTTGCCTCTCACCTCTCCGATGTTTTTTCCATCCTCGATGATCCCCACTTTGATTATTCCCTCCTCCCTGACGTAATGGACTGTACGAATACCTCTGTTTCTCCCCTTGCTCCTAACTTCCAGTACTTGGGCCACACACCACCATCTGAACTTAACACTCCCATCACTACACAGGACATCAGCCTCACACTCTGCACTAAACGCAACACTGCTACCGGCCACGACTGCATTACCTACCGCCAACTCAAACACTGCCCTCCCTCCTTCCTTTCAATCCTAACCACCCTCTACAATGTCATCCTTGCCTCTGGCCTCTTTCCCGACCTGTGGAAAACCTCCCGTATCCTGATGTTCTCCAAATCCAATAAGCCTCCATCTGATGCCTCTTCCTATCATCGTATCTGTCTCACATCGGTGTTCAGCAAGCTTTTGGAATCCATCCTTTCCCGGCGCATCCATCACCACCTCCGCCAAAACCACCTCCTCCCAAACACACAATGTGGCTTTCGACCTACCTTCTCTGCTGATGACCAACTCCTCCACCTCACTCATCTCCTCTCCCTCCATTTTAACTCCCGTCGCTCCGCCATTTTTGTCTCCCTTGACCTCATAAAGGCCTACAACCGCGTCTGGCATTCCGGTCTCCTGTTTAAACTCCAAACTTACGCCCTTCCTATCAACTACATTCGTCTGATGGCCTCCATCCTCTCCCACCGCCCCTCCTATGTTACCATCAATAATGCCAATTCCCACACTTGCTACCCCTCTGCAGGTGTGCCCCAGGGCTCTGTCCTCTCCCCTCTCCTCTACCTCCTGTACTTGGCAGATATGCCCCAACCCCCCTCCAGTACTCCTCTTGCAAAATGCTGATGACACCACATTCCTTGCCCTCGCTCCTACCCTTCAACGGTCCCAACGCTTTCTTCAGAATCACCTTGACCTTTTTCCTGCATGGTGTAACCAGTGGCTCCTGAAACTCAATCCTTCCAAGACCCAGGCAATCATCATAGGTCGTACCACTCGCTCCTTCTGGCTCCTGGATTTCTCCCTTACTGTCTGCGCCCATCCTGTCCGCCTCACCCCCACCCTCACCTACCTTGGCCTCACCATTGACCATCACCTCACCTGGATCCCTCATCTCTGCTCCATCCAATCCAATACCCACAACCGCCTCCGACTCCTCAAACTCCTCTCTGGCCGGACATGGGGGTTGCACCCCTCTACCATCCTACAAATCCTTAATCTGTCCCATTCTCTGTTATGCCAGTCCTGCCTGGATATCTGCCCACCCCCCCAAATTCTATAAGTCCCTCCGGATCTTCGAGCGTCATGCACTCAGCCTCGCCTATTCCTTTCCCCCACCTGCTCCTATTCCTCGAACATATCCGCATCCTCTACACCTCCCGCCGCCTTGAACCCCCTCACCCCCTGGTTGCTCCTCTCCTCTCCCATCCCCGCCTCCTGCCACGTCTTCAGTGTTGTGTCCCCCCTACCCTCCATCTCTACACCCTACATCTCCTTTCCCAAGGTGGTTTCCATCAACTTTCCCTCCCAGATGATGCCCTCTCTCCCTCCATTTATCCCCCCTATCAACTCTGATCCTCACTCCCCCTCCTTTCCTCTGTCCTTTTCCCAGGCTCCCTCTCCCCCCTTCCATCCTCTTTCTTCCCCGCCTCCCCTCTCTTTGCCCCCTTCTCTCCCCCGAGTCCTTTTACATTTCCCTCCTCTGCCTCCTCTCATTCCCTCTCTCGTCTGCCCTTCTCCCCCTTTATTAGTCGTCTCCCTCCTTGGTTCCCCCCCTTTTTCGTTTTTTTCCTTCCTCCCTCCTTGTTCTTTCCCCTCCTCCAGGTCCCCCCCCCCCCATCTGCCTTTGGCTCGGGAGTGTCATCTTTGTGCCGCCACTTTCGTGCAGTGTTCTACAGTGAGTGTTCTACAGTGAGTGTCCCGTTTTGTGTTTTTTGGGAAGTGTTGGGAACGGCCATCATACTGTTGCTGGGTGTGCCTTTTATCTCTTGCGAACAGACTGTCGCTGTGTTTTTTTAATTGTGTGTGTACATGTTACTTGTCTGATTCCTGTGTCTTTTATTAACGTTGCCAACCCCTTTTGCTTTCTGTTTTAACTTTCCGCATTTTCCGCCATTTTACAATTGACGTCACCGTTTTATCGCCTGTTTTTCTTGTTTCATTTCTTATTCCGTTTTTTTAAAATAAGTCTGTAGGCTGTAGAGCAGCGTACTAAGCTGCTGCCAACCCGCCCCTTCGGGAGGAATTGAAAATCAATAAAGGGAAAAAAAACCTGGAGAGGCATTCGAGGGTTGGATTCCCTCACTTCCTCATCAAGGACTCGCACTGCCTGGGCTACTCTCAGGGTGTATCTTCGACGTGGAAGAGCCCCAACCGTGCCTGTCGCGTTGTTGCCCGTCTGCACGCCGTCACTGCTGCCCGCCTCCGCCGCCGCCGCCGTCTGGTCGCCGCTTCTTCTGCCGCCGTCTCTTGGTGCTCGCTGCTTCTTCTGCCGCCCTCTCTTGGTGCTCGCCGCTTCTTCTGCTGCCGTCTCTTGGTGCTCGCCGCTTCTTCTGCCGCCGTCTCTTGGTGCTCGCTGCTTCTTCTGCCGCCGTCTCTTGGTGCTCGCCACTTCTTCTGCCGCCATCTCTTGGTGCTCGCCGCCTCTTCTGCCGCCGTCTCTCGGTGCTCCCCGCCGCCGCTGACGCCGTCTCTCGGTGTTCGCTGCCGCCTGCAATCATGGATGCCCCAACTACCACCACCATCTACACCTCCCCTTCACCTGCCCCCACTGTAACGTCATGGAGTGCTTCCTCTGGGATTAACCCGTCTCATCCACCATCTCCACAGTCTCCTCCCCATCTATCTCCTCTCCATCGCTATATCCCCACCTGTACGTCACTCCTGCTCCTACCCCTGCTACTGCACCTGCTGCTGCTCCTGCTCCTGCCTCTGTCCCTGCTCCCAACCCCCCTCCCGCTCCTGTCGCCCGCCGAGACGACTTTCCCCCTCTCCCCTCTACGACTACCACTGCTTCCCCTGCCAGAGTCTCCGCCAGTCGCGCCACAGTCGCCGCCACAGAGCGCCCTACCCTCTCATCCGGTGCTACTGCCTCACAAGAGGGCGCTGCCTCCCACCACCTCCCCATCCATCCAGTCCCTCATCACTCCTCCCAGACAACATCCACCTAAAAATCTTCCAAACGGCGCAGTGGCGACCTCTCCTCTACTCCCTCATCCAAAAAGCCACTGCCTGCCTCACCTCCCACTAACCTCGCTATGGATACCACCCCACCTCCCTCCTCTCCAGCCCCCTCCCTGTATATCTTTGTCCTAACCAACCCTGATCCGAAATTCCTGGATGCCCACACCCTCACCCTTGAAATCCGGAAGTACATCCCCAGTGCACCCATCACCCAACTTATCCCTCGCAGAGACTCTGTTCTCATCGAGTCTCCCTCTCCATCCTTCCGTACTGATCTCCTCCGGCGCCTTCCCCGCATCACCTTTGGGCCCCATGCATCCCTCACCCCATTCCTTACATCCACCTCTCCTCATCAACCCCAACCGCCTCATCGTCCGCCGTCATCACAAAACTCAGCCCTGTAGTCACAGAGGCTGAGGTGTTGGCCGAACTGAATGCCCACCCCGCCCTGGAAGTCCGCTCTGCCCGCTGTGTTTACAACTCCTCTGGCCCTACTTTCCTCATGCGTATATTTACAGAGTCCGCCTCCTCCATCGACCACCTTCTCGCGCAGGGAGCCCTGTTTTTAAACCGCCGCCACCTTGTTGACCCATCCCGTTCCCCTCCTCAATCCTACCACTGCCAGCGTTGTCTTCTGTACAATGACCACCTCACCCAAAACTGCAAGAAACCACCCACCTGCCCCCATTGTAAAGCCTCCCACTTCCTCAAACAGTGTCCCAACCTCGCCTCCCCCCATCCTGCAACACCTGCAATGAACCTCACCCCACCTATTCCTCCAAATGCAAAGCCAAGCCCCCTCCCATGAACCCTGAACTCGCTGTCCCCATTCGCCCCATTAACCCACCCATCCACCCTAACAATTTCCTCCGCCCTCCCCCTACAGCAAAAGACATCATCCGTTTCCTTACCATCGTCCTGCAGAATATCCACCCCTTCCAGCGCCCCCACACACTCCAGCAGATTTCCCTTGCCACCCACTCAGTTTTCCACTTAAACACCTACGCCACATACTCCCACAACCAGGCCCACTTTACCTTCACCCGCCTAGACACCCTCGTTTAAGCCCCTCTCTCCCCTTCCCGCACCCTTCCCACCCCCAACCTGATGGCGTGTCAACAGTATCATATCCTCTACCTCATCATTCGCTTCCTCCCTGCAAACAAATACCTCTTCATGCATACCCTCTCCCAGCACCAGGTTGACTCCTTAATGAAACCTTCCTCCAACCCCACCATGTTGTCCGCATCTCCCCTTATCTCCTTCACTGCACTGACAATCCCCTTCCCCTAGCCCAAGGCGGGGTCGCTATAGGCCAGCTCAGGCATCTCCCTGTCCGGCCACAACCCCTCCTCAACGACCCGACTGACCACCTTCTCCTCAGCCTATTTTTTTCCCTCCCTCACCGTCACCTGTGCCACTATCTATATCCGCCCTGCAGCTCCTCTCCCCTTTGACATCATTTCCCATGTTGACCATACCTTCTCCACCTACGTGATCGCTGCTTACCTCAACATCCACAGCCGTGACCCTGCCACCCTTTGGCAGTGGCATCAGTTCCTTGCCGCCCTCCACGGTGACCTTGTTCCTCTCCCACAGCGCACCCGTCCTGAAAGTAACTCCATCCCCAATGTTCTCCTCGCTTCCCCCAACCTCCTTGGTCGCATTGCCATTGATGTCCTCGATCCCGTCAGTAGTGACCATCTCCCTGTCCTTCTCACCATCTCCTCTACCTGTCCCGCCGCTGCAGCCACCTGCCCAGCTGCCCCTCCAAAGTCTGTCCATGACTACCACCGTGCCAATTGGGATGCCTACTGGGAATCCATTGCCTTACAGGTCGAAAGCCACCCCTCACCTATCACCACCCTGATGACATCACCCATACCTCTTCCTTCCTTCAGAAGACCATCACTGTCGCTGTGGACGCTCAAGTCCCTACCAAACTCATCCACCCTCGCCGTCCTACGCTTCCTCCACAGGCCATCCTTCTTCTGCGTGAATCCCACAGGCTCTACTGCTCCTTCCTCCAGGATACTCTCACCCGCCACCGGCAATTACAACAACATATCTGGAACCTCCTTACAGCAAAGAAGCGCTGGGACTTGTGCCAGACGTGCACATGCCTCAACTCCACCCTCCCTGTCAACTCCTCCAAGTACTGGTCAGCCTTCCACCGCCTTAGTGGTAGCCATCCCACCCCGCATTACCCCATCCTCCACGACGTTCGACCTTTTCCTGACAACCTCAGTAAGGCTAACCATTTTGCTTCCCACCTATCCAAGGTCTTCTCCATTCCTGACGATCCCCATTTTGATCACACCCTCTTCCCCACCGTCCTTGACTGCACTGACACCTCTGTCCGCCCGCTCGCCCCTAGCTTCCAGTACTTGGATCAGTTACGCCCCTCAGACATCAACACTCCCATCACCACACAAGACATCACACTCGTCCTACGCTCCAAACACAACACAGCCCATGGTCATGATGGTGTCACCTACCGTCACCTCAAGGAATCCCCTCCATCCTTCCTGTCTGTCCTTGCTACCCTGTACAATGTCCTCCTCTCCACTGGATTTTACCCTGACCTGTGGAAGACTTCCCGTGTCCTGCTGTTCCCTAAACCTAACAAAACCCCCTCTGCTACCTCTTCCTATCGTCCAATCTGCCTCACCTCCATGTTCAGTAAGGTCTTTGAGACCATCCTCTCTCGCCGTATTCACCGCCACCTTAACCAGCACCACCTCCTTCCTCTTACCCAATGTGGCTTCCAGCCTTCCTTCTCTGCCGACGACCAGCTCCTTAACCTTACCAATCTTCTTTCCCTCCAAGTTAACTCCCGTCGCTCTGCTATCTTTGTTTCCCTTGATCTCTAGAATGCCTATGACCATGTCTGGCATCCCGGGCTCCTCTTCAAACTCCAGACCTATGCTCTCCCCATCAACTTCGTCCGTCTCGTTGCTTCCTTCCTCTCCCATCGCCCCTCCTATGTGACTAACTCCCGTACTCTCTACCACTCTGCCGGCGTGCCCCAAGGTTCTGTCCTTTTCCCCCTCCTCTATCTCCTGTACACTGCTGATACACCCAAACCTCCCCCTCCTGTTCATCTTCTCCAGTTCGCTGATGACACTGCCTTCCTAGCCCTTTATCCTACCCTTCAACGGTCCCAATGTACCCTCCAAACCCACCTTGACCAATTCACCGCTTGGTGCAACCAGTGGTTCCTCCGTGTTAATCCCTCCAAGACCCAGGGGATCATCATAGGCCGTACCACCCACTCCTTCCGCCTCCATGATTTCTATCTCACCATTTATGGCTGTCCTATCCATCTCACTCCTACTCTCAAATACCTTGGCCTCACACTCGACCGCCACCTCACCTGGACTCCCCATCTCCTTACCATCCAAAACAAAGCTCACAACCGCCTCCACCTCCTGAAACTCCTGTCCGGCCGGACGTGGGGTCTGCATCCTTCCACCATCCTTCACACCTACAAATCCATGATCCGCCCCATCCTTTGTTATGCCAGCATCGTTTGGATTTCCGCCCCTCCCTGGTTCTATAAAGCCCTCCAAATCCTTGAACGCCATGCACTCCACCTCACCTTCCGCATCCGCCTTCTGTCCCCCACGTGCATCCTCTACGACCTCATCCCCTTCCCCCACCTTCTCCTTTTCCTTGAACTCATCCGCACACTATATATTGTCTGCTGCCTTGATCCCTCTCACCCCCTGGTGTCTCCCTTCCTCTCCACCCCCAACCAGTTGCTGCACCTTTACCATTGTGTCCCTCCCTCTCTCCATCTCCGCACCCTCCATCTCCTTTCCCAACACTACTTCCGCTGTCTACCCCTCACGGGTGATGAGCCCTGACATCTACCCTTCCTACCAACTCTAACCCCCTCTTCCTGCCTCCTCCTCAGGGCTCCCTCGCCTCCCCCTCCCTCCTTCTAAGCGGCTTTCCCCTTCTACTCCCCCTACATCTCTTGTGCCTCTTTTCAGTGTCTCTACACTCCCTCCTGCCCTGTCTTCCCTTTTCCTCTCCCGCCCCCATGTGTCTCCTGCCTCTTCGTGAACCCACGGTTGCCCCTCCTCTCCTCATCCCGGCGCTTCCCCAGCTGCCCCATGCTCTCCCCTCCTTTTCCATCCTCTCTGACCTTTCCCTCGGCTTGTCCCATCTGGTAGTTTTATTCTTCGCTGTGTGTGCTCCAAGTGGGTTTTAAGTGTGTAGTTTCGGAGTGTTTTTAATACTGTGGCCAACTTTTAACCTGTGCATGCCCATTCAGTGTCCTCTCTGTGTCGCCAACTGTGTTTTTTAACTTTCTGGTGATTTTTTTAACTGTCCCCCATGAACGTCTACATGTCAGTGTATTTGTACCTCCATTTTCTCCACTTACTCTGTTTTATGTTCCCCTTTTTTTTCTCCTTATGTATGTATCTTTTTATTCTTGCTTTAGTTGTCATGTCACTCGGCTGAAGAGCAGCGGATTGTGCCGCTGACAGCCCTCCCCTGCCCATGTGGGGCAGGGGAATGAAGTCACAATAAAGAAAAAAAAAACCTGGAGAGGCAGTTAACGCCGAGCGAGCCCACTGGTGTCATCGTAACCACCGTGTAATCGTCCACTGCCGCCAGCGTACTGGAGCCATCCTCGCAGGGCCTTTACTAGTCCTCGGACTCAGGTGACAGCAACGTGGACTCCGCGCCGCTCTTCACGAGACGCGCGGGGCTTGGCCTGGTGAACTTGTATGGTTACTACAGACAGTTTATGTTTGGAAGAATCTCTGATTTAGTTATTGGTAGGCTTGGAGGATCTGTCCTACCACACGAATGTGGTTTTGTAAATTTTGAAGGAAGATTTTAGTTTAAATAAAAACGCTATAACTCACACTCTGAGAGTTTCCTATCCGCAGACGGCGGATATATTACCAACAGTCCTCACTGGAGAGAGGAGTGGCACCACAATGTCTTTTCAGATGCGGCCCTGTTCTGCGTATAGAATCAAGATGGCCACATCCGTAATTGGATGCGCTGAGGAGAGCAAATATTGTCATAGGGATCCAACATCTTGTTTCATGGTACTGGATGCCATTAAGAACCCAACACTACATATCTGGTTCTCATAAACAGTGACTAGGACAGTAACCATCATACTTCTGACGAGTTAAGTACATTAGTTATGCCCTATCTTTGACGTCTCTGTCTCGTTATTCTTGCAGAGACTTTTTCAGATGAAATATTTCCAGTGCTGTTCTAATCTACGTAAGGTGTTTGAATGTTGCACTAAACAAGACGTTCTAAGGATCTCTCACACTGAAAATGAACAGTCACTAGTTGCAGAGTGACTTGCACGCATTTACTCGCCAACCCATACGATTTTGTTGAAAACGCATGAAGTGACATATCTACAGGGTTATTACAAATGATTGAAGCGATTTCACAGGTCTACAATTACTTTATTATTTGAGATATTTTCACAACGCTTTGCACACACATACAAAAACTCAAAAAGTTTTTTTAGGCATTCACAAATGTTCGATATGTGCCCCTTTAGTGATTCGGCAGACATCAAGCCGATAATCAACTTCCTCCCACACTCGGCGCAGCATGTCCCCATCAATGAGTTCGAAAGCATCGTTGATGCGAGCTCGCAGTTCTGGCACGTTTCTTGGTAGAGGAGGTTTAAACACTGAATCTTTCACATAACCCCACAAAAAGAAATCGCATAGGGTTAAGTCGGGAGAGCATGGAGGCCATGACATGAATTGCTGATCATGATCTCCACCACGACCGATCCATCAGTTTTCCAATCTCCTGTTTAAAAAAATGCCGAACATCATGATGGAAGTGCGGTGGAGCACCATCCTGTTGAAAGATGAAGTCGGCGCTGTCGGTCTCCAGTTGTGGCATGAGCCAATTTTCCAGCATCTCCAGATACACGTGTCCTGTAACGTTTTTTTCGCAGAAGAAAAAGGGGCCGTAAACTTTAAACCGTGAGATTGCACAAAACACGTTAACTTTTGGTGAATTGCGAATTTGCTGCACTAATGCGTGAGGATTCTCTACCGCCCAGATTCGCACATTGTGTCTGTTCACTTCACCATTAAGAAAAAATATTGCTTCATCACTGAAAACAAGTTTCGCACTGAACGCATACTCTTCCATGAGCTGTTGCAACCGCGCCGAAAATTCAAAGCGTTTGCCTTTGTCATCGGGTGTCAGGGCTTGTAGCAATTGTAAACGGTAAGATTTTCCAAACCGTTGGCTGTGGTACGTTTAGCTCCCTGCTTGCTTTATTCGTCGACTTCCGCGGGCTACGCGTGAAACTTGCCCGCACGCGTTCAACCATTTCTTCGCTCACTGCAGGCCGACCCGTTGATTTCCCCTTACAGAAGCATCCAGAAGCTTTAAACTGCGCATACCATCGCCGAATGGAGTTAGCAGTTGGTGGATCTTTGTTGAACTTTGGCCTGAAGTGTCGTTGCACTGTTATGACTAACTGATGTGAGTGCATTTCAAGCACGACATAACGCTTTCTCGGCTCCTGTCGCCATTTTGTCTCACTGCGCTCTCGAGCGCTCTGGCGGCAGAAACCTGAAGTGCGGCTTCAGCCGAACAAAACTTTATGAGTTTTTCTACGTATCTGTAGTGTGTCGTGACCATATGTCAATGAATGGAGCTACAGTGAATTTATGAAATCGCTTCAATCATTTGTAATAGCCCTGTTGTCAGTCATGCTCACTTCAACAAGATGCACAGTGGGGCGATCGCAATTGATCCTGCCTTACTTGGCAGTCTTTCTACTTTATATACAGAATAAGAATAATTTAGTTACAAAATGAAATTTTCACTCTGCACCGGTCCAAGACTGAAACTCTGTCCCTTTGTTTTTGTAGGGAAATGTTCTACCAACTGAGCTACCCAGCCATATCTCTCGACCTGTCTTCACAGATTTACTTCGAACAGCACACATCCCCTGCCTTCCAAACATCACAGAAGCTTTCCTGCAAGACTTGTCGGTCTCTAACTCCTCGAAGAAAAGATACTCCGGAGACACAGCATGGAGGATGGTACCAGAATGAAATTTTCACTCTGCAGTGGAGTGTGCGCTGATAATTGCTTCCCTTCATTGTGTTCTAATTGTTATGCACATCAGCGTATACACAATATGTTGCCCAAGGTGAGTTGTGAGGGAAATAGGTACTCTGAAAGATAATCTGAAACATGTTACACAAAGATAAATTAGATCCGATTGCGGTACCACAGTGACCCTGGGAATACAGTCTAACTGTAGGATCACACTCTGAACACCACACTATATGGTGCCTTCTTGCTTTAGACAAGTGTTTGCATCCTGGCACTGATTTGTACGTCACAGGTCTGGCGTTAGGAGTTGTTTACGTGATACCTTAAAAAGCACTATGCAAAAAGCACTTCGCCTTCATAGTAAGCTTTTGTCATTGCTGTAAAGGGAACAACACAATAAACGAAAACGTCTGGTCCTTGGGATCAGCCAGTCCACACTACTGTCGTGTGTGTTGCGTGCCGGTTCGTTCTCTTTCCACCAATTTGGATTCACGCTGTAGCCACTGATTGAACAGCTCCTTTGCCTGTTTGGCGGTTCTTCCGTCAGCGATGTTTCGCGCGCTGCTATCAGGTGATGCTGTCGACGTTCGGAGTGGTCACGACGCATGATGTGCCCGCGGGGAGTCTCTCAGTGGCTTGTCGTCGCCGGCGTTTTCTAGGGTCTCTGTGGGCGATTTTGAGTTTGACGTTTGCGTCGTTTCGGTACCCCAAGACGTGATCGCAGTTCGATATCTTAGGGTCTGATAAAAGGTTTTATTGTTAAACAAACTGCTGCGGACTTCGAAATTTCATCGAGAAACAGAATAACAATAAATAATTTCTAATAAAATGAGCACAGATATTTTTTAAAACAAGTTCTAAGAGGATACATAGCTTATCAGCCATGTGTTGCTCACCTGAGAAATACTTTTGGTTGTACACAATGATGATAATACAGAGACAATTAACAGTTTCTACCACTTTTGATGAGGTATACAGACTCTCAGAATGGTAACTGTGCTGTCTGAAAAGATGAGTGATAGGTATTTTGAGGTAAAAAGTTTTTCAGGATCTATTGCGAGGTAATGAAGCTGTGTTTACTGAACTGTAATATTTTGATTGTAGCTATGAGATGTTGTTTACGTGGAAATAAGTGGACGAAAACAGAGAAGTCAACTGCTATTTCAAGTGTATATTGAGACAAAGACAGCGAATATGGTTAATGTTGTACTAGGATAATGAGACGCATGTTGTGAGGCACATGGGATGATAGTTATCAGGTTTATGGAGCATGCTGTAAGAGAAAGAGGCAATGATTATGATGATTAATAAAGAGAGAGAGAGAGAGAGAGAGAGAGAGGGAGTGAGTAATGGTTAGGGCATAGGGACCCTGTTTCTTGTTAAAGTCAATTTTTGTTCCATGTTGATGCTTTTAATGTTTATAACAGTAAAAGTTGAGTTTTTGAAAAGATGACGCTGGGTGACAATAGTCAATGAAGTTAACATGACTTGAGACAACACAGTGATTTCCTTGATGTGTATAATTATCTGATACTAATTATGTTTCTGCAAAGATGTGGCTCAGTATTAATTGCTATTCTGTTCTGTGGCACGTTCTTCTAGTATATGGTACGTCATTTAACTTTATATGATTTGTCTTTGTGGTAGTGTATATTTTCAAGTTTACTGATGAATGACATTTTTCTCTTCTGTTTCGTATATAGCTACATGCACTCAAAATTTAACTTCTACTCAGATCTGTAGAATTAATCGTCCATTTCTTTGTCTGATAGATAAACTTTACATTTATATGAAACGATGGCAGAACAGTCTAGATGTTTGGAAAATTTTAAATTCTTGGGAAGGGAAGATGCAACTCATGACTCACAACGTGTAACATGAATAGACTGTACACTTGATAAGAGAAAGGAGACACGGGAAGTTTGTGGGACAGAAATTATGTTTTCCTTACTTTTTATATGGTGACTTTTTACTTTTCCCAGACCACACTGAAGCTACAAGCCATTAAAATCCTCTGTTGAATAGTGCTGTCGTTGCGAGTGTTCGCCGGTGTGTTTACAGCTCGACACATCGTTGCTGATAGAGTAGCTACTGGTTTGTAGCTGTAGCTGAGTTACGACTCAGTCACCATTTATATCAGTTTACAAGGAGTGTTCGGATGGTAGGTTGATTTGGGGAGAGGGAACCAAACAGTCCCATCGGATTAGGGAAGGATGGGGAAGGAAGTCGGCCGTGTCTTTTCGCCTGAAGCGATTTAGAGAAATCACGGAAAACCTAAATGAGGATGGCGGGACGCGGGCTTGAATCATCGTCCTCCCGAATGTGAGTCCCGTGTGGTAACTACAGTGACACATTTTGCAAGGAGATAAGCCCCAGAGAGCACACCGCCGGGAAGTATTGTTTTGCTTTGCATTGCTGCTAAGTGCTACAGTAACATCTGATTGTAATAACTAGATTAGTTGCTGTTTGATTGTGACCGAATTCCTACAAGCCAAACCGGATTTGGGCTTTTTACGTCCTCTATCTGGTTGTTTTCTCTAACTGTTTATCTGAGTACGTCCAGCGTACCATAATCACTTGATCTTGATTTGGTTATGAGACAACCGATCTTGTAGTGTGGAGTGATTCCTGTGCGTCTGAATTATGTTTCCGAGTGGACAATTTCGGTAGTGGAATCGTGTTTTGAAATGAGTTGTACCTAGGCCTAATTGAGTAACATCCGCACTATTTGATTCACTTCAAAGGATCTGGTATCGAAGAATTGTTCCGTCTTCTGCGGCGCTTTTTCCGTGTATTACCTACCGAAAGTAGTTATAGTAACCCTTGGTTAACCTGGGTGGTGTACCACCATAGTCAGACATTTAATCTAAGTCATTGCTTCGACCGTAGTTATTATTCTAGGTGTAGTCGCACTGAAGGGCGTTTACCCCACACCACATAACTGTTCTGATTGTTCGGGGGCACGAGATAGTACAAGCGGCCAGGCCGTCATCTTGAGCAGACTTGTGGCTCTAGGTGTGACTGTATTTCGCTGGCGCTTTGGAGTGTGAAATGTGCAGTTCTGTGTGTTCAGACTTAAGGGCGTTACTTAAGGAAAATTACCAATACCATCTTGGTGTTTGTTGTGTTCTTAACGAACCTAGCTATCGTATTTGAACAGTGCTTTAGTACAGTAGCCTGTCTTCTTGATTTCTCGGCAGGTTTCACTTAAGACTTCCTAGGCTTTCTTGGGTATTTCGGAAGTTATTCTACTATTACCAGATAAGTTATTCTTTTGTAATTTGTACGATGGTTATTATTGCAGATTTTAATTTGGCTGACTAGTTCTAAGGAACTCATTGCTAAGTTACGATGGCCACTTTGCATTTGTAATTTTGGAGGCTGTTGTTTAATTCTAGCCGAAAAAATAGTGTTTACTAGCATTAAGGCGTGTTGCACGGACTCATAATCTATGTATACTAACAGTTTTTCCTTTCTTTGTTAGCAACAAAGGAAATAACTTCAAAGAACGTGGGCTATCCAAGTCGTGAAGAAATGAGCATGTTTCATCAAAATATAAGAGGTATTAGAGATGTTAGTTAACTGCTTATAGATGTTGACTCTGGTATTATTGGTATATCAGAGCGACACTTAAATAATGTTACTGTTCAGAGGCTTCTTTTACCAGAATACAGATTAGTTGGCTGTTTCTCAAAGAGTTCTTTGCTGAGTATGGGAGTGTCAGTGTACGTAAAATACAATGTTCCGTTTGAATCCGTATATGTGTCAAAGCACTGCACAGAACAAATATTTGAAAGTTGTGGAGAACCAGTTGAATTTAATGAAACTAAACAGTTAGTTACATTTTTTTACAGGCCCCCAAATTCTGACTTCAGAACATTTCTGCTCAAGCTAGGGAGAGTTCTTGGTTCACTTTATATGAAGTACCAAACATTAGTGGTAATTGGTGACTTCAGTACTAATTTTTTATGCGATTGTGCAAGGAAGAGGATGTTGGAAGATCTCCTAAGTTCGTATAATCTTATGTAGATTGTATCTTTTCCAACTTTGGAGCAGGGGAACAGTAGCATAACCATAGACAATATTTTTGTTTATTTTTCATTACGAGATAGGACTTCTGTTAGTAAAAAGGGCGAATGGCCTTTCAGACCATGAAGCAGGAATTTTATTACTAAAAGGTTTTTGTAATAAAACACATCTTATATACGATTATAAACTATGTAGAAGAGCTAATCCAATATCAATAGGGAGTTTTTCTTAAACCTCATTAAGGAAAAAGAATGGCAGGAGGTTTATAGTGTCGCTAACGTAGATGACAAATATAACGCTTTCTCTAACACATTTCTCATGGTATCTGAGAGTTGGTTTCCATTAGAACGTGCTAAACAGGGTAATAGCAGCAGAAGGTAGCCTGGGTGACTGACTACTGGGATAAGGGTACCATGTAGAAGAAAGTGGAAACTATATCAAGCTGTTGGAAGTAGTCACAATCGAGGTACAGTAGCCCATTACAAATAGTACTTTAAGGTGCTTAAAAATGTTATGAAGGCAAGGATAGAATAAATAATTCACAGGATAAACTTAAAACCTTATAGTGAGTAGTGAAGGAAGTGTCTGGCCAACAACACAAGGTCCAGGATACAAAGTCAGTACTTAGTACGAAAGTTTCTGTTACTGAGAAGTCAGGTATATGTATAACATAAAACAAACACTTTCTGAACATAGCTGGCGAATAAAATAAAAACTGGATTTATAAAGGTAATCATATAAATCTCTTGGGACATGGCTTTCCGAGACTGATATCTAAAATATTTCTCCATAAGATTGACGACGGTGAGTCTGAGTCAATAATTAAATCACTGAAGACTAAGGTCTCTCTTGGATATGATCAAGCATCTTGCAGAATACTTAAGTACTTTGCTGCGCATGTTAGCCCTGCACTTAGCCATATTTGTAAACTTTCTTTAGGAATGGTCAGTGTCCTGACCGACTGAAGTACTCAGTAATAAAACGTCTTTATGAGAGGGGAGAAAGGGATAAAGTAGACAGTTTTACACCTATTTCTATCCCACCAGTGAAACGCGTTGTGGAGGTAAACAAACGGTGTCTGTTAACAGTAAACTTGTTGTTTCATTTAAAGATTGATAGTTTGGCTTTCGCACACATATTGCATTTTGCTAAAACTTTCTATATTCTTTTCTGCATGTTATTAAAGAAACAAGTGGTACAGAGCTTGTGGAAGTATTTTCTCGGACCAAAGTCAGGATAGCAGAGATATGTATACCAAAACAAGCTTATTTACAAAATCATCAGGTATGCATACTACCCAAAGAGATCCCCTGAGTGTACATCTTTTGAAAAAAGAAAAGTGAAGATGCAACTTGTGACCCACATGGTGTGACAAGGATAGGCAGTACACTTAATAAGAGAAAGGAGATACAGAAAGTAAATGTGACAGCAGTTATGATCTTTTCCTTACTTTTCAGTTTTGTATGGTGAGTTTTTACTTTTCAGCTTTACTCTTCTTTCCATGGCATAGGATGAGATTCCTTTATATATATTTTTTACTAATATGTGTGACATTGCACACTGTCTTCTCGTATTTACATATGATAGCATAGAAATCTGTAATTCTGTCAGAGACAGCAAACGACTTGGAAGAGCAGTTGAACGGAATGGACAGTGTCTTCAAAGGAGGGTATAAGATGAACATCAACAAAAGAAAAACGAGGATAATGGAATGTAGTCGAATTAAGTCGGGTGATGCTGAGGGAATTAGATTAGGAAATGAGACACTTAAAGTAGTAAAGGAGTTTTGCTATTTGGGGAGCAAAATAACTGATGGTGGTCTAAGTAGAGAGGATATAAAATGTAGACCGACAATGGCAAGGAAAGCGTTTCTGTAGAAGAGAAATTTGTTAACATCCGGCATAGATTTGTGTCAGGAAATCGTTTCTGAAAGTATTTGTATGGAGTGTAGCTATGTGTGGAAGTGAAACTTGGACGATAAATAGTTTTGATAAGAAAGAATAGAAGCTTTCGAAATTTTATGCTACAGAAGAATGCTGAAGATTAGATGGGTAGATCACATAACTAATGAGGAGGTATTGAATAGAATTGAGGAGAAGAGGAGCTTGTGCCACAACTTGACTAGAAGAAGGGATAGGTTGGTAGGACATGTCCTGAGACATTGAGGGATCACCAATTTAGTACTAGAGGGCAGCGTGGAGGGTAAAAATCGTAGAGGGAGACCAAGAGATGAATACACTAAGCAGATTCAGTAGGGTGTAGCCTGCAGTAGGTACT
The DNA here is from genome assembly GCF_023864275.1 of Schistocerca cancellata. Lineage (NCBI taxonomy): Eukaryota > Metazoa > Arthropoda > Insecta > Orthoptera > Acrididae > Schistocerca > Schistocerca cancellata. The sequence continues at coordinate 639,059,848 of NC_064631.1, read as the reverse complement.
GGGAGATGAAGAAGCTTGCACAGGATAGAGTAGCATGGAGAGCTGCATCAAAACAGTCTCAGGACTGAAGACCACAGCACATATGATGTTTTCCTTACTTTTCGGTTTTATATGGTGACTTTTTACTTTTCAGCTTTACTCTACTGTCCATGGCATAGGATGAGATTCTTTTATATATATATTTTTTTACTAAGATGTGTGACACATTCTACTCGTATTTACATATAATAACATGGTTTGCCTTAATTTATTTAAGGATTTTCTTCATAAAGCATATTTTCTGTGTCAATTTTATTATAGGTTGCAGCGCCGTGAGTGTAATAATTACGTTATGTGTAGTACTGTAGAAAGCTCTCATAACTCATTTGTGTGAGAAATCATGAAAAGTGTGTAAGGAGGAAACAAAGAGGGAAAGGTAAGAAAGTGCAAAGAAATATCTACTCATGTTTACAAAGACAAAGAGGAAATATGGTTGGGTAGGGCAAAGATGAGAAATGGCTAGGTAGGACAAAGATGGCAAATGGTTGCGTATGGCAATGGAGCTAAATAATATGCACTTAAGACAATGCATGGAATACTATATGATGGAAAGAAGTAAAGAGTACAGTAAACAGAGGTATATGTTGAAAGTATGATGAAATTATAGGCAAAATAATTAAAAGGTGCATGAATTAAAGGATGAAATATAATTAGATAGCTTGATAATTACTGACCATGTTAGGTATAATCATTGGTCGACGTTTGACTGACTGCATAAAGAATTCTTTGATGTGGAACTTGGTTACTCCCTAAACCACGTTTTCCCCAGTTGTATATTTATGTTCTCCTTATCTGTGTATGTGACCACTAACCTTATGTGATTGTTTCTTGTGTGTGATCACTATACTTATACCTCTCTTTCTACCTTACTCCCTATGCTTTTGTGTATTTCAGTGGTGGCCACACAAAGATATTTATTTGAATAGGTTTAGAATTTTCTGTAGGTCATTTTGTACCTATAATAATTGTTCTTTATTGTGCCTATTACTGTACACTGTTTCATTTGATTTACTTGTCTGACGTTTCTTTAATTCATTATTGTGAAACTATGATACTACATGCGCATTCCATATATACACTCCTGGAAATGGAAATAAGAACACCGTGAATTCATTGTCCCAGGAAGGGGAAACTTTATTGACACATTCCTGGGGTCAGATCTATCACATGATTACACTGACAGAACCACAGGCACATAGACACAGGCAACAGAGCATGCACAATGTCGGCACTAGTACAGTGTATATCCACCTTTCGCAGCAATGCAGGCTGCTATTCTCCCATGGAGACGATCGTAGATATGCTGGATGTAGTCCTGTGGAACGGCTTGCCATGCCATTTCCACCTGGCGCCTCAGTTGGACCAGCGTTCGTGCTAGACGTGCAGACCGCGTGAGACGACGCTTCATCCAGTCCCAAACATGCTCAATGGGGGACAGATCCGGAGATCTTGCTGGCCAGGGTAGTTGACTTACACCTTCTAGAGCACGTTGGGTGGCACGGGATACATGCGGACGTGCATTGTCCTGTTGGAACAGCAAGTTCCCTTGCCGGTCTAGGAATGGTAGAACGATGGGTTCGATGACGGTTTGGATGTACCGTGCACTATTCAGTGTCCCCTCGACGATCACCAGTGGTGTACGGCCAGTGTAGGAGATCGCTCCCCACACCATGATGCCGGGTGTTGGCCCTGTGTGCCTCGGTCGTATGCAGTCCTGATTGTGGCGCTCACCTGCACGGCGCCAAACACGCATACGACCATCATTGGCACCAAGGCAGAAGCGACTCTCATCGCTGAAGACGACACGTCTCCATTCGTCCCTCCATTCACGCCTGTCGCGACACCACTGGAGGCGGGCTGCATGATGTTGGGGCGTGAGCGGAAGACGGCCTAACGGTGTGCGGGACCGTAGCCCAGCTTCATGGAAACGGTTGCGAATGGTCCTCGCCGATACCCCAGGAGCAACAGTGTCCCTAATTTGCTGGGAAGTGGCGGTGCGGTCCCCTACGGCACTGCGTAGGATCCTACGGTCTTGGCGTGCATCCGTGCGTCGCTGCGGTCCGGTCCCAGGTCGACGGGCACGTGCACCTTCCGCCGACCACTGGCGACAACATCGATGTACTGTGGAGACCTCACGCCCCACGTGTTGAGCAATTCGGCGGTACGTCCACCCGGCCTCCCGCATGCCCACTATACGCCCTCGCTCAAAGTCCGTCAACTGCACATACGGTTCACGTCCACGCTGTCGCGGCATGCTACCAGTGTTAAAGACTGCGATGGAGCTCCGTATGCCACGGCAAACTGGCTGACACTGACGGCGGTGGTGCACAAATGCTGCGCAGCTAGCGCCATTCGACGGCCAACACCGCGGTTCCTGGTGTGTCCGCTGTGCCGTGCGTGTGATCATTGCTTGTACAGCCCCCTCGCAGTGTCCGGAGCAAGTATGGTGGCTCTGACACACCGGTGTCAATGTGTTCTTTTTTCCATTTCCAGGAGTGTACAACTGTACCTGTCTGAATATAGGTAATTGTATATTGTAAATGTAACAAACTGTAAATTCACCACAAGTGATAGAGACTTTCCAGGGCTTAAGAAATATGTGTCCTGATTATACACCGAAATATTCTGTCAGATGTCAGCATACGTCACTGGAAGAAGTTGCAACTGACTTTCATATGGAACTTTTCGATATTACAATATGGCTTTGGAGTTACCAATGGATCTACAGTCTGTTTCAAGCAGACACTACGACATTTTACTGTTTGTGCGTGTGTGGGGTTGTCAGCTGAGAACTGTGCTTAGTCTCACTGAGTTTGCTTCCACATAACATCCCACAATAGTGAATTTAATGCCACGAGCAAAAGACACTCTTCTACCTATTTTTCATCATGCAGATTAATACTGCCATATGTGACTGTTTCAGAAATGTAAGCCTTGTGTGTTATAGATGCTCCGACCTACTTCCTGTGTGCTACAGAAATAGTGTAAATCACCAATACTACTTCAGTACGAAATGTTACATATAAACCTTCAAAATCATTGTTCCTTTTTAAATCATTGTTCACTTTATGAAGTGTAGTATTGTTAGGACTAATGTTATGTGCAAAGATCATGCGAAGTATTACTTAGTCCTTTTGAATATGTATTTCATTCTAAAATCGTTGTCTTGGCTTGTCATTTCATAGGTGTAGCTACTCTCTCCACCTCACTGTTTATCGTTATGCATTAACACATGCAACAGTTATAATGTGTATAATCTAGCTTAGCTGCTGCCTGCTTGCTGTTTGCTGTTATGATTTCGAGAAATCTGCAATAATGTTGTGAAGACGTGAGGTAAGAGGAAATGTTAATTAGGGCCAGATAATTGTTTTACTTCTGTTGCATCTTTAATACAAAGTGCATTCAAATCAATTTCAGTTCAGTTCATATTAGGTTCTGTGAAGTTGGGCTGGATTTCATACAGAAACAAAATATAGAGAGGAACTTAAAACCTAATATGGGGGTCTCCATCGCTGTATCAGCTTCCTGCACTAAGACCACCTTCTGGAATCGTTACCATCGTGTGGCAGTGCTATCCAAGGCCTACTCCATGAGCAGGCCTGACCTGTCTAAACTGCTGCTGATAGTGTAACAGGCATGCCAGCCATTGCCAGTGCAGGCGCCTTTGTATATCAAACTATCACCAGCTGGGACACAGTCATCCATCAGGCATCTGACTCCGTCGCTGTATATGGTTCCTGCACAAAGTCCAACATGGCATGGAAGGGTTCCTCCAGGACAACTCCATCAGCAAGTCTCACTTTTGTCCAGGGTGTAGCAGTTGGATTCTCAAGTGCAGCAGCCAACAACCACCATCTCCAGCACAGGCACTGTCGGGCCTGATACCAACATTCACTAGGCTGCTAGCTGTGTCACTACATCTGCTGCCTGTACTATGTCCAACAGGCTTCATGTCATCGCCTGGCAGGGCTATCCAAGGCCAGCGAGTCTGACAAATGTCCAGAGCACAGCAGGTGGAGCCCACGGCACAGCAGGCAACTGGCACAACCACAAGTGTATACACACCATGTGTCACATATCATCTACTGGGATGCAGCTGCACATCGATGTACAAGCCTCCTGAACTAAGTCCATGATTCAGACTTGGTGACGTGGCGTGGCAGAAATATCCCAGGTCCACTCCATCAGCGAACCTCACTCCTGTCCAAGGTACAGTAGATAAAATCCGAAGCGTGGCAGCGACCTATCAGTACCGTCATTGCAGGCACCACTATATCTCACACCATCTCGTGCTGAGACACTGTTGTCTACCAGGCATTTGGTTAAAGCTTTATATCTGGTTGCTACACTATGTCCAGCTACTGGACTTGGTGCCATGGCATGACAAGGCTATCCGAGACCCACAGCATCAGCAAGTTCGTATCCTGTCCAGGGATCGCAGGTAGAAACCATGCATCACTGCTGCATACCACCACAGCCAGTGCAGAAGCCACTATGCTTCACACCATCATCCACCATGATGTAGCTGCCCAAAATGCAGTTGGTTCTGTCACTGTATATGCCTCTTGAATGGAGTAAACCTTCCGGACGTTGTGCTAGGCTCACTCCATCAGCAAGCCTGACTCCTATCCAGGTTACAGCAGGTGGACTCCCAGACACGTTAGCTGCTTACCACCACTGCGCTGCCACGCCTCACACCATCGCTTTCCAGGATGCAGTGGTCTACCAGACACCCGGCTGCATTCCTCTATGAGCTTCAAGCATTAAGTCTACTTTTAAGGATTGGTGCCATAGTGTGCAAGTGCTATTAGAGGTCCAATCTGTCAGCAAGATTGGCTCCTGTCCATAGTATAGCAGGTGGAGTCCGAGGCCTGGAAGCAGCCCACCTGCACCACCAGTGCAATCGCCGCCACACCACATACCATCTCCCAACAGGAGGCAGCTGTCCACCAGTCAGCTGGCTGCTTGGTTGTATCTGTTTCCAGCACTTAGTCAACCTTACACACTTGTTCCCAGCATGTAGCAAGGCTGTCCCAGGTCCACTTCATCAGTGAACCTAACTTTAGTCCCAAGTTGACTTTAGAGTGCCTGGCACAGTATCGTGTGTACCACTGCCAGTGCAAGTGTCACTCCAACACCCCCAGGGATGCAGGTATCCACCTAGCAGCTGGATTTGTCGCTGCATCCGCTTTGTGCGCTAAGTCCACCTCCTGGATTTGGTATCATGGTCTATCAGAGGCTACCTGAGGCTCACTCCATCAGTGAGTCTTACTCCTGCACCACACACAGCAGGTGGCGTCGCGGACATGGCAGATAACTACCACAACCACCAGCACAGGCGCAGCTGTGCCACAAACAATCTATATCTGCGATGCAGCTGTCCACCAGTTCCTCTCTCTATCTGATGCTTGTACTACATGGCAGGGCACTCCCTGGCCCATTCCATCAGAAAGAGTAATCCCTTTCCTGGTGCATTTCCAAGCATGGCAGCAGTATAGCAGAACTGCCAGTGCCATCACTGCTGCATCTCACACCATCACACAATGGGTCACAGCTGAGCTGTCAATGGGACAGCTGTCTGTGTCACTAACATTTCTTACAGCAGCATGTCGACCATCCAGACTTAAGTCCTTGGTGTATAAAGGCTAACCCAGGACAACTCCTTAAGTGAGTCTAACCTTTGTCCAAAGTACAACCAGTGGAGTGACAGGCATCGAAACCACATACCACCACCTCTGAAGCAGGTGCTACCACACGTCACACATGGATGCCGCTGTCTATCAGACAGCTGGCTCCATCGCTGTATCGGCTTCCTGCACTAAATCCACCTTCCAGACCTGGTGCTGTGGTATGGTATACCTCCATCAAAGAGCCTAATTCTTATCCAGGGTACAGCAGGTAGAGCCCAAAGCACAGATATGCTTACCACCACTTCCAGAACTGGTGCCACTGCACCTCACATCGCCACGCAGTTCACAGCTCGCTATCAGGCTGCTGCCTTTGTCACTGTATCTGTTTCATGCGCTAAGTTCACCTTCCAGATAATGTTATGGTGTGGCAGGGCTATTCCAGGCCCACTCCATCAGTGACCCACACTTCTGTTCAGGGTACAGCAGTGCATTTGCCGTTGTGCTGCAGACCATTAGTGATGATGATGATGATGATGATGTTTGGTTTGTGGGTCGCTCAACTGCGCGGTTATCAGCGCCCATACAATTCTCCAACCTTTGCTCAGCCCAGTCTCACCACTTTACATGAATGATGATGAAATGATGAGGACAACACAAACAACCAGTCATCTCGAGGCAGGTGAAAATCCCTGATCCCACTGGGAATCTAACCCGGGACCCCATGCTCGGGAAGCGAGAACGCGACCGCGTGACCACGAGCTGTGGACTGCAGACTATTAGTCTCTGATATGCATCTGTCAACCAGATAGCTGCCTCTGTACTATTATCTGGTTCCTGCACTATGTCCACCATCCAGACTTGTTGCCATGGCATAGCAGGGCACTCACAGGACCCCTCCACCAACCATCCTGAAAACTATCCAGGGTACAGCAGATGAAGTCCCAGGCATGGCAGAAGGCTACCACCAACATCAGTAGAGGCAGGGCTGCGCTGCACACTATCTCCTGCAGGGAAGCAACTTCCCACCAGGCAGCTGTTGCTCTCTATACCAAGTCCACGTTCTGAATTTTTCCCATAGTATGGCAGAGCTATCCCAGGCCCACTCCATCGACGAGCCTGACTATTTTCCACTGTTCACCAGGTGCAATTTCAGGAATGGCAACCACCTACCACCACCGCTAGTGCAGGTGCCGATGCACGTCGCACCACCATCCACCAGAGCACTGCTATCCACAGCAGTGCAGCTGGATGCCTCACATTATCTGTGTCCTGCACAAAGTCTACATTATGGACTTGGTGCCATGGCATCACCAGGCTATCCCAGGGCCACTCCATAAGTGAGCCTGAATCCTGTCCAGCATACAGCAAGTGGAGTTGCAGGAACGTCAGCTTCCTACCAACATTGCCAGTGCAACCACCACTGTGCCCACCATCACTCACCATGACGCTACTATCCACGATGGAGCTGGCTCCATCGCCGTTTCTGCTTTCTTCACTAACCATCTTCCAGAATCAGTGCCATGCCCATTACAAGCCTGGATCCTATCTGAGACGTGGCGGGACCGGCCCCAGTAGTATCTCTGACATGAGTACGATCGATTTCCTTGTACAGAGGTTTGTGCTTAAGTACGATCGATTTTTCTTGGGGCGATAGTCAACAGGCGGCGTTTGAGGCCATAAAATTTTCCATTGCTAATCCGCCGGTCTTGGCTATCCCGGACTTTAATGCCAGCTTTGTCCTTCAAACTGACGCCTGTCATGGCGGGATAGCAGCAGTCTTACTGCAGGAATCCGAGGGAGAGAGACGCCCTTTGGCGTTCGCATCTCGTCGTTTATCAGGAGCCGAGCTTAACTATTCGGTGTACGAGTGCGAAGCGTTGGCCGTTTTATTTGCCCTGGAGAAGTTTAACATCTACCTGGAACATGAAAAATTCCTGCCAGAGACAGACAATTAGGCCCTAATAAAAGACATCATATTTACGCCAGTGACTGTAACACTTCCTTTATTTCAAGGTCGCAATTTCGGCGTTAGGCCATATCAAGTGCAGATTTTTGTGGTTTTATGCCATGTCAACTTAAAATGAGCTGACACATTTATACGCTGTTGTCAGCTCGTGTCAGCTCATTTTAAGTTGACTTGGCGTACAGCCACAAAAATCTGCAATTGATAATGACCTAAGGCGGAAATTGCAACAGGAAATAAAGTGTTACAGCCACTGGCGTAAATATGATGACTTTTATAAAGTTATACTTGACTGTGAATCCCAGGTATAAAAAGTTAATCATGCCCTGAGTTGGGTGCTGGCCAGGCCTAGAAAGACCGAACGCATTGCCCGTTGGGCGGTCCGCATTTCCGCCTATCGACTGGAAGTCAAGCACATTCCGAGTTGAGAGAACTCCGGGGCTGATGCTCTCAGCCGCGTGTTTTCGGAAGGAAGTGAAAATCCTAGTGACCCTGGGGAGGGCATCTCGTCCAGTAATGTTGTGTTGGCAGAGCTGCCGGGCCTCTTCGCTGATTTAAGGGTGAAACAGGCTCAGGACATCTTGTGGGGCGTTATTAGAGAAAAATTGATTGCTGGGCAAACCATGAAAGATTATTGCCTTAAGGAGAGTGTCCTGTGCAAACAGCCCTGCTCGGGTCCCGACTGCAAAATTTGTTTGCCTGCTGAATTTGTCCCGCTCCTATTCAGATATTTCCATGATTCGGTAGTTGGCGGACACCTTGGTCTACTTAAGACCTTGGCCAAGGTCCGTAGAAATTCTATTGGCCATCGTTATATAGAGACATCCGACGTCTTGTAGCAGCACAATGTCACATATGTAAGAAGGCTAAGCCCGTTTCCGGGGCCCAGAAAGGACTCCTCCAGTCCTGTAGGGAAAAATACGCTTTAGACAAGGTATTCATGGATTATATTGGTCCTTTGCCTCGTGCTAAGCAGGGCCATAGGTATATCCTATTAATAGTCGATGCTTTCACTAGATTTTGTTGGTTGTGCCCGACACGAGGGGTCACGGCGGACATTACCATTCAGCAATGTCCGTATGATGTCATGGTTTGGTCCACCCAAGGTATTTGTCATTGACAATTCCCCTGCCTTTTTTTAAAAAAAAAATCTTTATTTACTCAACAATAATATTTATACATCCAACCCACCTCCTTATTTAATTAGTGGGTCTTACTTGCTACTGTTAGTTACAATTAGCAGCTAATTACAATATATGTTAAGTTGTGAGCTACAGCTATATCTAATTTGAATGGGCAGCTATACGGTCAATTATTTATTTTAACTTCTAAGTTTTTAACTAAACCTACATTCTACTTCCTGCAGCGTCACAGAAGTGTCAGCAATGTACAAACCTACTTTATTGCCTTGCCCATCGAGCTAATCCCGATGGGCGTGCCCCTGACACTGGGCAGGCCAGGATGTTAATCGCTGCAGGTTTCTAAATCTAGATTTCTAGTCTAATTCCTACTAACTAATTCTAACCTACGTCATTTCCAGTGTAATGTCAATTCCGGGTTGTTCTTATTCCCCACCCCCCCTGTTCCCGCGCGTGGCGGATTCCAGACTAAAGGGTCGGCCTATCCACGCACAGGCGGAATGGGAGTAGGGCGTATTAGTCATAATTTGTGCTATTTAGTCTTGTTCCCTCATGTATTCTCTCAACACCTTCTGTGATACCTCGTTGGCAAGTCTATTTATTATTTGGAAGGTGTCTTCTTGTCTTATTAGGTTGTAAGTGTCATGGTCGGGTAGTTGGTCTCGTAGCGTAGAGGCAACATCATTGAAGATAGGGCACTCGTAAATCACATGATCGGGAGTGCCCTCCGGTTCACCACATTCACACGCGGGTGTGGCCCTTTTCCCAAACCGGCATAAGTATGCCGGGTAAGGTCCATGTCCAGTGAGAAAATGGATTAGCCCTCTGGTAGGTTCGAAGTATTTCATTTTTAGCCGTTCCCTAATGCTTGGTAACAACTCATGTGTCCTGCACCCTGTTTCATCAGCATCCCACAGTTCTTGCCATAATTGTACTCCTCTTTGCCGAATCTCACCCTTGTCCCCAGCCCCAATACCTAAGATTTCCTCTATTTTTGTTATATTTCCCTTTTTACTCCAGAACCATGCAGCTTGCTCCCTGATTTTGATGTCCAGGGGGCAAAGTCCCATTATGACTATTAGTGCTCCTCCAGGTGTTGTTCGATAAGCACCTACCGATCTAAGAATCATGTTCCTTTGAACCCTTCTCACTGTCATGGCGGGCACCCCCCTCGTGAGCCTGTGTGCCCAGACTCCCGAGCCGTAACCCACTATCGATGTTAATATACTGTTATGATAAAGTTTTATAAGGTGTGGTGGAAGATGAAATCTTCTGTGTCCTATGGATATGAGGTTATTCAGTGTTTGGAGAGCTTTCTGGGTTACGGTTTCGATGTGTTTCCCGAAATTCCACTTCTCATCAATGATGATGCCCAAGTATCGTGCGTCACGTCTCCGAAGAACCGGCGAGCGGTTGATTCGTACGGTCGGATTACGTATTAATTGTCCCTTCAATAGTAAGTAGGTGGACTTACTTGGCGACACCGTCATTTTGGTGTTTTGGCACCATAGCTGTAGTTTGTTTAAGGCACTCTCTATTTTAGGTTCAATGTCTTCGCGGCTTCGGCCGCCGACCAGCAGGAGGAGGTCATCTGCATAGGCTATCACCTCTAGCACTTCTTCACTTTGTTGTAGGGTGTCTAATAAAGGCTCCATATGGATGTCCTAGAACAGGGGCCCTAGCACGGAACCCTGAGGACAACCCTTTGTTATAACTTTTCCAATTCTCTTGCTAGAGGATGATAGCCAGACCTTCCGTTCTTCACAATAGCTCCTCAGACAACCATATAGCGGCCCTGGACACTCCTTCTCCCGCAAGTAGGAGAAGAGCGAAGGCCACCACAGGTTGTCGAAGGCGCCACTGATGTCAACCATAATGCCCACCACGTACTTATGTGGGGTAGAGCCACAGACCTCAGCAGCCAGGGCGATTGCATCAGATGTCGATCGCCATGGCCTGAAGCCGAATTGCCTGTCGCTCACCCCACGCAGCACTCTATGTGCAGCCAGTCTGTCAGCTAGTAACTTTTCTAATATTTTCCCTAGTATGTTCATTAAACAAATTGGTCTATAAGATTTTACGTTTGTAGGATCTTTATCTAACCCTTTCCGAATAATGACTACGTTTGCTGACTTCCATACCCTTGGAATTTTTTGCTGTATCAGACACTCATTGTATAAGTGAGTGAGTGGTGCAGTTAGCTGGGGAGCCAGGAACTGCACCACCTCAGCTACAATGCCGTCTGGCCCGGGAGCTTTTCCCCTTTTAAGTGCTTTTATGTGGGCAGCCACCTCTTCCTCCGAGACAGGGTAGACTGCCGTATTGTTGGTGTATTCATTAAAGTTGTCTCGTCTTAGTTGTTGTTGCTGGTCAGATTCCCCATCCGCGCTATCATCAGGCAGCAGGGACCGGAGGAGGACCTCAGCAGTTTCCTGCCAGGACTCCGTCATCCTGTCCCCGTGCCTGACTGTTGATAATTCCAGTGGAGAGCGGATCTTATCTCGTACTAGTTTGTACGGTGTACCCCAGGGGTCCAATGCCAATTGGCTCTGGACGAAATTTTCCCAGCTTTGTATCCTAACAGCCTGGAGTTCTTTCTGAAAACGAAGTTTAGCCTCCCGATATTGCATCAGCCATCTTTGTCGTTCCGGTCAGACGACACTGCGCTGGTAATACCTCCTCAACCTTCTAAGAGACCGGCGCATATTCTCTAGTTCGGGCGACCATGGTGATGGAGAGGCTGCAATGGCCTTCCTCCTGGTCGGTACGGCAGCTTTCACCGCGCTAGTTATAGCATTGGTCAGTTCTTCTGCTCGGTTGTTTGTCTATGTCAAGGTCTGCTCCACCCTCTGGCAAGGCAGGAATGACGCACTCCCTGGCTAGTCGTTCCCAATCGCCCTTCTGTAATTAAACTGCATCTCCCACCCCATGGCCCAGCAAGACTCTCTTCCACCTACAATGAATGTAATTAGGTTATGGTCACTTGTAGTGGCGTTTTCCTCTACTTTCCACTCTTGTATTGTGTTAATTGCATTGGGGGTGGCTAAAGTTATATCAATATTCGTGCCTGGTTCTCCTCCCGCCGCATAGGTTGGAGGATTACCAGGTTTGTTACCTATCACTAGTTGTGATGCCATGATATAATCCTCTACTTTTTCTCCATTGGTGTCCCTTGTGCCGCTGTGCCACAGGGGGGATTTTGCATTGATATCAGCCGTGATTATCATTCTTCGTCCCTGCAGTGCCGTGGTTACTGTTGCCAGATGGTCAAGATGCATTTCAATATTATCTCCGTACTGAAAGTACATGTTAATTAGTATGATTGTTTCACTGGGAGATAGCAACTCCACGACATTGCAGTGACTATTAGTGATCTGTGATAGTATAGTCACTTTCAGGGCTTTGTTCGTGATAATTATTGCCGCTTTCGGATTATCTCCTTGGCTGATTACCTGCCATGTCACGGCTGTAAATGTAATTTTTCCATCCAGGGAGTACGGCTCTTGTGGACAGAGCTCATCCAGCCTCCTCTCCTCCACTTCCCTTCGCAGCTCCTGCATTACAAGTCGACTGTTGTGTGTGTTATGTTGGCCAATGGTAATTTTTGTCATCTACGGAAAGTATGTATGTATGTGGTCTTCTGGCCAAGTCTTGTTCCAGTCATACGTAATACGTCCATTAGCCAGAACTGACTGTTCGTAAATGTCGTTTAGGTCAAACTTTTCTCCTCGTCGCTCGAAAACTTTCTTTAGTAAGACTCGCAGGGCTCCGAAGTCAGTGGGGAGATTCACTGACTTTAGCTGTATTCTGTCTACAGCCTCCATTACCGAGAAGGTGACTCTTCTTCCATATTCGTGCCCTACGCGGACCACATGTCGTAAGGCAGTGGTCAAGGTAGCCGGCTGCTCCAATCTCGCCAGTTGCATGGTGAACTCTAAGTTCGGATGTATCCGAACCGGATCTATTGGCGGTAGTCTTACCACTGGGGTGTCTACCGAGCTTGTTATTGTGCTCTCTTGCACAGGCTTTTGTTCTTTTTGGTTACTTTCATTTGCTGAGACCTCAGGCACAGGATGCTTTTGCCGTTGCTGGTGTTTGGTCGGCTTTACTTCCCTGCTAAGAGAGGAGGGAGTAGCCATAGGGATGGTTTCTGTCTGGATACATTTATCTATTTTTGGTGGATCTGTTTGGATGCTTTTATCAGCTGTTTCTGGTATCGGATCCCTCGAAAGAGACTTTATGAATTTTTTTAATCTGCTTGCCCTAATGGCACCCCTCCTCCTACTGCTAGGGGATTTTCGCTTTGGCATCCTGTTCTGTTTTACGTACTCAGCCATAGTCCGTTCTAGATATGAGTCTTTGCTCTAGCATGCGGTACGTAGGGCAATTTCGTCCTGAGGTTCCGCAGCTTTTCTTCCCACGTCTTTTGCAGGGAATGCACACGCTTGCAGCTTTACATTCTTTACGTGTGTGACCATCTTCGCCGCACCTGGAGCAAGCCGACCCCCTGGTGCAGTGCCTTAGAATGTGGTCCAGGTCTCCGCAATTGTGGCAACGAGGTACCACAAGGTAATCCCTAATATTGATGGCATGGAAGCCAACATACAGTCTGCCCATTGTTATAATTTGTTTACTTCAAAGAGATTTAGGGGATTTTGCTTCGGGCAAGGCATCAGACATATTACAACCACCCCTTATTACCCCAAAGCCTCGTTCGCGGAGCGGGTGAATCGCAGTTTGAAATCGGACCTTATAATATATCACGCGAATGCACTGGGCAAATGGGACTCGACACTGTCTTGGTTAAATCAGGCCTTCAATTCGGCCAAGCATGAAGCCACTCGCGCATCTCGTGTGGAGCTAATGTACACTTGCGAGCTGAATAGCCCGTTATCTAACTTATGGGAGATTAATCACCTACTGCCTAGCTCCATAACACCCGAGACCATACGCGAGAATTGGAGGCGTGAAAGGAATAATACCCAGATCGCGCATAACCGACAGGCAGCGCGTTATAACACAGAGAGGAGACCCTTTACTAGCAAGGTGGGGGACCCCCGTGTACGTTAAAGCTCTAGTGGGCGGCCTCGCCAAGGTAGCTAGTCGCAAGCTGACACCGTGTTTCAGGGGACCTTGCCGGATAATCAAGGTTTTGAGCCTGGTAATTTAGAGGCTAAAGAGACATTCTCAGGCAAGCGTTTCCGGGTTCACCTGATCTCTCCCTCTGTTCGGTTCATGGTTCCTTCCGTGTCTGTTCTGCTAGAAAACAGTCTGGGCGGAGGGAGGGGGGTATGTTCGTGTTTTGGGGGGGGGTGGGGGGTGGGGGAGATTGAGCCGTGGTGGGACCGGCCCCAGTAGTATCTCTGACATGAGTTCAATCGATTCCCTAGTACAGAGGTTTGTCTTCCGGCTTAGGCCTGCTAGGGATATAAGCGAGTGCCGACCTCGAGTAAAGGGTAACAACGCTTTGAGAACAGAAGGCGGCGGTGCGCGAGTCGGCGATTGGCTGGCGGGCAGAAGCGAAGACGGCGTGCCTGAGGCTGTGCGACGGTTATCACGTGGTTATACTGGAGGCAGCGGGAGTTGGCCGGCGCTGAGATATTCTCCGGCAACCTCGTGAGTTGTGGATGTGCCCCCTTCCTTGGAGGGACACGCTGTTAAGGTTTTGCGAAGTGATGGTCTGACATCTTCGCAAAATCGCCCCAGCATCAAGAGACCCAGTTAAGTACTCTAATTACTAAGAGCGCTTAGTCAACTGTGATTGTGATCGCTCTTGGTACAGTAAGACGTTGCCGGACGCGTGATGTTATGTGTGTTCGATTTCATTTGATGCCTCTTACTAAGGGTGTGCTCTGATTCCGCATAATATTGATGTATTTGTAGAATGTTAGTTCATTAGCTATTATTGGCAAGTGTTTAATTTGCTTACGATATCGGTTAATCCACGTCAATATGTCCTCTGCGGGCAATCTAAGTTTTTATTTCTAAAGGTTACCGTGTTGAGCTTTGCAAGCTCACTTAAGATGGTCAATATGGGTGTCATTAAGTTCTAGTGAGTGTCAGTTCTCATGAGCCAGTTCATTTCCCACTCTTAGCGTTTGTTTATCAGGTACTGTTTCACTTAAAGAAAGGACTTGCGAGTGAAATTAGTTGTTGTTTAGCCTTGATTGTATAGTGTTAATTTACTATTCAATCTTAAATGTTAAAGTTAAGAAAAGTTTTTGGCCTCCTGTTGTCGGGTGTGGTCTGTTTTTCA
The DNA here is from genome assembly GCF_023864275.1 of Schistocerca cancellata. Lineage (NCBI taxonomy): Eukaryota > Metazoa > Arthropoda > Insecta > Orthoptera > Acrididae > Schistocerca > Schistocerca cancellata. The sequence goes on along the minus strand of NC_064631.1, from coordinate 639,044,821 downwards.
GTGAGCTGAGGCGGAGGGAACCGAAGCGCAGAGCTTAGCCTTAGACTACAAGTCTGGCTTACGGGCGGTGGACTTCGCCTGAGCTCGTCTCTTCCTCTTCGGCAGCGTCTGCTGGGTTCACATTTCGGTGGGCTACTCGATGTGGGGTTGCAAACGGAGCCACGTCTTGGTTCGAAGTTACGTATTGCTTCCCTGGGTCGGTTCGAATGTTCATAGTTAAACTTTGGCCCTACAAGCTTGGCCCTTACTTCTGTTGTTAAACGCTTATGATTGTACAAAGATGTAACTTTCTATGCCCTAAAAGCCCATCTTACAAGCCAATGGCCATTGGAATAATTTTGTGGTTCGCTCTGCAAGGTTCTCCAGTCTAGTAATTTGCAAGATTCCCCACGTTACGTTTTAATAAATATGTTCTAAGTATTCATGTTAAAATTGAGGCTGTGTGTCCACTGTTATTTTACATGTAATGTTAAAGTATTTGAATTAAAAGGACCTTAAATAACTAGAGTTGTTTTGTTAAAGTTATGGTCAAATTCAGCCTTAGTGGCTTCTACCAATTTTTATATAAGATCGTTGCTAATGGTTTATTAGTTATTAATGATTTTATGCAACGAGACAGTTTCTTAAATATTTTGCCTGAGTGGCGTTTCTCAATGTTTGTGGGACATCGTTGGCTAATGATTTATTAACTTTTTATGTAATGAGTGTTTCGTAAATTATCTTGCCTGAGTGGCGTCTCTCAATTTTTATGTGAGATTGTTTTTGGTAGTTAATAACACATTGGAATTGAAATGTTCACTTTATTGGGTCAGCCCTTCCACTCCCTTTAGATTTAAAGGTTAAACCAAGCAGGTGTTAAGTAAAAACTTACAACTATCTAGTTTACACCAGGTGAAGTCACAGGTATAGAAGTTGCTTACTATCACTGCCAGTACAGGTGCCACTGTGCCTTACCTGATCACCCACTGGGATGCAGTTGTCCACCAGGCAGCTGGCACTGTCGCTGTGTACGCTGCATGTACTAAGTGCACTGGACTTGTTGCCATGGCATGGGAGGGCATTCCCAGGTCCACTCCATCAGCCACCCTGACTGTTATAAAGTGTACAGCAGGTGGAACCCCAAGCATGGAAGCTGCTTACCACAACCGCCAGTTCAGGGGCCATCATATGGTTCAAAATGGTTCTAAGCACTATGGGACTTAACATCTGTGGTCATCAGTCCCCTAGAACTTAGAACTACTTAAACCTAACTAACCTAAGGACATCACACACATCCATGCCCGAGGCAGGATTCGAACCTGCGACCGTAATGGTCACGCGGTTCCAGACTGAAGCGCCTAGAACCGCACGGCCATACCGGCTGGCTGGGCCATCATACTTCACACCATCAGCCACCAGGATGCAGCTGTCTAAGAGATGGTTGGCTCTGTCACTGTATCTGCTGCCTGCACTAATTCCACCCAACTTCATACCAAAGTGTTTCAAGGCTCTCTCAAACCAACTCCGTCAGTGTGACTAACTCCTGCCTGGGTTGTAACAGGTGGTGTCCCAGGCATGTAGCTGTCTGCCACCAAAGCCAGCGCAGGCACTGTTGCACCTTATACCACCACCTGCTGTCACCCAGACAGCTGGGTCCATCACTGTATCATTCCCTGCACTAAGTTCAGCCTCCACTGTATGGCAGGGCAATCTAGGGCCCTCTCCATCAGCAAATCTGCTATGCATTGTACAGCAAGTGGGGTCGCAGTCAAAGCTGTTACACACTGCAACTGTCATTGCAGGCACCGCTACTCCTCATAACCTCAGCGAATGGGACCCACCTGACCATCACACAGCTGGATCTATCGCTATATCAGTTTCCTGTGTTAAGACCACACTCCAGACTTGATGTCATGGTGTGGCAGGACTCTGAAGTGCCCACACCATTGGAGAGTCATAGTCATGTTTGGGGTATAAAAGATGAAGTCTCAGGCACAGATAACTCCTACCACCAAACCCAGTGCACGCACCATCGCACTTCACACCTGTCCAACAGGCAGCTGGCTCCATGACTGTATCTGCTTCCTGCACTAATTCCTCCTTGCAGCCTTGGTGCGATGGTGCTGCAGGGCTATCCCAGGATCACTTCGTCAGTGAGCCTACTACTGTGGAGGGTACAGCGGGCATAGTCCCTGGCACGGCATCTGCCTACCACCACCGCCTCTACAGACTCAGTGGCGCCTCACACCATCACTCACTGGGATGCAGCTATTAATCAGGCAGGTACTGCAGGAATTCTGGTCGCTTTCGCTAGCCTGTGACGCCGAGAGATCGTGGCTTGACTTGCGTATCTGTGTCATCTGTGACACACAAGGTACTAGCATCAGCAACCTTGAGTGCACGTGTCATTGCCACCCGTCAGAGCTGTAGCTGTTCCGTCGCCAGCCACACTGTCTTCACTATGTGCTGAGAGGGGCGTGGCCGCTACCCTGAATTGGCCTAATGCAAATGTCTGAGTGAAATAAAGTGTTTGCTGGCCGTTGTGGCCGAGCGGTTCTAGGCGCTTCAGTCCGGAATCGCGCTGCTGCTACGGTCGCAGGTTCGAATCCTGCCTCGGGCATGAATGTATGTGATATCCTTAGGTTGGTTAGGTTTAAGTAGTTCTAAGTCTAGGGGACTGGTGACCAGATGTTAAGTCCCATAGAGCTTAGAGCCATTTGAACCATTTTTTGAAATAAAGTGTTTGTTCTGATAGCTGCGATTCTCTTGGCCACCTTCGACCACCAAGCCCATCACAACACTCTATCGCCACCATCCTGCACTGAAGTCGTCACACCACCTTCGGGGTTGGCTGCGGTTGGTGTCTGAAGTGAGATTTGTACCCACATCCATAAAACATATGTCAAATATAGTTTACACAATTTAGCCAAATATAAAGACGTGCTGTACTAAATGCAAGGTTGGCAGTTACGAAAGAAATTAATAATATTTGTGCGCTTCTGGGTGGTGGCGTAATCATTAATTTGCAGTGTTCATGTGGTAACACGTGAGTGGCCCTGTGTAGACTCCACAGGCATTCACGGCGTTGTCAGTGGAAGGAGACTATTTCATCTTCAGTCGCTATGCAGCAATGCCAAGTAAATACTTTTCTTCTACAATTGAAAGGAGCTGTATGGAGTTACATATGAGTCTAATCTTGTTCACAATGTAAGATTTTGGTTCGTGCCACGTAGAGGCCTATAGAAGATTACCTCAATCAGAGGCTTGTAATGAGATGGGCAGAAGCTCGTCTCTCCTGAAGTATCGTCAGGGAAGAACATCACAGATGTGCATGAGAAACAGTACGTTTCCAGGCACTATTATTAATGGAAGTGTGCCGCAATGAATCTAGTGGGATGAAACTATATACTCTTTTTACCACTAGAGTACCCAACACAGATTGCACGCTGTTCACGCTTCATGCAGGCGACGTTGTGTGCTCATTTGGAGAGTCAATGACATTTTAACTGACTGATACAAGACGTGATTAATCACATAATCACCTAGGACCTTAAGCTTTAAACACAAACAAAAGCTAAGGCATTGTCATCAGAAGGGGGAAAACCCTGGCCAACACACTGTCCATTTGCGTTCATGGAAGTTCACAACAGTGGAATAGTCCAGTACCTGGTCAACGCTACGGCAACACGTTTAGGAACTGCGTGGAAGGCGCCCACTCACACGAAGCGCCTCTACCTGCCCCTAAGTTCTATATCCGTGTCACCAGAACACCTCCGTCTCATCTTGAACAAAACGCTCCTACGGCTGGTCCGCCGCTCGTGGTCTCGCGGTAGCGTTCTCGCTCCCCGAGCACGGGGTCCCGGGTTCGATTCCCGGCGGGGTCAGGGATTTTCACCTGCCTCGAGATGACTGGGTGTTTGTGTTGTCCTCATCATTTCATCATCATCCAGCAAAGTGGCGAAATTGGACTGAGCAAAGGTTGGGAAATTGTACGGGCGCTGATAACCACGCAGTTGAGCGCCCCACAAACCAAACATCATCATCATCCTACGGCTGCCGTGGAAATCGCCGCTCTAGGGCCAGCATCACACAGACAGATCAGTTGATACAATTATCCTACGGCGAGTGTTAAGGGAATCGTGACAAAAGACAGCCAGATATAAAGTACGAATCATCAACAGATCAAAATGAATGAAGGAGAAGAATGTTGGAGAAAACAAAAGCAAGGTGCACTGAAGCATTTGCATAGCTAGCGTGGGCTGCCGTCGGCGGAGGAAAGAGGATTAGTAGCTCACGTCTGCTGACGACAGGGTCATTAGAATACTACTTTTATATGACAGGGACAGGCAAAAAAGTATGGAACTCGTCATAAGCAATTTGGGAAAATTACGGAAAAGTTAAATCTGGAACCCAGACGGCGATTTGAACTCCAATCGTCTCTAACACAAGCCCATTAACTCATGTACAGTCTACCTTGTTCATTGATATTCATGAATAAGAATGGAAGACTGCCCGGATAAAAAGGCGTGTAAGACAGGCAAGCAGTCTCCCACCCCTACTGTTCAACCTGAAAATTAAAGAAGCAATGACTGAAATAAATTTTCAGAAATGGGATTAAAGTTCAGTGTGAAAGGATGTTAATGATTGCCGATGACATTGAGGTCCTCAGTGAAGATGAGTTAGAATGACAAGTTTTGTTGACTGGAATGCACAGTCTAATGCGAGCAGAATATGGACAGGGGTAAACAAAGACCAAAGTACTGAGAGGAAGTAGTAATGAGATTAGCTACTAACTTAAAATCTAAACTGACAACGAACTGGACGAAATGGAGGAATTCTGCTACTTTGGAAGCAAAGTAACGCTTGTTTATGTATTCGAAGAGGACATAAAGAGGCAGTCTAGCTCTGGCATAGAGGTCATTCCTGGCCAGAAGAATTCTCCTATTATCAAATATTGGTCTTAATTTCTGTGAGAGATTTGTGAGAATGTACGTTTAGATCGTACCGTTACATGAAAATTAATCATGGATCGGAAAAGAAGAGAATAGGCTCGTTTGATATGTGATGTGACAGCGTTATATGAAAATTTATCAAGTATTGAAAAAGAAGAGAATCGAAGCATTTTTTATGTGGTCTTACGGATGGCTGCTGAAAATAGACTAATAAAACACCTGCGAGAAAAGGGATGGACGGAAGGGACATGGTAGAATGTGTGCAAAGTAATACGGAAAAGTACATATGCAAAATATGGAGGAATTGGAGGTACAATTTGTGTAAATTAATAAGGATTAACTTTAGTGGTACTAGAGCAAACCGCGCGAGGCAAAAATTGCAGGAAAAGTCAGATGTTGGAATATAACAGATAACGAAATCACTCGTCCAAACAACTTTGTAATCAATATTTCCGTGGAAAGTGAAAGTTGTAATAGCGCTGTATCTGATTAAACTGTATCGACGTCACGCCATTTTTTATACCAGTGACGAGACACAAAATGCTTTGTTGCGGTGAATAACGTTATCAGTGAAGCTGTCACGCGTTTCGCACAGAATATTGTGGTAACTGGTGCAGCACAAAAGCTCCTGAATAAAGGAAGGAAGAGTTAAATTGACGTTTATGGTTGGGAGGACAATAAGCACAAGTGCTGAGAGATAGCGTATGTTTCCAAATATTGAGACCAAGAATCATTTCCCTGGAAGGATGCCGTCTAACCGGATGAGGGGAAAAATGTTGTAACTGCTATTCGTAATAGAAGAGCGTTCTCATCGCATGGTCGTAACATTGTATACGTTAAATATTTAGAGAGATCTAATAAGATACTGTAACTGTTGGTAGGAATTAGATCGTTTCGAACATAATTCATATTTTATATATGGTTTTCATTGAACACAAGTATAAGTAATGCATAACTTGTGAAAAACATTCAAAATAACACTAACAGTATTTAACTTTTCTGAAAGTAAGCACTCATATAGAGACTTTGAGACAAACGGTATTTAATCTCATTGGGCGTAAGTACAACTGCGAGACGAAGACATTGTCTCAGCGGAAAGAAGTTGTGGTGGTGCGTACCAAACCAACAATTCTCTTTGAAACCCTGGTCGCCACTGCGTCAGTGTTTTGGCGTACTTGAAGTGGTTCCTGGCAACGTGTCGTGTCCAACTCCATTTCGCTTTCACTGTCCACTCGACAACGTCACATTCGTCCGTTCTTCTCCTTATCTCTTCATTCTTGGTCCTGTCCCCCATGCTCACTTCGAGCACTGCTCTCGCTACTGCCCTTTGACAGACCCGGAGTCGATATGAGCTTCTTGTTACGTCACTGTTTGCTAACCCGTACGTCTTTAATCGTAGAGTGCGTGTGTCGTAAATATTCCTGTTGTAAAATTATAGGCGTAGTCGGTTTGTGGAGAAAGTAGCAAAGTTTCCTGAATGACATCCAGGTGTGGACAATTCGCCGGGTGATCTCTGTTGTCTGGCTATCTTTTCCTAAGTTGTGTTTTGTGCCCCAATAAATGTAGTCTATTCTCTTACTGCTTCCAGAGCATGATTTTCAATGGAGACCGTAATACTGACACGATTCATGATGTGGTCTTTTGTAGGTTAAGTTTGAGGTCTACAGCTTCGGAAGCATCTTTCAGTTCTCGGATCATTGTTGACAATTCGTTTGTGTCACCTGCAAAGCGAAGGTGGTTGAGGTGTTTTCCACCCGAGCTGATACCCTTCTCTTTCCAGGACAGACACTTGAACACATCCTGCAGAGCCAATACGACTCATTTACGTGACCTAGTCTTCCTTTGTTTTCACTTACAGAGTGTCATGCCTGTAAGTGTGGCACATTAAGGTGGTATATCTGTAGTCAATGTGGGCCCTGCAAGTCAGCCTCAGTACTGCACAGGTTTCGATCGTGTCGTGTCTATGAAGGCCTTGTGAAGAGGGATATCAACTACCAACATTTCCGTGTCGGTGGGCGTACTACTTGAACATGCTAAAAGTTGTGCTGAAACCTTTTCTGAGTCCCGCCTGTTGAACTGGCTTGTAGAAGTCATATTTCTGACTCAGGCCTCTGGTAACGATTTTTGCTAGCGGTTTGGAGAATATACCTGAAAGATTAGCAGGTCTTCAGTTCTGTACTCCTCGATATCATGTGGTCACCATTTTTGAAGAAGAAAATGGTTTCTGCATTTTTAAAGCGATGTAACCAGAATGGAAGTAGGAATAGAAACATAAACTTAACAGACTAAGAGAGTGTTTGATGTTAATTTAGAGATCACAAAATCGAGTCAGATGTAGAAAGAACTTCACAGTATGAGTCCACTTGCCGTTACTGTTTACAGTATACATAAACGATCTTGTACAAAGCGTCGGATGCTCTTTAAGGCTGTTCGCAACGACGAAGATAGTAAAGATGTGCAAAATGACCTCCAGAGAATTGATGAATGGTGCAGGCTCTGGCAGTTGACACTGAACGTAAATAAATGTAACAAACTGCGCATACATAGGGAGAAAAACCCACTACTGTACAGATACACTACTGATGACAAACCTCTGGAAACAGTATCTACTGGAAAATATCTAACAGTACCTATTCAGAGCGACCTTAAGTGGTATGACCACACAAAACAAATAGTTGAGCAAGCAGATGCCAGACTCAGATTCACGGGAAGAATCTTAAGGAAACGCAACTCGTCCACGAAAGAAGTGGCTTATAAGGCGCCTTGTAACGTAGAAAGTTACTACGAGATAACATTCCATGCAGTAAGGCAAGCAGCCATGTAGCACGATGGCTTCAGGATGGCTACCGTTTTTTCTTAGCTCTCACAGCGCCGCCGACACTTACCGGCCATGATAACGGTCTCAAGTAACATTCAGTCGGTACGCAAATTCATACACCTACGAATCTAAATAAACCATAGTAATTGTCATCCGATTTTGTTCAAACTTGGTACGCAATCTTTTGTTATTAAGGAAGGGATCCTGTCAAAATTTTAGATTTTTTTCTATTATGGTTACGGAGATTGAGAAAATTACTTAAAGGTCCTAAAACTGACACTTTTGTTTCAAAACTCAGTTAGGAAGAATAACCAAATATCTGTTGTTATCATCTGAATTCGTAACAAAGCTCACAGTATATAAAGTCACTTAAATGGAATTTTCTTTTCAAAACCATAATTACTCTACGTTACATAGTATAAAAATTACTCAACATTATTATTTGCTTATTAATTTGTTGTGTAAATACATGGGAATGAATGAGAGAGTCTATGCGGGACATACGTTAAAACATAAAGTCATTTTATGTAAAACCTTATACAACTGAACCGTGGGAAAGTTCTGTTGTAATCACGATGCTGATGACGTATGTCGATGCGTGCTTGTTTTTGTAAGAGAGCAGCCAGAACAAAAGTCTGAAGCGGGAAAAGTTTCTATATTAATTTAAAAAATATTTTGCATTTCGTTCTATTTTATTAAACAATATATTAGAAATTGAAATTGTAAAGACGTAAATGACTATCTGACTGGTGGTTGGCTAAGGCAAGTTTTGCTGCGAAAATGATTTGGAAGGGTCATTCTGATTGGTCATTCAGATCAATAGCAGATAGTTAGATAGTCAGAGAGGAGAGGAGCATCGAGACAGTCGCTCGCTAATATGTTTCCGAGTAACACTACGCTAGATGTCTCCGCGAAAATAGTATGTAAAATGAAGAGATAGTGAGATCATTTCAGACAGAACGTGTCGTGTCTAAAACGGCTTAAGTTACGAACATTTTCATGAAAGTGTAATATTTCGGAACTAATTAATTGAAGTTTTATGAGCGTGTGAAATTTTCGGTCATAGTGACAATTCCGCGTGGCATATTCCGTGTTCCTTACGGAATACTTTGGCGAGCAGTTCTAACATAGAACACCACTGAAACGACCGAATGTTCATATTGCTAACAGTGGTGGGTCAGTGACTGTTAGATCGCAAAAATAATCGGGTCGGACTTGTAGGAATTCTGGCTGCTTTTACGTGTGAAATATCTTAGATAAACGGTGAACTTGTAACGATAGAGCATTTGCATTATTAAATACGGACTTGATAGCCATTTCATGTGCTTCCTTACGAATAAAAATACGTTAATAGAATTTTCAAATGCTTATTGCAATTAAAGTGCATTCTCCTGCCGCCAGAAATTTGTGAAAATGAACTTACAGGAACTGATTTGCAGCTTGAGTTGCGGCCTCTGTGTGGTAGGTATTAGGCAGTGGTTTCATCAACACTGATTTACACTGCCTAGCGTGTATCTACTACTGTAGAGTGAAGGGTCGTCGGGAGCAAGAAATATAGAGCTAGGTGAACTTTTCGAAGAAAGTTACTGAGAGAGAGTACGGAGACGAAAAGACGAAAGACCCCGACCTGCCGCAGTTTGTCCGACCGAATCTTGAGTATTTTTCATCTATATGCCATCTATACCAGGTAGGAACAATAGACGAGAAAAAGAAGATCCAACCAAGAGCGGCATGTTTCGTCACGGGACCATTTAGAGGATTACGGAGATGCTCAACGAACTCCATTGGCAGACGCTACAAGAGGGGCATTGTGCATCACAGACAGAATTACTATTGCAATTTCGTGAGAGTACTTTTCGGGAAGAGCCGGACAACATACACTCCTGGAAATGGAAAAAAGAACACATTGACACCGGTGTGTCAGACCCACCATACTTGCTACGGACACTGCGAGAGGGCTGTACAAGCAATGATCACACGCACGGCACAGCGGAAACACCAGGAACCGCGGTGTTGGCCGTCGAATGGCGCTAGCTGCGCAGCATTTGTGCACCGCCGCCGTCAGTGTCAGCCAGTTTGCCGTGGCATACGGAGCTCCATCGCAGTCTTTAACACTGGTAGCATGCCGCGACAGCGTGGACGTGAACCGTATGTGCAGTTGACGGACTTTGAGCGAGGGCGTATAGTGGGCATGCGGGAGGCCGGGTGGACGTACCGCCGAATTGCTCAACACGTGGGGCGTGAGGTCTCCACAGTACATCGATGTTGTCGCCAGTAGTCGGCGGAAGGTGCACGTGCCCGTCGACCTGGGACCGGACCGCAGCGACGCACGGATGCACGCCAAGACCGTAGGATCCTACGCAGTGCCGTAGGGGACCGCACCGCCACTTCCCAGCAAATTAGGGACACTGTTGCTCCTGGGGTATCGGCGAGGACCATTCGCAACCGTCTCCATGAAGCTGGGCTACGGTCCCGCACACCGTTAGGCCGTCTTCCGCTCACGCCCCAACATCGTGCAGCCCGCCTCCAGTGGTGTCGCGACAGGCGTGAATGGAGGGACGAATGGAGACGTGTCGTCTTCAGCGATGAGAGTCGCTTCTGCCTTGGTGCCAATGATGGTCGTATGCGTGTTTGGCGCCGTGCAGGTGAGCGCCACAATCAGGACTGCGTACGACAGAGGCACACAGGGCCAACACCCGGCATCATGGTGTGGGGAGCGATCTCCTACACTGGCCGTACACCACTGGTGATCGTCGAGGGGACACTGAATAGTGCACGGTACATCCAAACCGTCATTGAACTCATCGTTCTACCATTCCTAGACCGGCAAGGGAACTTGCTGTTCCAACAGGACAATGCACGTCCGCATGTATCCCGTGCCACCCAACGTGCTCTAGAAGGTGTAAGTCAACTACCCTGGCCAGCAAGATCTCCGGATCTGTCCCCCATTGAGCATGTTTGGGACTGGATGAAGCGTCGTCTCACGCGGTCTGCACGTCCAGCACGAACGCTGGTCCAACTGAGGCGCCAGGTGGAAATGGCATGGCAAGCCGTTCCACAGGACTACATCCAGCATCTCTACGATCGTCTCCATGGGAGAATAGCAGCCTGCATTGCTGCGAAAGGTGGATATACACTGTATTAGTGCCGACATTGTGCATGCTCTGTTGCCTGTGTCTATGTGCCTGTGGTTCTGTCAGTGTGATCATGTGATGTATCTGACCCCAGGAATGTGTCAATAAAGTTTCCCCTTCCTGGGACAATGAATTCACGGTGTTCTTATTTCAATTTCCAGGAGTGTATTACTTCCCGCCACATACGTCTCGCGTAACTACCACGAGGAGAAAACTCGAGGAAGTAAAGCCAGTACAGGGGCTCACCGACAATCATTCTTCCCACGTGCTATTCGCGAGTGGAACAGGGTTGGAGGGCTCGGTTAGTGGTACGAAAAGTACCCTGCGCCACACACCATTAGGTAGCTTGCGGAGTGTGACTTAGATGAAGTCACATAGTCAGCACGGTTTCAGAAAATATCGTTCTTGTGAAACACAACTAGCTCTTTATACTCATAAAGTAATAAGTACTATCGACAGAGGATGTCAAATTGATTCCATATTTTTAGATTTCCAGAAGGCTTCCGACACTGTTCTTCACAAGCGTCTTCTAACCAAACTGCGTGCCTACGGAGTATCGCCTCAGCTGTGCTACTGGATTCGTGATTTCCTGTCACAAAGGTAACAGATCGTAGTAATAGACGGTAAGTCATCGAGTAAAACAGAAGTAATATACGGCGTTCCCCAAGGAATTGTTATAGGCCCTCTATTGTTCCTGATCTATATTAACGACGTAGTAGACCATCTGAGTAGCTGTCTTAGATTGTTTGCAGATGATGCTGTCATTTACCGTGTTGTAAAGTCATCAGATGATCAAAACGGCTTGCAAAATGATTTAGATAAGGTATCTGTATGTTGCGAAAAGTGGCAATTGACCCTGAATAAGGAAAAGTGTGAAGTTATTCACATGAATACTGAAAGAAATCAGCCAACTTTCGATTACGCGATAAGTCACACAAATCTGAAGGCTGTAAATTCAACTAAATACTTAGGGATTACAATTACAAATAACCTAAATTGGAACGATCACATAGATAATATTGTGGGTAGAGCAAACCAAAGACTGCGATTCATTGGCAGAACACTTAGAGGGTGCAACAGGTCTACTAAAGAGACTGCTTACACGACGCTTGTCCGCCCTGTTCTGGAGTATTGCTGTGCGGTGTGGGGTCCGCATCAGGTGGGACTGACAGATGATATCGAAAAAGTACAAAGAAGGGCAGCTCGTTTTGTACTATCGCGAAATAGGGGAGATAGTGTCACAGACATGATACGTGAATTGGAGTGGCAATCATTAAAACAAAGGCGTTTTTCGTTGCGACGGGATCTTCTCATGAAATTTCAATCACCAGTTTCCTCCTCCGATTGCGAAAACATTCTGTTGCCACCCACCTACATAGGGAGAAATGATCATGACGATAAAATAAGGGAAATCAGGGCTCGCACAGAAAAATTTAAGTGCTCGTTTTCCCCGCGTGCCGTTCGAGAGTGGAACGGTAGAGAGACAGCTTGAAGGTGGTTCATTGAACCCTCTGCGAGGCACTTTATTGTGAACAGCAGAGTAATCACGTAGATGTGGATGTAGAAGATGTTACAGTGCGTCTGGTCTGGATGCAAGCTCTGATTCGGTTGGGGACGGCATCATAAATCCGTTGTATAGCCTACTGTCCTCCGGCAGTCTGGCCCACAACTGTTTAACTTATTATCCTGGGTGCTGGCGCTGGGGCAGCCTGCAGCCAGGAGAGTACCTCAGTACACACAGACAGTTTCCAGAGTCACTCGCCACTTGTTGGTGAGCATTGTCGTGTAGAACAGTGATACCACTATGATATAGTCAGCTATGACATATGGGGTGTTTCAAAAATGACCGGTATATTTGAAACGGCAATAAAAACTAAACGAGCAGCGATAGAAATACACCGTTTGTTGCAATATGCTTGGGACAACAGTACATTTTCAGGCAGACAGTTACAATTTTCAACAACAGATGGCGCTGCGGTCTGGAAAACTCTATAGTACGATATTTTCCACATATCAACCATGCGTAGCAATAATATGGCGTAGTCTCTGAATGAAATTACCCGAAACCTTTGACAACGTGTCTGGCGGAATGGCTTCACATGCAGATGATATGTACTGCTTCAGCTGTTCAATTGTTTCTGGCGGTACACCTGGTCTTTCAAGTGTCCCCACAGAAAGAAGTCACAGGGGTTCATATCTGGCGAATAGGGAGGCCAATCCACGCCGCCTCCTGTATGTTTCGGATAGCCCAAAGCAATCACACGATCATCGAAATATTCATTCAGGAAATTAAAGACGTCGGCCGTGCGATGTGGCCGGGCACCATCTTGCATAAACCACGAGGTGTTCGCAGTGTCGTCTAAGGCAGTTTGTACCGCCACAAATTCACGAAGAATGTCCAGATAGCGTGATGCAGTAATCGTTTCGGATCTGAAAAATGGGCCAATGATTCCTTTGGAAGAAATGGCGGCCCAGACCAGTACTTTTTGAGGATGCAGGGACGATGGGACTGCAACATGGGGCTTTTCGGTTCCCTATATGCGCCAGTTCTGTTTATTGACGAAGCCGTCCAGGTAAAAATAAGCTTCGTCAGTAAACCAAATGCTGCCCACATGCATATCGCCGTCATCAATCCTGTGCACTATATCGTTAGCGAATGTCTCTCGTGCAGCAATGGTAGCGGCGCTGAGGGGTTGCCGCGTTTGAATTTTGTATGGCTAGAGGTGTAAACTCTGGCGCATGAGACGATACGTGGACGTTGGCGTCATTTGGACCGCAGCTGCAACACGGCGAACGGAAACCCGAGGCCGCTGTCGGATCACCTGCTGCACTAGCTGCGCGTTGCCCTCTGTGGTTGCCGTACGCGGTCGCCCTACCTTTCCAGCACGTTCATCCGTCACGTTCCCAGTCCGTTGAAATTTTTCAAACAGATCCTTTATTGTATCGCTTTTCGGTCCTTTGGTTACATTAAACCTCCGTTGATAACTTCGTCTTGTTGCAACAACACTGTGTTCTAGGAGGTGGAATTCCAACACCAGAAAAATCCTCTGTTCTAAGGAATAAACCATGTTGTCTACAGCACACTTGCACGTTGTGAACAGCACACGCTTACAGCAGAAAGACGACGTACAGAATGGCGCACCCACAGACTGCGTTGTCTTCTATATCGTTCACATCACTTGCAGCGCCATCTGTTGTTGAAGATTGTAAGTACTGTAATTTCGAAAGTTTGTCCGCCTGAAAATGTACTGTTGTCCCAAGCATATTGCAACAAACGGTGTATTTCTATCTCTGCTCGTTTAGTTTTTATTGCCGTTTCAAATATACCGGTCATTTTTGAAACACCCTGTATGAGAACGCAAGATGGCCATGAGGCACCGTTGTGCCGTCAGAGTTCCCTCAATCACTACTAAGTGTGAGCTAACGTCATACTCGATGGCTTGCCACGTCATGACGTCAGGAGTAACACCACTGTGCCTCACCAAAACACTGGAAAATAGGACCTCTCCCCAGTACGCCGCCATACTGGCCGATAAATATCATCTAAGGCAGTGTAGAACTGTGATTCTTCACTGAACACAATGCGACGCCATTCGTCAGCAGTCCACCCTGCCCTGTAACGGCACCTCTCCAGACGTAGCCGTTTATGTTGTGGTACAAACGGCAGCCTTTGCATGATACCGTAATTTCCTAGTCCATGTGCTGCTAGTCTCCGATCAATAGTGTGGTTCAAAAATGATTCAAATGGCTCTGAGCACTATGCGACTTAACTTCTGAGGTCATCAGTCGCCTAGAACTTAGAACTAATTAAACCTAACTAAGCTAAGGACAGCACACACATCCATGCCCGAGGCAGGATTCGAACCTGCGACCGTAGTGGTCGCTCGGTTCCAGACTGTAGCGCCTAGACCTGCATGGCCACTCCGGCCGGCCAACAGTGTGGAAGGACCGAGAATATTGAATTGAGTCCATTACATGTTCTCGGATGGTAGGCGCCAAATGTGTAGGGGTTACGATGCGCTTCGTGCACAGCCTGGTGATCATCCCTAGTGGTGCTCAGAACCTTGTAGATTTGTATGCCGAACCCCACCTTCCATTCTGTCCAACATCGGGAAACTGTGACATCTGCATGACCAAGAAAAACGGATACTGCGCGATTCGACCAGCCGTCCCCATGGAGATATACTTTTTTGTCAGTCAGTGAGTACCACAAAGTTACAAGAAGATCGTCAAGTTTGCAGGATATATGAAGGGCTTATTTCAGTAGTGGTACAAGTCCATTACCTCCACTTTTCTGTCTATAATGCTACTGCAATTAATGGTCGAAACAAACAGAAAGAAAGGTTAATCTCTAACAAGAAGCCATATGCTTGAATATTTCTGGTATCTCAACTGCACATTTTTCAGCACTCATTTAACTTTAGGACTCTGTATTCAGAAGGAACAAAATTGGACTTGTAACACTACTGAATCAGGCCCTTCATATTTAGGTACCAGAAAACCTAAGATACAATACTCACTCCCACATAAAATAAATATTAACTACATTTACATACATACGACAATTCCTCTTTGATTTCATGTCACCTTAAAAGTCAGAAGAAAAAAAAATAGCTTCTGCAGTACAACGGATAACGTACTTGTCATAAAATATGAAACGTCCCCTTTGAAAAATTATACAAGACTATGCTTAAACTGACACACAATATTTTTTTTTAGCGCAACGCAATCTGACTTTCAAAAATCCCTACAAATGAATGGCCCTGACTAACGTTAACCTGTACCTTACACAAATCACTTACCTCACCAAAAATCTTCGTTACTCGAACTACTGCAATACAGCGAGCGACACTACTGCCAGCTAAATAAAAGATTCAAACTACGGAAGGCACTAACTACTGATAGGCACAGTTAGCAAATGAAAGATTTTAATAGAGAACAAACAATGTATTTACCTCAATAGTGTTCAAAAGTCATAATGTATATAGCAGTTCATGATATCCAGTATTACAAATTTCAAAACTCCGCCATCTCTCTCCTCACATCCACCACTGCTGGCGGCTCACCTCCAACTGCGCAACGCTACGCGCTGTTAACAGTCAGCTGCCCAACACTACAATTGCCAACAACAATGCAAACCAGCCACAGACTGCACACAGCAC
This sequence comes from Schistocerca cancellata, assembly GCF_023864275.1. Lineage (NCBI taxonomy): Eukaryota > Metazoa > Arthropoda > Insecta > Orthoptera > Acrididae > Schistocerca > Schistocerca cancellata. The sequence goes on along the minus strand of NC_064631.1, from coordinate 639,028,776 downwards.
AGCCAGTGATTTTCATACAGAGCGCTATGTGGCGTTACCAATAAAAAAACCTATACAGCCTACTTACAAAGAAACTTAATCTAATGTGTTCCTTTCTCTGCGGAAATGAGCCAGTGTAGAAGTCACAAGGAAAACCGTAAAGTGTTGGCAAGTGCTCTCTTATGTACTTTCTCTTACAATCGCAGCCCACACACATTGTGAGCGTCAGTGAAAATAACGCGCACCCGAGGTTATGCTGTTGTACGAACAAAATCGGCACAGGAGACAGAGAGTTGTAGATTACATAAAATGCAGTAATTAGTTGGATACCTTGTCTGGAGGCATGGAGATAAGCAGCAGCACCGTAGTTTCTCTTTGAGCTGTTTCAGGTCCAGAAACAGACGAAAGAAACAGATCTCTATGAACTGAGAACTTGGCAGTCTGCGAAACTGTTAAAACGCGAGTAATAACGTTACGTGACCGGTTTGCGAGTTTCTTCAGTGTATTTACAACGTCGTTAGAGAAGTAGTCAAAAAGTCGTTACAGCAGCTCCTGATGCCCTTTTCCAGGGGTGTTTTACGGCTGAGAAGTTCTGTCCCGAGCTCCTCCTAAGACGGGGAAGACTTACGGGAGTGTCTCTGAGGTTCTGCTGAGCACAGAATCAGGATACTTCCACGGTATCAGGGGACGTGAACATAATTGGGATGCTAGCAGGAACAGCTGTTCTCTTTCAGCAAGGCAATAATGGCGCAGCGATATTGCAGTTATGTCTCTTCTGGCAGATGACTTATCACATGACCAAAGTGAACTGTAATGGAGCAATCATCTGACAAAGAGAGTTGTTCGAAAAATGGAGAATAGAGATAAGTTCCAAATCCAAAAACTCTATTAGCAGGAATCTAACGCTTCGATGAGCTGACTTACCTAATAGGTTAGACACTGGACTCGTATTCGGGAGGACGACGGTTCAATCCCGCGTCCGGCCATCCTGATTTAGGTTTTCCGTGATTTCCCTAAATCGCTCCAGGCAAATGCCGGGATGGTTCCTTTCAAAGGGCACGGCCGACTTCCTTCCTTGTCCTTCCCCTAATCCGATGAGACCGATGACCTCACTGTCTGGTCTCCTTCCCCAGAACAACCAACTTACCTAAAATACATGGTTCGACGAAGCTACACTGAGACCTATAGTTAATGAAAGAAAGAAAAGAAGATTACTGTTTGAAAACAAAGCCGTCAGAGATGCGTCACAAGCGCATATTAGGAAAGGTTTGGGGAAGGAAGTCGGCAGTGCCCTTTCAAAGTAAAGCATCCTACGATTTCCTATAAGGGATATAGGGAAATCACGATAGTGAACGGAATTACATCTCCAGTGTACTTTACAGTAAGTCATTCATCGGGAAAAGTGTGACATCTAGTTGGAAAAAAGAATACTTTTGTGAAACACTGAGAGCGGTGAAAATTTCTGCGAGTGACACGCGTGTAAAATTCTGCGTAATATTCCCGTTTACTATCATCCCAGTGTCAGATACTATGGAGATCATAGGGGAGAAAGTTGCTTCAGGTATTTATTACTTGATAAATTATATCTACGGTCGAGGTGTTTCAAATACCGGGTTATCAAAAAGTCAGTATAAATTTGAAAACTTAATTAATCACGGAATAATGTAGATAGAGAGGTACAAAGTGACACACGTGCTTGGAATGACATTGGGTTTTATTAGAACAAAAAAAAAATACAAAAGTTAAAAAAAAATGTCCTACAGATGGCGCTTCATCTGATCAGAACAGCAATAATTAGCATAACAAATTAAGACAAAGCGAAGATGATGTTCCTTACAGGAAATGCTCAATATGTCCACCATCATTCCTCAACAATAGCTATAGTCGAGCAATAATGTTGTGAACAGCATGCATAAACATCGTACGTTCCAGCAGCTGTTTATCAGCCAGGCCGGGGATGATGCGATTCTGTAACATATCGGCGTACCTCCCACCCGTCACGGTAGCAGCTACAAAACCAGAACCACGCATTTCCTCGAAGAAAAAAGGCCCGATAACGGTAGATGTGGCAAATCCAACCCATACCGTGACTTTCTCGTCGTGCAATGGAGTTTCCACGACAGTTCTAGGATTTTCGGTAGCTCAAATTCTGCAGTTGTGGGCGTTGACAGACCCTCGGAGCGTGAAATGAGCTTCGTCGGTCCACAACACGTTACTCAACCAATCGTCATCTTCCGCCACCTTTTGAAACGCCCACACGGAAAATACCCTCCACGTCACTTAATCGCCAGGTAACAGTTCATGATGCCGATGGATTTTGTACGGATAGCATCGGAGGGTACACCTAAGTGCCAACCAAACAGTAGTGAATGGAATGCCGGTGCGACGTGCAACTGCACAAGCGCTGACTTCCCCGTGCATAGACGAACCCGCTACAGTCTCCATTTCTTCCTGAACTGTCTCAGCAGCAATACGGTTTGTGCTAGGTCGGCCACTACGGGGTCTATCGTCTAAACAACCCGCGGCATCGATCTTCGAAATCATTCTCGCCACAGCTGCATTTGTCAACGGACCTTTACCCATTCCCATTCCTATGGCGATAGGATCGCAACGCTGAACTAGCACATTCGCCATTCTGATAATAAAGCCCCTTTTCAGGTAACGTCAACATGCTGCGACTGCTGGCGCATCTGATTCTCTCTCTCTCTCTTTTTTTTCTTTATTGTAATTTTAGCACCTCATACAGGCCGGCTGTCAGCAGCATAGTACGCCGCTCTTCAGCCTTAAGTGGTACAATCAAGTGACAAAGAGGCGACATAGACAATAGAATGAAAACGGCGGGCAAAAAAAGTAGAGACAAAAAACAATAAACATGAAGCCGTTCACGCTGGACGATAAAAACACTAACACTTGTTGACACGGTGCACAGAACACGGAGGACGAAGACGGCACGTGCAAACAGTGGAGTTGTAACTGCGAAAGAACACGAAACACAAAACGAAGCACACACACGAGACACTGATGGCGATGATCTCCGGCGCGCGAATGTTCACTATGCGTGTGCGAGTCCGGGGACCTGCCAAGAGAGGAGGAGGAGGAAGGGGAGTGTGAGAGCGAGAGGGGAGAGCAGAGATGCCACGGGCAGGGGTGAGAGGGGGAGAGAGGAAGGGGGAGGGGAAGCCCGGGGGAAGAGGGGTGGAGGGAGGGGACGGGGGAAAAGGAAAGAGAAGGGAAGGGAAGAGAAGGGAGGGAGGGTGCCTAAAGGAAAGGACACCGGAAGTGGGGGGTGGGGCAGGGTCAAAGTTGATAGGAGGGGTAGATGGAGGGGAGGAGGATTCTCTCTCTCATTACAGCTCCTTTTATACAGGATTGTCATGCGCAGTCACTGACGTTTTGCTGTCCAGCGTCATCTGTCGGACATTTTGTGAACTTTGTTTTTCTGTTCTAATAAAACCCCATGTCATTCTAAGCATGTGTGTCAATTTTTACCTCTCTATCTACATTATTCCGTGGTTTATTAATTTTTCAAATTTATACTGATTTTTTGATCACCCGGTATAAAGGAGTTTCATGAACAGTTTGATGCTGTTGCTGTGGGTTCACCTTTGTTGCAAGTGGCAGCTGCCATCACTAGGCAATGCAGCAGTAAAACCTTCTTGTTGGCTCCGCTATATGGAAGGCACATTTGTTATATGTCCACAAAGTAAGGAAGAGCTTCGTAGATTCCACAGTTTCTTGAAAGTGATCCATCCATAGATTAGTTTCAGCTTGGTGATAGGAAGTCAGATCTGTCTCCCATTCACAGATACGAGGGGCATTCAATAAGTAATGCAACGCATTTTTTTCCTCGGTCATCTTGCATTAAAAAATTGTGGAAGTTGTTGTGGGACATGTGGAATATTCCAGCTTCAGTCCCTATGGTTTCACGAAGTTCCGATTGGCGTCTGTAACAAAGGTGAGCTAGAAGCAGAGAGCTTCATTGAGTTTCTTTTGGCGGAAAACCATAGTATCGCAGATATTTATAGGCGCTTTCAGAATGTCTACGGAGACCTGACAGTGAACAAAAGCGTGATGAGTCATTCGGCGAGGCGTCTGTCATTGTCACGACAAGGTCGCACAAAGCTGTCCTATTTCCCTCGTTCCGGGTGACCTCACTACTGCAATGCTGGAACGTGCTGACGAAAAGAAAATGCAACTAATGACATCGTTGAATACAGCGTGCCTGTTTCTTTTGGATTTCATCTCAGAACGATGAAGTAATCATTAACGACTTGAGCGCTGGCAGATACTTTAGCGCGAGACGAGGCTCTTGCAGTCCTGATATGGTGATCCAGAAGGAATTGCGTGTAGCGTAGGTGGTCATTCGTAAACCATCCATAAAACATCAGCGGCTGTCGGCAGACAATCCGCCTCTGGCGCGCTGCTAACTCGGCCAATCACGAGGAAACACACGCCCTGATTACGCTTCAAATATTCACTTGTCCCTCTGAGCAGAATCCGGGCTACTCTACACAAGGCAAACCCCTACCCCACCACAGCTCCTAGTGGGGATGATGCTGCATACCTCATAAGGGCATAGGTGAAACTCAGGCACCATCTACTTACGTTAAATTCTTGCATCGTAAATAAGTACTGTCTGAGGCTAAACATTCGCAGCTGGCAGGGAACTCCAATGACATCTTAACATTTGTAGTTGCTTTGTGTGCTAGGGTTTAATAAGTACCGGAATTACAATATAATTTATGTAAGCAGCAAGGTGAAAAGCGAAATGTATAAACCATCCGTATGGTCAAGAATGTTGGAGGTACTAGGATTTAACGTCACATCGAGATCGCAGTCTTAAGATCGACACAGATAGAGCAGGGAATGGCGTGCACCTTAGTTGAAGGCATTACCTAAGCATTTCCTGGAAGTGATATAAGAAAAAAACATAAAGTACCTCCACATCCATATAGTGCAAACAACTGCACAGGATTAAAGCACTCCGTCTTCAGGCCACGAGTGGCCTACCGGGACCATCCGACCGCCGTGCCATCCTCGGTGGAGGATGCGGATAGGTGGGGCGTGGGGCCAGCACACCGCTCTCCCGGTCGTAGGATAGTATTCTTGACCGAAGCCGCTACTGTTCGGCCGAGTAGCTCCTCAATTGGCATCACGAGGCTGAGTGCACCCCGAAAAATGGCAACAGCGCATGGTGTCCTGGATGGTCACCCATCGAAGTGCCGACCACGACAACAGCGCTTAACTTCGGTGATCTCACGGGAACCGGTGTATCCACTGTGGCAAGGCCGTTGCCCGCGGAGGATTACCAATTACCTTATTATACATTAGTTTGTGCTCATTTCTCCTAAGCTAATTAACTGCTTGTGCTTATTTGTATTAGAAGTGCTAAAACGATGAAATACAGAAAGAAATATCATAAATCGATGGAGAAAATTGGGGCGTAGTAAACTGCTAAAACACCTTCTGGTAAAAACAGAGTTGCGTGACGCTGTTGGCTAGGACACCTCGAGGAGTGGGTTCGGACCGCTATTGGGAAAACTGTTTTCTTCACATTCAATAGTCCCTATCGTTACGGTTTGTGCAAATTGTAGCTTTAAGCACACAAAATAGTCCTCTCGAACAGCACCAACGACGCAATCGAGGTTAACGTCCTCATCCGACGAACTGATCAAAGTGGTTCAAATGGCTCTGAGCACTATGGGACTTAACATCTGAGGTCATCAGTCCCCTAGACTTAGAACTACTTAAACCTAACTAACCTAAAGACATCACACACATCCATGCTCGAGGATTGCATTCGGACCTGCGACCGTATCAATCGCGCGTTTCCGGACTGAAGCGCCTAGAGCTCCTCGGCCACCGCGGCCGGCAACTGATCCCCACTAACGACGTCACATAACAGTGACCCGTATCAGAGCATTAAAGGAAGGTATTAGAAATGAATAAACGAAGAGAGGAATATAGTTAAGTTGAAAACATTACATAGCAAAAGGCATAGAAAAAAGAGTACGCGAGTTATCCAATTAAAATGTCTGGTAGTTATGTTGAAAAACTTTAGTGAAATTACGTAAACCATTCAAAACAAATAATCGACCAGCGTACAGTCGTGTTCTGCGCAATAATTTTCAACTAGGAAATTCTGCGACCCTGCAAATGAAATGATTTTGTCGGGAGTAGGAGAGAGAACAAAATTCCCTACTGTCCGTTTGTTTCACTTAGCGCACTCTGAAAAAAATGTGCCAAAAATAACCTGCGGCTCTGTTTCTTCGCAGGTCTTAGTACAAAAGTGCTTTACATGCACAAGCTGATAAAAAGAAGAAAACGTTACTTTTGCGGGTATTATAAGAGGACATGAAAGATGATAAAAGGGGATAAAATATACTCCTTTCACCATGAAATGTGCAATGGAAGTCTAACTGATCTCCTGCAGCCTGTTGCACTCGCGAATGGCGCATGGCAACAATGATTGTCGGTAAGGTTCTGTATTAGCTCTAATTTCTCAAATCTTCTCGCCGTGGTCGTTATGTGGGAGGAAGTAATACGTGTCCGACTCTTCCCAGAATGTGCTCGGAATTTCAACGGTAATCCTCTCAGTGACGCATAACGCCTCTGTTGTAACATTTGCCGATAGAGTTTATTGAGCGTCTTAACAACTCTCTCGCGTCGACTAAACAATCCCGTAATGACACGCGCCGCTCTCCGTTGTATTTTCTCCGTCTCTTCTATCAGTCCTACCTGGTAAGGATCCCATGGTAATGAACAATACTCAAGAATGGGTCGAACAAACACAGTATAAGCCACTCCTTACATTTCCTTAAGATTCTTCCTATGACTCTCTCTCTGCTTTTCTTGCTTTGTTTCATGTGGTTATTCCACTTAAGGTCACTCTGAATGTTACATTTTATGGTATAAACAGTTTCCACCAGTTTCTCATCGACAGTGTAGCTGCACACTAGTGCATTTCTTTCCCTATGTATGAGCGATATGTTACATTTATCTATGTTTAGCCAGAGCTTGTACCATTCTTCAATCCCATGCAGGTCATTCTGCAAATCGATACTGTCTTTTGCCGTTTCTACTTTGTTATAGACAACCGCATCATCTACGAACAGTCTTAAAGACCATCCGGTGCTTTCTACTAGATCATTTACTTCGTCGTATACAGTGATATTACTATTAGGCTTCCTTGGGTAGATCACGTAACTAATGAGGAAGTATTGAATAGGATTGGGGAGAAGAGAAGTTTGTGGCACAACTTGACCAGAAGAAGGGATCGGTTGGTAGGACATGTTCTGAGGCATCAAGGGATCACCAATTTAGTATTGGAGGGCAGCGTGGAGGGTAAAAATCGTAGGGGGAGACCAAGAGATGAATACACTAAGCAGATTCAGAAGGATGTAGGTTGCAGTAGGTACTGGGAGATGAAGAAGCTTTCACAGGATAGAGTAGCATGGAGAGCTGCATCAAACCAGTCTCAGGACTGAAGACCACAACAACAACAACAACGGGGTACTCTGGAAATTACCGTGCCATCTGTCGATTTTGTTCCATTAAGAGCGACGTATTAAGTTCTGTCTGCAAGAAAATTCTGAATCCAGTCGCAAATATGTTTCTGTACTCTAAACGGCAGGGGCAGCGGCGTCAAATGCGTTCCTGGAGGAAAGAATCACAGCCTCAACATGAGTTCCGTTGTTCAGCGATATGGATGTCCTGGAGGAACAGAGCAAACTGATTTTAGAAAGATCTCTGTTCCCGGGAACCATGTTAATTTTTTAAAGAGGAGATTTTGGTTCTCTAAAAATGTCATAATTGTTGAGCATAAAACATGCTCCGTAATTCTGCAACAGTCTGACATCAACGATATGTGTTTATAATCGTGTGCATCTGTCCTGCGGGCCTTCTTGAAAACTGGAATGACTGGTGCTTTTTACTGCAGTCGCTAGGTACCTTTCTTTGCTCCAGCAGTCTACGATAAACTGATGCTATACAGGGAACAAGTTCTTTCGCATAATCTTTGTCGAATCGCATGGGTATCTCATCTTGTCCTAAAGCCTTTCGACTACTAAAGAGACTGTAGCTGTATTACTATTCCGCGATCAGTTATCTCAATATCTGTTATCTCAACGTTCGTACGATGATTAAAAGGAGTGTCCTTGTTGTGATGTATTTACCGCGGTGAAACTATTTTGGAAGACAGAATTGAGTACCCTGGCCTTCTCTCTGTTATCTTCAGTTTTGGTGCCAGTGTGGTCACTGAGTGAATGAATAGTGTGTTACTGATTTTAAATAAGACCAAAATCTGTTGGTATTTTCATTCATATCAGTTGACAAAATATTACTTTCAAAGTTATTGAACACTTCTCTCCTTCCTCTCCTTAAGCACATTTTCGTTTCCTTCAGCTTTCGTTTTCCGCTAGGTTTTGAAGCTCTGTTTGGGAACGGAGCAGTTGCCTACACGGCTACTAAAGTACTGTGGGTCTTCCCCATCCCTTCAGACCTCGTTCGGAACCCACTTATCCCAGGCATATTGAACGATGCTTTTGAATTTTTTCCATTTGTGCTCCATTCCTTCGTCCTGATCATTGAATATTTTATGGTGACCACTGAGATACCCTGCAGTTAATATCCTGCCACTTTTGCTAAGCAAAAAATCTTCCTATGTTTCTTAACATATCCTGTAAAACCTGTAGTCATAGTGCTACTACAGACTTATGGTCACTGATACCTTCCTCTACGTTAACTGAAATGAAATGATTGTATGGCATTGCTGGCCGGAAGGCGCCACGTGGGGAAGTTCGGCCGCCATATTGCAAGTCCTTTTTAGTTAACGCCACTTCGTCGACTTGCACGTCAATGATGATGAAATGATGATGAAGAACACACAACACCCAGTCATCACGAGGTGGAAAAAATCCCTGACACCTCCGGGCATCGAACCCGAGCCCCCGTGCGCAATAAGCGAGAACGCTACCGCAAGACCACGAACTGCGGACTATCTTCACTTATACATTAGGTTCAGGTCTGTCTGCTACGAGGAGGTCTCATACGTTACCTTCAAGAGTTGAGTCTCTAACTATCTACTCAAAGTAGATATCATGAGTCCCTGTCTCTGGCCACAGTTTTGACAACATGACACTTCTAATCCATACCTGGCAATGTGAAGTAACTACCCCACCCCCCAATTGCAAAAGAATGATCAAGAAAAATTGCTAAAGATATTCTGTAAGTTCTCTCTTAAGTGCTCTACCACTACAGTTCCTGAACAAGGTTAGAAAAGCTTTGGATTACCATTTTCGACAGACCTTCGATGCACATTGGGGATGTCTGATAACCTCGCTAGATACTATCTAATTCTTTATAGGAATAAAAACACCATCACAATAGGCGACTACCCTATCCCTAGGAGAAAGATTCCAATCTGAATCTAGGATTCCATTGATATTCAATTCCAGTCTCAACCAACTTTCTGTTCCTTATATTATCTGCGCATTATATCCTTCAATAAGCGATGCTAATTCTGACATCCTTCGTTGTATACTCCTGCTGCTTAATAATATCATATTAACATTTTGTATATCCGATCTGCGAGGACAAGCATTCTCTGAGAACGCTATACGTGAAGTAACTTCTGTTTTGGCAGTCAATTCGTCTCTGTCCCTAGAGGGTTTTCCCTAGTATTAACAACAACGATAATAACAATAATAATAAGAAGGCTATGCGTATGCAACACGTATTCTGCTACCCTAGTAGCCACTTCCTGCGTGTGTTCACGCCGGACCTATTAAGGGCAACCCTATAATTCTCCACCCACTAGCAGAGGTCGAGAAATTCGCATTCGATACTGTTGTAGAGTCGTCTGAACCTTTGGTTTAGACCCTCCGCTCTGCTCCAATCTAGAGGACCGTGATCGACCCTAAGTACGATGCTACAAATACATCGCTTTCTATGTGTCTCATAAAACATGAAGACTTGGAAACAGAGAGAGAATCCTTATTAGTAGACTTATGGCCGTCGTTTTGCTTGAATTACATCTAGTATTCGGTGCGGGGTGGACAAATACATCATACACGATGGATAACGTGATCATTGGTTCAAAAATTGGCCTTATACAGGGTGTTACAAAAAGGTACGGCCAAACTTTCAGGAAACATTCCTCACACACAAAGAAGGAAAATATGTTATGTGGACATGTGTCCGAAACGCTTACTTTCCATGTTAGAGCTCATTTTATTACTTCTCTTCAAATCACATTAATCATGGAATGGAAACACACAGCAACAGAATGTACCAGCGTGACTTCAAACACTTTGTTACAGGAAATGTTCAAAATGTCCTCCGTTAGCGAGGATACATGCATCCACCCTCCGTCTCATGGAATCCCTGATGCGCTGATGCAGCCCTGGAGAATGGCGTATTGTATCACAGCCGTCCACAATACGAGCAGGAAGAGTCTCTACATTCGGTACCGGGGTTGCGTAGACAAGGGCTTTCAAATGCCCCCATAAATGAAAGTCAAGAGGGTTGAGGTCAGGAGAGCGTGGAGGCCATGGAATTGGTCCGCGTCTACCAACCCATCGGTCACCGAATCTGTTGTTGAGAAGCGTACGAACACTTCGACTGAAACGTGCAGGAGCTCCATCGTGCATGAACCACATGTTGTGTCGTACTTGTAAAGGCACATGTTCTAGCAGCACAGGTAGAGTATCCCGTATGAAATCATGGTGGTGAATCGAGGAAGTACAGTACATACTGACGAAACCAAAATGAGCTCTAACATGGAAATTAAGCGTTTCCGGACACATGTCCACATAACATCTTTTCTTAATTCGTGTGTGAGGAATGTTTCCTGAAAGTTTGGCCGTACCTTTTTGTAACACCTTGTATAAAATGACGCAACAGAAAATGACAGGGCTGGGTTGCATCGTGAGTGGCCAAAATTTTAAAACGTATGTTTAACAAAAAAATGGCTCTGAGGACTATGCGACTTAACTTCTGAGGTCATCAGTCGCCTAGAACTTACAACTAATTAAACCTAACTAAGCTAAGGACATCACACACATCCATGCCCGGCCACTCCGGCCGGCGTATGTTTAACCACACGACAGAGATTTTATATTACAACCGCTCTTACAAACTTTATAAGAGCAATGCAGTAAAACACACCAGCAAGAGGCTGAATAACAACAAATATTCGGTAGTAGACTAATGTCCTCTCAATCAAGAAAAACGCAAGAACCATTACAATTCATAAAAATACAAAACCAGGTAACAAGCTGCAAAAATACTAACCATAATATAAAAACACATTAACATTTTATAGTAACACTGTCGCAACCAACAGGAAGAGAACAATTTAAAAACACGTACTAGATTCAACAATGAATGGTATGCTCAAGGGCCAGAGCACCAAATACGATCCTACTGTAACAGTAAGAAAGCATTCATGAAAGCTTGCTCTGAATTGTCGTGCTCACATTCTCTGCAAAATCACACAATGCAAGAAATCATAAGTATAACAGCACATAAGGAATTTCATTACAATTCGAAATAACAGCAGAATGAGACAAAGTTTCCAAAAAACTTCCCCAAATAGTGTTAGGACTTGTACTAAAAATCGGCATTATGGGCAACAACATTCATCTACATCTACATCTATGTGGATACTCTACAAGTCAAATTTAAGTGCCTGACAGAGGGTTCATTGAGCCACCTTCACAGTAATTGTCTATTATTCCAATCTCGTAGAGCGTGCGGAAAAAACAAACACCTATATCTTAGGATCGAGCGCTGATTTACCTTATTTTATTATGATGATCGTTTCTCCCTAGGTATGTTGGCGACAACAAAATATTTTCGTATTCGAAGGAGAAAGCTGGTGACTGAAATTTCGTGAGATGATTCCACCGCAACTAAAACGTCTTTGTATTATTGATGTCTACCCCAAATCCTGTATCATTTCAGTGACACTCTCTCCCGTATTTCAAAGTAATACAAAACATGCTGGCCTTCTTTGAAGTTTCTCGATGTGCTCTGTCAGCCATATCTGCTAAAGACGTCACACCGGGCAGCAGAGTTCTAAAAAGAGGACGGACAAGCATAGTGAAGGCAGTCTCTTTAGTAGATCTGTTACATTTTCTGTGTCCAGTCAATAAAATGCAGTCTTAGGGGGCAATATTTTCTATGTGTTCTTTCCACTTTAAGTTGTTTGTAATTGTAATTCCTAGGCTTTAGTTGAATTTATGGCCTTGAGATTTGACTGATTTATAGTGTAACCGAGGTTTAAAGTATGCATTTTAGCACTCATGTGCGTGACCCCACACTTTTCGCTATTTAGGGTCAAATGCCAACGTTCGCACCATACAGATATCTTTTCTAAATCGTTTTGCAGTTTGTTTTGATCTTCTGAAGACTTTACTAGTCGAGAAACGACAACGTCATCTGCAAACAACCTAAGACAGCTGCGCAGGCTGTCTCCCAAATCGTTTATGTAGACGATAAGCAGCACTACCTTGGGGAACCCAGAAATCACTTCTGTTTTACTCGATGACCTTCCGTCAGTTACTACGAACTGTGACCTGTCGGACAGGAAATCCAGTCATATAACTGAGGCGATAATCCATAAGCACGCAATTTCACTACAAGCCGCTTGTGTGGTACACCGTCAAAAGCCTTCTGAAAATCTCGAAATACGGAATCAGTTTAAAATCCCTTGTCAAGAGCACTCAACACTCCGTGTGAGTAAAGAGCTAGTTGTGTTTCACAAAAACGAAGTTTTCAAAATCCGTGTTGACCGTGTATCAATAGACCGTTTTCATCGAGGTAATTCATAATGTCACAATACATGTTCCAAAATCCTGCTGCATATCGACGTTGATGATACGGGCCTGTAATTTAGTGGATTACTCTTGCTACCTTTCTAGAATATTGGTGTGACCTGTGAAACTATCCAGTCTATGGGCACGGACCTTTCGTCGAGCGAACGGTTTTATATTATTATTAATTGTGGAGCTATTGTATCGGCATACTCAAAAAAGGAACCTAAGTGGTGTACAATTCGGACCGGAAGACTTGCTTTTGTTATGTGATTTAAGTTGCTTGACTACTCCGAGGATATCTACTTCTACGTTACTCATGTTGGCAGCTGTTCTTGATTTGAAGTCTGGAGTATTTACTTCGTCTCCTTTGGTGAAGGAATTTAGGAAGGCTGTGTTTAGTAACTCTGCTTTGGCAGCATTGTCGTCGATAATATTTCTATTGCTATAGCGCAGAGAAGTCATTGACTTTGTCTTGTCGCTAGCATACGCCACATGGGATCAGAATCTCTTTGGATTTCCTGCCAGGTTACCAGACAAAGTTTTGTTGTGGAAACTATTATAAAAATCTCGCATTGAAGTCCGTGCTAAATTTCGAGTGTCTGTAAAAGATCGCCAATCTTTGAGATTTTGTGTCCCTTTAAATTTGACTTTTTGTTGTTGTTTCTGCAACAGTGTTCTGACCCGTTTTGTGAACATAGAAGGATCAGCTCCGTCGTTTGTTAATTTTTTGGTATTAATCTCTCAATTGCTGCCGATACTATTTCCTTAATTCCAATGCCTCGCGCATGGATGTGTGTGGTGTCCTTAGGTTAGTTAGGTTTACGTAGTTCTAAGTTCTAGGGGACTGATGACCTCAGAAGTTAAGTCCCATAGTGCTCAGAGCCATTTGAAGTTTAAATTCAAGTTCATCGGTCTACACTTACATTGTTAATTTGGAAGGAGTGGAAATTGTCTCTCAGGAAAGCGTCAAGCCAATTTTTATCAGATTTTTTTTAAATAGGTACATTTTTCGTTTATTTTTGGAGGATTTGGGGGTTACAATGTTCACTCTCGCAACGACAACCCTGTGTTCACAAGTCTCGGTATCCGTTTTGATGCTCGATATTAGCTCAGGATTATTTGTTGCTAAGATGGTTCAAATGGCTCTGAGCACTATGGGACTTAACTTCTAAGGTCATCAGTCCCCCAGAACTTAGAACTACTTAAACGTAACTAACCTAAGGACATCACACACATCCATGCCCGAGGCAGGATTCGAACCTGCGACCGTAGCGGCCGCGCGGTTCCAGACTGTAGCGCCTTTAACCGCTTGGCCACCGCGGCCGGCTGTTGCTAAGAGGTCAAGTGTGTGTTCACTACCGCTTACAATTCGAGTGGGGTCATGTACTAACTGCTCGAAATAATTTTCAGAAAATGAGTTTAGCACAATTTATGATGATGTTTTATGCGAACCTCCGGAATTAAACATGTACTTTCGCCAAAATACCGAGGGTAAATTAAAGCCACCATCAACTATAATTGTATGAGTCGGGTACGTAGTTGAAATCAAACTCAAGTTTTTTTTTAGCTTTTCAGTAATTGTATCATCTGAATTGAGAGGTTGATAAAAGGATCAAATTTTTATTTTATTCCGGTTGCCAAGAATGACCTCTGCCCATACTATCTCACAGGAACTATCTACATCAATTTCGCGACAAGCTAAACTACTTCTAACAGCAACAAACACACTACCGCCAACTCTGTTTAGCCTATACTTTCGGAACACAATTAGGTTCTTCGCAAATATTTCAGCTGAACTTATCTCGGGCTTTAGCCAGCTTTCGGTGCCTATAACGATTTGAGCATCAGTGTTTTCTATTAGCGCTTGGAGCTCTGGTACTTCCCCAACACAGTTACGACAATTTACAACTGTTATACCGATAGTTGCTATATGTACGTTCTTCCTATCTTCGGCCTGCACCCTTTGTGACTGAGGCCATTTTCGAGTTTCCCTGAGTCCCTATAACCTAAAAATCCTCGCAGTCCACGACACACAGCCCCTGCTACCCGTGTAGCCGCCTCCAGCGTATAATGGACACCTAACCTATTCAGGGGAACCCGAAACCCAGCCTCCCTATGGCGCAAGTCGAGGAGTCTGCAGCCTACACGGTCGCAGAACCGGATGAGCCTCTGATTCAGACCCTCCACTCGGCTCTGTACCAGAGGTCCACAATCGGTCCAGTCGACTATGCTGCAAATGATGACCTCTGCTTTCTTCTCGGAAGTAAGACTAGCAGGCGTTACCATTTCTGTTAGCTACTCTTCCAATCCAAAGAGACACACATAACTGGTACCGACGTTAGCCACCACCTGCAGTTGGCTCACTCCGTGCTCTTCATGGCATCCGTAAGGCCCTGTTTCACGTCTGAAATGACTCCACCCATGACTCCCCATGCTTTGTTCCCCTTCTTGTCAGTCTTGTCCCTAAGGGACCCCCATAACGCGCGTAACATTGGAGCTCTCAACTATCAATAATCCCACCCTATGTGATTGCCCAAATCTTGCAGGCTGAGAGGTTGTAACACCGAAAATGCAGGATGCATGGCACCTGCTACCGATATATATATATATAACTTTTTTAAAATTGTATGTAAATATTTGTAATTTAAATGCTTTCTTTTAATAAGTAAGGACATTGCTTCACTGTATGTGTACATTTAGGTAGAAGTCTGTTGTCATTTCATTGTATTTATCTGTTTTACTGTGAAACTTACAAGCTCTGGGAAAAAGCCAAAGGAATTGTTATTTTTATCGATTAGCAACAATGATAGCAGTGCTTGTGCGTAGTAAAATCTTTGGGTAGGGGGTTGTTGCGCAGAGCGCGCAGAGAGAGCGAGACACGGGTTCCAGCGCTTGTAGTGTGCGGAAGTGTGGCGTTAACGCTCTCGAAGTAGAGAGTACCATTTTCGGCGGCATTATGTACGCACGCCGGCCAGATGCCTAGAGCAGGAGTACGGACAGTGGACGGGCGGAGGAGGCTGTATTAATTACGATGGCCCATTCCTATAATTAGCCATGGCTCCACAATATGCTACTGTCTTCAAACACAGCAGCAGTTCCAGCGACACAGTTTCGTCGTCGGCTCCGAGTTTTGTCGTATGCGCAGCACTGAAGTAAGACTGTTCATTGGTAGAAAGTATTACCGGCTAACCCAGCAGCACAACTGAATGTGATTTGATTGATAAGATTTATTTAAATAATAGTCAGTTAAACACAGGGCGATTGTGTTCTCACTGCCTCCGACATTGTTAACAACCAGGATCCTTGTTACTTTTTTCCTAATATGCTAACTGAGTGTCATAAGAATCAGATTGCATAGTTACAGCCAGTTTATTAATGAATGAATTCTCTTTTAAGAATTTTAGCCCCAGACTACTTTCAATTAACTGTTGTACAACAGTGGCTTCAGTATATGACTAAAGTAAAGCCATTTCATTTTTCAAGTTTAAGAATCAATCATTGGAAAAAATCCAAATCTAAAGAAATGCACAAATTAAGAGTGTGGAAGTTTTACTTATTTTACATCTAGCTTGGAGCACATGGCTGTTTGGTTTGGTACGTATTCTAGTATTAATTCTGTTCAAGTCAGTAAAAAAAGGCTCAGTTGTTCAGACAATAATATGAAACCCAATTTGCAAAATAAGTACGGCAAAGTAAAAAATGCTTGCTTATTTTCTAAAGTCCTTTGATGACGTTATGCTGAGGTCACTGAAAGTCATTGTTCACGTAACGAACCTCAGGACTAACATGCAGTTTAATTGCATATTTTCAAATCATTACTCCATTGCCTCTTTCAAACTTTAATGCCATACGTAACGTAAGATTGACTTCTCAGTTTTCTTTATCATTACACACTCACTTAAAATTAGTGCAAAAAAAACGTGACAACCTTCAGTTACCACGTCAGTGTCTAATAATGCATGTTTTTCTTTCCCATCATCTTGTACAGGATTTTGGTTGTAAATTGCCCTAGTGGGCTGGCGACCGTTAATTATTTCCTTTTCGTTCATTAGTGTAACTTTTGTATTCATGATCAATGGTATCCCTTTTCTGTCTAGTGTTGTCCGTGAGTGAATACACAAAATAACTTTCATTTTCCAAATTATAGCCCTGTTCGGTTTAATTACTTTTTATTTTTAGTAGACTTTCCATCAGAATGGTCGGTTGTAATCTTTCCTCCTACTTATCGGTATTACTTCTTCGGGAAAGACGGCCTTATCCAATTAGAAAAATCCATTAGGCATACACGCGATCGACGGTCATATTTTATATCGCAAACAGGATAGGCCGATTAGTAAGAGGGAGGTTACAAGGTTTCCTCTGAAACAGGACAGGCGACTGCATCTGGCGGAGCGACAGTGTCAGACTTATGTGCGGCCCCCTGGGAAGTGTCTCACCGCCTGCCACGCCCAGAAGCGAACTTCCACTCGACCACAGGGGAAGGGGTGAACCTCAGTGTTGATGCCCATCCACTGCAGCTTCAAGCTGTGTAACCGGAGCCATTACAGCCTGGAGGTGAGAGTGAAGTGTCACCAACTCGGCTCGCATCCGCACACAACAATCACAGTCCCTATCCATACTAAAGACTTTCGAAAACCCAGACAAACGGACTATCGACAAGTGCTGCGGAGCTCTACTGTACATCCTGACGGAAACGCAAGAGCTTTGTCTAATAAATTAGATTACTAAGCAGAGATTCAAAAACCGAACTACCGAAGCACTCGTTGTTGTTGCTGTGGTCTTCAGTCCTGAGACTGGTTTGATGCAGCCCTCCATGCTACTCTGTCCTGTGCAAGCTTCTTCATCTCCCAATACGTACTGCAGCCTACATCCTTCTGAATCTGTTTAGTGTATTCATCTCTTGGTATGTACCTTGGTATGTACCTATAATGATTTTTTTCTTTATGCATTTAGATAAATGTTTCTTTCTGAATTTATGTGAAATAATGTAAATATTATTTTAGATTTTTTTTCTTTTCGTGTCATGTTAAAGAAACTGTACACAACTTTTGAAATGAATGTCATTACTTATGTTAGATTTTAAGCAATTTGATAACCAAAAGGAAATGTATTTAATGTTAAAACTATTGTAAAATGTGAAAATTGTAATTTAAACACTTGGTCCATACGTAGGTAATGCATTAGAATATGTGTAGTAGAAAACCTGTGGTGAATACCCTACCTGTAGGGGCGCGGGAAAAGGTGGATGCAGGCGAGCGCGGGAAAACGCACACTGGCGCGGTTCGGCACAACGGGCTCAGTAACACAGTCGGAGTTGGGTATCGGTCAGAGGAACAAGTACTGTACCGAGGAGGCTATCTAGGAAAAGTGGATTCCATTGAGCCTCGGATGGTCCGATACCGACGACTACTTGGCATGGCTATATTCTCAGGCACAAAACTGGAAAGATTACGACGCTAAGAAGAATGAAAGTGCCGATACTGTGAGAGCCTTAGCCGTGCTTGTATGTGTGCTGTGTTGCCCGCTATCTCGCTGCCCGCCATCCGCCGTACCGACGTGCACAGGTCAAACGTTTATTTCATCTTTAGAAGTGTATCTGTGTGGACCAGTGTTGAAACTGTTCTAACTGTTCAATAATAACGTGACTTTTACCAGAATTGCCTTAGATATCACTTATCCTTATCATTGACCTAGACAGGGTCCTTACCTTATATTGTGCAACCCGAGTATCCTGAATTGAAAGTTACAGTTAGTACTAAATTATCTGCAGACCAATTTATGTTATAAAGACGTTCAAGGATAGGAGTGCCAATGTAAATGTTAGTAAAGAATATCAGTGTGATTAAATTGAAAGATAAATTTTGAATTGAGCTAGCAATGTTATTGAATTCATTTGAGACTGAAAGAATGTTAGTCAATTACTCCAGAAGCGTGACAAAAGAATAGTAATCCATAGGTTGATAATTTTGAGTGTTAATGTACCTTCAGGACTTACTAGTTTCAGCATAACGACCGTAACAGTTTCAGGGCCCCCCCATTCTCTTGCTTATTCTTGCACATTTTGAAGTGTACTGATCAGAATTGAACAATAAAATTAATTTCTAAATTAAACCTAAGTATATTAGTGTTTTTTCCAATTTTAATAGTGACATTGTATGTGTGTTTTCAAAATTGCTGATTCTAGGGTAATCTATGCCCGATTTCATTCTGATCAATATACAAAGTGCAGCTCGTAGTAATCATTGCTGTGTGGTGTTGTGTAAGTTTAGCTCATCCAAATTAGTACAAAAGAAGAAAACCTTAGTTCAGTAGATTCTTTCTGGTTCTAAATTTTGCTATAAAACGCAACATTACTACGTTTCACTATGCTTGAATATGCTATTACTTGTACAGGGAAAAACTCACTCAATGCCTAATTAGGCTGGCGACCGTACTATTAATTATTGGTAGTATCTGCTGTGTGTACTTCTTGTCCATGCGAACGCGTAATTGTACTTTACATTTACTTGACGCATCACTGTAGTTACTGACTGAATATAAGTCCGAATTGCTTCCATTAGGTACACGCGGTCAACTTAGGTACTAAATCCTTGTTTACAAGGTGAAGCCCGTGAACTTATTACAGTACAGGCTTTATTGAGCTAACGCACGTCCGGCAGGGCGGTAGTGTTACACCCTCTACGATTTTTACCCTCCACGCTGCCCTCCAGTACCAAATTGGTGATCCCTTTATGCCTCAGAACATGTCCTACCAACCGATCCCTTCTTCTTGTCAAGTTGTGCCACAAACTTCTCCCCAATCCTATTCAATACCTCCTCATTAGTTATGTGATCAACCCATCTAATCTTCAGCATTCTTCTGTAGCACCACATTTCGAAAGCTTCTATTCTCTCCTTGTCTAAACTATATACCGTCCACGTTTCACTTCCATACATGGCTACACTAAATACAGATACTTTCGGAAACGACTTCCTGACACTTAAATCTATACTCGATGTGAACAAAGTTCTCTTCTTTAGAAACTCTTTCCTTGCCATTGCCAATCTACATTTTATATCCTCTCTACTTCGACCATCATCAGTTACTTTTCTCCCCAAATAGCAAAACTCATTTACTACTTTAAGTGTCTCATTTCCTAATCTAATTCCTCAGGATCGCCCGACTTAATTCGACTACATTCCATTATCCTCGTTTTGCTTTTGTTGATGTTCATCTTATATCCTCCCTTCAAGACACTGTCCATTCCGTTCAACTGCTCTTTCAAGTCCTTTGCCGTCTCTGACAGAATTACAATGTCATCGGCGAACCTTAAAGTTTTTATTTCTTCTCCATGGATTTTAATTCCTACTCCGAATTTTTCTTTTGTTTCCTTTACTGCTTGCTCAATATACAGGTTGAAGAACAACGGGGAGAGGCTACAACCCTGTCTCACTCCCTTCCCAACCACTGCTTCCCTTTCATGTCCCTCGACTCTTATAACTGCCTTCTGGGCACTCATTTGAGACTACAGAATTCGCCCCTGGTTATGAACTTGTAATATGTCACAAAATCGGTTTACTTTCCGATGCAAACGCAAACGCGAGAACTGTTTCTGTTACACATTAAGTTAACACGCAGAAAACTCAAGGAACTAAACCATCGAAGCATACAGATGAAATTATTCAATGCGCTCCTGATTAGAAACTCCTAAAAGTTACAAAATCGGTTACTTTCCTGTTGCTACTTCTGTCTCAGTCGGCTGCTGCTACTGCCTGCTGGCTGTTTAACAAGAACGTGCAAGGTTCTTAATTCATTCAGAGCAAAAGAACCAGAATTGTAATTTAATAGCACTAGATGAAAGGCACCAAAATATGCCAAGGAAGTGCTTCACTTAGAGATGGTTGCATCACCTGATGTAAGGATCAATAACTTAATCCAGTGATTCTCTGAGTACTGCCGCACAACACACCGAAATGATTACAATGCATGTATTCAGCATTAGGGGAAATTTAACGTGGCCATTTTTCTCTGGAACTGCAGGCTAACATATTTCATAAGCTGATATGCAAATTATCGTGATCAGACAGTTGTTCAGTTACGCTGCTCTGTAACTGCAGATCTGGTTAGCATTGAGAGTGACGCTTTTCGTTTCACTGTTTTTTTTTTTCTTTCTTTATTACGTAGTTGGTGGAGGTTTCAAGACCTGAAAGCCTACAAGTTGTATGCTTGGGACACGTGAAATTTTCCACTTCAAAACTGTTGTGCTCTGGGCAGCTGTCTGGCCGCAGGTAGCGGGGCTGGCCTTCTCTTTCCCTCAATTCGCTGTCAAGGAAAGCGACGGAACACGCATTCCTGTGTCGAAGGAAACATGGAATTCTTGGCAAATTCCGTTTAGCCAGATAACAGATCTCTAGGCAGGTGTGGCTTTCCCTCAAGATGATGCGTGAATGTTTGTTGCGATGCTTCAGAGTGATGTTCAGTTTAAACTTTTAGAATATAACTTTCTGATCGAGTCATGCTGCCATTTTAGAGAGAGCTCGTATTTCAGTGCTGTTCCTGTGTGCAGAGTTTTTCATTCATCAGCTTTAGAATCGCGTCACGGAGTGTGTACTGTTTCTCCTGGGTGGACTTGGGTAAAAAAAGTAAACTAAATATTACGATAAATTTTCTAATTAATCGTTAAGTACGCCAAAGAAGAAGAGATAGAACTACGATGGACGTGTTATTCCATGGGCTCTTGCGCTTCTATGCATGAACTTTCTTTCCTTTGTCATTCGCTTATCTCATCTGCTTGGATTCGGACCTAAGAGGACGTTCTTGTGTAAAGCTCATCTTGCTGTACCAGCTTATAATGTAAGTTGTACTTAAAACCCGAAAAATATAATGGTTATTTTGTCAAAAGAATTTGTGTATGTGGTCACTCTGTTGTGAGTCTGATACCTAGACTGCCTTAAGTAGATATGGGCCTCAACAACCAATTTTCATCGTTAGGCGCCATCTTAGAAAAATCTTTAACATTTTTCTTTTAGCTCATCTACGAGACGTGCCGTCGGTTAGGACAATTAACTTTATTTCGTATCCCACGAGGCCGGAAGCAGCTACTAATAATTTAACAATTTTATTTACAGATTATAGGATTTCATTTGTAGATGCTACTCTTGTTATATTGGGGAAGCGAGACGAAACATCGATAAGTTACGTATTACAGTAGTGTTCGTCGAACAGACTTGTCAAATATTCTCTGGTGCATTAAGCACATCCGTAGTGTTGGGAAATGAGAAAAGGACAATTAATTATCGACGATTACGTAATTACCCTGAGGACTGAGCTAGTTACTGAGTGCTTATACACGTCGGGCTAAATTAAACAACGTATTACACTGTTAATAACAGTCCGCCATCGGTGGCTGAGTGGTCAGCGTGCCGGACTGTCAAACCTAAGTGCCCGGGTTCGATTCCCGGCTGGGTCGGAGATTTTCTCCGCACAGGGACTGGGTGTTGTGTTGTCATCATCATCATTTCATCCCCATCGACGTGCAAGTCGCCAAAGTGGCGTCAAATCGAAAGACTTCTACCTGGCCAGCGGTCTACCCGACGGGAGGTCCTGGTCACACGCCATCATTACTATTACTGTTAATAATGTTCCTACATTAGTTATTTTTCTTTCATGCTGAGCATTGCATTAATGTGTGTTTCTTTTTTATATAAGTCACGGCTCATATTTTATTTCATTACATTACACTAACAGTTACAAATAAATAAAATTTTTATTTTATTACAAGTGGGAGTCTCCTGTCTCCAGCTGCCCACCTCTGAGCGATTGGCTGAAGTATAATGAGACAGAAAAGAGTAGGAGATTATTTAATGCTGTAGCGTATTTTCATTTGTCGGACGTCGGAATCCCCACACGCAGTGAAAGTCGAGTGCCATTTCTGGCAGCAAGACTGCCGAATTTCAGATGGCTCTTAGCGAACTCACTTTGTATTAGGGTTTCGTACAGTAATGACACCGTTTAAGTGTTGTGAAGAGCAAACACTTCTCTTCGGGCTAATGTAATCACTTCGTTTTAATGACTCGCAAAGTACACACTTGAGGTTACGACAGGAGAGGTGATTGATGGGAAAATCGTTGCTGCCGCTGGAAGGTTAGCTTAGCTTACGCTGTAAGTGCACTCAAAAAAGTGGCTCTGAGCACTATGGGACTTAACATCTGAGGTCATCAGTCCCCTAGAACATAGAACTACTTAAACCTAACTAACCTAAGGACATCACACACATCCATGCCCGAGGCAGGATTCGAACCTGCGACCGTAGCGGTCGCGCGGTGCCAGATTGAAGCGCCTAGAACCGCTCGGCCACACGGGCCGGCTAAGTGCACTCATGTTCAGAAAAAAAGAACACCTCGGACGACCAGATACAGGACATCGATATTCACAGGACATGTACGTTAGTATCTTCTACAGAAATGATTAGCATAATTTGAATAATGCCGATCCGTGTGTTCTGTGTCAACATCGATACTGCGGCGCAACACCATCTAACGGTAAAATGTGCATGCGGTTCTCGTCGTCGCTCTTAACCGAAGGTAATAGTTTAATGCGAGTTGGTCCATTATGCGCAGGAGACTCGTCGACGTATTTGCGAACCGAACCATCAAATAAATGAGTTTGAAAGAGGGCGCATTATTGGCATGAGAGTATGATGCATCCATCCGGGAAATTGCTGCTCGTGTGGGACGAAGTGGTTCGGCAGTGCAAGGGGTGCGTAGCAGAATGGTTCACCGACGGCCGTAGAACACGATGAGATGGGTCACATTGCACCACCCAGCCCCCCCCCCCCCCTGTTCCCCGAGAAAATTGGCACTGCAGGACAAATCTGCGTCCACCTTGGCTCTGGCCCAGCAGTGTGACCGTCCGTCACCGTTTATAACGGCTTGGGTTACGTTCGTATCGTCTACTTCACCGCCTACCTTTGATGAATGTAAAGGAACATGCTAGGGGGCAATGGTGTGTGGAACGAGGTCATTGGAGATAGGAACAGCATCAGATAGTGTTTTCTGTTTGTTTCAAAATTATGGCCGCATTTTGGTTTGCCGCTGACAGGGGGAGCAGCATCACAGTGTCTGCATTCGCGTAAGAGATGCAGCACCAACTCATGGCCTTATCATGTGGGGTGCTGTTGGGTACAACCCAAACTACAGTTGGTGCGTGTTCAGGGAATTGTGACCAATAAGATATCCTGCGACCCGTAGCCATACCCTTTCTGCACAACACCCCAGACGCCTTTTTTCAGCAAGACAATGCACGAACACATGCCTTCTTACTGTCATAGCATGTCAGCCTTTTGCCTTGGCCTGTCAGATCATCAGACCAGCCGTCAATCGAAAATGTGTGGGATATGGTGGAACAACTGGTGCAGTGCTGTGATCCAATTCCAACCACCACAGATGAACGTTGGAAACAGGTGAATGCAGAATTGATCGCTATACCACAGGACCCCATTCACCCCTTATAAGCGTCAATGCCATCACGCATGGAAGAAGTTATCAGGGTCCGTGTCGGACGTTTAGCCTACTAGGCAACAGGACACATGCTTAACTGAGGTAACTGAAATGATAATCAAATGATAATTAATTGAAACCCTCAGCTGACGACAGGTGTTGTTGATATACCTCGATAGGGACAGCAGAAAATGTGTGCCCCTACCGGGACTCGAACCCGGGATCTCCTGATTATATGGCAGACGCTCTATCCAACTTGGCTGCCGAGGAGACAGGTTAATTAGGAACATTATGTGTGTAAATTGTGGACAGTTGGGAATGTGGGTCTCACGGGAAGCGTGCAAGTCACCCTCTGTGGCTCAGATGGATAGAGGGTATTCCATGTAAGCAGGAGATCCCGGGTTCGAGTGCCGGCCGGGGCACACATTTTCAGCTGTAGCCATCGAAGTATATTAACAACACCTGTCGCAGCTGAGGGAGTCAATTAATAATCATTTGTTCTGCACGGTCATTAATGGTACCTGTTCTTCCGAGAACAGTTACTTTCTTCAAATATAGAAATGATGATTTCTACAGAAAATACTAACGGACATGCCCTGTGAATGTGAACGTCCTAGCAAGTCGTTCACGGTGTTGTGCTTTTTTATGAACATGAGTGTACAGAGAGACGACAAAAGTCACATTCTCCAGTCACTACTGCCACCAGCTACCTTACTGACACTCCACATGCTTCGGGCAGGGGAGGTATTGCCGCGCGCCATCTCTTTCAGGTGAGAAGCTAATTCGCTCTCTTCAGAATGCGACCACGTGGTGTTAAAGTCACACATCCAGCTTGTTGCTCTTAGTGGGCGTTCTTTGGACTCTTATTGTGTTCACTCCTATCTTTCGGTATCTAAGTAACAACTTCCTGTGGCTATGGCTGCAAAATTATTAACGTAATGATGTTTCAATCTCTGTATCCATTTGTAACAATGCTATATTCGAGTTGAAACCCCTTGTCTCCTTTTTAATGGTTCTTTTTAAGATGTCAGTGGGTAACTTCGGCGTTCAAAGTCAATAAATCTGCGTCCATTTGTTTCGATTCACAGCTTAAATGATCCCTCCTCCCATTACTATATCTATGTTAGTGGTGTGCTACCCATTTGTTTAACGCCTAAGTAGGCCATTCCTATTAATATTCTTTTCAGTCAGACGTTTCCGTTGCGTGGTGATGTCCTTGTTTTCAGTTAATCCGCATGATCATTTGCATTAGTTCCTCATGCCGTTGGGTACCAGAACTTGGTTATGTGCAGCCCAGGGGTATGTTCCTATCACAAACGACTCCCCACAGTAGTCAATAACAAAAATGCTTAAAAAGCACAAAATAATAGTCACCAGTGCACAGTCTAAGATTCTATGTACACATCAGTAGCACCGTCTTCTCTTTCCTTCAAGCATGATACCAGGTGTATGAGGAAGAGAGTTAACACAATTTGCTCAAGAACTGAGGAGAGAACCCTATTACAACAGATTTACACAGCTCGAGACACTATATCAATTTGTGCTTTTCAGGAATCCCCAGGAATAGGCTGTACTATAGCAAACAGAATCGGGAATGTCACATTTCCATTGTTCAGATAGCACAATCTTCTTATCAGGTACTGACTAGACCACATCTACTCAGGCGTTCCTGTGAAATCCATCCTCTTCAGCTGCTCTGTGTTTCCAAGGTTCTCATGTTACTCACTTGGTCATAATCCCAGTTCTGGACGGTACGTCCAGTTGGCCTCCCACGCAGAGTGGCGTCAGTGCTGTTGTCGCTGCACTCTTGCTGACAGCGCCATCACGGATTCATCCTGCTGAACGAGAACTCTTGGCTTTTCCAACTGCCACGGCTGAGTGACGTCTTGCATTGGCACCAAGAAAGAAACAGTCTGTACTGCTAGTCCCCCAAAATTCTAATCAAAATGGAAGTTATACTGTTAGATATACTTGCTAATTATATTGCTTAACCCAGTCTCAGACAGTTTCAGTCATGTCCATGGGACGTCTATGACCTTGGTGGATAGGCCACTCACCAGCTTAAGTTTTTTGCAGCATTGGTAGAAGACTGACTCCTAGAATACTCACATATCTCCGCTCTCTTTTCAAAAATGTCTCTAAGCACTATGGGACTTAACATCTAAGGTCATCAGTGCCCTAGACTTAGAACTACTTAAACCTTACTAACCTAAGGACATCACACACATCCATGCCAGAGGCAGGATTCGAACCTGCGACAGCAGCAGCAGCGCGGTTCCGGACTGAAGCGCCTAGAACCGCTCGGCCACAGCGGCCGCCTCCGCTCTCTAAAACGGTAATTCAGGACCACTGGTTGGCTACTCAACTACCAAAAGGTAGAAACGATAGGCTGCTTCTAGCGGTCCTTAATCGTAATATTTGGTATGGTTGGGGATAATGTGGAAGAAGATTCGTCTGAACAGATAACGCTCTTCCATTGTAGCTGTCCCCATTTTTATGTCCTTGATACCAATTCGTCGTTACCAAGGATTCGGTGGTTTTCAAACAGCCGCTCCGCCCAGAATGTTTGCTGCATGCGATTAACATCAGATAATTTTCTATGATGGTTGACAATTACTAAGTTACAGCAGACACTTGTTAAGGAACAGCTGCCAGTTGCTACGGAACAACCGACAATTGTTACGGAACATACGACCAATGACTGGAAAAGGAAATGTAGAGGGCGGGACGTGTTAACTGCAGCGAAGTCTGTGCACGAACGCACTGTACGCATATGTTCATGTAGTACGGTGTTGGACGAAGGTAGTTGGGGAACCGATTTGTGTGACATCCCGTGTGGTGTGGCAACATGTATGCAAGGCGTAATCTAAGTACCTACGATCGTGGACGAGCAGTTGGATGGCTCGAAGCCGGTCGAAGTATCAGTACTGTGGCCACAGTAATGGATGCATCAGGCAGTGTCACCTCATGATTAAAAGAGGCCTCTGAAGATGGAAATGCTACGAAGAATTCTGCCTGTGGTCGTAGACGGACAGCCACACCGCAGAAGGGTCGATACATAGCCCTAGTGGGGAAAATGAACAGACATATCACCTCTAGGCAAATCACTACATACCTTGCAACCGTTGCTGGTGCACGTGTCAATGCATCAACTACTTCGCAGGTTGGTTTGTACGCTCGGAAGTCTGTTAAATACACCACACTTCAACCGTGCCCTCGCTGAGAAAGAGTTCCCTGGAGTAGGGAACATGTTGTTTGTGATCAGTCCCGCTTCACTGTGGCAAGCGATTCCGACCACCAGTTAGGGTGGAGAGACAGGGGAACACATTACACACCACATAATTTTCATGAACGTCATAGATATCGCCGAAACCAGTGGTTCCCAACCGGGGGAGGGGGGGGGGTAATTATCTCCTGAGGGGTAAAATAAAATTTCCTGAGGGGTAAAAACAAAAGGGTTAGATTGTGTTTCAGTCACAAAAGCACAATTATTTATAAAGATAATCAGTATTATTACTTAGTTAGATTGTGTTTCAATCACAAAAGCACAATTATTTACAAAGATAATCAGTATTATTACTTTTCAGATGACTGTAATACTGGTCACGTAAGTTACTAGTAATTACATTGTATGTGGTGACCGCAATGGATCAGAAATTGTTGCACTATTCATTTGGTAACAGGTAAACGAAGTAATAGAGAGCATGAGAAAACAGTAACTGCTTAATGTCTGCTACGTTGGTATGGGGCCTAATTATTATTATTATTATTATTATTATTATTATTATGGTGGTAGTGGTCCGACACAAAGGACTGCCAGCCTGAAGTCTTGCAGTTTCTGCAAGTAAGGAGTCCAGCAACTAAGCGATTTAGAAACAATTAGTGTAGTTTACACATTGTAATTTGCTTAATTTTGCATGGAAGTGCGGGGTATATGTGAAGTACAAATCAGTAGGGAGAGCAGTGCTGAAGAGGAAGCATGTTTTGTAACAAGTGTCTACCCTCAATGTAGACAGTTAGGTTTCTTTTTTCAGGTGTTCTAGTCAGCACTAGAAATGCGGTGAGAACTGCATCATTCTGTAAAAATAAAGAAAAAAAATGTTGATTGAGGGAAGCAGTACACATTGTTTTATTCACCCACTAGATTTCATGGAACGCCAACAAAATCCAAATAACTGAAATATCTGTATTTAGACACCAATGGCGATAACGGCGGATATGGGAGGAGGAAGGGGGGCGAGGGGCAACATACAGTCAATATCTGATCATGCGTCGAGGTAAAGCGCTCAGAAAGGTCGGCAACCACTGGCCTAGACTTTGTGATGTTGGCAGTCACAGTGCACAAAGGCCGAACGTAGCTGCTTATCTATGCTCGAGGTACCATTAAAGCACAGCAGTATTGCAGAGAGATCACTCCGTGCCGTCCGCTGTGGCCGAGCTATTCTAGGTGCTTCAGTCCCGAAGCGCGCGGCTGCTACGGTCGCAGGTTCGAATCCTGCCTCGGGCATGGATGTGTGTGATGTCCTTAGGTTACTTAGGTTTACGTAGTTCTAAGTCTAGGGGTTCAAAATGGCTCTGAGCACTATGGGACTTAACTGCTTAGGTCATCAGTCCCCTAGAACTTAGAACTATTAAAACCTAACTAACCTAAGGAGATCACACACATCCGTGCCCGATGCAGGATTCGAACCTGCGACCGGAGCGGTCGCGCGGTTCCAGACTGATGCGCCTAAGTCTAGGGGACTGATGACCTCAGATGTTAAGTCCCATAGTGCTTACAGCCATTTGAACCATTTGAAGATTACTCCGGATCACGTTCTTTTGTGTAGGGGGGGGGGGGGGGGCAGTAGGTTCCGACTTCCTTGTTATGGACGACAATTTCGGCCCACACAGAACGGCTGATGTGTCGGACTTACTGGAAAGTGAAGGTACTGACCGTATAGAATATCCTGCGTAATCACCGGCCCTAAATCCTGTAGAGCATGCTTGCGATGCTCTTCGAAAACGTGTTTCTCAAAGAACACCAACAAACCGAATTGTGCAAAATCTGAAAACTGCTTTGAGAGAAGCGTTGGACAATATTCCCCAAGGGCTCCTCAATAGTTTGGTAGCCAGCACGAATAACAGGTCCAAATGTGCATCAGCACTCGAGGAGTGCATATTTCTGACTGACAGTCCGATATCGACCCTCGAAGTCAGACCTGGGTCAGGCATAAACATTACTTATACCTATTACCCTGCATTCCCATGTGGTGAAATATGTACCATTTGTTGTTGTCAATATATCACTTCACCACTATTATGTAAATTTTTATATTGTTTTTGATGTCGTCCTTCACTGCCTGTGATTATTCTTGTCCAACAACGACTCTCTTCCTTACCAATTGTCAGGCAGTGTACATTCTGTAGACGCATGTCCATCTCGGTGTTTTCTGGGATAATGATGTGTTGCAGTTTCATGTCAGGTAGTTTCGACTTTAAGCCACCGTTATGTTTTCCCCGTATGATACAGGACGTCGTTATATTCAACATG
Source organism: Schistocerca cancellata (assembly GCF_023864275.1). Taxonomy (NCBI): domain Eukaryota; kingdom Metazoa; phylum Arthropoda; class Insecta; order Orthoptera; family Acrididae; genus Schistocerca; species Schistocerca cancellata. The sequence goes on along the minus strand of NC_064631.1, from coordinate 638,998,968 downwards.
GATTTCTCTTGACACCTGTGAAACCAGTCGTTTTCAGTAACGTCGACCTTGCAATACAATCGTAATAAGCATGCTTCTCTCGAATTTCGAGATGTTTAAATTCTGCAATATATTTTGCATTCAGCTTCTATCATGCCTAGCCACGAGGATTAGTCCAAAGGTGGTAACTGTCACCTCGAAAAAGTAACAACACGTAATTAAATTTTTGTTTGTGTTGCAGGTACACATCTGCAGCCCTGGTAGTCTTTGGAAACCTGGCGCCACGCTATCGTAGCATGCTGCTAGAAGAGCCCAAATAACGTAGTGCAGCCCACTGAGAGAGTGGAGTATGATGCAGCAAAATCGTTGACTGCATTTAAAGAGAAACAATGCTGAAACAACACATACTGATTAGATGGATGTGTACGCCAACATTGCAGCATCATACAACTGTGGATAAGTGGTGTAGATGTTTCCAGTGTGGTCAAACATCTCTTCATAACGAAAAATAATTGAGGACGTAGGTTGCAAGTGCTACTCTGAGATGAAGAGGTTAGGACAGGAAAGGAATTCGTGGCGGGCCGCATCAAACTAGTCAGTAGACTGACGACAAAAAAAAAAAAAAAAAAAAAAAAAAAAAAAAAAAAAAAAAAAAAAAAAAAAAAAAAAAACGAAAAATGAGGTGGCAGACCATCTCTCTGAGAAGAACGGCGAGTCGCAAGAGATGTGGACACACTGTTGCTCGATGATTGAAGAATCACAATCGAGATGGCAATGGAGAAAGTGAAAATCATTCATCTGTCCGTTTTCAACATCTTTCACGATTTTTTGAATATTTTGTTTCGGGACTGCTTGCACCTATTCAAAAAGTGGCCGTAATCGAGACAGTAACGTTAATGTTGCAGCCATGTCATTTCAGCTGGGATGACTTTAACCACCAACTCATCTTGAGTGTACAAAGCGAAAGCGTCACGGTAGTGATACTGCCCAGAGATCCCGGTGCCACATCAAAGTCGACAGCGAGAATCGATACCAAAGACATTAGCGAAGACTAGCTGAAATCCGCAACGACGTATGGGAGACGCTTCTGAGGCCAATATGGTGTTCAGCATGCAAGAGTTTGCCCCATTTAGAGACGTCAGCTACAGCAGTCAACATCATCATCTGCGACCTTCGAGTAGTTAAAGTTTCAAATGAACTTGTAGTGTTGTTAATGTTGAACATTGTTCCTCAAGAGATCAGAGCTGTTAATCAGTGCATCAAGTGGTGCTTTGCTAGTCCAAAACTGCTGTAAATTAACCAGTGCTCTTGTGGCACAAAAGGGTATCAAGTTAAATAAATCGTGATTTAATTACGTAATAAGCTGAACTAAAATGTCATGTGTTGTAGTGTGAAGAGTCTTCTTTAAACACAATCAGAGGATTCACAGTTACGGTCTGACGAAAGTAGGTTCCCCTGGTAACAACAGAGGGAAACTTCCAAATGGTAATTTTACCCCCTCACAATGCCCGAGCTCATTCTGCACGAGATAGGTTATAAACAGATTTTTGGCTACCTAATTTTGCATGATCCACCATATTTTGTTGGGATGGCTCTCAGTGGTTTCTTCCTCTTTCCTCAGACGAAGAAACCTTTCAGTGCCAGGCATTTCCAGAATAACGACGAAATGATTTTCATGGTGTAACGTTTCCTGAACATTGGAAATGCAGACTCCAACAACTAATGTCTCCGACAAGTCAGCCATCGTCAGAAAAATTTATATAATTGAAGGGAGAATATGTAGAGAGAAACTGCAGCTGTAATCATGCTTCGTCGCCTCAGCTTGGCATTTTCGAGGTGATAATTAAAACGGAATGATTGCCTCTTCTATAGACCAGTGCATGTACATTATCTAGCACTAGATGACCCGCTTTAGTAGAATAAGGTGGAATAACTCCTTAGGTTAGCTTCGTGTACTCCTTAGAGTTTTGAACTACTTTGTCCCAACCCCTTTACAATATTTTGAATTCTTCTGGGCGTGAAACGCTATAGACATTTTTGTAAGGACGGTATATATTTAGTAAGCCAGAATGCTGCTGTTTTTAAGGACTTTTCTATGAAGTTACTTTTTTCTGTGCTATAAGTTTATTTCCACTACATGGCAATTGCAAAGTTATCTGAAAACTTATGGAGCTGTTAGTGCATACATCTGCGACTGTAACTAATTACAGTTTTGCATATATCTGTCATGGTACTTACTTCCATAACACAATGTGAAAGCTGTCAGTGTCTGACACCTTGTATTGCTGCGTGTCGTAGCATAGCGCAGATATTATGTAATGTCTCAGCTGTAGAATTTGTTCTGGAGCAATATTCGTTGAAACCTAATTAATATTTTTCTTGCGTTTGACGTTTTCAATTGACACCTAAATAAACGAATTCATTTGGTTGCATAATTGGTTTTCTCATCTGTGGAGTTGTCTGTGGCAGTAGTAAATTCTATGCTAAAGTTCGCTGGTACTGTTTCAGCCAGTAAATTTGTCCTGACCGTAATCGTGTTTTATAATGTCAAGGAAGCTGTCAATAAAATTTTTAATCTTAAGACAGTTTGTTCGTTAAGAATTTTTTTTCTGGACATTTTCGCGTGTGCGTCAAGAATTTGCATCGCATCTTCGATGTGGCTTACATTCTGACTTCCTGTTTCTTGCATGCGGTTGAAGACTGAATGGATTTTTGTCACAATTTGTGGTATGTTCTCGGTATATGATTTTGAAATTTCTGCCTGTTTGCCCTGTAGAGAATTTTTCGCACCCACTGTAACTAGTTATTAAAATTAATAGTAACGACTGCGAAAAGTTTTGTACAGGCAAAACAGGCATAAACTGAAAATTAGATACCGAGAACATACCAGAAACAGTGGACATCCAAACCCACCCACAGTCTCAAACCACATACAAAGAAAACTGGATCGAAGATGCGTTGCGTGTTCTGCTCACAACATGAAAGGTCCCAATACTGAGCATTTTAGAAGAAACAGAAATCTACTTCCACATACTCAAATATCCAGACAAAATTCTTAACGAACAGACAGACTTAAAACATAAAAATTATGCTGCCAATGGTACTGATATTATATAAAACAATTACGGACAAAACAGATTTACAATCTAAGACCACACCAACAAGAATTAAGAAAGAAGTTACTATACCACACACAAATCCGTAGGTGAATAAGACAATTACATAACCATATATCATCGTTGACTTAGCTGTCAATTGTAGCCGTGAAAAATATTAACTAGATCTTAGCGAATATTGCTCAACAACAAATTCAACTGCTGAGACATTACATAACGTCTAAAATTTCGTCTGCACTACACCTGTGATACGGAACAGTACATTGTGTTAGCGACAGCGTTATTTGTTGTGGACGAATAGGTTCAGATTTCTTACTGCTTGCAGAGAGACACAGATATGCGCACTAATAACTCCTTCTATTTGCATTTAGCTTGGTAATGGCCATGGAGTCAAAACAATATTACAGCACCAAAAAATAACGTCCAAATAAACACTCTTTAAATATAGTAGCGGTCTGGCTTACTAAGCATATAATGTCCTTCACAATACAGTAGTAAAATAAGGAAAATCTTTGACGCTAAAACCTTTACGAAGTTTAACACGACGATAGTAAACTGATATTTGACAATGTCCTTGTAAGGCAGTATAGAAACTAAATGAATCGCAATACTTCCTCAGTGTTGAAGTTTTCATTGTAAAATAAACAGAAAACTAATACAAATTTAGAAAAGCACTTAGCTTTTAGGAAACTACAAAACTTCTTACTCTACCGTATCTCACCTGTGTTCCGCCCTTGTGCTGAGAGAGACATATAAATCTTCCACTAGGTGCTGATGAGGTCTGGGCTGTCTGCCTGATTAACGGTGTGAGCGGCTGTTGGCTCTGAGCCGTTAATCTTAGCTGCAGTTAACCTAATGGCGACGTCTTCTGCCCGGGAGCGCAGCCGCAGGGACTTTGAGGTGTATGCTGCGGAAGAAGCCGCAGTCGCTCACAGTTATCGTTGAACCGCAAGCGCTGAAGACCACATTCAGTGACCAGTGTTCTTGCGAGTGGCCAGTGGATTTAAAATGAATGGCGTAAGTAAAATACATAGAAGAATTGAAAGTGGCATACAACATCTTCCGAGAAACTAAAACGTACGCACCGAGAAAACGAAGTATATAACGCTTAAACTTATTACAAAATTTAGAAAGACGCTTTTCCTAAAACAGTCACCATAGTGTAATGTTGTTGCATTAATTTGTTCTGAAAGCGGTGCTGATATTCAAGACCATAAAAGTGGGTTAAAAGCTGTGAGCTGTCTGAGGAAGTTAACCTTGCATTACTGCGCAACTGTTTCACCAGGTATCCAGTCTAGCTTACCAAATTCCCGACCAGACTAACATTAATTATAATCTTTTAGTACTCATCTTACGATAACCGGTGATATATATATATATATATATATATATATATATATATAATCAGACAATCTAAATAAAAAGAAATAAATCAGTTTATATTTGACCATTTATTTTAACATTGATCATTGTTCCATTAAAATTTCAGCATATCAAACTTGATTCATAACTAAACTGGTGCCTTATTTAGGATTGTGAAAATGTGAGTTTGTAATCTTACGGAACACATCAAATAGGAAACCAAGATTGGGAGACTACATACAACACAGCATTCATAAAATAAAACACAAAGGCCGGCCGGTGTGGCCGTGCGGTCTAGGCGCTTCAGTCTGGAACCGCGTGTCCGCTCCGGTCGCAAGTTCGAATCCTGCCTCGGACATGGATGTGTGTGACATCCTTAGGTTAGTTAGGTTTAAGTAGTTCTAAGTTCTAGGGGACTGGTGCCCACAGATATTAAGTCCCATAGTGCTCAGAGCCATTTGAACCATTTTTTAAAACACAAAGAACATTGAAACATATCCAAGAGGAAATTAACTGCAACCAACCGATTCAATTTTCACCCAAAGAAGTTACGTTCGTAGCACAATCCTGTCCTTCATGAAATTACCACACACTGGTATACTAAATACATACTAACTCTCTGTGAAATGTTCCCGAAAAGAATAGCTGAGGGCTACTTTGATGCTTACACCACATGCTTCACGTGGTCAACTTGGTTTACACAAAGAGTGTAATACCACAATAATTTTGATAATTAAAATAAATTACATCGAAACGCAATTTACAAAAGAAAAACCTCGAACTGGTTATTATCGTCTTACTATTAACCTGATGGGCCAAACAATTGTATAAGCACATGGTACTGGTCTCACAAAGTACACCCCACATGGGTTGAACATAAAGAAAAGTTGCTATATTGAAAAATATTGTCAAGATGAGACGTTATAATGTCACGCACATTTGCATTTAAGATTGATGATCTTAGTTAGAGTTACTGATCAACACGTGGTTCCACTTTACTCACAAAGTAGTGACAAAAGCAACTACTGGAAGATATTCTGAACTTCACACTCGAATTACACTGCACTGGAATTTAAGATAACATTAGATATTTTAGAGATAAACCTGAAATAAAGGTGATTAAATTTTCAATTAGGATAAACTTAAGAAATGCATTGTCCTACGGACTTAGCAGACATGCGCTTAGCTGGAGATATTACCACTTCAGATGCTCGCCGTGGACAGACTGCCCTGGGCCCCTACCGAGCATGCTTAACAGATACAAACGGAAGTGACCAGAGAGGCAACTTCCTATACCAACATGACAAGGTACGAACAGGACCATACTAAGAATAGAAACCTCTCTGGTTTTAGAAAGCGTAGCTACCTGTTCCGACGTTGGTCCTACTGTTCTCTAGCAGACAGGCTTGTCTGCTACCATCAAGCATGCAACTAGAAATACATTTGCTCATTCATCCTCTCACACAGAAGGGAAGGGGGATGACAGTATCTTATCATATACAGTATATAAAAGAAAGCGGCTGTAGGTTCCGTATGAGACTGTGTGACATGAATTACATATAAACTGTGTTTTAAAGTGTAGTAGTGTGATAGATCGTTCTTGTTTATGTGTAAAAGTACTACGTTTCACTGCTCAGTCTCCTTCCAGATAGTCAGAATCACCACAGTCAATTTAGAAGAGGAATTTATGCCGTAAATGACAACAGATTTAAGAAATTAACATGAAAAGAATCCAACAGAAACCTTTCATAACCCCTAACGCTCCGGGAAAAGACTGTGCAGGGAATTTTCTGGCCATGCTAGGACATTCCCAAGCAGGCTTTTCACACCCAACTTAAACCAAAAATGTAAAGAAAAGGCAAAAGGTCACCAGCTACTTGCTAAAACACAATAATTTCAACACATCTTTAGAATCTACCAATTTCAGAGAGAAAAAAACAATCTGTGACACGTATTTAAAAGATAGTGTAGACTTAATTCGGTCAGCAAGTAGAAACAATGGTCCCTGTGTCATTAATATGAAATAAATTTCTGGTTGTTACCCTTATGGAGTTCACCAGTATTTGCTCATTGGAAGAGCCAACTGATCACAGGAAAATTTATGACTGTTTATTAACAAGTAAAATTTATGAAAATAGCAAAGGTGCCACAGCTATTAAAAAAAATGAAAATAACATCAGTCTTATAAAGCAGAACATTACAATGCACAATCCACAAAAGCCAAAAATCTAATAAGTGAAAAAAACATGTTTTACAAAGTGGTTATCGCAACAAAATTCTATAACTATAACTAATAATTTGTAGAATTAAAATAACTTTGTTGCACTAATTTAATCACTCTACCATATTTCAGTTAGTTAGCAAACAATGATCCCTGTGTCATACTGAAACTACCCCTTAAGGGGTTCCTCACTATAAATACGTCAATGCAAAGGCTAATCGATCACAGTCCAATGAGAACGAATAACTATCTGACTGATAAACGAAGCAATGCCACAGGAATGAATTTAGGAAACAAAATATCACAAATCTAATACATCACACAAAAACAAACATTGAGAAACAAAACAGCTCTGAAAGTAGAGTAGTCAACGTCTAAAAAAATACCAATAAATAAAACACCTGCAAAATATAAGATTCAGTCTAATAAAAAAAACACCAATAAATCGAACCCCTGCAAAATACACGATCAAAGTTTCTCTGAAAGAACACATGTATATGCATTGGACTAAAAACCGTATAATCACTGTTCACTGGCACACTCTGTAGTTCCAGTGTTCTGAGGCACAATATAAGTGGGGGGGTGTGTGGGGGGGGGTCGTCGCCACAGCTGTCAGTAGGGATTTTTTGGTCCATTTGTTGCGTGCAATCCCGCCATCTCTGCCCTCTCATGAAGTTTCTCTTGGTGGCCCGTCTCACGTACATCTCGATTTGGTTCCATGTTTGTGTTGTCAAATTCGTGCGGTATCCTCGTTTGACATGCCAAGTTGATATTCCTGGGCAAGGATGACACTTAATGGCTCTTCTTTGTGCCACCCTTAGCGACCAGAGAACATCGAACCATGATTTACTGTCGCTTGACAGTGGGCATCCGTCAGGAAATGTTGATAGGCGTCGTTGAAGTCTTCCAATTTCTCTGGACAGTACATGTCAAAAGGCTCCACGCCCCTTTATCCCCTGTCTTCTGTCGTTTCACCGCGGCCGTCTCGTCATTGTCGCGTCGTGTGGTGCGTTGCCAGCAGATGGATTTCCGCGCGGTGGACCGCTCGGCCATCTCAGGTCATCGCCTCCACGAAGGGTCGCACTGGTGCGGCCGGCCATTTACTCCGGGTGCAAGGGAAAGTGTTTGCCGTGTACCCTTCTATTGTTGTCGACCGCGCTCCCGAAGTGGCCCGGTTGACAGTGTGTCCTGCTGTGAAACCCGCCTGTTTACAACTAGCCCTCCACCTCGCTGCTCCCGCTTTCTCGTAAGAGTTTAGCCGGTTCGCTTTCACGTTCTCAACTGCATTCACAGAAATTGTTAATCATAGTTACGTGATTACAAAAAGTCATACATAATACCACTTAGTATTGTCTTTCACAACTTTTAAGAACAAAAGTGAGACTTAATTTTTTTTAATAAAAAGTTAGTTGAATCGACAATATAAAAATAAAAGTTTAATGACTTGACAATATAAAAAATAAAAGTGAAATGACTTGTCAGTATAAAAATAAATATTATATAAACTGACAATATAATATCTAAATCCACGTCACTAATTTGGTTCACTTGCGTTTTAATATATCAAATGCTACTTATTATCTCACTAAAATGAATAGGATTATGCCTTGTGCAAGTACAGGTCAGGACAGCATAGGGTTCACATGTTATTTACACACACACATGCACACCTGTTGTCTATTCTACAAACTAACTACCCATAAACATGAATTACTCAAAATTCTACTTCAATCCACAACTAGTTAATCCAACAAGCTACTTCAATGCTACTTCAACACAGTGTTTATACCACTTCAACATTGTTCTAATTCGTCCTCTTCCTGACGCTCGCGACATATGTCTTGTCACATGTTAAGTATGGAGAAACTTTCCTTAAACATACACAGTAAAAAGAACAATGGTTATTTACACGCCAAAACATTTATACCAGTTGATACACCTGATAAGAGACTCGCAATTATACATTTTTCATACTCATATGTTTATACATAAAACAGTAAGACAATTTCATCTAAAATTAAATTATCACAAGTATTAATCACGCAGATGACTCTGAGAAGGGTAAAAATATTTTCATCCTACAGGTTATATTACGTTTTCTTACCCATTTTGCTCCAATTTCGTTCCTTCTTTAAGTTACCTTTCGCTTCCAAATTATTTCGCCTGTGGTGGTTATTCTGGATTCATTTCTCATGAATGGCAAAATTGTGGTCTCCTCTAATCTGTAAAACAGTTTCATCTTAACATATTGAACTTACAACAGACACAAAAGATCCGAATCCTCCTGTAGTTTAAATGACAAATGTTTTGCTTTATCCTTATTACGTTAAACAAAGCTTTCCTTCGGTCCCATAATCAAAATTATTTAATCTTCCTCTACCTTCAAGAGGGAAATTTCTTCAGTTCAACTCATATAGGCTGCAGTGCATCCCGCATCAGCGAAAACAGTAAGCTGTAATGCCCCGCATCAGCGAAAACAGTAAGCTGTAATGCTTACAGCATCAGCAAAACACATAAACGTCGCTTTTCTAGGGCAAGTATTAACGCAGAATAATTTATCAGGCTCTGGCTCAACATCAATCAAGACTACAGAAAGGATCCATATTTCTGTCCCATTCTCCAATTGCTGAAAAACTGCTCGTATTTGACTACCACAATAATATTTCAGGGCCACGTAAATTACACAAACCACAATTCTTCTTTCACCTTGAAGGGAATCAATATACTGACGGAATCCACAGACAGCACTTTACATACTCAGCTATAAAGAACAAAAAAGACATATACCATCAATATTAACATATTAGCGCATATTAGGAAGCCATTGGTTAAACAATCGTATTATCGCATCCTGTTCTCAAGATTCCAAACTTACTCATTCCTTTCTCAGAGTTCTCCTATCTTAATATATTCATACAGCACGCATACTATAGAAAGAGATCCTCATTTATACTGACAGATATAGAATAGTAATAGATAGATAGTAGCACTGAAAGCAGAAAATCGGAAACAAGGCTACTAACAGCTGGGGTCCTGGGTTTGCCAGACCCATAATACCCTCAGATCGGATATTCCCCTGAGTTTTGCATTAATTCATCACAGATCTTGCTTCCCTCAGGAGCGACTCTTTTCAATTTACACAAAAAAACATAAACATCACTTCAATCAATCACATAGAAACATCTTTATCATTATTTTTCCCAACATGTTATTCAAAATGCATTCATCACAAATGTAAACTAATCAATTGTTTCTCTTCACCGTCCTCTCTACTCCTCACCGTCCTTTCTACTCAATGTATGGTTTTACGTTTGACACATGGTGTAGCCCTTTTGATTTCTTCGATCAAAGAGTTTCAACTTCTATGGCGTTTTCATGGGGAATCTTCCTTATCCGATATGGGCCGTTAAAGAGCTTAAAAAATTTGTTGCAGACACCTGACCGTTTGTTAGACAGCTTGTGTGATCTGATAAGAACTTTTTGTCCTGTATGAAACACTGTTTTTCTCACGTTTTTCTTATACGCCTTGACTCTGGCCTCTGCTGCACGCTTGATGTTGCGTAAAGCTAAGTCAACAATTGCGTTCCGGCGTAGTCTCGGCTCTAGTGGCCAAGGCACCACCTCTTTGATTTTGCTCGGCGGCTCCTTGTTTTTTAGCACAGTGATTGGCGGAAGCTTTGTTGACGTATTAGGCAACTCATTAATTATGTTCTGAAATCCTTTTAGGTGTATGTCCCACGATCGGTGATCACGACTGCAGTACAACCTACATTATTTTCCTAATTCGCGCATAATACGCTCACTGGGGTTCGAGCTGGGGTGGAATAGAGATATATATATATAGGTTTAATTCTTCTCCTTCGAAGCATCCGCTGCCAGTATTGCGATCTAAATTGCGGTCCATTATCCGAGATAACCCTTTTCACACGCCTAACTTGATGCAGAAACTGCTTTGCAAATGCAGTTGCCACTGCCCTTCCTTTGGCTCGCCTCAACGGAGTCAGACACACAAACTTGGAGGTTAGCTCCACCGCTACGAAAACATATGCAAAACCTGCTTTAGATCCTATTAGTTGACCAAATAGATCCACGGCCGCGAAGTCACAAAGTTTGCTTGGTATTATTGGGTGAAATCATGCAGCGTACGTCACTGTGGCCGCCTTTGCTCGCTGACAAGGTTCGCACACTCTAAGTACACAACGAATACGCCGTAGCATGTTATTAAAATAGCATTTCCCCTTCAGTTGTTCACAACATTTTTGTGCTCTGAAGTGACCATAACTCAAATGTATGTACCACATAATTTTGTTTACGAGTTCCTCCGGAATCACCAACACCCATCTGGAGTCGTCCGGGGCTCGTTTCTTGAATAGTATTCTATTGCGCACGAAGTAGTACTGGCGTATTCCTACATTCTCCTTGTCCTCCCACTTCCTCTTTATATCTTTCAATACTGCGTCCTTATCCTTTTCGTCCGCTATACTCCCTAAAGAGGTGGTAACAAAGTTCTCGAACGCTACATTGTGTAAGTATAGGATGCTAAAATTATTTTCATCGAGGTCCCCTTCTTCTGTGTGAACCAAACCTATAGGAATGCGCGATAAAGCGTCAGCAATTACATTTTTCTGTCCCGGAATGTATTCTACAGTGAAATTATATTCCTGTAGATATAGTGCCCAGTGTCCTAGTCTCCCATGCGTGATTTTTGTGCTCATAAGAAATTGGAGTGCACGATTGTCAGTGTACACCCTGGTGGTCCTCCCAAATAAGAAATACCTAAATTTTGAGAATGCCCAAACTATTGCGAGTGCTTCGAGTTCTGTCACGGAATAATTTTTTTCACATCGAGAGAGCACCCTACTCCCAAACGAGATTGTTTTCCAAGTTGTAATATCATCATTTCCTTCCGTTTGAAACAGTACCGCACCTAATCCTGACAAGGAACTGTCCGTCATTAAACAGAATTCTTGTGTCAGCTCGGGATGCACGAGGATGGGAGTCTCTACCAATGCCTTTTTCAATTTATAAAATTCATCCTGTGACTCTTGATCCCAGACCCACAAAGCGTTCTTTCCTGTTAGTCCACATAGATGGGGTGTACCAAGTACACTAAAATTTATAAATCGCTTATAAAAATTACACAGGCCTAAGAATGCTCGCAACTGTTTTTTTTATTTGTCGGCATTGCACACTCCGCTATCGCCGCAATTTTCTCCGAGTCAGGTTGTATTCCATTTGCTGAGACAATATGGCCTAAGAATTTTATGTTCTCTCGTCCGAACTGTGACTTATCTAAGTTGTCTGTTACACCTGCCTTCTCAAAAACATCCAGTAGTCTGTTCAGAACGTCATTATGATCCTCCCACGACTTTTCCGCAATTAATATGTCATCCACGTAAATTGTCACTCGCTGTTGCAAATCATCAGGCAAAATGCTATTTAATCCCCTTATAAAAGAAGCTGATGAGACGTTTAGTCCGAACGGAAGGTGCCGGAATTGGAAACAATTTCCATAACACAGGAACGCTGTATATAATCTGCAAGATGGGTGTAGCACGATTTGCCAAAAACTCGAACGGAGGTCGATAGATGATAGTACCTTTACTCCGTGGAAACGTTGTAAGAGTTCCTCAAGGCTCTCAAGCCTGTCCGTTTCCGACATAATAATTGTGTTTATCTGTCTCGAGTCTAGCACCAAACGAACCGAGTTGTCGCGTTTTGGTACGACAAGCAAGGGTGAGTTGTACGAGCTTACTGCCCGCTCAAGTATTCCTTCTCTAACATCTTGTTTATTGCCTTCTCCACTTGGGCTTTATACGCCACGGGAATAGGGTATGGTACAACAGAAAACTTCTGATGGTCACGTACTCTGAATTGGTAAGTAAAACCCTTCATCGCTCTCGAGTCTCAGAAAATATCCGTTCATGATTCCTAAGTAGGCAATACAATTTCTCCTTTTCCCTGTCCGTGGTTTTGACACCCGCGATGTTCTGTCTCAGTGCATCAGCAAAAACAACATCTTTCCCCTGCTCACCAGACGTAGAGCACGACTCACATAGTTCACGAGTAGCTCCAGTCTGGGTTGCGACTCGGTTTGAGCTTGAAATTTCAGGCAACTAATTTCTGACTCGGCACGTAATATGCATTCATCAAATACTAAATTAATTGGCTGATCCCCAACTTGAACTGTCATTACTCCTCCATCCATGTCAATTACTGCATGGTGGGCATTCATGAAGTCATTTCCTAAAATCATTGCCACATTCAGCATTGGGAGCACAAAGAAGTTGTACTCAAACTCTGTTCCCTGGCAGGTAAAATTAAGCCGAGTCTGCCTTCGGATTTCTACGCTCTTACCGTAGATTGCGCCCTTCACATTTATTCCTCGCACTTGAAAAACGGGCCAAGTCCCAGTCCCTTCGCATTTTTGAAATTCTGCCTCGCTCAATATCGAGAAAGGGCTTCCAGTGTCAATGACACACTTAAAACATATTTCGTTTACTGCAACTGTCACTACTGGATTTATTCCCGAAATTTTAGCACTCGTAGTTTCTTGCAACAAATCCTCTCTAATATCTTCCCTATCTATATACCCTATGCACTCATTTGGATTGTCGCTCATTTGTTCCGATTGAGCGCCTTCTGCGCTGATCTTTTGTCATTGCCGGTTTTGTTCATTTCCATTTGCTGGATTATGTCTAGGGTTAGCCGGCCGAATTTCAACATCATGTGATGCTCTGCTTACAGTCCTATTCCCACCGTGTTCACGGTAGTATCAATTCTGGTTGCCGTAACTGTTGCGTCCACGATCTTGTCCACGTCCTCGATCATTTCCGTTGTTCCACCTGTGTTCGCGACTGTTACCCCAGTTTCTATAGGCCGGTCCCGATTATTGTTCCGTTCGCGTCGCGACGAACAGTCACGCCGTTGATTACTACTACGGCCACGACTGCGATTGCGCTGCTGTGCCCCGTAATAACTTTGTGCCTGATTAGGTGGGCATTCTCCTGTATTGTATTCCAACTCTTGGAGAAGTGTCTTAAACGTTACCACGTCCTCTTTGCATCGTCCCGCAAGAATGATGTGGCGCAAGTGCATCGGCAATTTGGTGATGCATATCCTAATTAGTTCCGCAGGCCCGTATGGGTCGTATAGAAATTGATTTGCCTGCAGCATGTGGTCGAATAGGCGTGCTGGGCTGCCGAAACCAGACTGGTTCCTATTTGGCAGCATAATTATGCCATGCTTGACCCTATCTTGTGCCGCTTCCGACCAATAGGCGGACAGAAAGGCTTGTCGAAACTCCCGAGTGGAGTTGCAGTGACGCGCTGCCGACCTCATGCGAATCGCCGGTTCGCCTCCAAATAGCCACACATATATTCTATCTTATGTGAACTTGCCCAGTCGGGGGGAAGACAGAACTCAAATTGCTCGAGCCATGCTCGTGGATGTATTCCTTTTTGCGAATTTCGAAATATCTCAAACTTTCTCACCATAAGGAAATGTTTGAAATCAAATCCCCGCATTTCCTCCCAGCGAGGCCCTTGAAAGTTTCTATTTTTCTCATGTCTGCCCCTCAAAATACATTCTTCCCTGTTGTCAAAATCTCCCTCGAGGCCGGAGTCCCTCTCTGCACTGTACGTACAGGTATTTTTAGTGCTATTGGCGAGTTCGGAATCACACCCCATGCGGCTTTCCAGATGCGCCACGCGTTCTTGTAATTCGCCTATTACAGCTTTGTGCCGCCTGTTCACTTCGAACTGTCCCTTCTGAAATCTAAGAAGCGAACACACTTCTTCGGTCTCTACGACCGCTACCGGTGTAGTATTGTTATCGCTCTCCGTCACCTTCATCGTGCCTACGATGTCCACTAATGCCGCAGTCTTATCATGTATTTGTCTGTTGTCCTCCGCCCCAGCCTGCTTCAATTGTTCTACTTGCTGTTCGAGTGCGTGAATCGCTTGACTGTTGTCCGCTACTGTGTTGCTAACGGACGCGGGACAATGCGTTTCCACCTCCTGGACCCTGGAGAGTACCTGCTGCTATTCTCTTTGGCATTCTTCTTTCAGCCCTTGGAAATTCCTAAGTAGCTGTTCCTCGCTCTCTTTCGATTCCGCATCGCGACTCCGCTTGCCCTGTTCTAAGGCTTGCAGACGATCATCGATTTGTTCAAATGTACGGCCTAATTCTTTCATAATATCACTTTTTATTTCACTTGCCTGATTGTTTATTCTTTGTGAGATATCATCGGACACTCTCTGCATCGACTTGTCGACTTTATTTGTCTGCTGGATTAGTTTTACGTCTATTTGTTCGCCCAGCTCGCGGATCGATTTTTCAGATTTCTGCGTCATTTGTTCGCCTAGCTTGCGGATCGATTTTTCAGATTTCTGCGTCATTTGATCGCCTAGCTCTCGGATCAATTTTTCGGATGATTCTTTTTGTTTTCGGAACGATTTTTCTGATTTCTCTGTGTTTTCTTTATTTTGTTGCACTAAGGCTTTCATGAGTTCTGCTAAATCAATTTGATTAGTTGGAGGCGAATTAATTTCTGGCTCTGATATGAGCCCATTCGTCCTGTTTTGCATTTCCTCTGAAGTATTTCCCAATGCATTTTCGGAACCGTCTGACGCGTTAATATTCGAAATCGAATTATCCCCTTAGTCCATGATGCTTAAGTTGGTGGACCGCCTACTTTTAATTTGGTTACGTGTCTACATTAGTTCAATTTATACCCAGTACGCAACACACTAATCAGAATAAATGCTTCCCCCAAAAATTACGACAGTCACACGAAAGGTACCCAACCTAGTACGCACTTTTTCACACGCAAAACAAATTTATATCTTTCATCGAAGTCAGAGCAGTTTACAAGCGAGAAAAAAAAAACACACACACACATATAAAACACACAAATATAGAAAACAAAACAACAAGTCAAACAACACAACGCCGCTCAACAACGCTGTGAATCTTTTGAAAGTCTGCTCAGAAACAACGCAGAAGTTGTTTGAGCGCTACAGGGGGAAAAAAATTAAGATTATACAACGCTCGCAATCTCACGTTTCAGAAATTCCAGAGTCTAGCGAAATCACAGAACAGGGTCGCTATGTGTAATGTTGTTGCATTAATTTGTTCTGAAAGCGGTGCTGATATTCAAGACCACAAAAGTGGGTTAAAAGCTGTGAGCTGTCTGGGGAAGTTAACCTTGCATTACTGAGCAACTGTTTCACCAGGTATCCAGTCTAGCTTACCAAATTCCCAACCAGACTAACATTAATTATAATCTTTTAGTACTCATGTTACGATAACCGGTGATATATATAAAGATAATTTTTAAAAAAAGATATAAATCAGTTTATATTTGGACATTTATTTTAACATTGATCATTGTTCCGTTAAAATTTCAGCATATCAAACTTGATTCATAACTAAACTGGTGCCTTATTTAGGATTGTGAAAATGTGAGTTTGTAATCTTATGGAACACATCAAATAGGGAACCAAGATTAGGAGACTACATACAACACTGTATTCATAAAATAACACACAAAGAACTGTGAAACATATCCAAGAGGAAATTAACCGCAACCAACCGATTCAATTTTCACCCAAAGAAGTTACGTTCGTAGCACAATCCTGTCCGTCATGAAATTACCACACACTGGTATACTAAATGCATACTAACTCTCTGTGAAATGTTCGCGAAAAGAATAGCTGAGGGCTACTTTGATGCTTACACCACATGCTTCACGTGGTCAACTTGGTTTACACAAAGAGCGTAACTCCACAGTAATTTTGATAATTAAAATAAATTACATCGAAACGAAATTTACAAAAGAAAAACCTCGAACTGGTTACTATCGTCTTACTATTAACCTGATTGGTCAAACAATTGTATAAGCACATGGTACTGGTCTCACAAAGTACATCCCACGTGGGTTGAACATAAACAAAAGTTGCTATATTGAAAAATACTGTCAAGACGAGACGTTATAATCTCACGCACATTCTCATTTAAGATTGATGATCTTGGTTAGAGTTACTGATCAACACGTGGTTCCACTTTACTCACAAAGTAATGACAAAGCAGCTACCGGAAGATATTCTGAACTTCACACTCGAATTACACTGCAGTGCAATTTAAGATAACATTAGATATTTTAGAGATAAACCTGAAATAAAGGTGATTAAATTTTCAATTAGGCTGAACTTAAGAGATCCATTGTCCTGCGGACTTAGCAGACACGCTCTTAGCCAGAGATCTTACCACTTCAGACACTCGCCACGGACAGACTGCCCTGGGACCCTACCAAGTGTGCTTAACAGATACAAACGGAAGTGACCAGAGAGGCAGCTTCCTATACCAACATGACAAGGAACAGACAGGACCATACTAAGAATAAAAACCTCTCTGGTTTTAGAAAGCATAGCTACCTGTTCCGACGTTGGTCCAACTGTTCTCTAGCAGACAGGCTTGTCTGCTACCATCAAAAATGCAACTAGAGATACATTTGCTCATTCATCCTCTCACACGGAAGGGAAGGGGGATGACAGTATCTTAACATATACAGTATATAAAAGAACGCGGATGTAGGTTCTGTATGTGAGACTGTGTGACATGAATTACATATAAACTGTGTTTTAAAGTGTAGTAGTGTGACAGATCGTTCTTGTCTATGTGTAAAAGTAACACGTTTCACTGCTCGGTCTCCTCCCAGATAGTCAGAAACTCCACAGTAAATTTAGAAGAGGAATTTATATCGTAAATGACAACAGATTTAAGAAAATAACATGAAAGGAATCCAACAGAGGCCTTTCAATAGCATTCCATGCACAAGGCTTAATTAAAATGAGTGTACGACATATCGAAGACTACGCAGGCAAATTCAGCAGATTAGGAGTGTATAAATCAAAATGTAGAGAATGCGAGAAGTTTTAAATGAGACAGGCGGGCCTCAATTTCCATACTCGCTTCAAGGAACTCGTAGACACATATAACAAAATCGCTTTCGGTATACCCGTAAACTGTGCGAAGCATAAGACATAAAGTAGAACAACAAATTGATGTAAAGCAAACAGCCCCAAATAGTCGTTTCCTTAGTACCCTGGAAGAATATGAATGACTTTAAGGAGCCAGACAAACAGCTCAATAAATAAAGGGATTTTCAGTACCGTGGAGTTTTTGAACATTATAAAGGCGTGTTATAAACACACCTTCATATCCTGTGACAATTACGTCGCGCAATGTATACTCTGGCCTACGGGAGCGGTCCGACGACGACTGCAGCCCAGCAACAGAATTGAGCTGCACGATTTAGTTGTATCGGAGCCACTAAAAACAAAATCCTCTGACGCATACAAAAGAATCTCTGTAATAAGCTTTTGAAGAAAGTGTGTTCGAGATGTGAATGACGAGATTCTCTTCCATTACACATACTATCCATAACTTTGTAAACGGGGTAACAATTATCGGCTGTCCGCGGTGGCCGAACGGTTCTAGGTGCTTCAGCCTGGAACCGAGCGACCGCTACGGTCGCTGGTTCTAATCCTGCCTCGGGCATGGATGTGTGTGATGTCCTTAGGTTAGTTAGGTATAAGTAGTTATAAGTTCTATGGGACTGATGACCTCAGATGTTAAGTCCCATAATGATCAGAGCCATTTGAACCATTTGACAATTATTGAATTTATGAACGGTTTGAGTTAGAACGTTCAAACTGCACGGTTGGCAGCGGGGTAGGGTGGGAATTAGTATGCGCATGATGATGTGGTTTAGCGATGACACACACTCTTATTTGTATGGGTTCGCCGACAAGCAAAATTGGCGCATTTCGGCGACTGAGAATTCCGCATTTAGCGATTGAGAAGTCTCTTGACCCTCAACGTGGGACTATGTGGTAAGCGGTGTCCAGTCACAGAATAATCGGTGCGATATTCCTTGATGGCATGGTGACTGCTGAACGGTATGTGATGGGTTTGGAAGATGATTTGATCCTCATTATCCAAAGTGACCCTGATTTCGACAAGATGTTGTTCATGCAAGACGGAGCTCGACCGCATCGAAGCAGGAGAGTACTTGATGTCCTGGAGGAGCACTTTAAGAACGACATTCAGATTGTGGGGTACCCAAAGACCACTGGCATGGGCGTCGATTGGCCGCCATATTCCCTGGTTCTGAACACATGTGACTCCTTTTTGTGGGGCTGTAGTAAAGACGAGGTGTACAGCAATAACCCCAGAACCATTGCTGAGCTGAAAACAGACATACAGGAGGTCATCGACAGCAAAATGTTCCGACACTTCAGCGGGTCACGCAGAATTTCGCTATTCG
The DNA here is from genome assembly GCF_023864275.1 of Schistocerca cancellata. Taxonomy (NCBI): domain Eukaryota; kingdom Metazoa; phylum Arthropoda; class Insecta; order Orthoptera; family Acrididae; genus Schistocerca; species Schistocerca cancellata. The sequence continues at coordinate 638,979,959 of NC_064631.1, read as the reverse complement.
TCTGCGCCACATCATCGCCAATAATGGCAGGCATATAGAACCTAAAACCGAATATCTGTAGTGGCGTTTACATGTGGAATAAAATGTGTGCAGGTCATAGTTTGTAGCTAATTTAGGTTTTTTTCATATAGTTTAGTAATTGTCACCCTTTATCAACAAGGTGACGACGACCACAGATCCTTCTTTCAGCGCGAATGCACACCCTGACCGCTCTGTTGCGGGAATCAGGAACTGCGAGTAAGGGGTTTGTGAACCCGCCCGGTTAGCCGTGCGGTCTATGCACTGCTTTCCGGATTGGGAAGGAGCGCCTGGTCCCCGGTACGAATCCACCCGGCGGACTTGTGTCGAGGTCCAGTGAGCCAGGCAGTCTGTGGATGGTTTTTAGGCGGTTTTCCATCTGCCTCGGCGAATGCGGTCTGGTTCCCCTTATTCCGCCTCAGCTGCACTATGTCGGAAATTGCTGCACAAACAAGTTCTCTATGTAAGTGTATACAACCATTACTCTACCACGCATAGGGGTTACACTCGTCTGGTGTGAGACGTTCCCTGGGGGGGGGGGGGGGGGGAGATGGTTGGGGGGGGGACAGGTCCACTGGGGGCCGAACCGCCCAATAACCCTGAAAGAGTAGTTCGGTGTGGCGCGGCTGTGGGGTGATGTGGACAGCGGTAGTCAAAAATGTTCAAATGTGTGTGAAATCTTATGGTACTCAACTACTAATGTCATCAGTCTCTAAGCTTACACACTACTCAACTTAAATTATCCTAAGGACTAACACACACACTCATGCCGGGGGAGAACTCGAAACTTGACCGGGACCACTCGCGCAGTAAAGCGGTAGTCGTCGTAGGGTTGTGGACCACTGCGGCTGCGGCGGGGACGAAGCCTCTCCGTCGTTTCTGGGTCCCCCGGTTAACATACAATACATACATAACATACAAGGGATTCGTGGTAGCTGACACAAGGTCAGTAGTGTGTAAAGGGCGTGGAATTTGGGTCGGATGGGAAGCGTTCTCGGGTGGACGAAGCGGAGGGCTAGGGCAGCTGGTTCGTAAGTCACCACGATGATGTGAACTCACCCCAAGAGCAGCTTCGTGGAAACTCTGATCGAAAAACTGGCACCCGCCTTTCACTAATCACCACCAATGAAGCTTTTTGAGGGCTTCATTTACGTCGACCTGCCGACATGCAGATCTGTAGAAGGCTCCTGACGTTTACCGGCCAACGATGCAAGGCCGTCCCAGAAATCCAATTGAAAGCCGTACATCCTCGATTACTTGGCCGATGGTCTGCCGCTTAGTGGACGTCGCTGTCCTCGATTCAGACGCCTGAGGGACCTGGTATTTCGTGGACAAATATATGAATCGCCAGAAACTCCATTCCATACGAGTGGCGCACACTCCGTTATGTATCCACTGTCATCTGTCTGATACGGATGTATACCATCTACTACGTGGGTCTGCCTTGGAGATGTGCAGGTTGACGAGACTGGTGCTGGCCCTCATTCAGCGCACAGAATCCCTTATTTTTCTGGATATGACGTTTTATCGACATAATAAGGTGCATGTCGTGTCATGGATGAGGCGTTTGACCATACCGTATCTTTACCGGGATGGTGACAAGCACTTTCTCGATTTGCGGACCTTCCTACCGGATAAAATTCACTTCTCTCCGATGACACGCCTGCTACAGCCAATACTTCGCTAATTACGTGATTAGTGTCGTCGTCTTGGACTCTCCCCGCACTTGAGGTGTGGTGGGTATGAGAAGTTAACCTCATGTTCGCGTCAGTATATTGAGAATGACAGAACCACGACAACACTTTTTTGTGAATAAGTTCCCCGCCCGCCAGTGGGTTACAAAGATCCGCGGACGTCTTTTCGCTAGTAGCAGCGAGTGTAGTGTTCGATGTTGGTTCCACCGAAAAGCGGCCTTTACGCAGTGTTTATGTTTCAGTTTTGTCATTGCAGTTCACACACTTTTTTTACCCCTAGAAGTGCACGACTGTGGCAATATAGGTCGTTTGTTTAATCTACCTTCCTGTTACAAAAACGGAAGGGACGGTTCAGGAACGGAAAGGCGGATGCATCGTAGCCAGGTACTGGGTTTCGTTCATAGCCTACCCTCTCTGCAGCGGCCTGAAGGTGATAATAAATGCGAATAATCCTAGTTCGAGTGGCAATACGGCACAAATTTTCACCTGTTGCCATTGATTCATTTCGGCGCCCAAATTCGCAAATTATCACTAAAACCTTACAACTTCATTTCATCTTTGTAGCTGTTTTGTTGTAACATAATGACTTTATAATCGTTATGTACAATTTCCTGAAGGCGACATTTCCTAAAATACTTGTACACACTCCTTTGTAGCTCCTGACTTTATAAACTATGTGCATTAGCTGCACACAGCACGCAAAACCGACAAGCTGTTCTGCAGCTACAATTGGTATCATACGCACTTTCACATTTATCATATTTTTGTTTGAGACTACTTACGAAGGATGGAACTTAGAATGTCTTTTATTTGTTTTAACTGGTCTGAAGAAGTTCAAAATTTGAACTAAACTGGTAATTTTTGATAAGAGAAAAGTGACATTAGTCTACAATAAAACATGAAGTAACTTCGGAATTAAACAAGTAGGATGCGCGGGGAAAACAAGCTGACATGGATACAGGAAAATATGAAGAAATAGAAAAAGAAATTACCGTTGGAAAGATTGGTTCAAAATATAGAAAAGGCAAAACAAACTACGTCGACATTAAAAGCAAAGGCATCAATATATGGAATGCAAGACGAAAAGCACTTTTAAATGCAGAGAGCACATAAATGGATAGAGTACACCGAAAGCCTCTAGCAGGGTGAGGGAATGCCAAATGACGTGATTGAAGAAGAAATGGAAGTCGATAAGAATGACTTACATGATCTATTGTTAGAGTTTAACAGAGCTGTGGAAGCGGAGCAAATGAGCGTAGATATAATTACTTCAAAATTACTCAGATCATTGATAAGAGTGTCAACCAAACAGTTACTAAAACTTATCTGTATAATCTATGAGCCTGGAAGAAAAAGAAGGATAAACAGTAGTTGCGTATATACTGGTACATGTCGGCTATAATTAACGCTACCTGAACCAGTGTAGATGGAAAACTATTGACCGTAAGGATACCTAACTTCATAGAAATAATTTTCAGACTATGTACTGCAGGATTTGCGTTGTTAGTAGTGTTAGTTCCACGACTTGCCGGTACTGAAACGGTGACGTAGGATTGAAACACCAGCACCAGTATGAATTATAGTTGTTGATGTGATATCCACATGGCTGAGAATGCATAACACAATGTGCGAGCTTCAAGCAGTGCACGAGCTGCCTCACGACAGCCAACATCCCAACTGCAATGTTTCGGGCAGCATTGCAGCAGTCCCTAATGCGGTTCCAGGCTCACGTGGATGCAGATGGTTGTACACTGGAAAGCTTCTTGGATCGTAAATATGACACGCAATTAACAAATTTGCGGTCTCATGTGGCAATTAAAATGTTTTATTTTTCTTTCAATGGTTTTGGTCGTTATTTCCCTTCCACGTGTACTCACCAAATGTTTCCATAAAGTTTCATTGTCCTACGATCACTCGTTTTACATTGGAGGTGCGATGGGGGTGGGGGCGGGGGGGAGGGGGACCCTCTCATGCAGCGAAAGTTAATTATAATATCCCTGAATACCTCCACTTGACTTCATTCCTAAATACTTCTTTCTTTTCCTGGGCATTATTGTACATCCTTGCTTCGTCAATCAGTTGAAGCATTTCTTCTGCTATCCCACTGCTATCCCATCTTTATTTGAGAATACCTCTCTTGTAACCGCATTTGTTTGTCCAACTTCTGTGCCTGCCCACTTTTAAAAAGACATCCATTCTTCCTCAACTGAACTCCCTATTGCCAATTTCAGTGTCTACCGCTTTAGGGAACTTTAAACTCTCCTCATCATTCCTTGGTAATTCAGTATCGCACGTCCTTCCAAAAAATGTTCAAATGTGTGTGAAACCTTATGGAACTTAACTGCTAAGGTCATCAGTCCCTAAGCTTACACAGTACTTAACCTAAATTATCCTAAGGACAAACACACACACACCCATGCCCGAGGGAGGACTGGAACCTCCGCCGGGACCAGCCGCACAGTGCCTAAGACCGCTCGGCTAATCCCGCTCGGCGCAGGTCTTTCCACCAGTTCGCCGTGAATGCGGTAAACCGGCAGCTAGCCCTACCTCGTGAACGTGCTATGCGTTCCCTGAGAGCTGGGCAGCGAGTGTTGTATGAGGTGCTTTCAAGTTCTAAAGCCTCCGATTTTTTTTTCTCCCGACTGGAAAGAGATAGAAACATGCACATTGTTTTAAAATGAGGCCGCGTTCATTGTCAATACGTCCCAGAGATGGCAGCACCGTACGGCAGATGGAATTTTACCGCCAGCGGCGAGAATGAGAACTGTTTTAAATACTTAAAATGGCGATGTTTTCCTTACTTGAACAGCGTGCAATCATTCGTTTTCTGAATTTTCGTGGTGTGAAACCAATTGAAATTCATCGACAGTTGAAGGAGACATGTGGTGATGGAGTTATGGATGTGTCGAAAGTGCGGTCGTGGGTGCGACAGTTTAATGAAGGCAGAACATCGTGTGACAACAAACCGAAACAACCTCGGGCTCACACAAGCCGGTCTGACGACATGATCGAGAAAGTGGAGAGAATTGTTAAGGGGGATCGCCGAATGACTGTTGAACAGATCGCCTCCAGAGTTGGAATTTCTGTGGGTTCTGTGCACACAATCCTGCATGACGACATGAAAATGCGAAAAGTGGGTGCGACGAATGCTGACGGACGACCACATGGCTGCCCGTGTGGCATGTTGCCAAGCAATGTTGACGCGCAACGACAGCATGAATGGGACTTTCTTTGCTGACGGACGACCACATGGCTGCCCGTGTGGCATGTTGCCAAGCAATGTTGACGCGCAACGACAGCATGAATGGGACTTTCTTTTCGTCGGTTGTGACATTGGATGAGATGTGGATGCCATTTCTCAATCCAGAAACAAAACGCCAGTCAGCTCAATGGAAGCACACAGATTCACCGCCACCAAAAAAATTTCGGGTAACCGCCAGTGCTGAAAAAATGATGGTGTCCATGTTCTGGGACAGCGAGGGCGTAATCCATACCCATTGCTTTCCAAAGGGCACTACGATAACAGGTGCATCGTACGAAAATGTTTTGAAGAACAAATTCCTTCCTGCACTGCAACAAAAACGTCCAGGAAGGGCTGCGCGTGTGCTGTTTCACCAAGACAATGCACCCGCACATCGAGCTAAAGTTACGCAACAGTTTCTTCATGATAACAACTTTGAAGTGATTCCTCATGCTCCCTACTCACCTGACCTGGCTCCTAGTGACTTTTGGCTTTTTCCAACAATGAAAGACACTCTCCGTGGCCGCACATTCACCAGCCGTGCTGCTATTGCCTCAGCGATTTTCCAGTGGTCAAAACAGACTCCTAAAGAAGCCTTCGCCGCTGCTATGTAATCATGGCGTCAGCGTTGTGAAAAATGTGTACGTCTGCAGGGCGATTACGTCGTGAAGTAATGCCAGTTTCATGGATATCGGGTGAGTAGTTAATTAGAAAAAAAATCGGAGGCCTTAGAACTAGAATGCACCTCGTACGTCGGCCAGCTGGAAGCTCTTTGTCCCGGCGTAGCGCATCAGTCTGTACAAAGACTCCGGCTGGCGCTTACGTCCGGCATGAGCTGCTGAAGTTTGAAGTTGACTGCGGCCGATCGGGTAAGAGCTACTAGCTAAACTACCTGTTTTCTAAGCAAGCACTGCTTGCAAACGGTTATGGTGGCAGTTCAAGACTCTGAGACGCGCTCTGAATCTAGCAGAGATTAAGATTAATTTCCGAGAACACCCTTGTATTTAGTTACAGTACATATTGATTAGTTCCACATCCAGAAAGTTAGTCGCCCTCGAGGGGATTGATGGAATACGATGAATGTAAAAGCATAAATCAGTACCATTTGTGCAGGAATGTGCATCGCATGTTGTTGTCGGCAAAAGAGTGCATCTCCACTCTGTTCTCACGCATCGTCATCACCACCAACTCTGTTGTGATAAGGACATAACGCTGACGACACTGACAATACCTAGAATTCGGGTGCAACGACAGTGTGCTATGAATGTCTAATAATTATTAATGTAGCTGCAGGTATTGCTGAGGTGATAAATACAGTTCACATGTAGGATGGTTCCAATAGATTAGTTCAATTTCCCAGGACCGTAATTTCTACATGATTCAAATGGCTCTGAGCACTATGGGTCCTAACATCTGAGGTCATCAGTCCCCTAGAACTTAGAACTACTTAAACCTAACTAACCTAAGGACATCACAGACATCCATGCCCGGGGCAGGATTCGAACCTGCGACCGTAGCAGTCGCGCGGTTCTTGACTGAAGCGCCTTGAACCGCTCGGCCACCGGGGCCGGCAATTTCGACATGAATGAAGATAAATACTTGGGCTGAATTTTAAATAAAGCACCGAAACTGAAAATTTATTTTGGCACCATTTGTAAGTTGCTAGTTCATGCGGTTGTCAGAAGGATCTTCCAGATGTAGATAGGTCTTACTGTCTCGTTACGCAACGGCGAAAACATCCCAAGAACTTTATTTTTCAACTGGACGGAACATCGCTGCAGTAGATTCTGCATCCAACATCAGTTATTAAACAGAGAGGGGTGGGGCAGTTATTAGCACAACGGACTCGCAGTCTGAAGGACGTGGTTTCAAACAGGGATCCAGCCACCCCGATTTAGATTTCCGTGATTTTGCCGGGATAGTTCCTTTGACAAAAGGCACGACCTATTTTCTTCCCCATCCATCCCTAATAGGAGCTTGTGCCCCGTCTGTAATGACCTCGTCGTCTACAGGCCGTTAAACACTTATCTCCTCCTCCTACCATTTCTTAACAATGACCTGTCATATCGATAGACCGACCGTAAGCAGCATACATATCTCGCACTGCAGCATTGGACCTCAAATCTCGACTTATCTCATGGTACTGCCTCATACCATTATCAGGGACTACAGCAATCCTGTACAAGTTCGCAAACGTATTGGACGAATTTGACTACCGTTTCGATGATTATTAGGAGTCCTGAGGAGGACTCATTGAAAATATCTGGAAAGTAAACGAAAACTTTGATCCAAAACGTAAAAAAGAGGCCTAATGACATATGCATGGATGTGAAGCCTATACCCCACTATAACCATGTAATTCTTTCGGAAAGAACACCTTTTTAGTGCTTCGTAAATTCTTCACAAATTTACATCATTATTCATGCACAAGAAATAATCTGGCGAAGCAGATTCATTTGTTTTGAAATACTTTGTAGTTTACAGCGAGCAGTGAAAATTCGGTGCAAGGGGACGGATTAAACTAGAGTTTCCAGTATTACTAGTAGTAGTTGTAATAGCAGCTGAAGATAACGTTAATATGTTCAAGGAAGTACTGTGCTTATTATTAGTGTTATAATCACCATTTATTATTATTATTATTGTTATTATTATTATTATTAGTAGTAGTAGTAGTAGTAGTAGTAGTATTTTATTAAGTCATAATATGCAATTTTACGAATGTCAATAAAAAATTACTGCATCAAGTAACATTAATTGTTAAGGGATTTCGACTTCATGGCGGGGACGAAACCTCTCCGTCGATTCTGGGTCCCCCGATTAACATACAATACATACATAACATACAAGGGATTCGTGGTAGCTGACACAAGGTCAGTAGTGGGTAAAAGGCATGGAATTTGGGTCGGATGGGATGCGTTCTCGGGTGGACGAAGCGGAGGGCTAGGGCAGCTGGTTCGTAAGTCACCACGATGATGTGAACTCACCGCAAGTGCAGCTTCATGGAAACTCTAATCGAAAAACTGGCACCCGCCTTTCACTAACCACCACCAATGAAGCTTTTTGAGGGCTTCATTTACGTCGACCTGCCGACATGCAGATCTGTAGAAGGCTCCTGACGTTTACCGGCCAACGATGCAAGGCCGTCCCAGAAATCCAATTGAAAGCCGTACATCCTCGGTTACTTGGCCGATGGTCTGCCGCTTAGTGGACGTCGCTGTCCTCGATTCAGACGCCTGAGGGACCTGGTATTTCGTGGACAAATATATGAATCGCCAGAAACTCCATTCCATACGAGTGGCGCACACTCCGTTATGTATCCAGTGTCATCTGTCTGATACGGATGTATACCATCTACTACGTCGGTCTGCCGTGGAGATGTGCAGGTTGACGAGACTGGTACTGGCCCTCATTCAGCGCACAACTGCAGTGACTCCAGAATCCCTTATTTTTCTGGATATGACGTTTTATCGACATAATAAGGTGCATGTCGTGTCACGGATGACGCGTTTGACCATACTGTATCTTTACCGGGATGGTGACAAGCACTTTCTCTATTTGCGTACCTTCCTACCGGATCGATTCACTTCTCTCCGATGACACGCGTGCTACAGCCAATACTTCGCTAATTACGTGATTAGTGTCGTCTTGGACTCTCCCCGCAGTTGAGGTGTGGTGGGTATGAGAAGATAACCTTATGTTCGCGTCAGTTTATTGAGAATGACAGAACCACGAGAACACTTTTTTGTGAATAAGTTCCCCGCCCGGCGGTGGGTTACAAAAATCCGCGGACGTCTTTTCGCTAGTAGCAGCGAGTGTAGTGTTCGATGTTGGTTCCACCGAAAAGCGGCCTTTACGCAGTGTTTATGTTTCAGTTTTGTCATTGCTGTTCACACACTTTTTTACCCCTAGAAGGGCACGACTGTACCAATATAGATTGTTTGTTTAATCTACCTTCCTGTTACAAAAACGGAAGGGACGGTTCAGGAACGGAAAGGCGGAGGCATCGTGGCCAGGTACTGGGTTTCGTTCATAGCCTACCCTCTCTGCAGCGGCCTGAAGGTGATAATAAATGCGAATAATCCTAGTTCGAGTGGCAATACGGCACAAATTTTCACCTGTTGCCATTGATTCATTTCGGCGCCCAAATTCGCCAATTATCACTTCATTTTATCTTTGTAGCTGTTTTGTTGTAACATAATGACTTTATGATCGTTATGTACAAAATCCTGAAGGTGAAATTTCCTAAAATACTTGTACACACTCCTTTGTAGCTCCTGACTTTATAAAGTATGTGCATTAATGACTTACGAAAGCTGCACACAGCACATAAAACCGACAAGCAGTTCTGCAGCTACAATTGGTATCATATGCACTTTCACATTTATCATATTTCTGTTTGAGACTACTTACGAAGGATGGAACTTAGAATGTCTTTTATTTGTTTTAAATGGTCTGAAGAAGTTCAAAATTTGAACTAAACTGGTAATTTTTGATAAGAGAAAAGTGACATTAGTCTACAGTAAAACATGAAGTAACTTCGGAATTAAACAAGTAGGATGCGCGGGGAAAACAAGCTGACATGGGTAGAAGAAAATATGAAGAAATAGATAAAGAAATTACCGTTGGAAAGATTGGTTCAAAATATAGAAAAGGCAAAACAAACTACGTCGACATTAAAAGCAAAGGCGTCAATATATGGAATGCAAGACGAAAAGCACTTTTAAATGCAGAGAGCACATAAATGGATAGAGTACACCGAAAGCCTCTAGCAGGGTGAGGGAATGCCAAATGACGTAATTGAAGAAGAAGTGGAAGTCGATAAGAATGACGTACATGATCTATTGTTAGAGTTTAACAGAGCTGTGGAAGCCGAGCAAATGAGCGTAGATATAATTACTTCAAAATTACTCAGATCATTGATAAAAGTGTTAACCAAACGGTTACTAAAACTTATCTGTATAATCTATGAGCCTGGAAGAAAAAGAGGATAAACAGTAGTTGCGTATATACTGGTACATGTCGGCTATAATTAACGCCACCTGAACCAGTGTAGATGGAAAACTATTGACCGTAAGGATACCTAACTTCATAGAAATAATTTTCCGACTATGTACTACAGGATTTGAGTTGTTAGTAGTGTTAGTTCCACGACTTGCCGGTACTGAAACGGTGACGTAGGGTTGAAACACCAGCACCAGTATGAATTATAGTTGTTGACAGTCAGCACGGACAAGGTGAGCAATGCTTTACTCGTAAACCTGTTTTATCAAAATAATAACAGTAGTTCTGTTGCATCTCTCCTCTAATGACGCATTAAAAGAGCACAGAGGGATCCTCTTCCACACCGAGGTTGAAGAACATAGTTCTGAAGTTCGAATTAACTGGCGATTTGGGAGTAGCTCCTGGGAGAGGCCGACGGCCAATTGTTGATATCCACATGGCTGAGAATGCATAACACAATGTGCGAACTTCAAGCAGTGCACGAGCTGCCTCACGACAGCCAACATCCCAACTGCAATGTTTCGGGCTGCATTGCAGCTGTCTCTTATGCGGTTCCAGGCTTACGTGGATGCAGATGGTTGTATAATGGAAAGCTTCTTGGATCGTAAATATGACACGCAATTAACAAATTTTCGGTCTCATGTGAAAATTAAATGTTTTGTTTTTCTTTCAACGGTTTTGGTCGATATTTCCCTTCCACGTGTACTCACCAAATGTTTCCATAAAGTTTCATTGTCCTACGATCACTCGTTTTACATAGCAGGTGCGATGGTGGTGGGGGCGGGAGGAGGGGGACCCTCTCATGCAGCGAAAGTTAGTTATAATATCCCTAAATACCTCCACTTGACTTCATTCCTAAATACTTCTTTCTTTTCCTGGGCGTTATTGTACTTCCTTGCTTCGTCAATCAGTTGAAGCATTTCTTCTGCTATCCCACTGCTATCCCATCTTTATTTGAAAATACCTCTCTCGTAACCGCATTTGTTTGTCCAACTTCTGTGCCTGCCCACTTTTAAAAAGACATCCATTCTTCCTCAACTGAACTCCCTATTGCCGACTGCAGTGTCTACCGCTTTAGGGAACTTTAAACTCTCCTCATCATTCCTTGGTAATTCAGTATCGCACGTCCTTCCAAAAAATGTTCAAATGTGTGTGAAACCTTATGGAAGCTAACTGCTAAGGTCATCAGTCCCTAAGCTTACACAGTACTTAACCTAAATTATCCTAAGGACAAACACACACACACCCATGCCCGAGGGAGGACTCGAAGCTCCGCCGGGACCAGCCGCACAGTCCATCACTGCAGCGCCTAAGACCGCTTGGTTAATCCCGCTCGGCGCACGTCCTTCCACCACTTCGCCGTGAATGCGGTAAACCGGCAGCTAAACCTACCTCGTGAACGTGCTATGCGTTCCCTGAGAGCTGGGCAGCGAGTGTTGTACGAGGTGCTTTCAAGTTCTAAGGCCTCCGATTTTTTTCTCCGGACTGGAAAGAGATAGAAACATGCGCATTGTATTAAAATGAGGCCACGTTCATTGTCAATACGTCCCAGAGATGGCAGCACCGTACGGCAGATGGAATTTTACCGCCAGCGGCGAGAGTGAGAACTGTTTTAGATAATTTCAATGGCGACGTTTTCCTTACTTGAAGAGCGTGCAATCATTCGTTTTCTGAATTTGCGTGGTGTGAAACCAATTGAAATTCATCGACAGTTGAAGGAGACATGTGGTGATGGAGTTATGGATGTGTCGAAAGTGCGTTCGTGGGTGCGACAGTTTAATGAAGGCAGAACATCGTGTGACAACAAACCGAAACAACCTCGGGCTCGCACAAACCGGTCTGACGACATGATCGAGAAAGTGGAGAGAATTGTTTTGGGGGATCGCCGAATGACTGTTGAACAGATCGCCTCCAGAGTTGGCATTTCTGTGGGTTCTATGCACACAATTCTGCATGACAACCTGAAAATGCGAAAAGTGTCATCCAGGTGGGTGCCACTAATGCTGACGGACGACCACATGGCTGCCCGTGTGGCATGTTGCCAAGCAGTGTTGACGCGCAACGACAGCATGAATGGGACTTTCTTTTCGTCGGTTGTGACACTGGATGAGACGTGGATGCCATGTTTCAATCCAGAAACAAAGCGCCAGTCAGCTCAATGGAAGCACACAGATTCACCGCCACCAAAAAAATTTCGGGTAACCGCCAGTGCTGAAAAAATGATGGTGTCTATGTTCTGGGACAGCGAGGGCGTAATCCTTACCCATTGCGTTCCAAAGGGCACTACGGTAACAGGTGCATCCAACGAAAATGTTTTGAAGAACAAATTCCTTCCTGCACTGTAACAAAAACGTCCGGGAAGGGCTGCGCGCGTGCTGTTTCACCAAGACAACGCACCTGCACATCGAGCTAACGTTACGCAACAGTTTCTTCGTGATAACAACTTTGAAGTGATTCCTCATGCTCCCTACTCACCTGACCTGGCTCCTAGTGACTTTTGGCTTTTTCTAACTATGAAAGACACTCTCCGTGGCCGCGCATTCACCAGCCTTGCTGCTATTGCCTCAGCGATTTTCCAGTGGTCAAGACAGGCTCCTAAAGAAGCCTTCGCCGCTGCCATGTAATCATGGCGTCAGCGTTGTGAAAAATGTGTACGTCTGCAGGGCGATTACGTCGAGAAGTAACGCCAGCTTCATCGATTTCGGGTGAGTAGTTAATTAGAAAAAAAATCGGAGGCCTTAGAACTTGAATGCACCTCGTACGTCGGCCAGATGGAGGCTCTTTGTCCCGGCGTAGCGCATCAGTCTTTACAAAGACTCCGGCTGGCGCTTACGTCCGGCATGAGCTGCTGACGTCTGAAGTTGACTGGGGTCGATCGGGTAAGAGCTACTAGCTAAACTACCTGTTTTCTAAGCAAGCACTGCTTTGCAAACGGTTATGGTGGCAGTTCAAGACTCTGAGACGCGCTCTGAATCTAGCAGAGATTAAGATTAATTTCCGAGACCACCCTCGTATTTAGTAACAGTACATATTGACTAGTTCCACATCCAGAAAGTTAGTCGTCCTCGAGGGGATCCATGGAATACGATGAATGTAAAAGCATAAAGCAATACTATTTGTGCAGGAATGTGCATCGCATGTTGTTGTCGGCAAAAGAGTGCATCACCTCTCTGTTCTCAAGCATCGTCATCACCACCAACTCTGTTGTGATAAGGACATAACGCTGACGATACTGACAATATCCTGAATTCGGGTGCAACGACAGTGTGCTACGAATGTCTAATAATTATTAATGTAGCTACAGGTGTTGCTGAGGTGGTAAATATAGTTCACATGTAGAATGGTTCCAATAGATTAGTTCAATTTCCCAAGACCGTAATTTCTCCATGATTCAAATGGCTCTGAGCACTATGGGTCTTAACATCTGAGGTCATCAGTCCCCTAGAACTTAGAACTACTTAAACCTAACTAACCTAAGGACATCACAGACATCCATGCCGGAGGCAGGATTCGAACTTGCGACCGTAGCAGTCGCGCGGTTCTTGACTGAAGCGCCTTGACCCGCTCGGCCACCGGGGCCGGCAATTTCGACATGAATGAAGATAAATATTTGGGCTGAATTTTAAATAAAGCACCGAAACTGCAAATTTATTTTGGCACTATTTGTAAGTTGGTAGTTCATGCGGTTGTCAGTAAGGATCTTCCAGATGTAGATAGCTAACTCTCTTACTATCTCGTTACGCAACGGCGAAAACATTCCAACAACTTTATTTTCAAACTGGACGTAACATCGCTGCAGTAGATTCTGCATCCAACATCAGTTATTAAACAGAGAGGGGTGGGGCAGTGTTAGCACAACGGACTCGCAGTCTGAAGGACGTGGTTTCAAACACGGATCCAGCCACCCCGATTTAGATTTCCGTGATTTTGCCGGGATAGTTCCTTTGACAAAAGGCATGAGCTATTTTCTTCCCCATCCTTCCCTAATCCGAGCTTGTGCCCCGTCAGTAATGACCTCGTCGTCTACAGGCCGTTAAACACTTATCTCCTCCTCCTACCATTTCTTAACAATGACCTATCATATCGATAGACCGACCGTAAGCAGCATACATATCTCGCACTGCACCATAGGTCCTCAAACCTCAACTTATCTCATGGTACTGCCTCATACCATTATCAGGGACTACAGCAATCCTGTACAAGTTCGCATACGTATTGGACGAATTTGACTACCGTTTTGATGTTTCTTAGGAGTCCTGAGGAGGACTCATTGAAAATATCTGGAAAGTAAACGAAAACTTAGATCCAAAACGTAAAAAAGACGCCTAAATGACATATGCATGAATGTAAAGCCTATACCCCACTATAACCATGTAATTCTTTCGGAAAGAACACATTTTTAGTGCTTTGTAAATTTTTCACAAATTTATATCATTATTCATGCACAAGAAACTACTAGTAGTAGTTGTAATAGCAGCAGAACATAGCGTTAATATGTTCAAGGAAATACTGTGCTTATTATTAGTGTTATAATCACCATTTATTATTATTATTATTATTATTAGTAGTAGTAGTAGTATTTTATTAAGTCATAATATGGAATTTTACGAATGTCAATAAAAATTACTGCATCAAGTAACATTAATTGTTAAGGGATTTCGACTTCATGGCGCGTTGGTACAGCAGTCAGCATGCACAATGTGAAGACGACAGTCTTGGCTCAAGATTAATTTAATCCTTTATTAATTCAGGAGACTCGTTTCGTCTAATGCAAGGCATCCGCAAACTAGTGTACATTAATTACAACTGTATTCGTAGAGTTTGATCCTAAAATGCATCACGAAACACTACGAATTTCAAATTTTTTTGAAACTTACCAGTATAATATTGGTAAGAGGATTCTGAGGGCCACGATAAAGGCATCCGGAAAAATAGAGTACCCTCGTCATGTACATTAGTTAATTTAGTTAATGCGAGAGAACATGTTGTTCATGATTAGGTTCTCTTAAGTTTTTCTGTTATGTTCAATAAAACGTTACAACAGCGCTAAGCGCTAGGCAAAATGGACTGTTCTAGTAGACATGAATTAAAATTTATCGTGATAATCTTATGACGAAAGTCTACATCAACAAAACAAGTAGTACTGGTAATACGAACCTGCCCAAAACTTGAGGCATTAGTAAGGTGTCACGCACTTTTGACCTCGGATATGATCTGTGTCATTTCAGGACTACCACGAAAGTATGTAGAGGTGGCAGTGAGAGACCCAAACAGAAACGCAATCAAATAATTGAGTGCCATACACTAGACAATCAAATTGTATATTCATAAAAATCATTTCTAGGAAGCCATTTATTGTAATAAATTTTAGTATACAAACGTTAAGGACTTTTTCACCTCTAATAACGAGTTCCCTGGGATCTAAAATAACGTGGTATTAATTAGTATCTGGTTTGACTGCCAAATATGTAGTATTCGCCAGTGGTCATTTGCGGTAACAGCTTTACATAGCCAAACGACTGTACCGGGAAGACATTAGAGAACCTGCAAGGTAGATATTCACGTGGGCTGCATGCAGATCAGACAGAGCAGATACTTTTGAGCACATTACGTGCCTCCAGTCCTAGCAGATATGAAATGCCTGTGCCACAGTATCGTAGTAGGAAGCAAGACGAGCCAAACTGATAAATTTGAGTATCTTTCAATATTTCGTTTCTCATTTTGAAGAATAGTGCAGCTACAATGCATGTTACACTGGGGAGACCGTACGACAACATATGATGAGCATACAACCGAAATCTCCTGAAGAGGTTGTTACGGGTACCGGTCAAGAAACAGCACTGCAGGGAGCTGTCCATTGGGAACTCATCCAGCACAAGATATAGTAATACATGCTTTTTATGTGCTATAATACTTTACCTCACACTTCGTATTCTAATGCCATGGCATCCAGTGCTCTTACCCTCTGTCCTCGATTGAAAACACCATTGCGTGGCACCTGTTTCCACAATGACATCGAGATGATGAAAGGTGGCTACACTGAGCCACAGCGCCAAAAATCGCGCCAGAGAGAGTATTGTTTCGCCGCCTCCACTGGTAGTGCGTGTTGAGAGGTAGCGGCAGGCAGTTCTTGCGGAGAGTCCTTGCCGAGCAGTTGTGGTGGACACTGCTTGTATCTGAAGTTGGAATGAGATGGGGTAGTAGTGAGTGTTTGTTCGATGTTTTATGCAGCTATGTGATGGGAGAGATAGTAGATGTTGTTCCAATGGAGATATTGTAATGACCTGAGTGCTTTTCGTCAATATAAATTAAGGTAACTAACTACTGTTCTTTATTTTCTTATTATTTGTGTGTCCTGAATAATGCTTCATTACAGGTTCAGTCAACAAGCATCTGGCGTGTGTTCTTGTATTAGCGTGTAATTCTGGGTTTCTTGCACAATTATAGTATTTCTAATTTTCTTTTATCACGTCAGTATAAATGATATTTAAAAATTCTTGTTTTATTGAAGAAAAACCGTGCCAGATGTGCGTTGAGTCATACTACCACATACAGAACAGTTATACTTGTGCTTTGGTTTCGTAGGTTTTATAGTTGCTGGGGACTTAATTAATTAATTGTGTTAACGAAAAGTTTCATTTCATTCTTTGTTGTGGTTCTATGCAGTCAGATAGCGTAATAATACTAGTCAGGGCCAGCCGTTTACGAGACTTGCGTAATCGGACAGACAGAAAATTAAAAAGTATTTGCATTACATTTTATTAAGCCCCCATGCACGTGGCGACCGCTGCTTCGGATCGTCCCTTGGAATTCTTCTGATTGTAAAAATAGTAGACAGTAGCATTGTTGTAGTAATTTGTAGTTTAGTAATTGTAGTCTATATTGCATGTGTAGATTTGGTAATTGGCATTCTTCTAATGATATTTTTCAAAATTTTTTTTTTTTTGTGTGTGTTGTCTTGTCTACGGGTTTGACAATTTAGTGCAATTATTTCAATTGTTCGTTAATCGTGTTTGAGGGAAACATTTCGTGTGAATGATATTGTTGATGATAAAGTGTCATTGTGTGTAATTTTCATATAGTGACGAGTTTTGGATATTTTGTAAATGATTACGCGATCAATGAAAAAGGCAAAAATGATGAATAGTGAGAATGACGAAATTGTTGACATGGCGAACTCGCCAACACAGGACAACAGTATGATGGATAATGAAGTGGAAAACAATGTAATAAGTCGGGAAAATAGTCCGGAACCATTTCAAAATTTTTCTCAATCAGAAATTTCACAGAATACGAGATCAACGATAGAAGATTCTGAAATAGTATCGAACACAGATAGCTTTATGGCTATGCAGAAGGAAGTTAGTTTTGTGGGAAATGTTAGGGCCGAAAAGAATTTCGAACAACTTAACACGGAGCAGTTGATGAGTGCAATATTAAATTTGGGATCTGAATTGAAAACGGTGGCAACACGGCTAGAAACAGAGATGGGAACAATGGGATCACAGTTACGATCTGAATTAAAAACAGATAGGGGAACAATGGAGCAGTTTCGATCTGAATTAAAAACAGAGATAGGAACAATTAGAACTGAGATGGGAACAATGGAAACACGTTTAGATTCACGAATAGGGACATGTTTCAAAGATATGAAAGATGAATTAAAGAAAGAAATCAGAGAAGAAGTACAACCGATTTTGAATTCTCACAATAATAGATTAATTGCAGTAGAGATTAGACAAAGGGAACAGGATAGAGAACAGGAAGAAAGAGATCGCGTGATAGTACAGAAATTTTCAGAGTTAAATTTACAACGTGCAAAAGATAAGGAAGAAATATTTGAGAGAATCGAGGATTCCGTACCAAATGACAGATTAAATAACCTAACACAACAGTATGAACAGTTAACTACTAAATGCGTTAATACTGAAACGCGAGTCGCGACACTTACGGAAGACGTAAATAAACAGAAAGAACAAATTGGTGACTTATCGGAAAGAGTGGAGGAGATTTCAGATAAATTGACAAATCTTAGTTTAAATGGGGACAGAGATTCAGATGACACAGCTCCATTGCCATTTTCAGAAACCGAAGAGTACCAGAACATAAATAAGCATGTTGAAAATCAGGGAAAATTTAATGAACGCGTGAAAAGGGAAGTTGAGGCATTACGAAAGCAAGTGAAACAAATTGAAGGCGAAATTGTAGGTAAAGACCGTAGAAGAAATTCAGAATCACAGATAGCAGAGGGGTTTGAAGAAAATAATTTGTTTCATTTACGGGATGCAACAAGAGATCGCCAGGCGCGGGAACTTGACAATAATCGACCTTGGGACTGGGACAGACGCGGTAGGTCTTTGTCGCCACGAGGCGAAAACTTTGACTATAAACACTTTTTGACTGTTCGGAAATTTAAGATCTTCCGCAATTCTAAGAATGACATACATTCATGTTCATGGTTGGATCGGTTTGTGTGCGCACTTGCGCCAGATTGGCCACTAAGTCAAAAACAGAAAATTATGTGCAGCTATTAAGGTCCTCAGGGGATTCACTACTCTAAGTGAATATGTGCCGTAGCGTGCACAGGGCCTCGAGCTGTAGTGGTGCTATTTCTCTTTTAGTTTTCTGTACCGCTGCCTACTCTTTTACTATTCTTTGCATCTATCGAAACAACTCTTCGACTATCAATCTATCTAGTGAGTAAGTAAACAATAACCGGATATGACTATTTACCTAAATGTGATTTCGTAAATTACCGTTTGGACTTTACCTTCAGCAGCATTCATTTGTAGCTTAAATGAAATTTTACCAATTCATCTTCGTAACAATATTACTTCATATGTTGACGACATTCTTATTGCTAAACGCTCTTGGAGTGAGCACAACGAAATTTTGGATTCATTGTTACGTATCTTTGCAAGAGTTGGCATTACAGTGAACTTGGAAAAATCTGAATTTGATCGTTCTCAGGTGAAATTTCTCGGTCACATTATTTCTACAGAAGGTATTCTTCCTGATCCAGAAAAATTAGACGCTATTCGTAATTATGCTGTTCCTACCATAAAACGTGATGTTCGTAGTTTTCTTGGTGTCTGTAATTTTCTTAGACGCTTTGTTAGTTTGGACAATTTGGCCACACCTCGTTTTTGCGATCTATCTGGAAAGTCCTTTTAAACGAAAATCGGTCGACAACTCTGTTTGGTTAGTTTGTATTCCTGATGAGTGGGTTAATAAGCTGATTTGGTATACGCATTTCAGTTATGCACACTTTGGTCCCAGAAAATGCTTTCATAAATTACGAGAAAATTGCTACTTCAATAATATGGAAAAACGTATTCGATTTGTTCTTGCCAAATGCAAATTATGTCAAAAGGCTAAACCGCCGACAGTTTCTCACAGAGCACCGTTGTTTCCTATCATTCCAGCAAAATTAAAGGACATGGCAGCAGTTGATTTGTTCGGTCCAGTGGTTCGATCTACTAATGGTTTTGCGTACATTTTCGTAGCAGTGGAGTTGACATCAAAATATGTGTGTTTTACACCGTTACGCAAAGCAACAGCTCGTTCAGTATCTAACGCTTTCATTAAACATTTTCTTAAAGAAGTGGGTCATGTTGATAAGGTTATATCAGATAATGGATCACAGTTTCGTTCTAAAATTTGGCTTCGTACTCTACGGCGTCGTAAAATTAAACCAATTTTCATTTCACTTTTTCACCCTCAATCTAACGCTTCAGAGAGATGGATGAAGGAAATCAATAAATTGTGTCGTCTTTATTGTCATCAGAATCACAGAACTTGGGATCAGTATCTTCATATTTTTCAAAACATTCTGAATGAACTTCCCAACGACTCAACTTCTTTACCGCCTATACTGATATTAAAAAACAAAGCACCAACAAATCGCATTTCTGAAATCGTTCCTTTTCCGCCTACACGGAAACTGCGGCATTCTGAAGTTGTCAACCTGGCTCTGCAAAATATTGCATCTGCGGCTGCTAGAAGAGAGAAATCAGCTAAGCGTCCTGGTCGTTCAAAAATCTTGTCAGTTGGTCAGAAGGTGTTAATTAAGGCTCATCGTTTGTCTCACAAAGGAAAAGGCTTGTGTCGGAAATTTTTTCTGCTTTATAACGGTCCATATAGAATTCGCAAAATTATTCATGATAACACTGTCGAAGTAGAAACTCTTAAATCACGACGCTCTAAAGGAATACATCATATATCTAACGTTAAAATTTTTTTGGAATGATATACTTTTGAAAAATTTTTTGTAGAATGACATACTTTTGAGAAACTAACAGCTACATGTAAACATGCGTGGTGAGAAACTAACAGCTACATGTAAACATGCGGAGAGTACAAGGACACCGCGCTGTGTTTTGGCGGCGGCACATACTCAAAGCAACAGTCAAGTCTGCGCGCCGCTAAAGGCAGTCGTTGACCGCAAACAATCACTTCCTACGTCACGCGCCTACAGCTGATCGAGCGCTCAGTGCGAATGCACTGACAGCCGTAAATAAATACACAGTCTAATTTCTCCGACTAAATTCAGTATAAAGCTATAAGATATTTAAGAACTTCAGGTAAATTCTGTGCGTGTCCGACGTTAAGACGACTTGCTATCGAGAAAATTTCAGAAAAAATGTCATTTCGAAGAAGAAAGTAATGAACTAAAAAGGTAATTATGAATTGAGTTTATTTTTCAGGTAACATATTTCCACTTAGGTACGTACTTTAGACGTAATTTGCTGCTCGCGATTACGTGATTCATACTTTGTGCTAATTACATGTTCTATGAATTTACTTGTGAAGCGACGTGCTTGCGTATGTTAACTGATTTTGACAATTTTTATTAATGTACTGGATTGTAACTTGTGTATACTATGCATCGCTTGGCTGCACTGCTTTTTTCACTGATGTCATATTTTTAATTATGTGCCTGCTGTGCCTATTTATTTAAATTATAATTGTCACCTGATTAATTGTGCTGATGTGGTTAGGTATGTAAGTTATACTTTGTGATTTATCTGCTTGCGCCTTCATGTTTACTTATTAAGATACGATGCTAATGACCTGTTTATTACGTAAGATATGTTTGCTGCTATGCGTATGGATTGCATATTTATACATTTCTGTTTGTTGTCACAACTACTCTTTAATTTTGTATATAGAAATGCTATTATACTGTGTATGAACATATAGTTTAGGTTACACTATGGTACTAGTTACAGATTGTTCGCTTGGCAGAGCCTCGTTGTAAGATTTGTGCTGCATCCAATTGTTGACATTCTGTTCACTACTGGTATATTTACTCGCTATTGCTTGTTTTGCTTACGCTCAGTGCTTTATATTTTAACATAAGAAAATGAACTGCAATAATTCGACGAACGACATTAGTACAAGAAACATCATAGAAGTCACATGAGCTGGAGGTTTTATGAAAGCTGTATAAATTTATGCTAATAGAAAGGAAGCTAACGACATGACATACCAACACAGTTATTACACTGCATTTTTCGTGAGCAATTGAAATAGGAAGTGACACTTGACACAAGAAATACTCCACATGTTTGCTTCTGTTTGCCATAATTCTTGAAGTGGTGTACACACTGTGAAATATTAGGATCATTCACACTCCGTAATCGTACTTAATTACTGAGAGTTATTCGAACTAAGTCTGTTAGAGGTCATGTATGCATTCTTTGTTTATAATTCATAATGAGTAGAAGATTTTGGTCAGATGGATTACACAGAGGTTGTGTGTTGACAGTGTGTCTTCGGATTGTATGGGATGAGGAGGTTTGCATTAGGATTTTATCGACGAAACTGACTAGAGGAAAGAGTTATTATGGAAGTGAAATGAAACTGGCAATAAGGTTTATATGTAGCGACGTATTGAAGAGGTATTATAGAGGTATTGAGATTATATGAAGTTGATTTGAGTCTTAGTTGATAAGAGGCAAGTAAGTGAGGTGCATATTTTTTTTGTTGTTGGTCTATATGGAACAAGGAGGATGAAGATAGCAGACTAGAACACTAAAATGGAAGGAAGATTGTCTACACACACTTTGTTAAATCACTAAGCAGTATGTATTTTTTTTTTTTTGGAGAGAAGAAGTTGCATATCTTGGCACACTGACAGTTGTTCAGTAACAGTACATTTTGATCTGGCTTGGCAAACATTGGTCTTGACATGATGACTATGACGTTGACTTAACAATTATTGACTGTTATACATTGCTGTCACTACTACTTGATACACATGATGAACATGAAATTCGACAGAAGTGGATTCAGCCAGTTAACACTATACAATTACACAGTAGTACTTAATGTGGATGAAAGATGAGTGAGTGTGTTTTGTGTGTTTTCCTTTCCTAATCCTAGCCACCTATCTCCTAAATATTATTTTATTTGTTTGTAGTGGCTTGCACTGACACCCAAAAATATTAACTGATGTTTGTGTATTTGTAATAGTAATATAACAATTATCTGATATCATTTGTGTGTTTGTTATGATTTGTATGTTTAGTGTAAAAGCATTGTAAAAGCATTTGTAAGTGTATTCAAACTATTGTTCATACTTGAACTGTCTGAGTAGGGATGAAATTATGGACTGTTACTTGTACTGTTTCTACATGATTGGTGCCACTAGGACATGTTTAATTTGTGCTTAGGAACAGTGTAATCAGTGATAGTTGTTTAATGTCATTTGTTGGGGTCTGCATCTACTCCACAATGCTGGGTGCCACTGATGGAACTGCTTCTACTGACATAATGTCACTTGATGGTGTCTGCACCTACTCAACATTCCTGGGTGCCATTGATGGACTGCTTCTACTGAAATGATGTCACCTGTTGGAGTCTGAACCTACTCCACAATGCTGGGTGCCATTGATGGACTGCTTCTACTGAAATGATGTCACCTGTTGGAGTCTGAACCTACTCCACAATGCTGGGTGCCACTGATGAACTGCTTCTACTGCAATGATGTCACCCATTGGAGTCTGCACCTGTTCCACAATGCTGGGTGCCACTGATGGGCTGCTTCTACTGAAATGATGTCACCTGTTGGAGTCTGAACCTACTCCACAATGCTGGGTGCCACTGATGAACTGCCTCTACTGAGATGATGTCACCTGTTGGAGTCTGCACCTACTCCACAATGCTGGGTGCCACTGATGGACTGATTCTACTGAGATGATGTCACCTGTTGCTGTCTGCACCTATTCAACATTGCTGGGAGCCATTGATGGACTGCTTCTACTGAAATGATGTTACTTCTTGCTGTCTGCACCTACTCAACATTGCTGGGTGCCATTGATGAACTGCTTCTACTGAAATGAAGTCACTTCTTGGTGTCTGCACCTGCTCAACATTGCTGGGTATCACTGATGGACTGATTCTACTGAAATGATGTCACCTGTTGGAGTCTGCACCTGTTCCACAATGCTGGGTGCCGCTGATGGACTGCTTCTACTGAGATGATGTCACTTGTTGCTGTCAGCACCTATTCAACAGTGCTGGGTGCTACTGCTGGAACTGTGAACTACTTGTTGTGAATATTTGTATTAACTGATTTTTTGTGTATTACTGTTTGTGAAAAGTTATGAGACGCTTACCTGTACATATTCGTCATTGCTGACGCTATTGATTGAACTGTTTAACCACATGATATTTCTGTAAACTATTATGTAAAGTCACATGTATGAAAGAATTTGTATTGCTAAGTGTATTTTATATATTAGGCTATTGAAAGGTCAGTGCAAAGCCAAAATTTTATCTAGTTATATGATATTTACGTATTAATATTATCTTTTATTTTTGTCTGTATTTTTTTTGACGAATTTGGTGGTATTTTCACCACCAATGCTGGCAAAAATACCATCAAATTCTAGCCCGTGGAGGAAGGGCATATGAAAGGTGGCTACACTGAGCCACAGCGCCAAAAATCGCGCCAGAGAGAGTATTGTTTCGCCGCCTCCACTGGCAGTGCGTGTTGAGAGGTAGCGGCAGGCAGTTCTTGCGGAGAGTCCTTGCCGAGCAGTTGTGGTGGACACTGCTTGTATCTGAAGTTGGAATGAGATGGGGTAGTAGTGAGTGTTTGTTCGATGTTTTATGCAGCTATGTGATGGGAGAGATAGTAGATGTTGTTCCAATGGAGATATTGTAATGACCTGAGTGCTTTTCGTCAATATAAATTAAGGTAACTAACTACTGTTCTTTATTTTCTTATTATTTGTGTGTCCTGAATAATGCTTCATTACAGGTTCAGTCAACAAGCATCTGGCGTGTGTTCTTGTATTAGCGTGTAATTCTGGGTTTCTTGCACAATTATAGTATTTCTAATTTTCTTTTATCACGTCAGTATAAATGATATTTAAAAATTCTTGTTTTATTGAAGAAAAACCGTGCCAGATGTGCGTTGAGTCATACTACCACATACAGAACAGTTATACTTGTGCTTTGGTTTCGTAGGTTTTATAGTTGCTGGGGACTTAATTAATTAATTGTGTTAACGAAAAGTTTCATTTCATTCTTTGTTGTGGTTCTATGCAGTCAGATAGCGTAATAATACTAGTCAGGGCCAGCCGTTTACGAGACTTGCGTAATCGGACAGACAGAAAATTAAAAAGTATTTGCATTACATTTTATTAAGCCCCCATGCAATGAGTTTCGCTGTGAAACGTCTTCTGAAGAGGCAAAACTCATATTCCTACAGCGAAGTCCTCCTCCAGTCCATACATGCTTGGGAAATGGGAGTCGTGCCAAAGGCTGACCGTGTATAGAACGACGGACACCAAGTATAATGGTCACAGCTTGCTTTTTCTGCGATGATGATTAATATTCTCGTCAATGTCCGGAGATGTTGAGCCTGATGAGCATTCAGGTCACTTTATGGTACCCAAACGGCCGATCACCAAATTATATGTTAAGAGTTTCAGTAAATATCCGTGTTCAATGGACGGAACATTCGTAATGTTTGGTATTACACAGATACTTTATGTTAAGTGAACAGTCTTCCAATAACTGAGTCCGGTTTTTCAACAGTACCCGTAGATTCTTGACGCTATTAAGAATACCACGAGTAAAGCAGGTCCCAAAAATGCTATATCTACATCTACATCCATACTCCGCAAGCCACCTGACGGTGTGTGGCGGAGGGTACCTTGAGTACCACTTTTGGTTCTCCCTTCTATTCCGGTCTCGTATTGTTCGTGGAAAGAAGCATTGTCGGTATGGCTCTGTGTGGGCTCTAACTCTCTGATTTTATCCTCATGGTTTCTTAGCGAGATATACGTAGGAGGGAGCAATATACTGCTTGACTCCTCGGTGAAGGTATATTCTCGAAACTTCAACAAAAGCCCGTGCCGAGCAACTGAGGGTCTCTCCTCCACAGTCTTCCACTGGATTTTATTTGTCATCTCCGTAACGCTTTCGCGATTACTAAATGATCCTGTAACGAAGCGCGCTGCTCTTCGTTGGATATTCTCTATCTCTTCTATCAACCCAATCTGGTACGGATTCCACACTGCTGAGCAGTGTTCAAGCAGTGGGCGAACAAGCGTACTGTAACCTACTTCCTTTGTTTTCGGATTGCATTTCCTTAGGATTCTTCCAATGAATCTCAGTCTGGCATCTGCTTTACCGACGATCAACTTTATATGATCATTCCATTTTAAATCACTCCTAATGCCTACTCCCAGATAATTTATGGAATTAACTGCTTCCAGTTGCTGACCTGCTATATTGTAGCTTAATGATAAAGGATCTTTCTTTCTATGTATTCGTAGCACATTACACTTGTCTACATTGAGATTCAATTGCCATTCCCTGCACCATGCGTCAATTCGTTGCTCATCCTCCTGCAATTCAGTACAATTTTCCATCGTTACAACCTCTCGATATACCACAGCATCATACGCAAAAAGCCTCAGCGAACTTCCGATGTCATCCACAAGGACATTTATGTATATTGTGAATAGCACCGGTCCTACGACACTCCCCTGCGGCACACCTGAAATCACTCTTACTTCGGAAGACTTCTCTCCATTGAGAATGACATACTGCGTTCTATTATCTAGGAACTCTTCAATCCAATCACACAATTGGTCTGATAATCCATATGCACTTACTTTGTTCATTAAACGACTGTGGGGAACTGTATCGAACGCCTTGCGGAAGTCAAGAAACACGGCATCTACCTGGGAACCCGTGTCTATGGTCCTCTGAGTCTCGTGGACGAATAGCGCGAGCTGGATTTCACACGAACGTCTTTATCGAAACCCATGCCGATTCCTACAGAGTAGATTTCTAGTCTCCCGAAAAGTCATTATACTCGAACATAATACGTGTTCCAAAATTCTACAACTGATCGACGTTAGAGATATAGGTCTATAGTTCTGCACATCTGTTCGACGTCCCTTCTTGAAAACGAGGATGACCTGTGCCCTTTTCCAATCTTTTAGAACGCTACGCTCTTCTAGAGACCTACGTACCACGCTGCAAGAAGGGGGGCAAGCTCCTTGGCGTACTCTGTGTAAAATCGAACTGGTATCCCATCAGGTCCAGCGGCCTTTCCTCTTTTGAGCGATTTTAATTGTTTCTCTATCCCTGTGTTGTCTGTTTCGATATCTACCCTTTTGTCATCTGTGCGACAATCTAGAGAAGGAACTAGAATGCAGTCTTCCTCCGTGAAACAGCTTTGGAAAAGACATTTTGTATTTCGGCCTTTAGTCTGCCATCCTCTGTTTCAGTACCATTTTGGTCACTGAGTGTCTGGACATTTTGTTTTGATCCACCAACCGCTTTACATAAGACCAAAATTTCTTAGGATTTTCTGCCAAGTCAGTACATAGAACTTTACTTTCGAATTCATTGAATGCCTCTCGCATAGCCCTCCTCACATTACATTTCTCGTAGTTTTTGTTTGTCTGCAAGGCTTTGGCTATGTTTATGTTTGCTGTGAAGTTCCCTTTGCTTCCGCAGCAGTTTTCTAACTCGGTTGTAGTGCCACGGTGGCTCTTTTCCATCTCTTACGATCTTGCTTGGCACATACTCATCTAACTCATATTGTACGAAGGTTTTGAACTTTGTCCACTGATCCTCAACACTATCTGTACTTGAGACAAAACTTTTGTGTTGAGCCGTCAGGTACTTTTTGTCACTTTTGCTAAATAGAAAAATCTTCCTACATTTTTTAATATTTGTATTTACGGCTGAAATCATCGATGCAGTAACCGCTATATGATCGCTGATTACCTGTTCTGCGTTAACTGTTTCAAATAGTTCGCGTCTGTTTGTCACCAGAAGGTCTAATATGTTATCGCCACGAGTCGGTTCCCTGTTTAACTGCTCAAGGTAGTTTTCAGATAAAGCACTTAAAAAAATTTTACTGGATTCTTTGTCCCTGTCACCCGTTATGAACGTTTAAGTCTTCCAGTCTATATCCGGCAAATTAAAATCTCCACCCAGAACTGTAACATGGTGGGGAAATCTACTCCAAATATTTTCCAAATTATCCTTCAGGTGCTCAGCCACAACAGCTGCTGAGCCAGGGGGCCTATAGAGACATACAATTACCATGTCTGAGCCTGCTTTAACCATGAACTTCACCCAAATTATTTCACTATACGGATCTCCGTCAATTACCTTCGATACTATTGAACTTCGAATCGCTGTAAACACGCCTCCTCCTTCACTATCCAGCCTGTCTCTGCGGTATACATTCAAATCTGAGTTTAGAATTTCATTACTGTTTACATCTGGTTTCAGCCAACTTTCTGTCCCTAGTACTATGTGAGCATTGTGACCGTTTATCAATGAGAGCAGTTCTGGGACCTTTCTATAGACGCTCCTGCAGTTTACTATTAGCACATTAATATTGTTATTCCCTATTGCATTTTGCCTACTCCTACCTTGCCGCGTCTCAGGAGGAGTCTTGTCGGGCCTAGGGAGGGAATTCTCTAACCTAAAAAACCCACATGTGCACTCTACACGTTCTCCGCTACCCTTGTAGCCGCTTCCTGCGTGTAGTGCACTCCTGACCTATTCAGGAGGACCCTACATTTCTCCACCCGATAGCGGAGGTCGAGAAATTTGCACCCCACATCTCGGGCAGAATCCTCTGAGCCTCTGGTTTAAGCCTAGCACTCGGCTGCAAACCAGAGGACCGCGATCGGTTCTAGGAACAATACTACAAATAGTTAGCTCAGATTCCACCCCGCTAGCGACGCTTTCCGCCTTCACCAACTACACCAACCGCCTGTATGGCGTTATGATGACCTCTGAACCCAGATGCCAGGAGTCATTGGTGCCGACATGAGCAACAATTTGCAGTCAGGTGCACCCAGTGCTCTCTATCGCCGCCGGCAGGGCCTCCTCCACATCTCGGATGAGACCCCCCGGCAAGAAGACAGAGTGAACACTGGCCTTCTTCCCCGACCTTTTCGCTGTTTCCCTAAGGGGCTCCGTCACCCGCCTAACGTTGGAGCTCCCAATCGCTAATAAACCCCTCCCCCCGTGTGCCTGCCCGGACCTTGCTGAAGGAGCGGCCACATGTCCACTCACAGGCAGAGCGGGCGATACCACAAGGCTAACCTCCACATTGACCCTCCGCCTCGTGCTCCGCGAACGCCGCTGAACCCGCCACTCCCCTTGGGGAGAGGGTGACCCAACCGCGCCCGGTACCCGCGAAGATGTCTCGACAGCAGGGACAGGGGATGAAGCATTTAACGCCTGGGGTGTACCATGCGATGCACCAGACTCCCCACTGCCGCTACACTCCGAGGCAGCAGCCTGAAGACGGCTGACAGCGGCCATCAACACGCTCAGCTGTTCGCGAACAGTGTTCAGCACCTTCTGCGTCCGTACACAGCAGTCACACTTCCTATCCATCCTAAGAAATCAATTTACTGTAGAGAGTTAATCAACTTTTAACTAGACTGTTAATTCACTAAAGGCGGCTGATAGTTGACTAAACTGTGGTTACTAGGCACTTCTTGTAGAAAACAAAGAAAATAGCATTACCTGTCTCTGGACTGTATTCAAAACAAACACGAAATCTATGGAACACTATTACTAGCACTCGACAATTAAAACATTCTAAAAGCAAAAACACATGGAAGAAGAAGTGACAAGTAAGAAATATACAGTCAATACTTAAATTAAGGTAGCTCGCTGCACAGCAGACGTGAAGCAGACGGCAGTTACGACGACACTGACACTACTGACTATACTTGTGTAGGTCATTGTCTGTCCACAACTCTGACTGATGCTTCAAATCACAGATGTTAAGTCCCATAGTGCTCAGAGCCATTTGAACCATTTTTTAAAACACAAAGAACATTGAAACATATCCAAGAGGAAATTAACCGCAACCAACCGATTCAATTTTCACCCAAAGAAGTTACGTTCGTAGCACAATCCTGTCCGTAATGAAATTACCACACACTGGTATACTAAATACATACTAACTCTCTGTGAAATGTTCCCGAAAAGAATAGCTGAGGGCTACTTTGATGCTTACACTACATGCTTCACGTGATCAACTTGGTTTACAAAAAGAGTGTAACTCCACAATAATTTTGATAATTAAAATAAATTATATCGAAACGCAATTTACAAAAGAAAAACCTCGAACTGGTTACTATCGTCTTACTATTGACCTGATGGGAAAAACAATTGTATAAGCACATGGTACTGGTCTCACAAAGTACACCCCACATGGGTTGAACATAAAGAAAAGTTGCTATATTCAAAAATATTGTCAAGATGACACGTTATAATGTCACGCACATTTGCATTTAAGATTGATGATCTTAGTTAGAGTTACTGATCAACACGTGGTTCCACTTTACTCACAAAGTAGTGACAAAAGCAACTACTGGAAGATATTCTGAACTTCACACTCGAATTACACTGCATTGCAATTTAAGATAACATTAGATATTTTAGAGATAAACCTGAAATAAAGGTGATTAAATTTTCAGTTAGGCTGAACTTAAGAAATGCATTGTCCTACGGACTTAGCAGACATGCGCTTAGCTGGAGATCTTACTACTTCAGATGCTCGCCGTGGACAGACTGCCCTGGGCCCCTACCGAGTATGCTTAACAGATACAAACGGAAGTGACCAGAGAGGCAATTTCCTATATCAACATGACAAGGGACAGACAGGATCATACTAAGAATAGAAACCTCTCTGGTTTTAGAAAGCGTAGCTGCCTGTTCCGACGTTGCTCCTACTGTTCTCTAGCAGACAGGCTTGTCTGCTATCATCAAGCATGCATCTAGAAATACATTTGCTCATTCATCCTCTCACACAGAAGGGAAGGGGGATGACAGTATCTTATCATATACAGTATATAAGAGAAAGCGGATGTAGGTTCCGTATGAGACTGTGTGACATGAATTACATATAAACTGTGTTTTAAAGTGTAGTAGTGTGACAGATCGTTCTTGTTTATGTGTAAAAGTACTACGTTTCACTGCTCAGTCTCCTCCCAGATAGTCAGAAACACCACAGTAAATTTAGAAGAGGAATTTATGCCGTAAATGTCAACAGATTTAAGAAATTAACATGAAGAGAATCGAACAGAGACCTTTCATAACTCCCAACGCTCCGGGAAAAGACTGTGCAGGGAATTTTCTGGCCATGCTAGGACATTCCCAAGCAGGCTTCTCACACCCAACTTAAACCAAAAATGTAAAGAAAAGGCAAAAGGTCACCAGCTACTTGCTAAAACACAATAATTTCAACACATCTTTAGAATCTACCAATTTCAGAGAGAAAAAAGCAATCTGTGACACCTATTTAAAAGATAGTGTAGACCTAATTCGGTCAGCAAGTAGAAACAATTGTCCCTGTGTCATTAATATGAAAAAAATTTCTGGTTGTTACCCTTATGGAGTTCACCAGTATTTGCTCATTGCAAGAGCCAACTGATCACAGAAAAATTTATGACTGTTTATTAACTAGTAAAATTTATGAAAATAGCAAAGGTGCCACAGCAATTAAAAAAAATGAAAATAACATCAGTCTTATAAAGCAGAACATTGCAATGCACAATCCGCAAAAGCCAAAAAAATAATAAGTGAAAAAAACATGTTTTACAAAGTGGTTATCGCAACAAAATTCTATATCTATAACTATAACTAATAATTTGTGGAATTAAAATAACTTTGTTGCACTAATTTAATCACTCTACTATATTTCAGTTAGTTAGAAAACAATGATTCCTGTGTCATTATACTGAAACTACAATTAATTATGTGATTGTTACCCTTAAGGGTTTCCTCACTATAAATATGCCCCATGCAAAGGCTAATCGATCACAGTCCAATGAGAACGAATAACTGAAAAATAATAACTATCTGACTGATAAACGAAGCAATGCCACAGGAATGAATTTACGAAACAAAATATCAAAAATCTAATACATCACACAAAAACAAACATTGAGAAATAAAACAGCTCTGAAAGTAGAGTAGTCAACGTCTAAAGAAATACCAATAAATAAAACACCTGCAAAATACAAGTTTCAGTCTAATAAAAAGAAAACACCAATAAATCGAACCCCTGCAAAATACACGATCAAAGTTTCTCTGAAAGAACACATGTATATGCATTGGACTAAAAACCGTATAATCACTGTTCACTGGCACACTCAGTAGTTCCAGTGTTCCGAGGCACAATATAAGTGGGGGGGTGTGGGGGGGGGGTTTCGTCGACGCAGGTCTCAGTAGGGATTTTTTGGTCCATCTGTTGCGTGCAATCCCGCCGTCTCTGCCCTCTCATGAAGTTTATCTTGGTGGCCCATCTCACGTACATCTCGATTTGGTTCCATGTTTGTGTTGTCAAATTCGTGCGGTATCCTCGTTTGACATGCCAAGTTGATATTCCTGGGCAAGGATGACACTTAATGGCTCTTCTTTGTGCCACCCTTAGCGACCAGAGAACATTGAACCATGATTTACTGTCGCTTGACAGTGGGCATCCGTCAGGAAATGTTGATAGGCGTCGTTGAAGTCTGTCAATTTCTCTGGACAGTACGTGTCAAAAGGCTCCACGCCCCTTTATCCCCTGTCTTCTGTCGTTTCACCGCAGCTGTCTCGTCACAGTCGCGTCATGTGGTGCGTTGCCAGCAGATGGATTTCCGCGCGGTGGACCGCTCGGCCATCTCAGGTCATCGCCTCCACGAAGGGTCGCACTGGTGCGGCCGGCCATTTACTCCGGGTGCAAGGGAAAGTGTTTGCCGTGTACCCTTCTATTGTTGTCGACCGCGCTCCCGAAGTGGCCCGGTTGACAGTGTGTCCTGCTGTGAAACCCGCCTGTTTACAACTAGCCCTCCACTTCGCTGCTCCCGCTTTCTCGTAAGAGTTTAGCCGGTTCGCTTTCACGTTCTCAACTGCATTCACAGAAATTGTTCATCATAGTTATGTGATTACAAAAAGTCATACATAATACCACTTAGTATTGTCTTTCACAACTTTTAAGAACAAAAGTGAGACTTAATTTTTTTTAATAAAAAGTTAGATGAATCGACAATATAAAAATAAAAGTTTAATGACTTGACAATATAAAAAATAAAAGTGAAATGACTTGACAGTATAAAAATAAAAATTACATGAACTGACAATATAATATCTAAATCCACGTCACTAATGTGGTTCACTTGCGTTTTAATATATCAAATGCTACTTATTAATTCACTAAAATGAATAGGATTATGCCTTGTGCAAGTATAGGTCAGGACAGCATAGGGTTCACATGTTATTTACACACACACATGCACACCTGTTGTCTATTCTACAAACTAACTACCCATAAATATGTATTGCTCAAAATTCTACTTCAATCCACTACTAGTTAACCCAACAAGCTACTTCAATGCTACTTCAACACAGTGTTTATACCACTTCAACATTGTTCTAATTCGTCCTCTTCCTGACGCTCGCGACATATGTCTTGTCACATGTTAAGTATGGAGAAACTTTCCTTAAACATACACAGTAAAAAGAACAATGGTTATTTACACGCCAAAACATTTATACCAGTTGTCACACATGATAAGAGACTCGCAATTATACATTTATCATACTCATATGTTTATACATAAAACAGTAAGACAATTTCATCTAAAATTACGTTATCACAAGAATTAATCACGCAGATGACTCTGAGAAGGGTAAAAATATTTTCAGCCTACAGGTTATATTACGTTTTCTTACCCATTTTGCTCCAATTTCGTTCCGTCTTTAAGTTACCTTTCGCTTCCAAATTATTTCGCCTGTGGTGGGTATTCTGGATTCATTTCTCATGAATGGCAAAATTGTGGTCTCCTCTAATCTGTAAAACAGTTTCATATTAACATATTGAACTTACAACAGACACAAAAGATCCGAATCCTCCTGTAGTTTAAATGACAAATGTTTTGATTCATCCTTATTACATTAAACCAAGCTTCCCTTCGGTCCCATAATCAAAATTATTTAATCTTCCTCTACCTTCAAGAGGGAAATTTCTTCAGTTCAACTCATATAGGCTGCAGTGCATCCCGCAAAAGCGAAAACAGTAAGCTGTAATGCTTACAGCATCAGCAAAACACATAAACGTCGCTTTTCTAGGCCACGTATTAACGCAGAATAATTTTTCAGGCTCTGGCTCAACATGAATGAAGACTACAGAAAGGATCCATATTTCTGCTCCATTCTCCATTTGCTGAAAAACTGCTCGTATTTGACTACCACAATAATATTTCAGGGCCACGTAAATTACACAAACCACAATTCTTCTTTCACCTTGAAGGGAATCAATATACTGACGGAATCCACAGACAGCACTTTACATACTCAGCTATAAAGAACAAAAAAGACATATATCATCAATATTAACATATTAGCGCATATTGGGAAGCCATTGGTTAAACAATCGTATTATCGCATCCTGTTCTCAAGATTCCAAACTTACTCATTCCTTTCTCAGAGTTCTCCTATCTTAAAATATTCATACAGCACACATACTATAGTAAGATATCCTCATTTATACTGACAGATATAGAATAGTAATAGATAGATAGTAACACTGAAAGCAGAAAATCGGAAACAAGGCTACTAACAGCTGGGGACCTGGGTTTGCCAGACCCATAATACCCACAGATCGGATATTCCCCTGAGTTTTGCATTAATTCATCACAGATCTTGCTTCCCTCAGGAGCGACTATTTTCAATTTACACAAAAAAAAACATAAACATCACTTCAATCAATCACATAGAAACATCTTTATCATTATTTTTCCGAACATGTTATTCAAAATGCATTCATCACAAATGTAAACTAATCAATTGTTTCTCTTCACCGTCCTCTCTACTCCTCACTGTCCTTTCTACTCAATGTATGGTTTTACGTTTGACACATGGTGTAGCCCTTTTGATTTCTTCGATCAAAGAGTTTCAACTTCTATGGCGTTTTCATGGGGAATCTTCCTTATCCGATATGGGCCGTTAAAGAGCTTAAAAAATTTGTTGCAGACACCTGACCGTTTGTTAGACAGCTTGTGTGATCTGATAAGAATTTTTTGTCCTGTATGAAACACTGTTTTTCTCACGTTTTTCTTATACGCATTGACTCTGGCTTCTGCTGCACGCTTGATGTTGCGTAAAGCTAAGTCAACAATTGCGTTCCGGCGTAGTCTCGGCTCTAGTGGCCAAGGCACCACCTCTTTGATTTTGCTCGGCGGTTCCTTGTTTTTCAGCACAGTGATTGGCGGAAGCTTTGTTGACGTATTAGGCAACTCATTAATTATGTTCCGAAATCCTTTTAGGTGTATGTCCCACGATCGGTGAACACGACTGCAGTATAACCTACATAATTTTCCTAATTCACGCATAATACGCTCACTGGGGTTCGAGCTGGGGTGAAATAGAGATATATATATATATATATATATATATATATATATATATATATATATATATATATATATATATATATATGTAGGTTTAATTCTTCTCCTTCGAAGCATCCGCTGCCAGTATTGCGATTTAAATTGCGGTACATTATCCGAGGTAACGCTTCTCACACGCCCAACTTTATGCAGAAACTGCTTTGCAAATGAAGTTGCCACTGCCCTTCCTGTGGCTCGCCTCAACGGTGTCAGACACACAGACTTGGAGGTTAGCTCCACCGCTACGAAAACATACGCAAAACCTGCTTTAGATCCTATTAGTTGCCCAAATAGATCCACGGCCGCGAAGTCACAAAGTTTGCTTGGTATTATTGGGTGAAATCAAGCAGCATACGTCACTGTGGCCGCCTTTGCTCGCTGACAAGGTCCGCACACTAAGTACACAACGAATACGCCGTAGCATGTTATTAAAATAGCATGTCCCCTTCAGATGTTCACAACATTGTTGTGCCCCGAAGTAACCATAACTCAAATGTATGTACCATATAATTTTGTTTACGAGTTCCTCCGGAATCACCAACACCCATCTGGAGTCGTCCGGGGCTCGTTTCTTGAATAGTATTCTATTGCGCACTAAGTAGTACTGGCGTATTCCTACATTCTCCTTGTCCTCCCACTTCTTCTTTATATCTTTCAATACTGCGTCCTTATCCTTTTCGTCCGCTATACTCCCTAAAGAGGTGGTAACAAAGTTCTCGATCGCTACATTGTGTAAGTATACGATGCTAAAATTATTTTCACCGAGGTCCCCTTCTTCTGTGTGAACCAAACCTATAGGAATGCGCGATAAAGCGTCAGCAATTACATTTTTCTGTCCCGGAATGAATTCTACAGTGAAATTATATTCCTGTAGGTATAGTGCCCAGCGTCCTAGTCTCCCATGCGTGATTTTTGTGCTCATAAGAAATTGGAGTGCACGATTGTTAGTGTACACCCTGGTGGTCCTCCCAAATAAGAAATACCTAAATTTTGAGAATGCCCAAACTATCGCGAGTGCTTCGAGTTCTGTCACGGAATAATTTTTTTCACATCGAGAGAGCACCCTGCTCCCAAACGAGATTGTTTTCTAAGTAGTAATATCATCATTTCCTTCCGTTTGAAACATTACCGCACCTAATCCTGACAAGGAACTGTCCGTCATTAAACAGAATTCTTGTGTCAGCTCGGGATGCACTAGGATCTACCAATGCCTTTTTCAATTTATAAAATTCATCCTGTGACTCTTGATCCCAGACCCACAAAGCGTTCTTCCCTGTTAGTCCACATAGATGAGGTGTACCAAGAACACTAAAATTTATAAATCGCTTATAAAAATTACACAGGCCTAAGAATGCTCGCAACTGTTTTTTTATTTGTCGGCATTGCACACTCCGCTATCGCCGCAATTTTCTCCGGGTCAGGTTGTATTCCATTTGCTGAGACTATATGGCCGAAGAATTTTATGTTCTCTCGTCCGAACTGTGACTTATCTAAGTTGACTGTTACACCTGCCTTCTCAAAAACATCCAGTAGTCTGTTCAGAACGTCATTATGATCCTCCCACGACTTTTCCGCAATTAATATGTCATCCACGTAAATTGTCACTCGCTGTTTCAAATCACCAGGCAAGTATGGTGGGTCTGACACACCGGTGTCAATGTGTTCTTTTTTCCATTTCCAGGAGTGTATATGATAGGTCATTGTTAAGAAACGGTAGGAGGAGGAGATAAGTGTTTAACGGCCTGTAGACGATGAGGTCATTACTGACGGGGCACAAGCTCGGATTAGGGAAGGATGGGGAAGAAAATAGGCCGTGCCTTTTGTCAAAGGAACTATCCCGGCAAAATCACGGAAATCTAAATCAGGGTGGCTGGATCCGTGTTTGATACGACGTCCTTCAGACTGCGAGTCCGTTGTGCTAAACACTGCCCCACCCATCTCTGTTTAATAACTGATGTTGGAAGCAGAATCTACTGCAGCGATGTTCCGTCGAGTTTAAAAATAAAGTTGTTGGAATGTTTGCGCCGTTGCGTAACGAGACAGTAAGAGAGTTAGCTATCAACATCTGAAAGGTCCTTACAGACAACCGCATGAACTAGCAACTTACAAATGGTGCCAAAATAAATTTTCAGTTTCGGTGCTTTATTTAAAAATCAGCCCAAGTGTTTATTTTCATTCATGTAGAAATTGCCGGCCCCGGTGGCCGAGCTGTTCAAGGCGCTTCAGTCAAGAACCGCGCGACTGCTACGGTCGCAGGTTCGAATCCTGCCTCGGGCATGGATGTCTGTGATGTCCTTAGGTTAGTTAGGTTTAAATAGTTCTAAGTTCTAGGGGCCTGATGACCTCAGATGTTAGGACCCTATAGTGCTCAGAGCCATTTGAATCATGTAGAAATTACGGTCTTGGGAAATTGAATTAATCTATTGGAACCATCCTACATGTGAACTGTACTTATCACCTCAGCAACACCTGCAGCTACATTAAGAATTATTAGACATTCATATCACACTGTCGTTGCACCCGAATTCTAGGTATTGTCAATGTCGTCAGCGTTATGTCCTTATCACAACAGAGTTGGTGGTGATGACGATGCGTGAGAACAGAGAGGAGGTGCACTCTTTTGCCGACAACATGCGATGCAAATTCGTATCGTATTCCATGGATCCCCTCGAGGACGAATGACTTTCTGGATGTGGAACTAGTGAATATGCACTGTAACTAAATACAAGGGTGGTCTCGGAAATTAATCTTAATCGCTGCTAGATTCAGAGCCCATCTCAGAGTCTTAAACTGCCACCATAACCGTTTGCAAGCAGCGCTTGCTTAGAAAACAGGTAGTTTAGCTAGTAGCTCTTACCCGATCGTCCCCAGTCAACTTCAAACTTCAGCAGCTCATGCCGGACGTAAGCGCCAGCCGGAGTCTTTGTACAGACTGATGCGCTACGCCGGGACGAAGAGCCTCCAGCTGGCCGACGTACGAGGTGCATTCAAGTTCTAAGGCCTCCGATTTTTTTTCTAATTAACTCCTCACCCGAAATCGATGAAACTGGCGTTACTTCTCGACGTAATTGCCCTGCAGACGTACACATTTTTCACAACGCTGACGCCATGATTACATGGCAGCGGCGAAGGCTTCTTTAGGAGTCTGTTTTGACCACCGGAAAATCGCTGAGGC
Source organism: Schistocerca cancellata (assembly GCF_023864275.1). NCBI lineage: Eukaryota > Metazoa > Arthropoda > Insecta > Orthoptera > Acrididae > Schistocerca > Schistocerca cancellata. Next base: position 638,941,883 of record NC_064631.1, on the reverse strand, counting down.
AATAGCAGCACGGCTGGTGAATATGCGGCCACGGTGAGTGTCTTTCATTGTTGGAAAAAGCCAAACGTCACTAGGAGCCAGGTCAGGTGAGTAGGGAGCATGAGGAATCACTTCAAAGTTGTTATCACGAAGAAACTGTTGCGTAACGTTAGCTCGATGTGCGGGTGCGTTGTCTTGGTGAAACAGCACACGCGCAGCCCTTCCCGGACGTTTTTGTTGCAGTGGAGGAAGGAATTTGTTCTTCAAAACATTTTCGTAGGATGCACCTGTTACCGTAGTGCCCTTTGGAACGCAATGGGTAAGGATTACGCCCTCGCTGTCCCAGAACATGGACACCATCATTTTTTCAGCACTGGCGATTACCCGAAATTTTTTTGGTGGCGGTGAATCTGTGTGCTTCCATTGAGCTGACTGGCGCTTTGTTTCTGGATTGAAACATGGCATCCACGTCTCATCCAGTGTCACAACCGACGAAAAAAAAGTCCCATTCATGCTGTCGTTGCGCGTCAACAATGCTTGGCAACATGCCACACGGGCAGCCATGTGGTCGTCCGTCAGCATTCGTGGCACCCACCTGGATGACACTTTTCGCATTTTCAGGTCGTCATGCAGAATTGTGTGCATAGAACCCACAGAAATGCTAACTCTGGAGGCGGTCTGTTCAACAGTCATTCGGCGATCCCCCAAAACAATTCTCTCCACTTTCTCGATCATGTCGTCAGACCGGCTTGTGCGAGCCTGAGGTTGTTTCGGTCTGTTGTCAGACAATGTTCTGCCTTCATTAAACTGTCGCACCCACGAACGCACTTTCGACACATCCATAACTCCATCACCACATGTCTCCTTCAACTGTCGATGAATTTCAGTTGGTTTCACACCACGCAAATTCAGAAAACGAATGATTGCACGCTCTTCAAGTAAGGAAAACGTCGCCATTGAAATTATCTGAAACCGTTCTCACTCTCGCCGCTGGCGGTAAAATTCCATCTGCCGTACGGTGCTGCCATCTCTGGGACGTATTGACAATGAACGTGGCCTCATTTTAATACAATGCGCATGTTTCTATCACTTTCCAGTCCGGAGAAAAAAATCGGAGGCCTTAGAACTTGAAAGCACCTCGTACAACACTCGCTGCCCAGCTCTCAGGGAACGCATAGCACGTTCACGAGGTAGGGCTAGCTGCCGGTTTACCGCATTCACGGCGAAGTGGTGGAAGGAAGTGCGCCGAGCGGGATTCGCCGAGCGGTCTTAGGCGCTGCAGTCATGGACTGTGCGGCTGGTCCCGGCGGAGGTTCGAGTCCTCCCTCTGGCATGGGTGTGTGTGTGTTTGTCCTTAGGGTAATTTAGGTTAAGTACTTTGTAAGCTTAGGGACTGATGACCTTAGCAGTTAAGTTCCATAAGGTTTCACACACATTTGAATATGTTTTGGAAGAACGTGCGATACTGAATTACCAAGGAATGATGAGGAGAGTTTAAAGTTCCCTAAAGCGGTAGACACTGAAATTGGCAATAGGGAGTTCAGTTGAGGAAGAATGGATGTCTTTTTAAAAGTGGGCAGGCACAGAAGTTGGACAAACAAATGCGGTTACAAGAGAGGTATTCTCAAATAAAGATGGGATAGCAGTGGGATAGCAGAAGAAATGCTTCAACTGATTGACGAAGCAAGGATGTACAATAATGCCCAGGAAAAGAAAGAAGTATTTAGGAATGAAGTCAAGTGGAGGTATTCAGGGATATTATAATTAACTTTCGCTGCATGAGAGGGTCCCCCTCCCCCCGCCCCCACCCCCATCGCACCTCCAATGTAAAACGAGTGATCGTAGGACAATGAAACTTTATGGAAACATTTGGTGAGTACACGTGGAAGGGAAATAACGACCAAAACCGTTGAAAGAAAAATAAAACATTTTAATTTTCACATGAGAAAGCAAATTTGTTAATTGCGTGTCATATTTACGATCCAAGAAGCTTTCAAGTGTAGAACTGTGGTGCCAACGCCAGACACCACACTTGCTAGGTGGTAGCCTTTAAATCGGCCGCGGTCCGTTAGTATACGTCGGACCCGCGTGTCGCCACTATCAGTGATTGCAGACCGAGCGCCGCCACACGGCAGGTCTAGAGAGACTTCCTAGCACTCGCCCCAGTTGTACAACCGACTTTGCTAGCGATGGTTCACTGACAAAATACGCTCTCATTTGCCGAGACGATAGTTAGCATAGCCTTCAGCTACGTCATTTGCTACGACCTAGCAAGGCGCCATTACCAGTTACTATTGATACTGAGTCATGTACATTAAATTTATGGATTAAAGTTAAGTATTCCACCAGCTACGTCCGTTTTTTTTTCTAAAGTTTAATTTCCTTGTCCTGTTCCAGACCTCACGCCAGCCTGTGTGAGCTAAAACGCGTGCCTTTCGGCTTCCTCTAGTAAACCGGTGTTGGCTCTCCAGCCAACCCACAACAACAACCATCTGCATCCACGTGAGCCTGGAACCGCATAAGAGACAGCTGCAGTGCTGCCCGAAACATTGCAGTTGGGATGTTGGCTGTCGTGAGGCAGCTCGTGCACTACTTGAAGCTCGCACATTGTGTTATGCATTCTCAGCCATGTGGACATCGCCGGCCGCGGTGTCTAGCAGTTCTGGCGCTGCAGTCCAGAACCGCGGGACTGCTACGGTCGCAGGTTCGAATACTGCCTCGGGCATGGGTGTGTGTGATGTCCTTAGGTTAGTTAGGTTTAAGTAGTTCTAAGTTCTAGGGGACTTATGACCTAAGATGTTGAGTCCCATAGTGCTCAGAGCCATTTTGAACCATGTGGACATCAACAATTGGCCGTCGGCCTCTCCCAGGAGCTACTCCCAAATCGCCAGTTAATTCGAACTTCAGAACTATGTTCTTCAACCTCGGTGTGGAAGAGGATCCCTCTGTGCTCTTTTAATGCGTCAATAGAGGAGAGATGCAACAGAACTACTGTTATTATTTTGATAAAACAGGTTTACGAGTAAAGCATTGCTCACCTTGTCCGTGCTGACTGTCAACAACTATAATTCATACTGGTGCTGGTGTTTCAACCCTACGTCACCGTTTCAGTACCGGCAAGTCGTGGAACTAACACTACTAACAACTCAAATCCTGTAGTACATAGTCGGAAAATTATTTCTATGAAGTTAGGTATCCTTACGGTCAATAGTTTTCCATCTACACTGGTTCAGGTGGTGTTAATTATAGCCGACATGTACCAGTATATACGCAACTACTGTTTATCCTCTTTTTCTTCCAGGCTCATAGATTATACAGATAAGTTTTAGTAACCGTTTGGTTAACACTTTTATCAATGATCTGAGTAATTTTGAAGTAATTATATCTACGCTCATTTGCTCGGCTTCCACAGCTCTGTTAAACTCTAACAATAGATCATGTACGTCATTCTTATCGACTTCCACTTCTTCTTCAATTACGTCATTTGGCATTCCCTCACCCTGCTAGAGGCTTTCGGTGTACTCTATCCATTTATGTGCTCTCTGCATTTAAAAGTGCTTTTCGTCTTGCATTCCATATATTGATGCCTTTGCTTTTAATGTCGACGTAGTTTGTTTTGCCTTTTCTATATTTTGAACCAATCTTTCCAACGGTAATTTCTTTATCTATTTCTTCATATTTTCTTCTACCCATGTCAGCTTGTTTTCCCCGCGCATCCTACTTGTTTAATTCCGAAGTTACTTCATGTTTTACTGTAGACTAATGTCACTTTTCTCTTATCAAAAATTACCAGTTTAGTTCAAATTTTGAACTTCTTCAGACCATTTAAAACAAATAAAAGACATTCTAAGTTCCATCCTTCGTAAGTAGTCTCAAACAGAAATATGATAAATGTGAAAGTGCATATGATACCAATTGTAGCTGCAGAACAGCTTGTCGGTTTTATGTGCTGTGTGCAGCTTTCGTTAGTCATTAATGCACATACTTTTTAAAGTCAGGAGCTACAAAGGAGTGTGTACAAGTATTTTAGGAAATATCGACTTCATGATATTGTACATAACGATCATAAAGACATTATGTTACAACAAAACAGCTACAAAGATAAAATGAAGTGATAATTGGCGAATTTGGGCGCCGAAATGAATCAATGGCAACAGGTGAAAATTTGTGCCGTATTGCCACTCGAACTAGGATTATTCGCATTTATTATCACCTTCAGGCCGCTGCAGAGAGGGTAGGCTATGAACGAAACCCAGTACCTGGCCACGATGCCTCCGCCTTTCCGTTCCTGAACCGTCCCTTCCGTTTTTGTAACAGGAAGGTAGATTAAACAAACAATCTATATTGGTACAGTCGTGCCCTTCTAGGGGTAAAAAAGTGTGTGAACAGCAATGACAAAACTGAAACATAAACACTGCGTAAAGGCCGCTTTTCGGTGGAACCAACATCGAACACTAGCGAAAAGACGTCCGAGGATTTTTGTAACCCACCGCCGGGCGGGGAACTTATTCACAAAAAAGTGTTCTCGTGGTTCTGTCATTCTCAATAAACTGACGCGAACATAAGGTTATCTTCTCATACCCACCACACCTCAACTGCGGGGAGAGTCCAAGACGACACTAATCACGTAATTAGCGAAGTATTGGCTGTAGCACGCGTGTCATCGGAGAGAAGTGAATCGATCCGGTAGGAAGGTACGCAAATAGAGAAATTGTTTGTCACCATCCCGGTAAAGATACAGTATGGTCAAACGCGTCATCCGTGACACGACATGCACCTTATTATGTCGATAAAACGTCATATCCAGAAAAATAAGGGATTCTGGAGTCACTGCAGTTGTGCGCTGAATGAGGGCCAGCACCAGTCTCGTCAACCTGCACATCTCCACGGCAGACCCACGCAGTAGATGGTATATATCCGTATCAGACAGATGACACTGGATACATAACGGAATGTGCGCCACTCATATGGAATGGAGTTTCTGGCGATTCATATATTTGTCCACGAAATACCAGGTCCCTCAGGCGTCTGAATCGAGGACAGCGGAAGACCATCGGCCAAGTAACCGAGGATGTACGGCTTTCAATTGGATTTCTGGGACGGCCTTGCATCGTTGGCCAGTAAACGTCAGTAGCCTTCTACAGATCTGCATGTCGGCAGGTCGACGTAAATGAAGCCCTCAAAAAGCTTCATTGGTGGTGGTTAGTGAAAGGCGGGTGCCAGTTTTTCGATTAGAGTTACCATGAAGCTGCACTTGCGGTGAGTTCATATCATCGTGGTGACTTACGAACCAGCTGCCCTAGCCCTCCGCTTCGTCCACCCGAGAACGCATCCCATCCGACACAAATTCCATGCCCTTTACCCACTACTGACCTTGTGTCAGCTACCACGAATCCCTTGTATGTTATGTATGTATTGTATGTTAACCGGGGGACCCAGAAACGACGGAGAGGCTTCGTCCTCGCCGCAGCCGCAGTGGTTCAAATGCCTCTCAGCACTATGGGACTTAACTTTTGAGGTCATTGGTCCCCTAGAACTTAGAACTAGTTAAACCTAACTAACGTAAGGACATCACACACATCCATGCCCGAGGCAGGTTTCGAACCTGCGACCGTAGCGGTCTCGCGGTTGCAGACTGCAGCGCCTAGAACCCCACGGCCACTTCGGCCGGCCGCCGCAGTGGTCCACAACCCCACGACGACTACCGCTTTACTGTGCGGGTGGTCCCGGCGGAGGTTCGAGTCCTCCCCCGGCATGAGTGTGTGTGTGTTTGTCCTTAGGATAATTTAGGTTAAGTAGTGTGTAAGCTTAGGGACTGATGACATTAGTAGTTGAGTACCATAAGATTTCACACACATTTGAACATTTTTTACTACCGCTGTCCACATCACCCCACAGCCGCCCCACACCGAACTACTCTTTCAGGGCTATTGTGCGGTTCTGCCCCCAGTGGACGTGCCCCCTCCCCCCCACCATCCATCCCCCCCAGGGAACGTCTCACACCAGACGACTGTAACCCCTATGTTTGCGTGGTAGAGTAATGGTGGTATACACTTACATACACTTACATAGAGAACTTGTTTGTGCAGCAATTTCCGACATAGTGCAGCTGAGGCGGAATAAGGGGAACCAGACCGCATTCGCCGAGGCAGATGGAAAACCGCCTAAAAACCATCTACAGACTGCCCGGCTCACTGGACCTCGACACAAGTCCGTCGGGCGGATTCGTACCGGGGACCAGGCGCTCCTTCCCAATCCGGAAAGCAGTGCATAGACCGCACGGCTAACTGGGCGGGTTCACAAACTCCTTACTCGCAGTTTCTGATTCCAGCAACAGAGCGGTCAGGGTGTGCATTTGCTCTGAAAGAACGGATCTGTGGTCGTCGTCACCTTGTTGATAAAGGGTGACAATTATTAAACTATATGAAAAAACCTAAATTAGGTACAAACTATGGCCTGCACACATTTTATTCAACATGTAAACGCCACTACTGATATTCGGTTTTAGGTTCTATATGCTTGCCATTGGCGATGATGTGGCGCAGATGAATAGCGAAATTCTGCATGACCCGCTGAAGTGTCGGAACATTTTGCTGTCGATGTCATCCTGTATGTCTGTTTTCAGCTCAGCAATGGTTCTGGGGTTATTGCTGTACACCTCGTCTTTACTACAGCCCCACAAAAAGGAGTCACATGAGTTCAGAACCAGTGAATATGGCGGCCAATCGACGCCCAAGCCAGTGGTCTTTGTGTACCCCACAATCAGAGTGTCGTTCTTAAAGTGCTCCTCCAGGACATCAAGTACTCTCCTGCTTCGATGCGGTCAAGCCCCGTCTTGCATGAACCACATCTTGTCGAAATCAGGGTCGCTTTGGATAATGAGGATCAAATCATCTTCCAAACCCATCACGTACCGTTCAGCAGTCACCATGCCATCAAGGAATATCGCACCGATTATTCTGTGACTGGACACCGCTTACCACATAGTCCCACGTTGAGGGTCAAGAGACTTCTCAATCGCTAAATGCGGAATTCTCAGTCGCCGAAATGCGCCAATTTTGCTTATCGGCGAACCCATCCAAATAAGAGTGTGTTTCATCGCTAAACCACATCATCATGCACATACTAATTCCCATCCTACCCCGCTGCCAACCGTGCAGTTTGAACGTTCTAACTCAAACCGTTCATAACTTCAATAATTGTCAAATGGTTCAAATGGCTCTGATCATTATGGGACTTAACATCTGAGGTCATCAGTCCCATAGAACTTATAACTACTTATACCTAACTAACCTAAGGACATCACACACATCCATGCCCGAGGCAGGATTAGAACCTGCGACCGTAGCGGTCGCGCGGTTCCAGACTGAAGCACCTAGAACCGTTCGGCCACCGAGGCCAGCCGATAATTGTTACCCCGTTTACAAAGTTATGGATAGTATGTGTAATGGAAGAGAATCTCGTCATTCACATCTCGAACACATTTTCTTCAAAAGCTTATTACAGAGATTCTTTTGTATGCGTCAGAGGATGTTGTCTTTAGTGGCTCCGAAACAACTAAATCATGCAGCTCAATTCTGCAGCTGGGCTGCTGTCGTCGTCGGGCCGCTCCCGTAGGCCAGAGTATACATTGCGCGACGTAATTGTCACAGCATATGAAGGTGTGTTTATAACACGCCTTTATAATGTTCAAAAACTCCACGGTACTGAAAATCCCTTTGATCATTGAGATGTTTGTCTGGCTCCTTAAAGTCACTCATATTCTTCCAGGATACTAAGGAAACGACTATTTGGGGCTGTTTGCTTTACATCAATTTGTTGTTCTACTTTATGTCTTATGCTTCGCACAGTTTACGGGTGTACCGAAAGCGGTTTTGTTATTTGTGTCTACGAGTTCCTTGAAGCGAGTATGGAAATTGCGGCCCGCCTGTCTCATTTAAAACTTCTCGCATTCTCTACATTTTGATTTATACACTCCTAATCTGCTGAATTTGCCTGCGTAGTCTTCGATATGTCGTACACTCGTTTTAATTAAGCCTTGTGCTTGGAATGCTATTGAAAGGTCTCTGTTGGATTCCTTTCATGTTAATTTCTTAAATCTGTTGTCATTTACGGCATAAATTCCTCTTCTAAATTTACTGTGGTGTTTCTGACTATCTGGGAGGAGACTGAGCAGTGAAACGTGTTACTTTTACACATAAACAAGAACGATCTGTCACACTACTACACTTTAAGACACAGTTTATATGTAATTTATGTCACACAGTCTCATACAGAACCTACATCTGCGTTCTTTTATATACTGTATATGTTAAGATACTGTCATCCCCCTTCCCTTCTGTGTGAGAGAATGAATGAGCAAATGTATTTCTAGTTGCATGCTTGATGGTAGCAGACAAGCCTGTCTGCTAGAGAACAGTAGGACCAACGTCGGAACAGGTAGCTATGCTTTCTAAAAGCAGAGAGGTTTCTATTCTTAGTATAATCCTGTTCGTCCCTTGTCATGTTGGTATAGGAAGCTGCCTCTCTGGTCACTTCCGTTTGTATCTGTTAAGCACACTCAGTAGGGGACCAGGGCAGTCTGCCCGTGGCGAGTGTCTGAAGTGGTAAGATCTCCGGCTAAGCGCGTGTCTGCTAAGTCCGTAGGACAATGGATTTCTTAAGTTCAGCCTAATTGAAAATTTAATCACCTTTATTTCAGGTTTATCTCTAAAATATCTCATGTTATCTTAAATTGCAATACAGTTTAATTCTAGTGTGAAGTTCAGAATATCTTCTGGTAGTTGCTTTGTCACTACTTTGTGAGTAAAGTGGAACCACATGTTGATCAGTAACTCTAACTAAGGTCATCAATTTTAAATGCGAATGTGCTTGAGATTATAACGTCTCGTCTTGACAGTATTTTGCAAGATAGCAACTTTTGTTTATGTTCAACCCACGTGGGTTGTACTTTGTGAAACCAGTACCACGTGCTTATACAATTGTTTGACCCATAAGGTTAATAATAGGACGGTAGTAACCATTCGAGGTTTTTCTTTTGTAAATTGAGTTTCGATGTAATTTATTTTAATTATCAAAATTATTGTGGAGTTACACTCTTTGTGTAAACCAAGTTGACCATGTGAAGCATGTGGTGTAAGCATCAAAGTAGCCCTCAGCTATTCTTTTTGGGAACATTTCACAGAGAGTTAGTATGCATTTAGTATACCAGTGTGTGGTAATTTCATGACGGACAGGATTGTGCTACAAACGTAACTTCTTTGGGTGAAAATTGAATCGGTTGGTTGCGGTTAATTTCCTCTTGGCTATGTTTCAACGTTCTTTGTGTGTTATTTTATGAATGCACTGTTGTATGTAGTCTCCCAATCTTCCAATCTTGGTTCCCTATTTGATGTGTTCCGTAAGATTACAAACTCACATTTTTGCAATCCTAAATAAGGCACCAGTTTAGTTATGAATCAAGTTTGATATGCTGAAATTTTAACAGAACAATGACCAATGTTAAAATAAATGTCCAAATATAAACTGATTTATTTCTTTTTATTTAAATTGTCTTTATATATATCACTGGTTATCGTAACATGAGTACTAAAAGATTATAATTAATGTTAGTCTGGTCGGGAATTTGGTAAGCTAGACTGGATACCTGGTGAAACAGTTGCTCAGTAAAGCAAGGTTAACTTCCCCAGACAGCTCACAGCTTTTGACCCACTTTTATGGTCTTGAATATCAGCACCGCTTTCAGAACAAATTAATGCAACAACATTACACATGGCGACCCTGTTCTGTGATTCCGCTAGACTCTGGAATCTCTTAAACGTTAGATTGCGAGCGTTGTATAATCTTAATTTTTTTTCCCTGTACGCTCAAACAACTTCCGCATCGTTTCTGAGCAGACTTTCAAAAGATTCACAGCGTTGTTGAGCGGCGTTGTGTTGTTTGTCTTGTTGTTTTGTTTTCTATATTTGTGTGTTTTATATGTGTGTGTATGTGTTTTTTTTCTCGTTTGTAAATTGCACTGACTTCGATCAAAGATATAAATTTGTTTTGCATGTGAAAAAGTGCGTACTAGGTTGGGTACCTTACGTGTGACTGTCGTAATTTTTGGGGGATACATTCATTCTGATTAGTGTGTTGCATACCGGGTAAAAATTGAACTAATGCAGACACGTAACCAAGCTAAAAGTAGGCGGTCCACCAACTTAAACAACATGGACCAAGGGGATAATTTGATTTCGAATATTAACGCGTCGGACGGTTCTGAAAATACATTGGGGAATACTTCAGAGGAAATGCAAAACAGGATGAACGGGCTCATATCAGAGCCAGAAATTAATTTACCTCCAACTAACCAAATTGATTTGGCAGAACTCATGAAAGCCTTATTGCAAGCCGGCCGCGGTGGTCTAGCGGTTCTGGCGCTGCAGTCCGGAACCGTGGGACTGCTGCAGTCCGGAACCGTGGGACTGCTACGGTCGCAGGTTCGAATCCTGCCTCGGGGATGGGTGTGTGTGATGTCCTTAGGTTAGTTAGGTTTAACTAGTTCTAAGTTCTAGGGGACTTATGACCTAAGATGTTGAGTCCCATAGTGCTCAGAGCCATTTGAACCTTATTGCAACAAAATAAAGAAAACACAGAGAAATCAGAAAAATCGTTCCGAAAACAAAAAGAATCATCGGAAAATCGATCCGAGAGCTAGACGATCAAATGACGCAGAAATCTGAAAAATCGATCCGAGAGCAAGGCAAACAAATGAAACAGAAATCTGAAAAATCGATCCGCGAGCTAGGCGAACAAATATACATAAAACTAATCCAGCAGACAAGTAAAGTCGACAATTCGATGCAGAGAGCGTCCGATGATATCTCACAAAGAATAAACAATGTGGCAAGTGAAATAAAAAGAATTAGGCCGTACATTTGAACAAATCGATGATCGCCTGCAAGCCTTAGAACAGGGCAAGCGGAGTCGCGATGCGGAATCGAAAGAGAGCGAGGAACAGCTACTTAGGAATTTCCAAGGGCTGAAAGAAGAATGCCAAAGGGAATACCAGCAGGTACTCTCCAGGGTCCAGGAGGCCGATACGCATTGTCCCGCATCCATTAGCAACACAGTAGCGGACAACAGTCAAGCGATTCACGCACTCGAACAGCAAGTAGAACAATTGAAGCAGAATGCTGCGGAGGACAACAGACAAATACATGATAAGATTGCGGCATTAGTGGACATCGTAGGCAGGAAGGAGGTGATGGAGAGCGATAACAATACTACACCGGTAGCGGTCGTAGAGACCGAAGAAGTGCGTTCGCTTCTTAGATTTCAGAAGGGACAGTTCGAAGTGAACAGGCGGCACAAAGCTGTAACAGGCGAATTACAAGAACGCGTGGCGCATCTGGAAAGCCGCATGGGGTGTGATTCCGAACTCGCCAATAGCACTAAAAATAGCTGTACGTACAGTGCAGAGAGGGGCTCCGGCCACGAGGGAGATTTTGACGACAGGGAAGAATGTATTTTGAGGGGCAGACATTAGAAAAATAGAAACATTCAAGGGCCTCACCGGGAGGAAATGCAGGGATTTGATTTCAAACATTTCCTTACGGTGAGAAAATTTGAGATATTTCGAAATTCGCAAAAAGGAATACATCCACGACCATGGCTCGAGCAATTTGAGTTCTGTCTTCCCCCCGACTGGGCCAGTTCACATAAGATAGAATATATGTGTGGCTATTTGGAGGCGAACCGGCGATTTGCATGAGGTCGGCAGCGCGTCACTGCAACTGCACTCGGGAGTTTCGACAAGCCTTTCTGTCCGCCTATTGGTCGGAAGCGGCACAAGATAGGGTCAAGCATGGCATAGTTATGCTGCCAAATAGGAACCAATCTGGTTTCGGCAGCCCAGCACGCCTATTCGACCACATGATGCAGGCAAGTCAATTTCTATACGACCCATACGGGCATGCGGAACTAATTAGGATATGCATCACCAAATTGCCGATGCACTTGCGCCACGTCATTCTTGCGGGACGATGCAAAGAGGACGTGGAAACGTTTAAGACACTTCTCCAAGAGTTGGAATACAATACAGGAGAATGCCCACCTAATCAGGCACAAAGTTATTACGAGGCACAGCAGCGCGATCGCAGTCGTGGCCATAGTACTAATCAACGGCGTGACTGTTCATCGCGACGCGAACGGAACAATAATCGGGACCGGCCGTATAGAAACTGGGGTAACAGTCGCGAACACAGGTGGAACAACGGAAATAATCGAGGACGTGGACAAGATCGTGAACGTAACAGTTACGGCAACCAGAATAGATACTACTGTGAACACGGTGGGAATAGGACTGTAAGTGGAGCATCACATGGTGTTGAAATTCGGCCGGCTAACGCTAGACATAATCCAGCAAATGGAAATGAACAAAACCGGCAATGACAAACGATCAGCGCAGAAGGCGCCCAATCGGAACAAATGAGCGACATGGCAAATGAGTGCATCGGGTATATACACTCCTGGAAATGGAAAAAAGAACACATTGACACCGGTGTGTCAGACCCACCATACTTGCTCCGGACACTGCGAGAGGGCTGTACAAGCAATGATCACACGCACGGCACAGCGGAAACACCAGGAACCGCGGTGTTGGCCGTCGAATGGCGCTAGCTGCGCAGCATTTGTGCACCGCCGCCGTCAGTGTCAGCCAGTTTGCCGTGGCATACGGAGCTCCATCGCACTCTTTAACACTGGTAGCATGCCGCGACAGCGTGGACGTGAACCGTATGTGCAGTTGACGGACTTTGAGCGAGGGCGTATAGTGGGCATGCGGGAGGCCGGGTGGACGTACCGCCGAATTGCTCAACACGTGGGGCGTGAGGTCTCCACAGTACATCGATGTTGTCGCCAGTGGTCGGCGGAAGGTGCACGTGCCCGTCGACCTGGGACCGGACCGCAGCGACGCACGGATGCTCGCCAAGACCGTAGGATCCTACGTAGTGCCGTAGGGGACCGCACCGCCACTTCCCAGCAAATTAGGGACACTGTTGCTCCTGGGGTATCGGCGAGGACCATTCGCAACCGTCTCCATGAAGCTGGGCTACGGTCCCGCACACCGTTAGGCCGTCTTCCGCTCACGCCCCAACATCGTGCAGCCCGCCTCCAGTGGTGTCGCGACAGGCGTGAATGGAGGGACGAATGGAGACGTGTCGTCTTCAGCGATGAGAGTCGCTTCTGCCTTGGTGCCAATGATGGTCGTATGCGTGTTTGGCGCCGTGCAGGTGAGCGCCACAATCAGGACTGCATACGACCGAGGCACACAGGGCCAACACCCGGCATCATGGTGTGGGGAGCGATCTCCTACACTGGCCGTACACCACTGGTGATCGTCGAGGGGACACTGAATAGTGCACGGTACATCCAAACCGTCATCGAACCCATCGTTCTACCATTCCTAGACCGGCAAGGGAACTTGCTGTTCCAACAGGACAATGCACGTCCGCATATATCCCGTGCCACCCAACGTGCTCTAGAAGGTGTAAGTCAACTACCCTGGCCAGCAAGATCTCCGGATCTGTCCCCCATTGAGCATGTTTGGGACTGGATGAAGCGTCGTCTCACGCGGTCTGCACGTCCAGCACGAACGCTGGTCCAACTGAGGCGCCAGGTGGAAATGGCATGGCAAGCCGTTCCACAGGACTACATCCAGCATCTCTACGATCGTCTCCATGGGAGAATAGCAGCCTGCATTGCTGCGAAAGGTGGATATACACTGTACTAGTGCCGACATTGTGCATGCTCTGTTGCCTGTGTCTATGTGCCTGTGGTTCTGTCAGTGTGATCATGTGATGTATCTGACCCCAGGAATGTGTCAATAAAGTTTCCCCTTCCTGGGACAATGAATTCACGGTGTTCTTATTTCAATATCCAGGAGTGTAGATAGACCGACCGTAAGCAGCATACATATCTCGCACTGCACCATTGGTCCTCAAAGCTCAACATATTTCATGGTACTGTCTCATACCATTATTGGGGCCTACAGCAATCCTGTACAAGTTCGCAAACGTGTTGGACGAATTTGTCTACCGTTTGGATGTTCCTTAGGAGTCCTGAGGAGGACTCATTGCAAATTTCTGGAAAGTAAACGAAAACTTTGATCCAAAATGTAAAAAGTAGGCCTATATGACATATGCATGAATGTGAAGCCTGTACCCCACTATAACCATGTAATTATTTCGGGACGAACACCTCTTTAGTGCGTTGTAAATTTTTCACAAATTTACATCATTATTCATGCACAAGAAAGAATCTGGCAGAGCAGATTCATTTGTTTCGAAATACTTTGTAGTTTACAGCGAGCAGTGAAAATTCGGTGCAAGGGGAGGGATTAAACTGGAGTTTCCAGAATTACTAGTAGTAGTTGTAACAGCAGCTGAAGATAGCGTTAATATGTTCAAGGAAATACTGTGTTTATTATTAGTTTTGTAATCACCATTTATTATTATTATTATTATTAGTAGTAGTAGTAGTATTTTATTAATACATAGTATGCAATTTTACGAATGTCAATAAAAAATTACTGCATCAAGTCACATTAATTGTTAAGGGGTTTCGACTTCATGGCGTGTTGGTACAGCAGTCAGCATGCACAATGTGAGGACGACAGTCTTGGCTCAAAATTAATTTAATTCCTTTATTAATTCAGGAGACTAGTTTCGTCTAATGCAAGGCATCTGCAGACTGGTGTACATGAATTTCAACTGTATTCGTAGAGTTTATCCTAAAATGCATCTCGAAACACTATGAATTTCAAATTTTTTTGAAACTTACCAGTATAATATTGGTAAGAGGGTTCTGAGGGCCACCATTATGGCATCCGAAAAAATAGACTACCCTCGTCATGTACATTAGTTAATTTAGTTAATGCGAGAGAATATGTTGTTCATGATTAGGTTTTCTTAAGTTTTTCTGTTATGTTCAATAAAACGCTACAAAAGCGCTAAGCGCTAGGCAAAATGGACTGTTCTAGTAGACATGAATTATAATTTATCGTGATAATCTTATGACGAAAGTCTACATTAACAAAACAAGTAGTACTGGTAATACGAGCCTACCCAAAACTTGAGGCATTAGTAAGGTGTTACGCACTTTTGACCACGGATATGATCTGTGCCATTTCAGAACTACCACGAAAGTATGTAGAGCTGGCAGTGAGAGACTCAAAAAGAAACGCAATCAAATAATTGAGTGCCATACACTAGACAATCAAATTGTATATTCATAAAAATCATTTCTAGGAAGCCATTTATTGTAATAAATTTTAGTATACAAACGTTAAGGACTTTTTCACCTCTAATAACGAGTTCCCTGGGATCTAAAATAACGTGGTATTAATTAGTATCTGTTTTGACTGCCAAATATGTAGTATTCGCCAGTGGTCATTTGCGGTAACAGCTTTACATAGCCAAACGACTGTACCGGGAAGACATTAGAGAACCTGCAAGGTAGATATTCACGTGGGCTGCATGCAGATCAGACAGAGCAGATACTTTTGAGCACATTACGTGCCTCCAGTCCTAGCAGATATGAAATGCCTGTGCCACAGTATCGTAGTAGGAAGCAAGACGAGCCAAACTGATAAATTTGAGTATCTTTCAATATTTCGTTTCTCATTTTGAAGAATAGTGCAGCTACAATGCATGTTACACTGGGGAGACCGTACGACAACATATGATGAGCATACAACCGAAATCTCCTGAAGAGGTTGTTATGGGTACCGGTCAAGAAACAGCACTGCAGGGAGCTGTCCATTGGGAACTCATCCAGCACAAGATATAGTAATACATGCTTTTTATGTGCTATAATACTTTACCTCACACTTCGTATTCTAATGCCATGGCATCCAGTGCTCTTACCCTCTGTCCTCGATTGAAAACACCATTGCGTGGCACCTGTTTCCACAATGACATCGAGATGAGTTTCGCTGTGAAATGTCTTCTGAAGAGGCAAAACTCATATTCCTACAGCGAAGTCCTCCTCCAGTCCATACATGCTTGGGAAATGGGAGTCGTGCCAAAGGCTGACCGTGTATAGAACGACGGACACCAAGTATAATGGTCACAGCTTGCTTTTTCTGCGATGATGATTAATATTCTCGTCAATGTCCGGAGATGTTGAGCCTGATGAGCATTCAGGTCACTTTATGGTACCCAAACGGCCGATCACCAAATTATATGTTAAGAGTTTCAGTAAATATCCGTGTTCAATGGACGGAACATTCGTAATGTTTGGTATTACACAGATACTTTATGTTAAGTGAACAGTCTTCCAATAACTGAGTCCGGTTTTTCAACAGTACCCGTAGATTCTTGACGCTATTAAGAATACCACGAGTAAAGCAGGTCCCAAAAATGCTATATCTACATCTACATCCATACTCCGCAAGCCACCTGACGGTGTGTGGCGGAGGGTACCTTGAGTACCACTTTTGGTTCTCCCTTCTATTCCGGTCTCGTATTGTTCGTGGAAAGAAGCATTGTCGGTATGGCTCTGTGTGGGCTCTAACTCTCTGATTTTATCCTCATGGTTTCTTAGCGAGATATACGTAGGAGGGAGCAATATACTGCTTGACTCCTCGGTGAAGGTATATTCTCGAAACTTCAACAAAAGCCCGTGCCGAGCAACTGAGGGTCTCTCCTCCACAGTCTTCCACTGGATTTTATTTGTCATCTCCGTAACGCTTTCGCGATTACTAAATGATCCTGTAACGAAGCGCGCTGCTCTTCGTTGGATATTCTCTATCTCTTCTATCAACCCAATCTGGTACGGATTCCACACTGCTGAGCAGTGTTCAAGCAGTGGGCGAACAAGCGTACTGTAACCTACTTCCTTTGTTTTCGGATTGCATTTCCTTAGGATTCTTCCAATGAATCTCAGTCTGGCATCTGCTTTACCGACGATCAACTTTATATGATCATTCCATTTTAAATCACTCCTAATGCCTACTCCCAGATAATTTATGGAATTAACTGCTTCCAGTTGCTGACCTGCTATATTGTAGCTTAATGATAAAGGATCTTTCTTTCTATGTATTCGTAGCACATTACACTTGTCTACATTGAGATTCAATTGCCATTCCCTGCACCATGCGTCAATTCGTTGCTCATCCTCCTGCAATTCAGTACAATTTTCCATCGTTACAACCTCTCGATATACCACAGCATCATACGCAAAAAGCCTCAGCGAACTTCCGATGTCATCCACAAGGACATTTATGTATATTGTGAATAGCACCGGTCCTACGACACTCCCCTGCGGCACACCTGAAATCACTCTTACTTCGGAAGACTTCTCTCCATTGAGAATGACATACTGCGTTCTATTATCTAGGAACTCTTCAATCCAATCACACAATTGGTCTGATAATCCATATGCTCTTACTTTGTTCATTAAACGACTGTGGGGAACTGTATCGAACGCCTTGCGGAAGTCAAGAAACACGGCATCTACCTGGGAACCCGTGTCTATGGTCCTCTGAGTCTCGTGGACGAATAGCGCGAGCTGGGTTTCACACGAACGTCTTTATCGAAACCCATGCCGATTCCTACAGAGTAGATTTCTAGTCTCCCGAAAAGTCATTATACTCGAACATAATACGTGTTCCAAAATTCTACAACTGATCGACGTTAGAGATATAGGTCTATAGTTCTGCACATCTGTTCGACGTCCCTTCTTGAAAACGAGGATGACCTGTGCCCTTTTCCAATCTTTTAGAACGCTACGCTCTTCTAGAGACCTACGTACCACGCTGCAAGAAGGGGGGCAAGCTCCTTGGCGTACTCTGTGTAAAATCGAACTGGTATCCCATCAGGTCCAGCGGCCTTTCCTCTTTTGAGCGATTTTAATTGTTTCTCTATCCCTGTGTTGTCTGTTTCGATATCTACCCTTTTGTCATCTGTGCGACAATCTAGAGAAGGAACTAGAATGCAGTCTTCCTCCGTGAAACAGCTTTGGAAAAAGACATTTTGTATTTCGGCCTTTAGTCTGCCATCCTCTGTTTCAGTACCATTTTGGTCACTGAGTGTCTGGACATTTTGTTTTGATCCACCAACCGCTTTACATAAGACCAAAATTTCTTAGGATTTTCTGCCAAGTCAGTACATAGAACTTTACTTTCGAATTCATTGAATGCCTCTCGCATAGCCCTCCTCACATTACATTTCTCGTAGTTTTTGTTTGTCTGCAAGGCTTTGGCTATGTTTATGTTTGCTGTGAAGTTCCCTTTGCTTCCGCAGCAGTTTTCTAACTCGGTTGTTGTGCCACGGTGGCTCTTTTCCATCTCTTACGATCTTGCTTGGCACATACTCATCTAACTCATATTGTACGAAGGTTTTGAACTTTGTCCACTGATCCTCAACACTATCTGTACTTGAGACAAAACTTTTGTGTTGAGCCGTCAGGTACTTTTTGTCACTTTTGCTAAATAGAAAAATCTTCCTACAATTTTTAATATTTGTATTTACGGCTGAAATCATCGATGCAGTAACCGCTATATGATCGCTGATTACCTGTTCTGCGTTAACTGTTTCAAATAGTTCGCGTCTGTTTGTCACCAGAAGGTCTAATATGTTATCGCCACGAGTCGGTTCCCTGTTTAACTGCTCAAGGTAGTTTTCAGATAAAGCACTTAAAAAAATTTTACTGGATTCTTTGTCCCTGTCACCCGTTATGAACGTTTAAGTCTTCCAGTCTATATCCGGCAAATTAAAATCTCCACCCAGAACTGTAACATGGTGGGGAAATCTACTCCAAATATTTTCCAAATTATCCTTCAGGTGCTCAGCCACAACAGCTGCTGAGCCAGGGGGCCTATAGAGACATACAATTACCATGTCTGAGCCTGCTTTAACCATGAACTTCACCCAAATTATTTCACTATACGGATCTCCGTCAATTACCTTCGATACTATTGAACTTCGAATCGCTATAAACACGCCTCCTCCTTCACTATCCAGCCTGTCTCTGCGGTATACATTCAAATCTGAGTTTAGAATTTCATTACTGTTTACATCTGGTTTCAGCCAACTTTCTGTCCCTAGTACTATGTGGGCATTGTGACCGTTTATCAATGAGAGCAGTTCTGGGACCTTTCTATAGACGCTCCTGCAGTTTACTATTAGCACATTAATATTGTTATTCCCTATTGCATTTTGCCTACTCCTACCTTGCCGCGTCTCAGGAGGCGTCTTGTCGGGCCTAGGGAGGGAATTCTCTAACCTAAAAAACCCACATGTGCACTCTACACGTTCTCCGCTACCCTTGTAGCCGCTTCCTGCGTGTAGTGCACTCCTGACCTATTCAGGAGGACCCTACATTTCTCCACCCGATAGCGGAGGTCGAGAAATTTGCACCCCACATCTCGGGCAGAATCCTCTGAGCCTCTGGTTTAAGCCTAGCACTCGGCTGCAAACCAGAGGACCGCGATCGGTTCTAGGAACGATACTACAAATAGTTAGCTCAGATTCCACCCCGCTAGCGACGCTTTCCGCCTTCACCAACTACACCAACCGCCTGTATGGCGTTAGGATGACCTCTGAACCCAGATGCCAGGAGTCATTGGTGCCGACATGAGCAACAATTTGCAGTCAGGTGCACCCAGTGCTCTCTATCGCCGCCGGCAGGGCCTCCTCCACATCTCGGATGAGACCCCCCGGCAAGAAGACAGAGTGAACACTGGCCTTCTTCCCCGACCTTTTCGCTGTTTCCCTAAGGGGCTCCGTCACCCGCCTAACGTTGGAGCTCCCAATCGCTAATAAACCCCTCCCCCCGTGTGCCTGCCCGGACCTTGCTGAAGGAGCGGCCACATGTCCACTCACAGGCAGAGCGGGCGATACCACAAGGCTAACCTCCACATTGACCCTCCGCCTCGTGCTCCGCGAACGCCGCTGAACCCGCCACTCCCCTTGGGGAGAGGGTGACCCAACCGCGCCCGGTACCCGCGAAGATGTCTCGACAGCAGGGACAGGGGATGAAGCATTTAACGCCTGGGGTGTACCATGCGATGCACCAGACTCCCCACTGCCGCTACACTCCGAGGCAGCAGCCTGAAGACGGCTGACAGCGGCCATCAACACGCTCAGCTGTTCGCGAACAGTGTTCAGCTCCTTCTGCGTCCGTACACAGCAGTCACACTTCCTATCCATCCTAAGAAATCAATTTACTGTAGAGAGTTAATCAACTTTTAACTAGACTGCTAATTCACTAAAGGCGGCTGATAGTTGACTAAACTGTGGTTACTAGGCACTTCTTGTAGAAAACAAAGAAAATAGCATTACCTGTCTCTGGACTGTATTCAAAACAAACACGAAATCTATGGAACACTATTACTAGCACTCGACAATTAAAACTTTCAAAAAGCAAAAACACACGGAAGAAGAAGTGACAAGTAAGAAATATACAGTCAATACTTAAATTAAGGTAGCTCGCTGCACAGCAGACGTGAAGCAGACGGCAGTTACGACGACACTGACACTACTGACTATACTTGTGTAGGTCATTGTCTGTCCACAACTCTGACTCATAATGGCTTTACAAATGACCAGTTCCTGCGAAGACTGACTTGCACATCGTTTGAAAACGATTCTTCATCTGTTATAAAAATATTGTACAGAAACAACGCGTAACTTTCCAGTGGACGTAGACACCTTTCGGAGAACTGTCACCGCTGTAAGTTCGTAGGCTTTCATGCCCGGTGTCATGTTCAATAAAACAATGTTGGGTTTTGGGAAGTGTCACCGTAACTACTATGCAGTGAACCGACCTTAATAGAACCGCGGTGGTCTAAACTTCAGCAATTTATCTCTCATGGTAGTTACAATGGCGGGGCCCAAAACGCAAAATTACTTTATCCAATACTATCACCGTGTTCGAAAAGAGATTCCATGAAGCCGTTGATGGAACGAAAAGTGGGAAGCCTGAAATTCGCCGAACACACCTTTTGCTGATCCAACTCGTGCGATTGCTTTGCATCTAGCGATAAGTGAATAGCGTGTCAACGCTGCTAAAATGTCATTTTCACTTGTCTCGTCAGTTGCTCTTTGATCGGCAAATTTTGTTCCCCATACTTCCACTCCCTTGATTTTTTTGATATGTGTTTGCAAACAGAGATGTTGAGGGCTTGACACGATCAGGATACCCTTCACAATAAATCGCGCCGCTGTAATAACTGCTTAGGTCACACGCATTTTTTCGACCCTCTTGTACATCGTGAAATTTACAATAGCTTCACGAGGAAGTTTTCTATCCTTTACAGCAGCAGAGCACAGAATGATAGGTGTCAAGATAAACATACGAATCGTACTCGAGTTGCGTGCTTGCACATCGTTGGTACAGTAGTGTTGGCGTTTACACGCTGAAGCGCCAAAGAAACTAGTATAGGTATGCGTATTCAAATACAGAGATGTTTAAACGGGCAGAACACGGCTCTGCTGTCGGCAACGCCTGTATGAGACAATATGAGTCGGCCGCAGTTGTTAGATCGGTTGCTGCTACTACAATGTCAGGTTATGAAGATTAGAGTGAGTTTGAGCGTAGTGTTATTGTCGGCGCGCGAGCTATGGAACGCAGCATCTCCGAGATAGCGATGCAGTTGGGACTTTCCCGTACGACCGTTTCGCGAGTGTACCTTGAATATTAGGAATCCGGTGAAACACGGAATCTCCGACATCGCTGCGGCTGGAAAAAGATCCTTTAAGAACGGTACCAACGACGACTGAAGAGAATCGTTCAACGCGGCAGGATTGTAGTTCTTCCGCAGACTGATGCAGATTTCAATGCTGGGCCATCAGCAAGTGTCAGCGTGCGAACCATATAACGAAACATTATCGATACGGGATTTAGGAGTTTAAGGCCCACTCATGTACCCTTAATGACTGCACGACACAAAGCTTTACGCCTCGCCTGGGCCCGCAACACGCAATTTGGACTGTTGATGACTGGAACATGTTGCCTGATTGGACGAGTCTCGTTTCAAATTGTATCGAGCGGATGGACGTGTACGGCTATAGAGACAATCTCATGAATCATGGAACCTCCATGTCAGCAGGGTACTGTTCAAGCTGGTGGAGGCTCTGTGATGGTGTGGAGCACGTGCAGTTGGAGTGATATGGGACCCCTGATACGTCTAGGAACGACTCTGACAGGTGACACATACGTCAGCATCTTGCCTGATCACCTGCATCCATTCATGTCCTTTGTGCATTCCTACGGACTTGGGCAATTCCAGCAGAACAATTCGACACCCCACATGTCCAGAATTTCTACAGAGTTGCTACAGGAACACCCTTCTGAGTTTAAACACGTCCTCTAGCCACCAAAGGCAACAGACATGAGCATATCTGGGATCCGTTTCAACGTGCTGTTCAGAAGAGATCTCCACCCCCTCGTAGTCTTACGGATTTTTTGGACAGCTCTACAGGATTCGTGATGCCAAACCTCTCCAGCACTACTTTAGACATTAGTCGAGTCCATGCCACGTTGTGTTGCGGCACTTCGGCATGTGCGCGGGTGCTCTACTCGATACAATTGGGTCAAGGCGAAGTTTCCTTGTTCCACACTTGACCGGTCGACGAATTCCAACTGAAATTAAACTCCGCCCAAGCAGGCTTTGTAAGGCCCATTGATACTGTCAGCCGTATCATCCTCAATTGATAGACGTCACTGGATGCATACATGAAGGAGTATGCGGTTAGCATACCGCTATCCGTGGCTCTTCAACTGGTCCAACGAGAACTGAGTGCACTCCGCTTGTCCGCTTGCTAATAGCGCTAGTCACACCCATCAAATTGCTAGCAATGGCCGACGACCCTTCAGTGATCTGACTGCAACCAGTGTTACTACTGTGGCAAGGCCATTGGCTTTTTCCAACAGCATCGTAGAACGTATATACACTCCTGGAAATGGAAAAAAGAACACATTGACACCGGTGTGTCAGACCCACCATACTTGCTCCGGACACTGCGAGAGGGCTGTACAAGCAATGATCACACGCACGGCACAGCGGACATACCAGGAACCGCGGTGTTGGCCGTCGAATGGCGCTAGCTGCGCAGCATTTGTGCACCGCCGCCGTCAGTGTCAGCCAGTTTGCCGTGGCATACGGAGCTCCATCGCACTCTTTAACACTGGTAGCATGCCGCGACAGCGTGGACGTGAACCGTATGTGCAGTTGACGGACTTTGAGCGAGGGCGTATAGTGGGCATGCGGGAGGCCGGGTGGACGTACCGCCGAATTGCTCAACACGTGGGGCGTGAGGTCTCCACAGTACATCGACGTTGTCGCCAGTGGTCGGCGGAAGGTGCACGTGCCCGTCGACCTGGGACCGGACCGCAGCGACGCACGGATGCACGCCAAGACCGTAGGATACTACGCAGTGCCGTAGGGGACCGCACCGCCACTTTCCAGCAAATTAGGGACACTGTTGCTCCTGGGGTATCGGCGAGGACCATTCGCAACCGTCTCCATGAAGCTGGGCTACGGTCCCGCACACCGTTAGGCCGTTTTCCGCTCACGCCCCAACATCGTGCAGCCCGCCTCCAGTGGTGTCGCGACAGGCGTGAATGGAGGGACGAATGGAGACGTGTCGTCTTCAGCGATGAGAGTCGCTTCTGCCTCGGTGCCAATGATGGTCGTATGCGTGTTTGGCGCCGTGCAGGTGAGCGCCACAATCAGGACTCCATACGACCGAGGCACACAGGGCCAACACCCGGCATCATGGTGTGGGGAGCGATCTCCTACACTGGCCGTACACCACTGGTGATCGTCGAGGGGACACTGAATAGTGCACGGTACATCCAAACCGTCATCGAACCCATCGTTCTACCATTCCTAGACCGGCAAGGGAACTTGCTGTTCCAACAGGACAATGCACGTCCGCATGTATCCCGTGCCACCCAACGTGCTCTAGAAGGTGTAAGTCAACTACCCTGGCCAGCAAGATCTCCGGATCTGTCCCCCATTGAGCATGTTTGGGACTGGATGAAGCGTCGTCTCACGCGGTCTGCACGTCCAGCACGAACGCTGGTCCAACTGAGGCGCCAGGTGGAAATGGCATGGCAAGCCGTTCCACAGGACTACATCCAGCAACTCTACGATCGTCTCCATGGGAGAATAGCAGCCTGCATTGCTGCGAAAGGTGGATATACACTGTACTAGTGCCGACATTGTGCATGCTCTGTTGCCTGTGTCTATGTGCCTGTGGTTCTGTCAGTGTGATCATGTGATGTATCTGACCCCAGGAATGCGTCAATAAAGTTTCCCCTTCCTGGGACAATGAATTCACGGTGTTCTTATTTCAATTTCCAGGAGTGTATTTCCATTAAAACAGAAAGAAGTTGGTGTCATAATTCAGAAGATGTGAATGTTATAAATGATTTGTGTATGTCAGAAAATTTGTCGCGTTGTCTACTATAACCCATCGAAAGGTGCACCTCTATAGTTTCAGTTCAAAGTTCCGGGCTGAGAGGCCATGGGTGACGTATAAGACTGCTTCCTGATGTTTCGTCCCAAGCTGTGGGAGACAGCTTCTGAGGTAAGAGTTTTGTGTCGTCTTTGCCACTGTAATGTCTTGTATCAGGGAAGCAAGGGAGAGGATGTTGTTTCTCTTTGTACAACACAACTGCACAAATGTATTACCAGAGTTCTTTATTCATAAGAACATGGAGCTACTTATCTTTAAGCAAGTCCTTGTGTTGTGGTACAAGCTCTTGCGTAATAGTACACGATAGCCTCAGTGCTGGTGAAGTACAAGTCCCACTATAAACACTACACTTTCGTAGCCTGTAATGTAACTGACAGACGCCCACTAGAAAAGTGACTGAGTCTGTGACTGCGATTGACTGGGACTGCGACTGTAGCTGCAACTGACTGGGCCCTCTGGTCTGTGGCGGCGAACTAAATACTGGCGGTCGAGAGGACGTTGGCAGCATGTTGCTTGCGAGTCTGTCTATGGCCTCTCTCCTGATAGGCGCTTTTGATTCAGCTCCTATTATCGATCTTACTGCAACCTCTTTGCCCACTGGTGTGCTGGCGACAGCTTACAATGTCACGAAAACGGCTACTGCAGTAGCCACATTACCTCGGAAAATGTCTCCTGTCGTTGGTGACGAAACATCTGGAAGCGACGAGCGGTAACACAGCTAATTCCCGAAGTTTCACCAGCCAGGTTGCTGCCGTCGTGATGTGTCATCCGTCTGTCAACTTGAATTTGGACGTATGCTCGGGATACTCATAGCGTGCTATATAGGGAAAGTCATCAGTCTTTGAAGGCTCACCTTAATATGACAGTAGATGACTAATGGTGATAGCAAACAATGAATTAAACGACGATAGGCTGCAAGCCCAAAATTTGTTTGCGCATTCAGTTCGAAAAGATTTTAAAATTTACAGGGGCCTGTTGTAGGCCGGCTGGAGTGGCCGAGCGGTTATAGGCACTACAGATCGGAACCACGCGACCGCTACAGTCGCAGGCTCGAATCCTGCCTCGGGCATGGATGTGTGTGTTGTCCTTGGATTAATTAGGTTTAAGTAGTTCTAAGTTCTAGGGGACTGATGACCAAAGAAGTTAAGCCCCATAGTGCTCAGAGCCATTTGCACCCTGTGTGGTTTCCTATGGAATCGTACAATATAATTTCAGCAAAATAGTAGTAAGTTCCGGTAAATATCACGCATCCTTCTCTCCGACCCTAAATACACAATAATGTAGAGATCAGATGACTATGTTGGCCAGGGAAGATGCGTTCTGAACGATACGAGCTGTGTGAATAGGGAAAGTCTTGAGTAGATAGCAAATAAATACGCAAATTATCCATTAGTTATAGGTGAAGACTTTAATCTGGCATCCATTGACTGTAAAAAATACACATTTATCACAGGAGGTAGAAGCAAAGACTCGAATGAAGTTATTCTAGGAGCAGTCTCAACATACAACAATTGGTTAAAATACCAACTCGAGATCGGAACATATAAGATATCTTGTCGACAAACAGACGTGATTGTTTTTGAGGAAGTTAATCTAGAAGATGGTATTAGCGACCATAATGTCGTTGTGGCTTCTACGCCAGGCGAAGTTGCAAAAAAAAAAAAAAAAAAAAAAAAAAAAAAAAAAAAAAAAAAAAAAGTAGAGTTTTCTTGTGTGGGAAAGCAAACAAAAGTGTCAAAGTGTCATTAATGAACATCTTCATAGTCAGCTCCAAGCATTCACCACGGGACACAAAGGTATTGAGCATCTTTGGTCGGAAGTTGCCGAGAAAACAGAGAATTTTGCACAGTCGTTTTAAACGTAGTCACTGTCCCGCTGACAAACAGAAATTATGCGAAATGAATGAAAGCAACTGTCAAAAGGTCAATGAGAGATTCTTTTAACGAATTTGAAAGCAGTATTTTATCTGGAGATTCTAAAAATAACACACAAAAATTTTGGGCGTACGTAAAATCTCTGAAAGCTACAAATAATTCAACACCTCCTCTTGCTGACAGTACGGGGAATGTAACTGATGATGATAAACAGAAGGCCGAAATTCTAAACCGAGCTTTCAAAAACTCGTTTACGGCAGAGGACTGCAGCACCATTCTCCCTTTCAACTGTCGAACAAACGCAAGGATGGCTGACATAGTATTTAGTGTATCTGGGATTGTAAAACAGTTAAGATCCTTAGACGGCAGGAAGGCATCTGGCCCAGACGGTATCCCCGTAAGATTATATATTGACTATGCTAGAAATATAGCACCATTCTTGTTCATCATCTTTCAGAGATCATGGGACTGGAAGAATGCCCAGGTCATAGCAATCTATAAAAAGGGTAGAAAATCGGATGCACAAAATTACCGGCCAATTTCACTGACATCGATTTGTTGTAGAATCATGGAACATATTTTCTATTCAGACATAATGACCTTTCTAGACTCTGAGAAGCTCATCTGCAGAAACCAGAATGGTCTTAAGAAACAGCTGGCCCTCTTTGTGCATGATATACAAAAGGCTCTAGATACCGCTCCCACGTTGATGCCAGGCGTTCAACCCAGTTCCCCACTGTCGCTTGCTCCAAAAAGGGGGCGCTTACGGTCTAGCCGATGACATATGCAGTTGGATACAAAGTTTCCTAAAAGACAGAGAGCACTATGTCGTCGTGAATGGGGTGACTTCAACAGGAAGAAGCGTAACTTCAGGAGTCCCCAGGCCAGCGTAATAGGTCCGCTGCTTTTTACGATTTACATAAACGATCTGGTTGATGGTATTGACAGCTGCATTAGACTGTTTGCCGATGATGCTATAGTCTACAGGAAAGTAGTATAACACGATAGTTGCGAACAAATCAATGAGGATTTGCAGTAAATAAATGCGTGGTGTAATGACTGGTAGTTATCTGTCAATAGTAGTAAGTGTAACCTACTGCGTATAACAAGACGAAAATCCCCATTAATGTACGAGTACAAAATAAATGCCCAGTCTTTGGAGGCGGTAACACCCGTCAAGTATCTAGGTGTGACTATTCGAAATGATCTCAAATGGAATGATCAGATTACACAAGTAATTGGTAAGACGAATTCTTAGATTGCGGTTTATTGGTAGAATCCTGAAGCGATGCAGCCCTTCAACAAAATAAATTCGTTACAATACGTTAGTTCGTCCAGTCTTAGAGTATTGTTCGTCTGTATGGGACCCTTACCAGTTGGGTCTCATTCAAGAGATTGAGAAGGTCCAAAGATGAGCAGCAAGATTCGTGACGTACATTTATCCATTGCGAGAGCGTTACAAATCACATAGAATTCTGAAGTGGGGTACACTTGCAGATAGATGACACGCTAAAAGGAAGGGGCTGCTCACTAAATTCCGAAATACGATCCTCGCCGAGGATGTAGAGCATATATTATTACCACCAACTTTTAAATCGCGCAATGATCACAATTCAAAGATAAGGGAAATTAGAGGTCGCACTGGGACGTTCAAACAGTCGGTTTTCCCTCGTGCGATCCGCGAGTGGAACAGAGGGGGGGAAGTATGACTTTGGTGCGAATTGTGCCCTCTGCCACACACCGCTTGGTGGCTATCGGAGTATATATGTAGATGTAGATGTAGATCCTGTCCTCTCGGAGGACAGCATCACCATTGTGAAACAGGCGTTGTGGCGCAGGAGAGAACTGATCAGCGTGGTCACACTGTAAGACGTATGCGTTGCCGGCGATGGGCGAGGCACGGCAGAGTCTCTGACCAGAGAGTAGTACGTAGTTAGTTGTTGCTTGTCGCTAGTCGGCAGTAGTCTTCAGTAGTCTGCAGTAGTCTGCTGTAGTCGACAGTAGTCGGCGCGTGTCGGCAGTCTGCTCTGGTCGAGACTCTGGAGGATGAGTATTATTGTAGAAGGTAAAGAAGCAGACTTGCGCATATCTAGTAATGTATATTAACTGTCATTAATTTGTCTAAAAATGCCCCAATAATAATTTTTAGAATATAAAGTAATTTTTATAAGAAAAGCATTCATTTCAATTAAAAAAAATATTTCCAATGCATGATCATTCCTTCGAAGAATCAAAAAAAAAAAAAATATAGCCCAGCATTGCACGAAGCTGTGCCGAAAAGTTTTTACGTAAGAGCAGATATATTCGCAGTTTTTATTGAGGTAAGAATTTTTCCTTTTTTTATTCAGAATACAGGGCCGAGGCGCAGCGCTGCTGTCATTATAAAATTTACCAGGTTACTGAATTTTTTTATTATTTCCGGGTTTAGGAAATGAATTTTGTGGTTACATTAAATGTGAATGCATTTCTGCACAGAGATTATAAATGGGAGCCAATTTTGTTCAGAGGTTACAATATATAAAATTCATTTAATTATTATTTTTGCGCGGAGGTTACACTTGGTTCATGGTTCATCATTTAATTTAAATATTTTTGTGGGGAGGTTATACTGGTTACACATGGTTCTTGGTTTTTAATTTTTAAAAAATTCTGTGGGGAGGTTACAACACAGTTCTCGGCAGTAAAACTACCTTGCAGACTACCCACGGCTGTCATGGATTGTCACGATATGGGTGCTCAAATTATTACCGAAAATAGAGTGAAAAGAAAACACTGAACCGACCAAATGACTTTATTCCATTGTCCCATAATCCAGGTTTTATTGTTTTGGCACCACGTTTTCCTGTTACGGGCATCTGCGTCAGTGATGAGAGGTTTTTGAGTTCCAGCCCGTCCCGCCACAATCTTCTGTCACATTCACTCAACACACACTTTCGTCCGCGTCCTGACCTAGCGGATGACGTTTTTCCGCTTTCCCTCTATGCGGTAATAAATCTTCGATACAGTAGTTCTTGGAACACCAAACACTACGGCTGCCGTGGTTGGGAAACACCCACCACAGGAACACGAACAAACTGTGCTCGTTCAGAGTCACTTAGGTCCGACAGAATGCACTTAGAACTACTCAGAACACGGTTATCTCCGCGACTACGACGTGCAACGTATTTTTGGACATTGCGCAGGAGCCGTTAGTGATCAAATACAGCAGCGCTAGCAGCAGATTTGTGTAGAAATTTATGTTCAGGCATGTAATTCTCTTGCTGTTCCATATATTTTTCAAACCTCAGCAGATGGTTACAATGCGGAAGACCCTAGTTTGATTCCCTGTACTGTCAAGGACTTTTCCTTGGTGGGAGGACAGGTATGGGGTGCTCTCAGCGTCGTCATGTCAGTTGATTTACTGGACCGAGTAATACCGGCTCCAGTCACGAAAACTGAAAAGTGCCGGCTGAGCGGTGTGCTGACCGTAGGTCCCTCCATAAATCCGCATCGGGCTCTAAGGCAGAGGATGGCGGTTGGTCGACGACTATATCGTCTCTCTCTCTTATTTGGTATTGAAGTGTTTCGATTTTAACGTAAGATGTGATCGGTATTGTTGGGAAAAAGATGAAGGATATTTAATACACTGTTGGCGTTGCGCACATTCTCCACGCCCGTAAATGCGGCTTACATATACGCCGACAATAATCTGAGTTGCTACGCAGGCAAAAAGATCAGTAAAAATGAGTACGGTTTTGCTTTCAGTGGTTTTAATTACGTTATCCAAACTCGTGACTAGCTGAAAAATAATCGGAAGCAGCATGAAAGTATTCCTGTTATTGCCCGATAAATTAATCGTTGCGCAGAGAGAAGCGATATAACCAAGTACGTAGCGGAGGCATAAGGATTTATACCCACATTAAACAATTTCATTTATATCACACTGGCTTCAGTCTCGTTAAACATTTACTTGACAGTAATAAATTTAATTGCAAACTCAAAGAAATCGTGAAGTAAATCTAAGCCTTGTTGCATACTGCAGTTGAATTTATCTAAGCAATTCCGTAAACGTTCTGATGACTTTAATGCTTGAAAATGATGATCAATATTCAAAGTATTCATTACCTGAGGGTGAATCTCAATATTTAATATTTTAATTAAATTCCACCTAATGGCCGCCTGTGCACCATTAAGACAAAAGAAAGCCCTATGGACAATCTTCTACAATACTCACTTGAAATACTTATTTTCACAAAAATATTCCCACAGGGACAGAGAGATTTTGTATAAGAAAAGGAGAAATTCACTTTTTACCGTACATTCTAACAGAAAGTACGTACATTAAATACAGGGCTATTACAAATGATTGAAGCGATTTCATAAATTCACTGTAGCTCCATTCATTGACATATCGTCACGACACACTACAGATACGTAGAAAAACTCATAAAGTTTTGTTTGGCTGAAGCCGCTCTTCAGGTTTCTGCCGCCAGAGCGCTCGAGAGCGCAGTGAGACAAAGTGGCGACAGGATACGAGAAAGCGTATGTCGTGCTTGAAATGCACTCACATCAGTCAGTCATAACAGTGCAACGACACTTCAGGACGAAGTTCAACAAAGATCCACCAACTGCTAACTCCATTCGGCGATGGTATGTGCAGTTTAAAGCTTCTGGATGCCTCTGTAAGGGGAAATCAACGGGTCGGCCTGCAGTGAGCGAAGAATCGGTTGAAAGCGTGCGGGCAAGTTTCACGCGTAGCCCGCGGAAGTCGACGAATAAAGCAAGCAGGGAGCTAAACGTACCACAGCCGACG
Organism: Schistocerca cancellata; assembly: GCF_023864275.1. Lineage (NCBI taxonomy): Eukaryota > Metazoa > Arthropoda > Insecta > Orthoptera > Acrididae > Schistocerca > Schistocerca cancellata. The sequence goes on along the minus strand of NC_064631.1, from coordinate 638,910,768 downwards.
GTTTGGAAAATCTTACGGAAAAGGCTAAAGCAGAAGCCTTACCGTTTACAATTGCTACAAGCCCTGACACCCGATGACAAAGTCAAACGCTTTGAATTTTCGGCGCGGTTGCAACAGCTCATGGAAGAGGATGCGTTCAGTGCGAAACTTGTTTTCAGTGATGAAGCAACATTTTTTATTAATGGTGAAGTGCACAGACACAATGTTCGAATCTGGGCGGTAGAGAATTCTCACGCATTCGTGCAGAAAATTCGCAATTCACCAAAAGTTAACGTGTTTTGTGCAATCTCACGGTTTAAAGTTTACGGCCCCTTTTTCTTCTGCGAAAAAAACGTTACAGGACACGTGTATCTGGACATGCTGGAAAATTGGCTAATGCCACAACTGGAGACCGACAGCGCCGACTTCATCATTCAACAGGATGGTGCTCCACCGCACTTCCATCATGAAGTTCGGCATTTCTTAAACAGGAGATTGGAAAACCGGTCGTGGTGGAGCGCATGATCAGCAATTCATGTCATGGCCTCCACGCTCTCCCGACTTAACCCCATGCGATTTCTTTCTGTGGGGTTATGTGAAAGATTCAGTGTTTAAACCTCCTCTACCAAGAAACGTGCCAGAACTGCGAGCTCGCATCAACGATGCTTTCGAACTCATTGATGGGGACATGCTGCGCCGAGTGTGGGAGGAACTTGATTATCGGCTTGATGTCTGCCGAATCACTAAAGGGGCACATATCGAACATTTGTGAATGCCTAACAAAACTTTTTGAGTTTTTGTATGTGTGTGCAAAGCATTGTGAAAATATCTCAAATAATAAAGTTATTGTAGCCCTGTGAAATCGCTTCAATCATTTGTAATAACCCTGTACTTAGTGCGTCAGAACAGATAAGCGACTTCATTCTTCAACAACAGAGACAAAAGTGTATTAGGTCTCTGAACCCAGTCTTTTTAACATTAATTAGATGGGATTTCCATGGTTACAATGAACGTCTTTACATTGTATGCAGTATGTGATCAAAAGCATCCGGACACCCCCAAAAACATTACGTCTTTCATATTATGTGCGTTGTGCTGCCACCTACTGCACGTACTCCATATCAGCGACCTCAGTAGTCATTAGAAATCGTGAGAGAGCAGAATGGGTTCAATCTTCACAACTCACGGGCTTCGAATGTGGTCAGGGGATTGGATAGCACTTGTGTCATACGTCTATAAGGGAGATTTCCACACTCCTAAACATCCCTAGGTCCACTGTTTCCGAAGCGATAGCGAAGTGGAAACGTGAAGGGATACGTACAGCACAAAAGCGTACAGACCGATTTAGTCTGTTGACTGACAGAGACCGTAGACAGTTGAAGACTGTCGTAATGTGAAATAGGCAGACATCTATCCAGACCATGACACAGGAATTCCAAACTGCATCAGGATCCACTGCAAGTACTATGGCAGTTAGTTGGGAGGTGGTCGAGCGGCTGCTCATAAACCACACATCACACCGGTAAATGCCAAAAGACGCCTCGTTTGGTGTAAGGAGTTTAAACATTGGACGATTGAACAGTAGAAAAACGTTGTCTGGAGTGATGAATCACGGTACACAATGTGGCGATTCGATGGCAGGGTGTGAGTACGGCGAATGCCCGGTGAACGTCATCTGCCTCCGTGTGTAGTGCCAACAGTAAAATTCGGAGGCGTTGGTGTTATGGGGCGGTCGTGTTTTTCATGGAGGGGGCTTGCACCCCTTGTTGTTTTGCGTGATACTATCCTAAAACAGGCCTAAAATTATGTTTTAAGCACCTTCTTGCGTTCCACTGTTGAAGAGCAATTCGGGGATGGCGATTGCATCTTTCAATACGATCGAGCACCTGTTCATAATGCACGGCCTGTGGCGGAGTGGTAACACAACAATAACACCCCTGTAATGGATTGGCCTGCATAGAGTCCTGACCTGAATCCTACAGAACACCTTTGGGATGTTTTGGAACGCCAAGTCTGTGCCAGGCCTCACCGACTGACATCGACACCTCTCCTCAGTGCAGCACTCCGTGAATAATGGGCTGCCATTCACCAAGAAATCTTCCAGCACCTGATTGAATGTATGCCTGCGAGAGTGGAAGCTGTCTTCAAGGCTAAGTGTGTGCCAATACTATATTGAATTCCAGCATTACCGATGGATGGAGCCACAACCTTGTAAGCCATTTTCCGCTAGGTGTCCGGATGCTATTAATCACATAGTGTAGCTATTCTTTCTGCATCTACTACATCTACATCTATACTCCGCAATCAACCATACGGTACGTGGCGGAGGGTACCTCGTACCACAACTAGCATTTTCTCTCCCTGTTCCACTCCCAAACAGAACGAGGGAAAAATGACTGCCTATATGTCTCTGTACGAGCCCTAATCTCTCCTATCTTATCTTTGTAGTCTTTCCGCGAAATGTAAGTTGGTGGCAGTAAAATTGTACTGCAGTCAGCCTCAAATGTTGGTTCTCTAAATTTCCTCAGTAGCGATTCACTAAAAGAACGCCTCCTTTCTCCTAGAGACTCCCACCCGAGTTCCTGAAGCATTTCCGTAACACTCGCGTGATGATCAAACCTACCAGTAACAAATCTAGCAGCCCACCTCTTAATTGCTTCTATGCCCTCCCTCAATCCGACCTGATAGGGATCCCAAACGCTCGAGCAGTGCTCAAGAATAGATCGTATTAGTGTTTTTAAACGGCCTCCCTTACAGATGAGCCACATCTTCCCAAAATTTTACCAATGAACCGAAAACGACTATCCGCCTTCCCCACAACTGCCATTGCTTGCTTGTCCCACTTCATATCGCTCTGCAGTGTTACGCCCAAATATGTAATCCACGTGACTGTGTCAAGCGCTACACTACTAATGGAGTATTCAAACACTACGGGATCCTTTTTCCTATTCAACTGCATTAATTTACATTTATCTATATTTAGAGTTAGCTGCCACTATTTACACCTATCACAAATCCTGTCCAAGTCATCTTGTATCCCCCTACAGTCACCCAACGACGACACCTTCCCGTAAACCACCTCATCATCAGCAAACAGCCATACATTGCTATCCCTCCTATCCAAAAGATCATTTATGTAGATAGAAAACGACAGCGGACCTACCACACTTCCCTGGGGCACTCCAGATGATACCCTCACCTCCGATGAACACTCACCATCAAGAACAACGTACTGGGTTCTATTACTTAAGAAGTCTTCGAGCCACTCATATATTTGGGAACCAATCGCATATGCTCATACCTTAGTTAGGAGTCTGCAGTGGGGCACCGAGTCAAACGCTTTCCGGAAGTCAAGGAATATGGCATCCGTCTGATACCCTTCATGTTAAAAAAGGGCGAGTTGCGTTTCGCAGGAGCGATGCTTTCTATAGCCGTGCTGATGCATGGACAGCAACTTCTCTGTCTCAAGGAAATTCATTATATTCGAACTGAGAATTTGTTCGAGAATCCTGCAACAAACCGATGTTAAGGTTATTGGTCTGTAATTTTGAGCATCCATCCTTCTACCCTTATTATATAAAGGCGTCACCTGCGCTTCTTTCCAGTCGCTCTGGATTTTACGTTGGGCAGGAGATTCGCGATAAATGCATGATGATGATGATGATGTTTGGTTTGTGGGGCGCTCAACTGCGTGGTTATCAGCGCCCGTACAATTATCCAATCGTTGCTCAGTCCAATTTCGCCACTTTCCTGGATGATGATGAAATGATGAGGACAACACAAACACCCAGTCATCTCGAGGCAGGTGAAAATCCCTGACCCCGCCGGGAATGATAAATGCAAGCTAAGTAAGGAGCCAATGCCGTAGATTACTCTCTATAAAACCGAATTGGAATCCCATCAGGATCTGGCGATTTATTTATTTTCAACGGATTCAGCTGCTTCACAACCCTAGGGATGTGTATCACTAAGTCCTCCATGCGGAAATCTGTACGAGACTCACACGGCGGTATGTTTGTACGATACTCCTGCGTGAAAGATATATCAAATGCTAAATTTAAAATTTCAGCTTTCGTTTTGCGTCTTCCGTTGCCAGGCCAGACTGATCAGTGAGTGACTGGATGGAAGCCTTCGACCAGCTTACCGATTTTGATGTTAAAATATATATTTTATTAACATTTTAACACAAAAATGTCATATGAATGAGGTGCAGGTTTTATAACTATCTGTCCAATTAGCTACGGTTTTTATCGACACAAATATACTCAGTTTTGTAATTTTCTTACATTTCACATTCACATGCCTGATACAGGTTTAGATTAATTTTTATAGGTTTTCGGTGAGTAGACGAGCAGCTCGTTTTAGAAACGTGTAGCTGTTAAATTAGTTCATTTATTTTCCAGAGAGTGAGTAGTAAATCTTTAAAGTAAACATCTTTTTTTTTATTCTTGTGCATATTTAAACCAGCTGTATAGGAATAAATGAAATAGAAATTTTCACCAGTTACTATAATACGCCCACTACGTTATACAGGGTGATTCAAAAAGAATACCACAACTTTAAAAATGTGTATTTAATGAAAGAAACATAATATAACCTTCTGTTGTACATCATTACAAAGAGTATTTAAAAAGGTTTTTTTTTTCACTAAAAAACAAGTTCAGAGATGTTCAATATGGCCCCCTCCAGACACTCGAGCAATATTAACCCGATACTCCAACTCGTTCCACACTCTCTGTAGCATATCAGGCGTAACAGTTTGGATAGCTGCTGTTATTTCTCGTTTCAAATCATCAATGGTGGCTGGGAGAGGTGGTCGAAACACCATATCCTTAACATACCCCCATAAGAAAAAATCGCAGGGGGTAAGATCAGGGCTTCTTGGAGGCCAGTGATGAAGTGCTCTGAACTTTTCCCTTTGCACAAACACCCATTCTCTGTAAACTGTTTATACCAACGTTTAATACACAACCTATCAGGAGGTTTAACATCATACTTCGTTCGAAATGCACGCTGAACAACTGTCGTCGATTCACTTCCGCCGTACTCAATAACACAAAAAGCTTTCTGTTGAGCGGTCGCCATCTTAGCATCAACTGACGCTGACGCCTAGTCAACAGCGCCTCAAGCGAACAAATGTACAACTAAATGAAACTTTATAGCTCCCTTAATTCGCCGACAGATAGTGCTTAGCTCTGCCTTTTGTCGTTGCAGAGTTTTAAATTCCTAAAGTTGTGGTATACTTTTTGAATCACCCTGAATTTATTTACGACGTTGGTCAACAGCCAGACTCTCAACGTAGCGTCGACCCTTTGCTACAGTTTTCTGGCTTTGCGTTTTCCTGTTTCGGCGCCGGCCGCTGTAGCCAAGCGGTTCTAGGCGCTTCAGTCCGGGACCGCGCTGCTGCTACGGTCGCAGGTTCGTGTCCTGCCTCGGACATGAATGTGTGTGATGTCCTTAGGTTAGTTAGGTTGAAGTAGTTTTAACTTTATGGGACTGATGACCTTAGATGTTAAGTCCCATAGTGCTTAGAGCCATTTGAACCATTGTCTCGTTGTTTCCGGTGTTAGCCGCTACATCATTTTCATGTGATGATGATGAGGTCCCATACTCCGAGGAGCGTTGTGGACAATGCGGGAGACCCGCACTGCCATACTAGGCAAGGTGCTAGAGGAGGTGGTTCTTCCTGCTACCGTAATGGGGATGAATGATGATGATGAAGACGACACAACAACATCCAGTCATGTCGAGGTGGGAAAAATGCCTGACCCCGCGGGGAATCGAACCCGGGACGCCGTGCGTTGGAAGCTAGAATGCTATCAGAAGACCACGAGCTGTGGACCATTTTCATCTACTGGAAACAGTAAAGATACAACTCTTTGTTAGGGGAAATCTGTAAATGACTTTTACATTTGATGATTTCGCCACATTGTGTTGAACCAAGCGTTTCCCAATTTTCACCACTTTATGAAAAATTGGCAGTGTGCTTAGAACAGATAACCAAATGTGTACAAAGAGAAAGTCACATCGATTTGATCACACGCTATTCTTAGATAACAGGGATAGTCACATAGTCTTACCTATCACCTTGAAATATAAATTTACGTAGTTAACATTTTGTTTGTTGCAGAAATATACCTTCAGTCCTGGTATATATAGAGAACAAAATAACACAGCCAATCGCCACTTTAACAAAGGGCGTTTTCTGGTTCCTCTAGAGGCGTTCTCCGATGTTGTGGGGCGAGGATTTCAGCGTGCATACGGACTGCAAATATGTACCTGGAAACAAGGAAAACATTAACCGCACAACTTAATTTTTTTAAAAATAATTAAAACCTTGTGAATTCCGTTCGCACATCATTGTAAGTATGCTACGCAATATGGTGAGTAACTTCCTGTCTTATAATTTACTTAAGAACTCATGCTACATATGGCTCCTTCAAATGGACAAAACGACACACTGTGCCTTTATGTAACTACTTGATTCCGATGGGGTATCGGTTACGAAAACTTCTTTCACAGTAGTTAATATCTGTAAGGATTCTGTTCATCATTTTAAGGATTGGGCAGTTACTTCAGCACAGCCTTCTCAGTATTCAATACGATTCATTTGGAAGACCTTCCCGAAGTTCAGTCACACATGAAAACATTGCCAAGTAGCAGCAGAATGCATTGAAAAGTATATGAAAAAATACCATCAGGATGTCAGCAGAAGAGTGTAAAAGATTTTATGTGGCGACTTAATTGTGAGAAAGATTTGTGCAACATGCTTAACATATATGAATGCTGGTCAAGAGAGAGTGCCGAAACAAATTTATTAGCAACGTCTCGATTATTTTAGAAAGCATCAAATTTACTTTGTACGCCAATTTGTTGGCGGTTGTAGGACGTGAGTCCAGAATTCCACGTCAGAAACTACACAGATAATAAAACAATATGTGAATTTAGCTTGACAACAGTAAGCAAGGTAAAGTAATTTTCATCCGCTGGAAATGTTATGTTACCACTCTGTGATGCGTCGAAGGGGTTCTTCTTTTGTTTGTCTTTCGGTGTGTAAAATAATAATTGCCGAATAATACTCTGCTCTTTTCGACTGACGATAACTATGCTGAGATGAAGAACCTTTCACTGGATAGGCTATACTTGAGAACTGTATGAATCCAGACTTTAGACTGAAGACCATAAATAAATATATAAACAGCTAAATAAACAAAACAAAGAAAGGAAAAAATCTGAAGAGGCCTGGATTGGAAAAGTAATAAATCAACTTTCAGCTTTTATGAAGACGGTAAAACCATAAATGCTGTGTTGCTAGATTCGCTAAAATCGAACTCTTTCTTACTGGTCCTCAATGATATCGATATTGTCGGAAAAGAAGTACGAGTGATAATGACTCTTTTACACTTTACTAATACAGTTCAAATTACCCTTTCATAGCGAAACAGTCTCTCCCTTTTACCTTCTGTTGTTCAACTTGTATATTGAAGAAGCAACGTAGGAAATAAAAGAAAGTGTCAGAACTAAATTCTAATTAAATTTCTGGGTGGAAAGATATCATCAATAAGGTTTGCTGACTACATTCCTGTCGAGTGTGAAAGTGAAAAGGAATTACAGGATCAGTGGAACTGGATGAACGGTCTACAGAGCACAAGATATGCCCTGAGATGGAGCCAAAGATAAAAGAATGTGCTAAGGAGCAGCATAAATGATATTAGCGCTAAACCTGAAATATTGGGAACCATGTAATAATAGAAATGAAGCAACTCCAGGAAGCGTAATAGCGCATCTCGGACGAAGCAAGGAAGATATGAGAAAGTGACTGTAGCAAGAAAAGGCAAAATTACTCGCTACAATATGTCTACTAGTATAGAATTTAAATTAAGAAAGAGGCGTCTGGGAATGTACATCTGGAGTGCTGCATCATTTATGAGTAGATAATGCAGGGAGAAAACGTGAAAAGAAGAGAATCTAAACGTTTGAGATAGAACAACACTCACTACGTTTACATGCGACATATCTTGCAAAAGACGAACACCGTTTTTCGCTGTCCTGTTTACACGCTAAGGTCTGAAGCGAATTTGCTAGCCCAGTTAAATAGCTGTGACACTTTCTGATTTAGTCAGCACAATCACTACTTCTCTTCAATTAGACGAGATGTAAACAGCGTCAGTTCACTATTTTTACTTATACTTCAATGTACAAAAAGGCACTCCGTCCAGATTAGTAAAAAATTTTTAAAAACAAGTCGAAACCTGACAGCCCAAGGAAGTTTCAAAACCGGCTGCGTTTACATGGGAGCGAAACTGAGGAATTGGAAAGCCGGCAACTAGAAGCGGATTTCCAGAATCGATTTTAACTTGTTTACATGACCAGCCAGAAGGAGTACTGGGAAATTGGTTTACGAAATATGGTTTTGGGAGCACCATGTCAATGGGGTGACTGAAAACTGACCCATAAGAAGTCAGGAGGCTCTTCATGGAATCGACTAGGATATATATAAATGGAGAACACGTCTTTGAATGAATGATTGTGAGATAGGATATCTGTTTCAGCATCGAGGAATAACTTCGTTGGTATGAGAGGAAGCTGCAGATAGCAAAGCCGACCGGGGTGGCCGAGCGGTTCTAGGCACTACAGTCTGGGACCGCGCGACCGCTACGGTCGCAGGTTCGAATGCTGCCTCGGGCATGGATGTGTGTGATGTCCTTAGGTTAGTTAGGTTTAAGTAGTTCTAAGTTCTAGGGGACTGACGATCTTAGAAATTAAGTCCCATAATGCTCAGAGCCATTTGAATTTGCAGATATCAAAACATTGTAAGTGAAGACATATTAGAACAAAGTGAACAGGAATTGTGAAATTTGGATGTCGATACTTCTCTGAGATGAATAAATTGGCACAAGAGAGGGAATTGTGGTTTTATCGCAACATAAGACTGATGATACGAAGTGGAATTGATAACAAGTTATAGTCTGTTCACAAGGCGGTGTGAAAACTGTGCTGATGAAAATAAAAAAAAATAATAAAATTACTTCATGATGGTGGGCAAGTTCATAAATACTTACTAAAACACTAAAAAAAGATTCAAACACCTTTTAAATAAAAGCTTCTGCCTATGAGCAAAATATTTAACACGATGTCCTAAGTAATGATGAGTGTAAATTTTCATTCTTGTTTGGTGTGTTTGAAGGTCTAGTACGCTAGTCCGCACTTGTTCATCAGTTATTTAAACCCGTATGACGGCAAATGAGAACAGTGTAAATGAATGCAGCGATATTAACACAAACATAAAATTTCAGCTAGACTCAATTATAATTCAAAATTCTCCGTAATTCATGAATACATCGGTGGGAAATTCACAGTTCATGCATTCGGATATGCTGTGTAATTAAAAAAAAATTGACAAATGACAGGCAGCGAAAAATTTGTGAATCGTTTCATAACAGCACTGTATCACATGTTTCCAGTGCATCTGAGTAATGCTCTGATGCGTAGCGTCGAAAGCTCCCAGAGGTAGTTCGCAGCGGAAGCTGTTGTATACTTCCTAAGTCTAAATGGCAGGAAATTGTAGAGCAATGGCGAAAGACCTGCAGAGATCCATTCTTTGATGGAGTGACTGGCAAGTGACACTCATTATAAAAAAAAAGACATATAATATAAGTAATTAAGCAGAAAGACCTATTAATGTTTGATAAACCAATTTGAGACCAATCACTAGAAACAAATGTGATTTAAATGTTCTACAATTAGGCGGATTACAGGTTGTAAAATGGAACGACCCTTAAAGACTGATTTAAGTAAAGGCAGATATCATATAGGTTCACTGGAATACGTTAGTAACCTCTTCTAAATACAACTGATATAGAAGGAATGTAGTAAATTGTCCGAATCTGTGACACACGCTTCGTGGACACGTGTACTGTTAAATCTCCGACAGAGAACATTCCAGTAACAGCATTAAGAGGGTCACCCCAAAGGAAATACACAATTTTTTTTTTAAAGAATCCATCTTTTATTCTACATGTTTGAAAATTTCACAGTGTGTAGATATATCCTTTAGGAACAATATTTTCATTTCTCCACATAATTATCTTTCCTCTCAACTGGCTTACGCCATCCTGGAACCAGCGCCTGTATACAAGCACGATAAAATTCTGGACCAACATGTCGGAGCCACTGGCAGCGTGCACAAGGGAGTCATCATCTTCAAACCTTGTTCCACGAAGAGAGTCTTTCAGTTTCCCAAAGAGATGGTAGTCAAATGGAGTCAGGTGAGGAGTGTAAGGCGGGTGTTTCAGTGTGGTCCATCCGAGTTTTGTGATGGCTTCCATGGTTTTTCGACTGACATGTGGCCGTGCATTGTCGTGCAACAGCAAAACATCCTGCTCTTGCCAATGTGGTCGAACACGACTCAGTCGAGCTTGAAGTTTCTTCTGTGTCGTCACACATGCATCAGAATTTATGGTGGTCCCACTTGGCATGATGTCCACAAGCAAGAGTCCTTTGGAATCGAAAAACACCATAGCCATAACTTTTCCAGCAGAATGTGTGATTTTGAATTTTTTTTTCTTGGGTGAATTTACATGATGCCACTCTATTGATTACCTTTTCGTCTCTGGTGAAAAATGATGGAGCCATGTTTCATCACCTGTCACAATTCTTCCAAGAAATTCATCTCCACCATTCTCGTATTGTTCCAAAAGTTCGCTGCATACCGTTTTTCTTCTTTTTGTGAGCCACTGTCAACATCCTGGGAACCCACGTAGCACAAACCTTTTTTAATGCCAACACTTTCAGTATTCTGCAAACATTTCCTTCCCCTATCCCAATGTAGCGTGACAATTCGTTCACTGTTATGCGTCTGTCAGCAGCCACCAATTCGTTAACTCTCTGCACATTGTCTGGAATGTGTGCAGTACGAGGCCTGCCGCTGCAAGGACAATCCTCAACACTGTCGTGCCCGCTTTCATCACGTAACCTGCTTGTCCACCGACTAACTGTACTGCGATCGACAGCAGCATCTCGATATACCTTTTTCAACCTCTTGTTGATGTTTCCTACTGCCTCGTTTTCACAGCACAGGAATTCTATGACAGCACGTTGCTTCAGACCAACGTCAAATGTAGCAGCCATCTTGAAGACATGCTGTGACGGCGCCACTCACGGGAACACGTTGAACTAAGTTTGAAAACAAGCGGGAAGGATGTATCTACACACTGTAAAACTTTCACATATGCAGAATGAAAACTGTATTTTTACAAAAATAGTGTGCAATTCTTTTGGAGTGACCCTCGTATTTATTGGTTCCACGCACATCTCGTGAAATGACAGTGATTGTAAAGTGAGACAAACTCGCTTTTATTCAGAGCTTACCGACACCCTTGGTGTTGCGCACATTTCGCAAATACACGAGGGCGTGCTGAACAACAGCGCCTCCGAATTTTTTATGTTGAAATTCTTACAGATTTCTAAATAAATAAACTTTATAAACATTCTAAGTCTTAAGTCTTCACGTCTTCATATTTGCAGCGCTATGCCACCGAGGGCTCCGAGTTGTCGCGTGTACCATGGTGGTGTGTAACACGTCAGTGAGTAGGAAACAGCGTGCGGTAATCGAGTTCCGAATACCAAGAGTATGTCTATCCTTCAGTATAACACTGCCAGACCACAGCCCGCATCTCGTGGTCGTGCGGTAGCGTTCGCGCTTCCCACGCCCGGGTTCCCGGGTTCGATTCCCGGCGGGGTCAGGGATTTTCTCTGCCTCGTGATGGCTGGGTGTTGTGTGCTGTCCTTAGGTTAGTTAGGTTTAAGTAGTTCTAAGTTCTAGGGGACTTATGACCACAGCAGTTGAGTCCCATAGTGCTCAGAGCCATTTGAACCATTTTGAACCAGACCACACATGAGAGCTGCGACATCTGCAGTAATCTGACGCCTTGGTTTCACTGTCACACACTACCCTCAATACAGTTCCGCCTTGGCCCCATCCGATTTTAATTTATCTCCAAGATTTAAAGGGCCACTTTCAAGGACTTCCCTTGATAGTGGTGAAGCGGAACAAGCAAAGGTTACTTTGTGTTTCCGTCGGTATAGTAGATCAATCCTGTGATTGTATCAACAAACTGGTATCTCGTTGGGAGAAATGTGTTCGCTTCCGCATTGACTATGTTGAGAAATAAATATGTACACACGAAGAAAAAAGACGAAGAACTACAAGACTACACTAATCTTGCGGTGTGGTTTGAAAGGCTACCGGCGCCTGTGAGTTTTAGCGCTGACAGAAATCACTAAAACTAGTAAGCCTCCACTTGTCTACCTGATCCGTGTGTCTGCTAAATTGCTTTTGCCCTTCGACAGCCGTTGTTGTTGTTGCCATGCAATAAACGTTAATACTTTTATAGAGTGGAAATAAACTTCAAACTGAAAAGATTTGGTGAAACAATGGCCCTGTCTTTACCGTCATCAATTATTGACAGGTGATTAACATATCAATATTGGATAGTTCTGTTATAAAAAATCATGACAAAAGTTTATTACCCATAAAATAGGACAATCAGTACAAGTTAAGCGAAATGGCAACAAACACTTAACACTCCACTGGGTAGGGAGTCTTTGGCGAAGACTAAGGTTTTCAGATTAATCTATCTACTCTGGTTGAAAACATGGATAATGCAATCTGAAATTATCTACGCTGAATAGACTTGATGGATTTATTCTATCAGAAGCTGTACTAAGTTGGTACAGCTAAGAACAAGTGGTGAGAATGTCATTCTGTTTGTCTTAAAAAGCTGGAGCGCTAATACTGTACCCCTCTCTGAGGCGACAGTCGTGCTACAGAATAGCAATGTGTGGCGCCTGTAATTCCTTATCGCACGCAATATGCAAAGCCGCGGCTAGCGATCTGTTAGACGTATCGCAATTTTCTCTAATGGAGCCCTGAAGTCTCGGCAAATTCCAGCATGTGACATTCCTATTCACTGGTCATATCATGGTCCAGTTTGACACATTTATATAGCAGTGCACACAAGAAGATCAAACGTCAAGGTGGCAGACGTGACAAGAATAAGATTCCCTTCGGGACAGCGAGTTGTCCTAGGTAACTGAGGTCTTAACTGTCGGTACAGTAAGTCCATACCACAGAACTGGAGAGACGCCAAGACGATGACGCTAAGGCAAAAGTGCTGCAGGAAAATTATGAAGAAATTGGAAAAGAACGACCATCGGTAGGTCATTAACAATCTTCAGTGAAATTAATAGTGAGGGCTACAGCATTAATAGGCAATGAAAATTTCACTGTTTAATGCAGTGGAGAGAGAGGGAGAGAGAGAGAGCAAGTAGGTGGATAGACGGTAATGTGTTCTACGAGAGGAAACAATTGTCTGATGTAATAGAATATGGGAAGGGGGTCGATATGGAAGATATAGGAAATCGTGAAGATATAGGGAATTCAGTTGTAAGCGGTGTGATCTCTTAAGCAAATGGTTTAACTTATGCCAAGTAAACCTATCTTGCCCTGCTGCAAAGAAACTATGCCTTAAAACAACCCAGTACTGGTCGAAATAACAAATCTAACAACGCAGTCAGATTTCGACAAGAGAAAAGTGAGTTGCGTAAGCACCAAACACCTCCATTAATTCGTAGCTCAGGCATAGTATGAGAATGGGAATAACAGTGAACATGCAAAAGTAATCACAAGATCCCAATAATATTTAAAGCGGTGTAATGAGTTACAGTTGTTCACTAAGCAATCAGATGCGGATCCTATACAGTAATCAAAACAATCAAATCTGAAACATAAAACAAATATAAGCACTAAGACTTAAAATCGGTTGAATGGTAACATAGTTCGACAGAGTTGATAAATCATAGTTACCAACTCGCACTAAACACCCCGAGATAATACCCTTTTTGAGTTAGTTTATGAAACATAAATAAACACACTTTTATAGAATCAGCCATAGTGTCACTCCAGCCAAAGGCACTCGTCAGAACCTAGCTTACTGTCTGGAACTGCGTGCATTACAACGGGATGTTTATTACTTCTAGTAGGGGATATCATCTGAGAACCTGATAACTTAATGCCATTTATCAAATTCGGCAGTATTCTGAGAGGAAGCTTGCGTCTTGTAACACGCAAGCACATAATAGTGGAGGATAACAGGTTATGCCAGTTCACCAAATATTCAATAAATGAATCACAAACCCAAAAATACGAAATTATAGTAGAGTAAAATTTAATCTGTAGCATTAACACAATCCTGAACATTACTGTTAGCAACAACAACTGCAAGAAAGTTTCCAATGAAGCGTGTACACAGCCCATCAGTAGCCAGTTTTTTTTTTTTTTTTTTTTTTTTTTTTTTTTTTTTTTTTTTTTTTTAGATTTGACACAGCTTCCGATACCGCTAACGGCATCTTCTTCAGAAGAATAAGAAGTTACTTCGTTTGACGTTTGTGTATTCAATAGCCATACATGTTTTTAACCAATGAGTTTTAACGGATATTAATCGTATTTTCTTTAGCTCATGATGGATGCAACATGTATTACACAACGTAATGCAAGTAATTCCCTGTTCTTCCGCAGAAGATACCCCCAGCGGCATCGAAAACTGGATCAAATCTAAAAAATAAATAAAAATTCGCAACTGAATAGCTATGTACTTTATTAACTGGTAACAGTATAATTAACTCGAAAGCCTAAGAACACGGAAACCCATAGGGTCTTGGTATCACAAAGACACGTGATCAGACAAGGAGAGTGCATATTCGTATCCGTGCTTCACAGAGAGTTTATCAGAGCATTACTAACAAAAATCTAGCCATAGCATATGAGCATCTCACGAACGATGTACAGTCATGCTCAAAAGTATCCGAACGACCTGAATTGCATTTCGCCTGATTCGCATACAACGGGCATAACGCAGCTGTCTAGCAGGTCCTTTAATCGCTCCTTGGTACAGTCGTTTGACTATTAAAAATGGTTCCAACAAGTCACCACTAAAAAACACTGCTCTGTATCGCAGTAACTCAAGATGTAAAGTAATACCACGATGCTACAAATATCAGGGAACACCTTATCACAGATAAGGCTGTCCTTAAAGCTTGTTAGTTCACATATATTACAATAAATGACATACCTGAAATGTTACCACTCTTATTATTACGTCAGTTACGTAATGCACGTAGGAAGTTCGTCGTATTCATGATTTCCTCTTCAAAGTAACATACCGTACTTATTATTTAACACAAAATGACATTAAAAATTTAAGTTATTCACGAGCAGCTAGTTGAGAATATGTATGAACTTCAAATGACACGACAAACCGTCTCGTTCTGCATATGGATTCTAACACAGGTCATGCAGACTAAGCAAAGATTTCGTGACTGACGGAAACTAACAGTCATTCCTGATTAGGCATACAGAGAGTGATATACCTCGATTTTAGACAGTATCAGTTAGCAAATATCAACTTTAAATTACATAACGCAAACGTTTTTAACGGACACGAATTCCTACCCAGCATCATTTGTCCCTATAAACGAACTACGAGAGATGTTACATACTGCTTCTTCACTAACTTACTTGAAATGAAGTGAGGTAAAGCTTAGTGTGGGACAGGGATTCGAACCCAGAACCTAATCGGATTGATATCGAAGCACAGTCAACTGTGACATATCGGATTTTCGCAGCAGTAGCTAGATGTTTTAACGGAAATGACGAGACGAAACATCAATTTTTTCCTTCCCAGGACTCCAACCCGGCACCTATCGCTGTTATATTCTTGAGAAAACGAACGTTAAATATGAGTTTGTTGCACCAGCAGTGACATGTGAGCATGTTTGAACTAGAAATAATATGACGAAGAGTTTAGTGCTCACTGGGAATAGAGACACACACATATCGTTGTTGACTACACACAAAGAGATGTCAGCTACTGAATTTTTCTCCACTGGCTGCTCGCAATAACATCTTCAACTTACAGTCATCTCGCAAATAGTTCTGTGCCTCACTGGGAATTAAAAACGTCAGATATCGTTAGTGTTGACAACCAATGAAAATACATTAAAAATGAAAATTATTATCCACCAGCAGATAGGTGTTCTCATGCTAGAGCTTGATAATACATAATTAAATCTTTAGTGTTGGGCCAGGATTCGAACCCATGCAAGCGTAATATGTGGAGATGTTGAGGAATCTGCAGTTCTGAACAAACAACAAATTGTAGCCGAGCTGTATCGTCACGAAGGGATCAAATACCGCGTTAAGGGCGGTCTGAATTGCATTCCCGGTTCAGAACCAATTTTATCGACATACAGAAGCTCAGATAAAAGATGGAATAAGTGTCCTGTGACCATACATAGCGTTTGTTTGGGCACTAGAAATAAATTACTAGTATAAGAAAAGTTTCTACATGTCGCCCCTCCAGGCTTTATTCTGGTTCAACCTAACGTCTACTTAGTAGAGAAGGAATTATATCTTTTTCACTTGGTGTAGCCAGAAGAGAATGGAATCTGACCCAGACCATATGTATAAGAACCTACCATTAGTCCAACAGACCACCAAATCCTCTTCTCGCTCACTCATTTTTCTATCGTAACGCCATTGCGCCACACTGGATGAGAATTCTGACACACGGGCTCCCTGTAGTAATTTGCAGCATGTTCAGTAAATTCGTTTACTTGGTTGACCGAATCACCATGAACTAGCTGCCTCGGCTACCCAGTGCATACATTCGACTCTATTTTGTAATCACCGAAATAAAATCACGTAACTGCCACGTACACAGAACTGCCAACAGTGTAGGATGCAGAAATTTAAATAGGAAGTGTTCCTTTCCACTTGAGCCACGCGGTGGCTCATGAACATAAGAGTCGCGAATATTCAGAACTACAAAGCTAAATCTCGGACACTAAAATCTCGAACGCAAAGATTCCCAGACCTAAAGACCCACAGACGCTAGAGACTAACAGACGTGAAATATGTTAACAACAGGTGCGTTGGGATTATATAACAGATATGAAACAAAAGGGACGTTCGTTAGAAACTCTTTTAATGAAGTCCCTTGCTACTTTGTATCAATACTCTATTCCACTGGCTCTTATTATTCTTTTATTTAATTTTTCTGCTTTAAAACGATAATTCGTAATTTTATATGAAATATGGGAATTGTTTATGACCAGTTCGAATAAATTTTAGTTTCAAAGAAAGACCAGATATGTAACTAGGGGTTACGGCGCCAAGAGAAAGATACAGACAGCATAAAATGAAACAAATGATGCTTGCTCCAGTAAAAACAAATGATATAAAAATGATATCTACTATATAATTCTGTACCCAAAAGTGGCTTATTTGTATTGAATTTTCTGTTTACACGCGGTACTGTGTGTATTATTTGCGAGTGACTGAGACAATTCAAAAAAAATGAACCACTATAAAGCGACACAAAATCCTCACGGTTTCTCGATATCTGTATGTAATAAGTCATACTCCAAGTGGCTGACATTGGATTGTCAAAGGCAGCGTGCTGTATCACTTTTTGTCTCTTTTATCTCCATAAAATATGGCAGCTGGAGTGGTCAGAAAAACTGCCCAGCACAATGTCACTTGTCGATATGTGAGGTGGTAGTTGTAACGACACAAGTGCTGTACGTCACACAGTGTAGGAATTATTCCATTTCATTTCGTAGAAGTTATTTCGATACTCTTTGTCACAACTTAGAAAAAAAGCCGATCAGTATTAGGGCAGTCGTAAAACCTTTATAAAGCAAGCAATGAGATGATAGAGCAATGAGGGCCTATATGCCATCTAGCGGTGGCAGGGTAAAATAAGGTTAGATTGCCGCTAATGTGCTACCACCAGCCTGCAAAGTACGTAACCAATAATCTGTAACTGTGTTTTAAATGTGTAACTGTAAATAATGTTTTTGTATTAATCTCTCCATCTGTTAAGTAGATTCTAGTTTTAAAAGTATTATGAACCTTTGTAATTAAAGGTGTAACGAGTCACGGCTTTAGGCTTAAGTTAAAATCTAAAGGGATATCCCAGCGGAAGTATAAGGCGGGAGAAACGCCGCGACAAAAAGTAATGGAACAGTTCACATTGTGAGTCGGAAGGGTTGTGATGTAGCGTGTGGTGCGATGCCCATGTACAGTATTGTGTGGTGATTAAAATGAGCACAATCATCGTTAAACAGCCTTAGGTGGACGGGAGATTATTGCTACACAAAATTATACAGTATTAAGCAGCTATTTGTCAACCAATCAGAAGCGGCAATGTTATTACGAGGTTCAGTGGGAAGTCGTTTGCAGCGAAGGAGGCAGACATTATGTTGCAGCATTACCCATTGTATTGGCCAAATATTACGATGGGAATTACGACTTGGAAGCTACTGTGTTAAAGCTGCTAAATCATCTATCGGAATTAAAATCTCATCAGAGGCTGCAATACATTGCTCATCACCATAAAAGGCCTGAAGTATTTATTTCTATGGTGAAGTTTAGTATATTCTGTTTTTCTTAGTGATGGACATAATGTAACAGTCATGATTCGTTGTCCTCTTGTACAAGTTAACACAAGATAAGTGCTTAAAAACAACAAGCTTTATAACAGCGTTGTTATTCCAACAGATGTTTAGTGTGTCCTTTTCACATACTGTGATATTTAATCAGCAACATTTTTAGATCATAAGCTGGATATACGCAGGCCTATACAAAGTGCTTAAAATTATTATTGTCGTATTAAACAAAGCATTAAATAGTGTTCAAAGTACCAACTATTTTATTACATTGACGAGCATAATACAAGCTGTTGCAGAAGAAGAGAACAAAAGATATTGTGCACTTTTCATTACTTCAAAAAAGATTATTCCTGTGGTATTCAGATCATATGATTATTACTGTTTCGTGGCATGTGACAAACTAAATTGATGTTCCAACAAAAATGGAGGAAAGTTTTTTTTTTGTTACGTTGCATTGAAGTACTAGCAGTTGAAAAACGCTTCACGTTGAAAATTATCGGGAAATATCAGTGTAAAAATTCATTTTTGGTCAATGGTCAATTCTGTGTAAGGATATGTTAAAGAAAGATATTTATTAGTTACAAAAACTACAAATAACAAAGTTTTAAACATGGTGGCTTGTTCAGTGACCGTTTATAAATTAAAGTTGAAACAAATGAGACCTCGGTTACAATTTTTTGTCATACTAACCACTTCTAAAAGTGCCTTCACCAGAATTTAAATGTTTAAAGTGGCCTACAACATAATTACAAATTTATGGGAAAAGAAAAACCCGGTTAATAAGACTAAAATTTGTGACCGAGGGCTCATTTGTTTCAACTTTAGCTACAAATAATACCACCACATTAGCTATGCATCTTTAATGCTTAGCGGGATCTTTTCACTCAACATTTCAGTGTTATTTGACATGAAAGTGTTTCAAGCTTAAAATAGGTTTATTCAGTACTGGTGAAAGTTCCTTTTGCTGCGGCAATGAAATAATACATGTGTAGGATCCATATTGCCCATATTCAGTGTATGTCGCTATTTCAAAGTGGCTATGACTTATATTGTGTGTTCTCATCCCCATTGTTTGCTTGTCAAGTTGCTATATCGGTTCCAATTATTCAGAATTAAAGATTGTGTGGTAAGAGCTTAGCTCTGCAGTGCTTAGAACGATTAGTGAAATTAACACTGAGGTCTTAATGCACGCGAGTGTCCGCCCACTTTAACTGCGAGTCCGATAACCAACCACGGTCATCTGTAGGCGAAAACTGATCCGTATCAGGATAGAAAAGGATTGGGCGTTACATAGGTCAGTCTGCGCGTCTGCGAGTCTGCTTGCCACAGTATTTGCAATGTAGATGAATGCCGTTTGCGTTGGTTGGTGAATTTCACGTCAGGGCTATAACTAAAATTTGGTTGTGGATCTTCCTTGTCTGTAAAAAAACTGAAGTGTTTATCAAGAACTGTGGCTGTTAGCCAGCTGAGAAACAATTGTGCCAGTTGCGTTTCAGAAAATTCGCGCCGTTCTAGTGTCGCTCCAACGCCTGATACAAGCAGGGTCGATTACAATGTGTACCCTGTCTGTGCAAAATGGCAGTGCCCGCGGTGTCCCCTATGTATGATAAGTTAGCAGCCAATAAGGTCTGCACCATAGGTACGTCCACCTCTGTCTCGATCAAGTGATTCTTCAATTCTGTTATCTTTGTTACAGATGTAATTTTGTCATCGTTTATGGTAGTTGTGCGATACGCTTTTAGCATATTGTTGATTTAATTACACTGTTTGATCAACAGACCGTCGCAACTTTTGGTATCGTTACTTGTTTATTCTTTATTTAAGTTTGTCCCTTTGTAACTCCTGATGGGGTGAGATGATAGGGCTATCTTGCGGTTTTTTCCGATGTTTCCTACTGTAGAAGTGCTGACTTTTTTTATTATGTTATCGCGACCTTCACTGTTTGCTTTCGCTTTCGCTACTGACATTGTCCTGTCGAGTTGCTAATCTTTTTTTTTCCGGTACAGGAGGTGCCTCGTATAGTCGTGGGATGCCACTTGTTCGTTAACGATCTACGTCGGTCCTGGGTGCTCGGGTTTTTCATTCACGGTCATGTCTATGTCAGTCCCGATCGGCTCTATATCAACAACCATTAGTTAAGATGACTTTGATAGTGTGAGACAGTGGCCGTTTCAGTCCGAACACAGCCTTTCTGCTAGTTGTGGGAATACCTCTGTGGTTCTGGCTCTACTCGGGACTGGGATCCGTTTTGTTCTTGCATACGGGTAGAATGTCTCTGACTTGTTAGAGCTTTAACTGACTTGGTGTTCCCGTTTGACACAACAGCCACCTAAGACATCGTAGCAACGTTCTGCTGAGAACCTCCTATGCTGATTCGCCGTAACCGGTAAGTTACACATGAACTGACATGTTTCGTAAGATCGAATAGTACGGGTCTAACACGGTTGGGAACATTAAGGCGAGAGTTTGTAGTCGACTGCTCCTGTCGAACTTGAAACACTTCACCATAATTTGTCAATGCCAACCGCTTCTGCTCATAAGGGATTTCAAAGGGTAAACTGGCAAAGCGAATAGTGTGTAAATCCAATCCCGTCCTTGACTCAGGCACCTCTCCCTACAGATTCCTAAAATCTGCTTCCGTTTCTGTATGGATCGTGATTCTTTGACCTGTTATTTCGGACTCATCTTTGCAAATATCACGTTTTGTGAGAAATCAAACTGTAGTCACGATACCTCTCCACATCAAAGGCCAGTCAAGTTTCCCACAAATTCTCGGTTTATTGTTACCAAAGATAAATCCGAATCTTGACTTATTTCTCCGGATATATCATTTGATCATGAGTTGAAGCACGTTACTTACACTGATGAGCCAAAACAGTATGACCACCTGCTTAACGGCTTGTTTGTCCGTCTTCGGAACGAAATACCAGTACATCACTGATTCTGCGAATCAGGGACCTGACAGTTTGGTAGTAGGCATTAGATGTCTATACACAGGTCATGTAATTCACGAAAATAGCGGGCCACTGATCTGCGTACCCGGTGATGGCGCCCAATAGCAACCCAAGGGGGGTTCCATAGGATTTACATCAGGCGAATCTGGCCGCCGAGACATCAACGTGGGTTCACTATAACGCTCCTCAACCCATTGTAGCACGGTTCTGGCTTCGAGACACGGACAATTACACAAAATTGTGAAGGGTTTCGTGACCACTTGTCGACAAACAGCCTACTGGCTTCTGTCTCAAGTTCTTCGGCCGACGTTAGTCTGATAATTTTTCTGACGTTTCACCAACACGGGTGGCTGGCATTGTCACAGCTTCACCACGAGAAATGGACAATTATACTGCTCAAAGATGACATCGCCTTCGGCGGAGACATCAGGCATGAAGGGATGCTAGTGGTTCGAAGCTGTCAGCTTGTCTTCCGTTACTTTCACAGGACCCATGCAAGCGCGGGAGAACGTCTCCCATAGCACAACACTGCTCCCACCAGTCTGGCGTACTGCACTTTTCACCTCGATGGCGGCGTTTTTGGAGACGACCATCGACCTAGCACAGCAAAAATGTGATTCAGCCAGAGAGCTCACACGTTTCGGTCGATAGACCTGCCCACTGCAATCGTAATTGACGATGTCGTTGGGTCAATAGGTGAAAACGTAGATGTGGCCTGCTGCGGAGTTCCATGTTCAACACTGTACGATGAACAGTGTGCTCCGAAACACTTGTGGGTGTACCAACGTTGTACTCGGCAGAGATGCCACAGGTCACTGTCTGTTCTACTTCACGGAGCAGTTCAGCCTCATAGTCGTGGACGCCCAACCATTCAGCGCTTAGAGGTAGCTTCGTTGTCCTCCTATCTCTTTCCATAGATGCTCACGCAGAAGCACGTGGACATTCGATCAGCTTCGCCGTTTTCGAGATACTCGTTCATAGGCTCTGTGTAATAATAATCTGCCCTTTGTCACAGTCGCTTATTTCAATGGATTTCCACATTTGCAGCCCATATCTTCGCTAGGGTGATCCCCCGTATGCGTATGCTGCACTTACATACTTTTCTTACCACGCGAAGTGTTCTCAATGCCACCAGGCGGCATCCAAAGTCGCAGTGGGCAGTGTTCATAATGTTTTGGCGTATCAGTGTACAAGTTGTTGTCTTCAGTCATTTCACTCGTGTCACCTGTCCCAGTACGCACACTTCCTTCCCCCGGCTGCTATGGACTGAGCTCAACGGAAGCAACGGTACGCCACCTGGTGTGACAGCGCCGTTACGTTCGCAACGGCGAATGCTAATAAATGTCTTAGCGGCCAGCAGTTATTTGGTACGCTTATCGAATCCTGTTGTTTCTGATGAGTACAGCGTATAGAGAACGGAGCAAGCATTGTGCATCGAATGCAACGGTTACTGGCAGTTGTGTTTTGCACGGCGAGGGAGGTAACACAGTACTGTGTGTTTGATGTGATGTACCGTGTTTTCCTGCAGACATTGAGTATGAGTTACTGTATCTTTTTAGGAGAATCATGTCAATTTTCTGTGATCATTACATTGTGGGTATCATTAAGATTATGTGTATGCAGATTTGTGCAGAGATTTATGTGATTACTGTGATTTTAGCATATGTAGAATTCTAGTTCTTTTGGTAGAAATGTTATCGGTAGTGAGTAGTTGCTGGCAGGAGTAGTTAGCAGAAGTAGGGATGTACTTATTGTGAGTGAATGTAAGTCCATTGTAAAGTGAGGGGGCCACAACTGTGTGATACTGACCGAGAGGCCGAGAATTGTGAGTTGTAATTTGCTTTGTTATTGCTCCCAAATTTTCTGTCATTTAGTATCGGATTGGCTTACCATTGAACTGGAAGACACTGAAAAGGAGGTAACAGAATCAATAAAATGCATAAAGGTTGTATCATAATTAACAACTTGTCCGCCCCGGTAGCTGAGTGGTCAGCGTGACAGAATGTCAATCCTAAGGGCCCGGGTTCGATTTCCGGCTGGGTCAGAGATTTTCTCCGCTCAGGTACTGGGTGTCGTGTTGTTGTAATCATCATCATTTGATCCCTATTGACACGCAAGTCGCCGAAGTGGCGTCAAATCGAAAGACTTGCACTCGGCGGACGGTCTACCCGACGGGATGCCCCTGCCACACGACATTATTTATTATAATCAATAGCTTAAAAGTATGAAATTAAAAGTATGCGGTACTAGAAGCAAAAACGTTTGAGTAAGTGTAAGTCTACAAAAGTATCGTTAGCGAGCTACGTACCTCTTTTCGGTTACCAACGTCACTGACTGGTTTCGTGTAAACGTCATCCTGGTTAGTAAAAGGTAAAGATACTGTACAACATTAATAAAAGTTATATGAGACACTTAGGTTAAAGTGCAAGTGTTATGAAAGAACACGACTACTCGTAATTAACGGAGGTTTTCAAACTGTCGAGCGCAGATTCAGGCCTGAACTTGTCGCTGCAATGAGTTGTCAATCCTCTCAAACATGCCTGGATCACTTCGATGTTCTTTACAAGCATTGGCAAGTCTCTGAACCAATTCTTCTACCGTTTTAATTGGAGTCTCATATACTAATACTTTGAGCTGCCCCCGAACAAAGAAACCAGTGGAGTTCAGGTCAAGTGACCTTGGAGGCCACGGTAGATGTCCTTGTCAGTCAATCCACCTTTAGTCAGATCCGCGCGTTAGATATCGTTTCACCATAGCAGCAAAATGTGCCTGTGCTCCGTCATGCATGTACCACAATCTCTGGCGTTGCTCTAAGGGAACATCCTCCAGCAATCCTGCAGTTGATGCCCCAGAAGCCGAAGGTAATTACGTCCATTGACTTTGTCTGGTAACAAGTACGGCACAGTAAAACGAACACCTAGTACCCCTAACCACGTGTTATGTGAGAAACGTCGGTGATGTGGAGGCTCAAACATAGCACCTGTGTTGGAGTCCACATCACTCTAAACGTGAAAATTATGATAATTAAACACAGCGTCAGGAGTGAACTCTGATTCACACGTAAATAAATTATTATTGTCAAACGTAGTGTTGCCTACAGTTTGTTGTTACATCCACTGACAGAACACTAGTCTAGGACCGAAGTCTGCCTTACAATAATATTGAAATCTCTGGAGGTGGTGCTGCTACTTTGCACTGCGATGCATTATTCTCCAAATTCTACTGTGACTCATTCCTGAAATTTGTGTGGCAAGTCTCGCTATCGAGATTCCTGGAACGTCTTCGACTTTTTCCGGCACATGTGTAATTCGTGTAAGCTTACCCCCACCCACAGTATGTGCAAAGCTCCCGTTACTTGGAGGCGAAGATACACCCTTGTAAACGAACGACTTTGGTGATGCTTTCGTGCAGGGTGTGCTTCCTCGTTCCACCATGCAGTCTCCCGTGAATTGCCGGTAGCCTTACCATACATGAAACGTATATTCAATTACTCCTCGTTACTGTAATGTTCTATGATACCACCAACACTTGAACAATGCATCTGACGCTCCGCATACAGCAGACGTGAGACGTGATTGGCACTCTGATTGTGTACTATACCGTCGTATCCATTCTGTTTGCAACGCCACATCTCGAAAATGTGAACAAAGATCACACGACGGACCGACATGCGGTGTTAACAGAGAATCACGTCAGAAGTGGTTGGTTATCACAAAGTTGCAATTATCTCGCAAACGGTTCGTTTGCGGACCTGTGCATACTCAGTTATCTTGCTTCTAGTATCGTGTACTTTTAAACGTACATGTTTACGTCATTAATTATGATAAACCCTGTAATTATTGATTTGCTAGTGTCGTCACCCATGCAGGTAGCCAAATCGATTTAAACTTGGTAACTGGAGGGAAAGTTGGTCGGACAGACAAGGTAGAGGTGTCAGAATGGTCGGCTAGGACGTGCAAGACGAAGTTCGCCAGGCTACCTCAACCGTTATAAGGAAAAATGAGCAGAACAGATTTCGGATAGATTCAGTACCCTACAAGTTAAGTGTTTTTTACAATACGGTAACAGAAACAAACGTATGGATTAAAGGAAATGGAAATGTTGCTGCTGATGTGCGAGTATGCTCATGTGAAGGATACTTTGGTAAGCAGAATAGCGAAAGCCATAATTGGAGGGGATAAAGTAGCAGCGTTCCACAACAACCGTGTAAAAAGGCGGGACAAGCATTGTGCCCTTAGTGTAACGGTTGTTGACAGCTGTATTTTGCGCTGTGGGGCAGTGAACTCAGTATTGTGTATTTGGTTAGATGTATTTTCTTGCACACAGTTGGTATGCATTAATGTCTTTGGTCAGCAGAGCTCTATCAACTCTTGTATTCATTATACTGCACAGATATTTGTGTAACTATTGTCATCTTAGCGTAGGTAAACTTTACTTCTTTCAGTAGTGGACTTAGCAGTTGCGAGTAGCAGGTGGAGGGATTCAAATGGTTCAAATGGCTCTGAGCACTATGCGACTTAACTTCTGAAGTCATCAGTCGCCTAGAACTTAGAACTAATTAAACCTAACTAACCTAAGGGCATTACACACATCCATGCCCGAGGCAGGATTCGAACCTGCGACCGTAGCGGTCACGCGGTTCCAGACTGAAGCGCCTAGAACCGCACGGCCACACCGGCCGGCGGTGGAGGGATTAAGGTTTGATTGTGTGCTGATTTATATTTTTTGCCTGTTTTGCCACCTGTTTCACACCACTAGTAAACTCCACGATCCCATCCGTACAATTTCCGATATCCTTACGGAACGTCAACGGCGTATCAAAAATCGTGAGCTGGAGAAATCCTCAGTTGCTGAGCAAACGTGGCGGCAGATATAATCTTAGCGGTGCGTGGGATCGAGGTCTTATTTCTACAGCATCTTTAGTTATAGTCACAGTATATGGGAGCCTGGGACAAAACTTTTGTTTCGTCAGATAGTATTTTACGTTTGTTTGAGAGGCTCTCGATGCAGAGAAGAGCCAGAGATATTCGTCGCAATGTTTATGCTATGGCGGGAACGGTGGCGCCACCATCGCAGACCTTGACACCATCTACTACGGCGTGACGTAACTACCGACCAATCAGAAGCCGCCGTTGAGCTATATAAGGCCACCAGAGCATCGATTTTGACAGTACGCACGCGCAGTGCTGCTCGAGATGTCGATGAGACAGGTGTCTTTCTATGCGAAGGGTATGGCGGATCGTCGTCCGTCGGGGGCCAGATCAGGAGACTGAGCTGATCGCGGTGGCGGCCCTATCCGGCCCTCCACCTATGACGAACCAGCTACCGACTCTTAACTATGACAAGGATGACTCTTTTACTTCTGACTTGCACTCCCGTGACCGAGCCTTCATAATTTTGAAAAAGCTCGCTCACGGGGCACCTACCTTGGCCGTGAAGACGATGAGGAGGCCATACTCGCCTTCTGCAACATTCGGAAGGCTGCTGCACAACCGCAGACGAGGCAGCAAGAGTCGGGTGTGCCACCGGGAGCCTCGCCGGTCGCACTGCAAGAGTTTGCGGGCCCGGAGGCGGCGGCCTCGGTGTTGCGCCGCGGGACTCGACCACCCAAGAGGTCGATGTGCCTCCGGTTGCCCCTCTGGCCCCAGAGACACAGGAAGAGCCCGTGGCTGCGCTAGGTTATGTCCCGTCCTGCGTTAGGGGAAACCCCGCGGTCTGGACGGTGGCACAGTCAGCTGCAGAGGCCACCGAGACGGGGGCCTTCTCTAGATTGTCGCACAGATGACAAAATGGTAGATATCGAAATAGACGACAGAGGGATAGAGAAACAATTAAAATCGCTCAAAAGAGGAAAGGCCTCTGGACCTGATGGGATACCAGCTCAATTTTACACAGTGTACGCGAAGAAACTTGCCCCCCTTCTTGCAGCGATGTACCGTAGGTCTCTAGAAGAGCTTAGCGTTCCAAAGGATTGGAAAAGGCCACAGGGCATCCCCGTTTTTAAGAAGGGACGTCGAACAGATGTGCAGAACTATAGACCTATATCTCTAACGTCGATCAGTTGTAGAATTTTCGAACACGTATTGTGTTCGAGTATAATGACTTTTCTGGAGACTAGAAATCTACTCTGTAGGAATCAGCATGGGTTTCGAAAAAGACGGTCATGTGAAACCCAGCTCGCGCTATTCGTCCACGAGACTCAGAGGGCCATAGACACGGGTTCACAGGTAGATGCCGTGTTTCTTGACTTCCGCAAGGCGTTCGATACAGTTCCCCACAGTCGTTTAATGAACAAAGTAAGAGCATATGGACTATCAGACCAATTGTGTGATTGGATTGAGGAGTTCCTAGATAACAGGACGCAGCATGTTATTCTCAATGGAGAGAAGTCTTCCGAAGTAAGAGTGATTTCAGGTTTGCCGCAGGGGAGTGTCATAGGACCGTTGCTATTCACAATATACATAAATGACCTGGTGGATGACATCGGAAGTTCACTGAGGCTTTTTGCAGATGGTGCTGTGGTGTATCGAGAGGTTGTAACAATGGAAAATTGTACTGAAATGCAGGAGGATCTGCAGCGAATTGACGCATGGTGCAGGGAATGGCAATTGAATCTCAATGTAGACAAGTGTAATGTGCTGCGAATACACAGAAAGATGGATCCTTTATCATTTAGCTACAAAGTAGCAGGTCAGCAGCTGGAAGCATTTAATACCATAAATTATCTGGGAGTACGCATTAGGAGTGATTTAAAATGGAATGATCATATAATGTTGATCGTCGGTAAAGCAGATGCCAGACTGAGATTCATTGGAAGAATCCTAAGGAAATGCAATCCGAAAACAAAGGAAGTAGGTTACAGTACGCTTGTTCGCCCACTGCTTGAATACTGTTCAGCAATGTGGGATCCGTACCAGATAGGGTTGACAGAAGATATAGAGAAGATTCAACGGAGAGCAGCACGCTTCGTTACAGGATCATTTAGTAATCGCGAAAGCGTTACGGAGATGATAGATAAACTCCAGTGGAAGACTCTGCAGGAGAGATGCTCAGTAGCTCGGTACGGGGTTTTGTCAAAGTTTCGAGAACATACCTTCACCGAAGAGTCAAGCAGTATATTGCTCCCTCCTACGTATATCTCGCGAAGAGACCATGAGGATAGAATCAGAGAGATTAGAGCCCACACAGAGGCATACCGACAATCCTTCTTAACACGAACAATACGAGACTGGAATAGAAGGGAGAACCGATAGAGGTACTCATGGTACCCTCCGCCACACACCGTCAGGTGGCTTGCGGAGTGTGGATGTAGATGTAGATGTAGATGTAGAACTGCCGGACACAAATCTTGCTGAGGCGATTGCCGAGGCACAGCGTCGCGACATCGACCCTGACGATACCCCCGCGCCGAGAAAGCGCCGGGCTGTGACGGAAGACTATTCCGACAATTCCTCCCTGACCTCTGACGCCGCGAGGCCGCGGAAGAAGGCATCTAGGGCCTCCCGCGCCTCCACCACAGAGGCTGTGAAGACGGTCGCGGGCTCCTCCTGGAGCACCGCCAAGCTGAGACCGACATCGTAAGACGCAGCGCGTCCCTCGTTCGCCTGCTGCCGGCAGCCTGATGCGGATGGCTTTGTTGCCCCACCCAGGCGGCACACAGCCAGGGCTGCTGCGCTGCAGCAAACGCAGCCGCTGGCGATCGCCAACACGTTTGCGGGCGCCACCGTAGAGGCTACGGAGGACGGCGACGTGCCTCTGGCGCCACCACAGAAGAGGCCGCCGGCCCCGCCGCCTATCGTCGTCCAACGGGACGGCGTCTACTAGGATTTCCAGCAGAAACTTGACACGGAGGCCACGTCCACTACTGTCAAGGCCGCCGGCCGTGACCTCTACAAGGTCACAGTGACGTTCGATGAAGAGTACGGCGCGAAGATGGACACCATCTGCACGGATGGCCTTCCGAGCCGCTCAAACTTCTGAAGGTGGTATTCCGCCACCTTCCCCTGAAGTTTGGTGCGGACTACCTCCGTGAGGAGCTCGCCGACATGGGCTTTGGCATCCGGTCCACCGGCTTGATGAAGTCCCCTCGAACTCACCGAGACATGCTGCTGTACCAGGTTGTCCTCGTTGACAACCTGGAAAACCGGAAGACTTTCCCAGTGCAGGGGGTCGGTCGTGTCAAGGTCGAGGTGGAACCGCTTCGGGCCAAAGGCATGAGGGCCCAGTGCTTCTCATGCCAGAGGCTGGACCACGTTACCGATACTGCTCCATGCTGCCCCGCTGCGTAAAGTGCGCGCGACAGTACGAGAGCAAATCCTGTGGGCTCACTAGAGAAGAAAACCCGACGTGCTGCAACAGCGGCGGGCCGCACGTTGCCAGGTACAGAGGCTGTTCGGCCTTCAAACGGGGCCGAAATTAGCAACGGGGCAGGGCTGCTCCTTCTCGTAAAGTGCACCCCTCGACCAGCTTTGCTGCCGCCAGCAAGGGCGGACCGTCTGCCTCCTCCACCCAGCGATCGGAGCAGCCGCTGGCGATAGGCAGCAGCCGACTGCGCCACCCGCGGCTTCGCCAGGGCGGGTGGCAACCACCTCACCCACGCCTGGTGCGCGGGATGCCGCTTTACGCAGGCGTCGCCGGCGCGCCGGCCGGGCCACCCCTGCCGCTGCGAAACGGACCGCCGCCGATACTCTGCCGCGTCCACAGCTCGTGGTCGTGCGGTAGCGTTCTCGCTTCCCGCGCCCGGTTTCCCGGGTTCGATTCCCGGCGGGGTCAGGGATTTTCTCTGCCACGTGATGACTGGGTGTTGTGTGCTGTCCTTAGGTTAGTTAGGTTTAAGTAGTTCTAAGTTCTAGGGGACTGATGACCATAGATGTTAAGTCCCATAGTGCTCAGAGCCATTTGAACCCATACTCTGCCGCGGCGACAGCCGGCAGCTCGTGCTGCGCCGCCACTACAACTACCTGCAGATGCTCCATGGCAGTCGTTTTCTACGGAGCGGCCGGAACAAGCCGCCCCAGTAGCGGAGGGAGCCGCAGCGGCGCCCGCCGCCCCCTCGGCTCCCGACGCAGCTGAGCTCCCATCGCTTTTGCGGTCGTTGAGCGAGCTGCTAGAGCAACTCCCGGTGCTCGTTACAGCGGTCACGACGGCCCTCCAGGTCAGCGTTGCTACTTCTCCCCGCCAAGGATAATCGCCACATCCATGGCCTCACAGTTTGCGCATTCAGCGCGAACAGCTTGGTCCTCCCAGCAAGGGGAATTCAGGGCGTTCTTGCGCGAAGAGGCAATTGGCATTTGCCTCGTGTGCGAGACATTCCTGAAGCCGGGAATTCATGTCAAGGCGGCCAACTTGCGGTGCTACCGCGCCGACAGGCTGACCCACGGTGGCAGGACGGTAGGCGTCCCTCAAACATCACGAAGTGCAGCTACCGCCCCTCACTGCGGTGGACGCCACAGGGATGGTTGCCATCACTACGGCGAAAGTTATCATCTTGGTTGCGGCCTACAGGCCGCCGAGGGTACTGCTCCAAGAGGCTGACTTCGACGCCCTGCTGACGTTGTGTGGGAAGATCTGCATTGCGGGCGGCTTGAACGCCAAGCACACGTAATGGAACCCCCGCATCACCATCGCCAGTGGCCGCCGCCTTCTTCGCGCCACACAACGGTATGGCGCAATAATACTGAGGCTTTACGACCACATTGTCGTCCCCCATCGCGGCCAGCCTGACGTTCTCGACATCGCTGTAATGAAATATGTCGGGTACTTCACGTCTCCCACCGTCAGATGCGCCATGTCGTCCCCACCATGTTATAGTTCTGGGTGGAGATTTTAATTTGCCGGATATAGACTGGGAGACTCAGACGTTCATAACGGGTGGCAGGGACAAAGAATCCAGAGAAATTTTTTTAAGTGCTTTATCTGAAAACTACCTTGAGCAGTTAAACAGAGAACCGACTCGTGGCGATAACATATTAGACTTTCTGGTGACAAACAGACCCGAACTATTTGAACAAGTTAACGCATAACAGGGAATCAGCGATCATAAAGCGGTTACGGCATCGATGATTTCAGCCGTAAATAGGAATATTAAAAAGGGTAGGAAGATTTTTCTGTTTAGAAAAAGTGACAAAAAGCAGATTTCAGAGTACCTGTTGGCTCAACACAAAAGTTTTGTCTCAAGTACTGATAGTGTTGAGGATCAGTGGACAAAGTTCAAAACCATCGTACAATATGCGTTAGATGAGTATGTGCCAAGCAAGATCGTAAGAGATGGAAAAGAGCCACCGTGGTACAACAACCGAGTTAGAAAACTGCTGCGGA
Source organism: Schistocerca cancellata (assembly GCF_023864275.1). Taxonomy (NCBI): domain Eukaryota; kingdom Metazoa; phylum Arthropoda; class Insecta; order Orthoptera; family Acrididae; genus Schistocerca; species Schistocerca cancellata. The sequence continues at coordinate 638,879,005 of NC_064631.1, read as the reverse complement.
AGCAAAGGGAACTTCACAGCAAACATAAACATAGCCAAAGCCTTGCAGACAAACAAAAATTACGCGAAGCGAAATGTAGTGTGAGGAGGGCTATGCGAGAGGCGTTCAATCAATTCGAAAGTAATGTTCTATGTACTGACTCGGCAGAATATCCTAAGAAATTTTGGTCTTATGTCAAAGCGGTAGGTAGATCAAAACAGAGTGTCCAGACACTCTGTCACCAAAATGGTACTGAAACAGAGGATGACAGACTAAAGGCCGAAATACTAAATGTCTTTTTCCAAAGTTGTTTCACAGAGGAAGATTGCACTGAAGTTCCTTCTCTAGATTGTCGCACAGATGACAAAATGGTAGATATCGAAATAGACGACAGAGGGATAGAGAAACAATTAAAATCGCTCAAAAGAGGAAAGGGCTCTGGACCTGATGGGATACCAGTTCAATTTTACACAGAGTACGCGAAGGAACTTGCCCCCCTTTTTGCAGCGGTGTACCGTAGGTCTCTAGAAGAGCGTAGCGTTCCAAAGGATTGGAAAAGGGCACAGGTCATCCCCGTTTTCAAGAAGGGACGTCGAACAGATGTGCAGAACTATAGACCTATATCTCTAACGTCGATCAGTTGTAGAATTTTGGAACACGTATTGTGTTCGAGTATAATGACTTTTCTGGAGACTAGAAATCTACTCTGTAGGAATCAGCATGGGTTCCGAAAAAGACGGTCATGTGAAACCCAGCTCGCGCTATTCGTCCACGAGACTCAGAGGGCCATAGACACGGGTTCCCAGGTACATGCCGTGTTTCTTGACTTCCACAAGGCATTCGATACAGTTCCCCACAGTCATTTAATGGACAAAGTAAGAGCATATGGACTATCAGACCAATTGTGTGATTGGATTGAGGAGTTCCTAGATAACAGGACGCAGCATGTCATTCTCAATGGAGAGAAGTCTTCCGAAGTAAGAGTGATTTCAGGTGTGCCGCAGGGGAGTGTCATAGGACCGTTGCTATTCACAATATACATAAATGACCTTGTGGATGACATCGGAAGTTCACTGAGGCTTTTTGCAGATGATGCTGTGGTGTATCGAGAGGTTGTAACAATGGAAAATTGTACTGAAATGCAGGAGGATCTGCAGCCAATTGACGCATGGTGCAGGGAATGGCAATTGAATCTCAGTGTAGACAAGTGTAATGTGCTGCGAATATACAGAAAGATAGATCCTTTATCATTTAGCTACAAAATAGCAGGTCAGCAACTGGAATCAGTTAATACCATAAATTATCTGGGAGTACGCATTAGGAGTGATTTAAAATGAAATGATCATATAATGTTGATCGTCGGTAATGCAGATGCCAGACTGAGGTTCATTGGAAGAATGCTAAGGAAATGCAATCCGAAAACAAAGGAAGTAGGTTACCGTACGCTTGTTCGTCCACTGCTTGAATACTGCTCAGCAGTGTGGGATCCGTACCAGATAGGGTTGATAGAAGAGATAGAGAAGATCCAACGGAGAGCATCGCGCTTCGTCACAGGATCATTTAGTAATCGCGAAAGCGTTACGGAAATGATAGATAAACTCCAGTGGAAGACTCTGCAGGAGAGACGCTCAGTAGCTCGGTACGGGCTTTTGTCAAAGTTTCGAGAACATACCTTCACCGAAGAGACAAGCAGTATATTGCTCCCTCCTACGTATATCTCGCGAAGAGACCATGAGGATAAAATCAGAGAGATTAGAGCCCACTCAGAGGCATACCGACAATCCTTCTTTCCACGAACAATACGAGACTGGAATAGAAGGGAGAACCGATAGAGGTACTCAAGGTACCCTCCGCCACACACCGTCAGGTGGTTTGCGGAGTATGGATGTAGATGTAGATGTAGATGTAGACCATCTTCCGGCGGTCTTCGACATGGCCGTCAACGGTGCCTCTATGCCGACCGACCGCCGCAATTTCTGCGGCATAGATGAGACCAGATTTCGTGCCGAGATCTTAGATCGCCTCGGGCCACCACAGATGGTCACCGGAATCGTGAGTGGGCGGGCCTCGTGGCCACCCTAACGACGAGAGATGGCGGTTCTTGGTGGACGGCCAGGCGATTCCTTCGCCGGTACCAGCGAGTCCCGCCCTTCCACGTGGTTGCGAAAGTTGTCTACGAGCCGGATGCGAAAGCCAGCATCCTCGCGGACTCTTTCGCGGAAAATTTCCAGCCCGCCGCTGGCGTGTTCGATGCCGACCACGTCCGCCTAGTGGAGGACCGCCTGCCAGTTTTCATCACTGCACGCGAAGAGGACAACACGATCGAGGAAATCACGGCTGCAGAAGTCGATCTGCAGCTCCGTCGCCTCAACGCCAAGAGGGCGGGTGGCACGGATGGTGTCACCAACTGCCTGTTGAGATTGCTACCGCCAGAGGTACACCAGTCTATGGCGGACATCTTCAACAGCATCCTCCGCTCTGGGACATTCCCTTCCGCGTGGAAACACGCGTAAGTGGTAGCCAGCCCCAAGAGCGGCAAGGACCCCCGCCAGGCAGCGAACTACCGGCCGATCAGCCTGCTCCCGTCCCTCTCAAAAGTCTTTCAGTGGTTGTACGTGACACGGCTGCTTCGCCACGTGACGGAGCAGCAGTTCATCCCCGAGGAACAGTTCGGGTTCCGGAGCGGCCACTCAACCACCCAGCATCTGTTGCGCCTCGTAGAGCAGGTGAAGCGAGCGCTGGAGTTCCTAGAGGAGTTCCTAGAGGCGGGAGTTCCTAGAGGTGCTGCTTCTCGACGTCTCCAAGGCCTTCGACTGCGTGTGGCACGACGGCCTTTTGTACAGACTTTCTGTACACGGGGTACCGACGTCGCACGAGGTCCTCCTGTGCTCGTATCTCTCGGGCCGCACATTCCACGTCCGAGCAGATGGGGGCACCTCCACAGACCGGCAGATTCGCCTCCAGCTCGGATGTGACGTCCTGGGCGCCTGATCAAAAAAGTGGCGCCTAAAGTACAACGTTGTGAAGAGCCAGGCGTCGTATTCAGCAGGAAGAGGCTACCTCCGGACCTGCCGCCGGTCACTATCATGGAGAGCCCCATCCCACGGTTGCGGACCGGCACCTACCTCGGGGTCACACTGGACAAGCACCTGACGTGGCTGCCCCACGTCCGCGATATATATATATATATATATACACTCCTAGAAATTGAAATAAGAACACCGTGAATTCATTGTCCCAGGAAGGGGAAACTTTATTGACACATTCCTGGGGTCACATACATCACATGATCACATTGACAGAACCACAGGCACATAGACACAGGCAACAGAGCATGCACAATGTCGGCACTAGTACAGTGTATATCCACCTTTCGCAGCAATGCAGGCTGCTATTCTCCCATGGAGACGATCGTAGAGATGCTGGATGTAGTCCTGTGGAACGGCTTGCCATGCCATTTCCACCTGGCGCCTCAGTTGGACCAGCGTGGTGGTGGTGGTGGTTAGTGTTTAACGTCCCGTCGACAACGAGGTCATTAGAGACGGAGCGCAAGCTCGGGTTAGGGAAAGATTGGGAAGGAAATCGGCCGTGCCCTTTCAAAGGAACCATCCCGGCATTAGCCTGAAACGAGTTAGGGAAATCACGGAAAACCTAAATCAGGATGGCCGGAGACGGGATTGAACCGTCATCCTCCCGAATGCGAGTCCAGTGTGATAACCACTGCGCCACCTCGCTCGGTGGTTGGACCAGCGTTCGTGCTGGACGTGCAGACCGCGTGAGACGACGCTTCATCCAGTCCCAAACATGCTCAATGGGGGACAGATCCGGAGATCTTGCTGGCCAGGGTAGTTGACTTACACCTTCTAGAGCACGTTGGGTGGCACGGGATACATGCGGACGTGCATTGTCCTGTTGGAACAGCAAGTTCCCTTGCCGGTCTAGCAATGGTAGAACGATGGGTTCGATGACGGTTTGGATGTACCGTGCACTATTCAGGGTCCCCTCGACGATCACCAGTGGTGTACGGCCAGTGTAGGAGATCGCTCCCCACACCATGATGCCGGGTGTTGGCCCTGTGTGCCTCGGTCGTATGCAGTCCTGGTTGTGGCGCTCACCTGCACGGCGCCAAACACGCATACGACCATCATTGGCACCAAGGCAGAAGCGACTCGCATCGCTGAAGACGACACGTCTCCAATCGTCCCTCCATTCACGCCTGTCGCGACACCACTGGAGGCGGGCTGCACGATGTTGGGGCGTGAGCGGCAGACGGCCTAACGGTGTGCGGGACCGTATCCCAGCTTCATGGAGACGGTTGCGAATGGTCCTCGCCGATACCCCAGGAGCAACAGTGTCCCTAATTTGCTGGGAAGTGGCGGTGCGGTCCCCTACGGCACTGCGTAGGATCCTACGGTCTTGGCGTGCATCCGTGCGTCGCTGCGGTCCGGTCCCAGGTCGACGGGCACGTGCACCTTCCGCCGACCACTGGCGACAACATCGATGTACTGTGGAGACCTCACGCCCCACGTGTTGAGCAATTCGGCGGTACGTCCACCCGGCCTCCCGCATGCCCACTATACGCCCTCGCTCAAAGTCCGTCAACTACACATACGGTTCACGTCCACGCTTTCGCGGCATGCTACCAGTGTTAAAGACTGCGATGGAGCTCCGTATGCCACGGCAAACTGGCTGACACTGACGGCGGCGGTGCACAAATGCTGCGCAGCTAGCGCCATTCGACGGCCAACACCGCGGTTCCTGGTGTGTCCGCTGTGCCGTGCGTGTGATCATTGCTTGTACAGCCCTCTCGCAGTGTCCGGAGCAAGTATGGTGGGTCTGACACACCGGTGTCAATGTGTTCTTTTTTCCATTTCCAGGAGTGTGTATATATATATATATATATATATATATATATATATATATATATATATATATTGAGATCAATACTGTGTTTAAATCTGACAGTCTGAATCATAATGCACATCCTTTGCTTGTATTTAATATGAAAATGAGTAGTAAAGTAAAATTACCCACCAATGAAAGAAAGTAAAGAAAATGAGTCCTATATGCAATATATATGTGCAGTTCATGGTTTGAAACCGATTTTGGTATAACTAAAGTTATCAGAGCAAAGTTATTTCAAATAACTAATTTTATGCCATTGCACAGCTGGCATTACTCAAGGCAAGAAATAATTTCATTAAGTAAACATCAGGGCCAAAAGTTAATTTTTCAGTACCATCTTAATGCCATTTCACAAACGGCATTATTCTCTTAAACTTGATTGCTGAGTCAAATACATGTTTCATTACTGGAGAAATGGAGGAGAGCAAGAAACAAGTTCGCAGATGCAGTCAGATGCAGGTTTCTTGAATAATTAATTTTAAAGACAATTTTATCTATGATATTTTCAGTAGTACTGGTAGTTCCTGTTACAAAAAAATTCGATATTTGCATCCAATCAACGTGCTGTCGACAAAATACGGTCAGTGAGTTTGTTCCCCATGATGCCACATCATACATTAACCGACCAAGGTCGTTGATACATTGATGCTCAACTTGCAGGAACCATTGGGGATTGTCTACAGTTCAGTAATGCATGTTATGCCTGTTAAAACTAGCACGGTTTGTGATTGTAGACACATCGGGAAATACTACCTCGGCAAGGAATGTGGAGGTCATCTGCATTTACTGACTTGCCCATTCACAAAACACTACCGGAGAATGGAAATTCTTGATGCAGTGACACTTGGTATGGATGATACTTATGACGATGCAGTATTATGACGATACTACCTACGGACATACCGGTATCGCGATGTAATTGACAGGTGCTTATCCGTGGGTGTGGCACTGCCGGTAGTGCAGCTGTTACATTAGCTTCTCCTGTAACACTTTTCCTTCGTTTTCTTTTGTCGGTCTGTAAGCTGCCATCAGACAAAGGCGTTCACAACCTTTTAAAAGAACGAAGGAGAGCGAACTTTCTCTGCAGAATGTTTGGCATCCAAGGCAACAGCAGCCTCAACATATCTCCTTCATTGTCTGTAATTCGGGGTCGTTTCATATGTGTATGTGTGTAAGAGCGATGTTTTTATCTAACGCTTTCGCATAGGCGCTTGTGTTCATTCAGCTATTAATAAAAACAATCAGAGCCCAGTACTGAAATAGGAGGATTTGTTGGGTTATTCACACGTTAACTAGGTAGGTATACAAAACAGTCAATTACAATTTTTAATGTGTCAGAGGGATGTTTAACATACAACGAATTTACATAAGCACTTGTATCCATTTAACTATAACGCAAAACAGTCGGAGCTCAGTCACGGAAGACAGAATTCGACCTACGAATTTCAACCATATCAACCCATTAGGGTTAAACTAGTTTGTCGGGCACTTATCAGTTACACACTCACCCATGTTACTATCCTGTTATTTTCCTTGGATAAGAAATGCTTGCATGCATCTTCCTCTGCTCCAGAGATGAAAGTCATGTCACCATCATTAGGACATGTGTGGCCAGTGGCTTCGCGTTTGTATCAAGGTTTTTAAAACAAAGCTACTATGCATAGGCTATGGATACACGAAGTTAAATCAAGAGTATAGAGGTTTCTGGCCGCGTAGTTCACCATTCACATTACGGCAGTTAAAACGTAGTGTGTTCGAAAAGCCTATCGTTTGCCGCCCTAAAATTCTGAGATCATTTTTACCTATGACTCATAATTGAAGAGAGCACAAGAAGATTTACGTGTGCAAGTGGGAACATTACCTCCTTTCTGACCATTCTACATGACTGTTGGTGCCCGTTGTATAATGAACGAAGAAGTTAAAAGTTTAACGTCCCGTCGACAGTGCGGTCATTAGACGCGGAGCACAAGTTCACGTTACCAAAGAATGAGGAAGGAATTAATCCGTAGCATTTGCAAAGGGAACACCACAGCATTTGCCTGGAATGATGCAAAGAAATGACGGAAATCTAAATCTGGATGACATGAAGCTGTTTTGAATTGTCGTCCTCCCGAATGCGAGCCCACTACGCTAACCACTGCTGCACCTCACACGGTTGGGTGATAAAGACTCTCCTACGTGTCAGATCTTCAAATGTCTTTACTCAACGACCCTGCAGTAATGAAAATGAGGACCACAAGACACCAGAAAATGGCACGTTTTCACAGATACCATACTTACAGTAACTCAGTACATCGATGATAACAAGTATACAAAAAAGTCGCAGAGAAACAAATACTGAGATACTTTTCTACAGTCATACATACATTTGGAGTTATATTTTATGTAAGCAGAACACCACATTTTCTATTAATGTTCGGCAGAGTTCCGCTGAACGCTACTGTTTCAACACCTAGAATTCCAGTCCAAATTATTATAAATAATTTACATGAAAATCATTATTTAGAAGAATGGCGCACTTATCAGGCGTCACAACATCCCAACAATGGCATATCACAGTCCGTTTGTAATGGTTGTTGTATTGACTCGTTTTTTATAGTAGTTTCCGTTACTATATAGGCTGATGCCCACCCGGTTAGCCGAGCGGTCTGGCGCACGGCTTTCCGGAGCGGGAAGGAGCGCCTGGTCCCCGGTACGAATCCGCCCGGCTGACTTGTGTCGAGGTACGGTGAGCCGGACAGTCTGTGGATGGTTTTTAGGCGGTTTTCCATCTGACTCGGCAATGCGGGCTGGTTCCCCTTATTCCGCCTTCGCTACACTATGTAGGTGATTGCTGCCGAAACAAGTTCTTCACGTACGCGTGCACCACCATTACTCTACCACGCAAACATAGGGGTTACACTCGTCTTGTGTAAGACGTTGCCTAGGGGGGGGGGGGGGGGGTCTACCGGGGGCCGAACCGCACAATAACCCTGAAAGAGTGGATCGGTGTTGGGCGGCGGAGGGGTGAAGTGGACTGCTGTAGTCGTCTTGGGGTTGTGGACCATTGCGGCTGCGGCTGGGACGGAGCCTCTCCGTCGTTTCTAGGGCCCCAGTTAACATACAACATACATAAAACAACATATAATCTGATATCTGTTATATGTTTTCTTCTTCAAATACAGGTCTGATGCTGACTTATTTTCAAAGTTTACATAACCCTCACATTCTCAACTGTACAGCGGGTAGCTTGAAGTCTTTTTAAGTTGGTATTGTGTAGTATCTGGCGGTGGGGAGGGGTGGGGGGTGAGGTGAGAGGAAGGACGAGTGAGTAGTAATATTTTTCCTCATTATTGTGCTGTTTAGTTTTCGTGTCTTACGGTATAGGAAGCGAAAACTAGATTTCAAAGCTCTTCTTAGATCTGTGAGTATTTTACTGTCAACCTCCAAGAAATAAATTTATAGTACTTCCTGGCAGATTAAAACTTTTGTGCTGGGCTGGGACTCATACCTGTTGTTCTTTGCCTTTAGCGATATATGTAACAATGCAAGCAGAGCTCACGACCCGCCCTCACAGCTTTAGTTCCGCCAGTTTTCTCCGGTCTTCCGCCAGTCTTATCTCTATCTTCCAAGCTTCACAGAAGATCTCCTGCACACCTTTCGGGACTAAAATCTGCCAGGAATCTTTAAATCAGCGCACACTCCGCTGCAGGGCAAAAATTCATTCCGGACTATATTGTAAAAGTTGATCATGAGGTATAACGGGTCAACAGTAATAGATTTCTTGAGTGAACGTTTGTGTCACCTGTTCAGAAGTAGTATTGATACACGACCATACCTGAGGGCGGGTACAGCCGACCCCACACCATTCAATCCGTGGGAGAGACTGCTAGTTTGGTGTGTATTTCCGCAACGATAACGTGCAAAAGTCGGTCGACCGTGACTGTAACGACCTCAGAAGATTTACGATCAAACAGGACATGGAGGTTGCAGGTGTTGAGACGTATTAAACGAAACATTACTTATGAATGCATTTTACATGAACATTTGCCGGTAGGTGTGCTTTCCTTTTAGCACCGGTGAAATGTACGGTGCAAATAGCAATGCCAATCGTAATTACAATTTTATCTATGGATTGAAAAATCTGTAATCGCAAATCCTTTTTAGCTGTATGTTTTATGACAATCGCCTGTCACTCTTTATATTCTTATAATCTTAACCGCAGATATCGATTGTCAGCAGCAGCCGAAACGGCGTAACAAATAAAGAAATTCACTAAACGAACTATTCGACAAGAAAACTACCCTATCAGCTGCAAAAAATTCCCAGGGAGATATTCCTAAAACGCCAGGGAGGAGGTTTAATGATGTGATCCTACTACTGAGATGAGATGCACTTTGCTGCGAAATCTGATGGAAGACTGTGCAGGCCAATCACTGCATCAGGTAAAATTAAAGAAGACTGCAACCACTCTCAATTTATTTTTAATTCCACTACACAATTCCGTGACTTAAATCTTCATGATCAGGAGGAATTACGTCAATTACTAAAGTTGTTGTTGTTGTTGTTGTGGTCTTCAGTCCTGAGACTGGTTTGATGCAGCTCTCCATGCTACGCTATCCTGTGCAAGCTTCTTCATCTCCCAGTACCTACTGCAACCTACATCCTTCTGAATCTGCTTAGTGTATTCATCTCTTGGTCTCCCTCTATGATTTTTACCCTCCACGCTGCCCTCCAATACTAAACTGGTGATCCCTTGATGCCTCAGAACATGTCCTACCAACCGATCCCTTCTTCTGGTCAAGTTGTGCCACAAACTTCTCTTCTCCCCAATCCTATTCAATATTTCCTCATTAGTTATGTGATCTACCCATCTAATCTTCTGCATTCTTCTGTAGCACCACATTTCGAAAGCTTCTATTCTCTTCTTGTCCAAACTAGTTATCGTCCATGTTTCACTTCCATACATGGCTACACTCCATACAAATACTTTCAGAAATGACTTCCTGACACTTAAAACTATACTCGATGTTCACAAATTTCTCTTCTTCAGAAAAGCTTTCCTTGCCATTTCCAGTCTACATTTTATATCCTCTCTACTTCGACCATCATCAGTTATTTTGCTCCCCAAATAGCAAAACTCATTTACTACTTTAAGTGTCTCATTTCCTAATCTAATTCCCTCAGCATCACCCGACTTAATTCGACTACATTCCATTATCCTCGTTTTGCTTTTGTTGATGTTCATCTTATATCCTCCTTTCAAGACACTGTCCATTCCATTCAACTGCTCTTCTAAGTCCTTTGCTGTCTCTGACAGAATAACAATGTCATCGGCGAACCTCAAAGATTTTATTTCTTCTCCACGGATTTTAATACCTACTCCGAATTTTTCTTTTGTTTCCTTTACTGCTTGCTCAATATACAGATTGAATAACATCGGGGAGAGGCTACAACCCTGTTTTACTCCCTTCCCAACCACTGCTTCCCTTTCATGTCTCTCAACTCTTATAACTGCCAGCTGGTTTCTGTACAAATAGTAAATAGCATTTCGCTCCCTGTATTTTACCCCTGCCACCTTTACAATTTGAAAGAGAGTATTCCAGTCAACATTGTCAAAAGCTTTCTCTAAGTCTACAAATGCTAGAAACGTAGGTTTGCCTTTCCTTAACCTTTCTTCTAAGATAAGTCGTAACGTCAGTATAGCCTCACGTGTTCCAGTGTTTCTACGGAATCCAAACTGATCTTCCCCGAGGTCGGCTTCTACTAGTTTTTCCATTCGTCTGTAAAGAATTCGTGTTATTATTTTGCAGCTGTGGCTTATTAAACTGATTGTTCGGTATTTTTCACATCTGTCAACACCTGCTTTCTTTGGGATTGGAATTATTATATTCTTCTTGAAGTCTGAGGGTATTTCGCCTGTTTCATACATCTTGCTCACCAGATGGTATAGTTTTGACAGGACTGGCTCTCCTAAGGCCGTCAGTAGTTCCAATGGAATGTTGTCTACTCCGGGGGCCTTGTTCCGAATCAGGTCTTCCAGTGCTCTGTCAAATTCTTCACGCATTATCATATCTCCCATTTTATCTTCATCTACATCCTCTTCCATTTCCATAATATTTTCCTCAAGAACATCGCCCCTGTATAGACCCTCTATATACTCCTTCCACCTTTCTGCTTTCCCTTCTTTGCTTAGAACTGGGTTTCCATCTGAGCTCTTCATATTCATTCAAGTCGTTCTCTTTTCTCCAAAGGTATCTTTAATTTTTTTGTAGGCATTATCTATCTTACCCATAGTGAGATAAGCCTCTACATCCTTACATTTGTCCTCTAGCCATCCCTGCTTAGCCATTTTGCACTTCCTGTCGATTTCATTTTTGAGACGTTTGTATTCCTTTTTGCCTGCTTCATTTACTGCATTTTTATATTTTCTCCTTTTATCAACTAAATTCAATATTTCTTCTGTTACCCAAGGATTTCTACTAGCCCTTGTCTTTTTACCTACTTGAACCTCTGCTGCCTTCACTACTTCATCCCTCAAAGCTACCCATTCCACTTCTACTGTATTTCTTTCCCCCATTCCTGTCAATTGTTCCCTTATGCTCTCCCTGAAACTCTGTACAACCTCTGGTTCTTTCAGTTTATCCAGGTCCCATCTCCTTAAATTCCCACCTTTTCGCAGTTTCTTCAGTTTTAATCTACAGGTCATAACCAATAAATTGTGGTCAGAGTCCACATCTGCCCCTGGAAATGTCTTACAATTTAAAACCTGGTTCCTAAATCCTTGTCTTACCATTATGTAATCTATGTGAAATCTTTTAGTATCTCCAGGGTTCTTCCATGTATACAACCTTCTTTCATGATTCTTAAACCAAGTGTTAGCTATGATTATGTTGTGCTCTGTGCAAAATTCTACCAGGAGGCTTCCTCTTTGTATCTATCTTGGCCACAACAATGCGTTCGCTGTGCTGTTTGTAGTAGCTTACCCGCATTCCTATTTTCCTATTTATTATTAAACCTACTCCTGCATGAGACAGGCGAAATACCCTCAGACTTCAAGAAGAATATAATAATTCCAATCCCAAAGAAAGCAGGTGTTGACAGATGTGAAAATTACCGAACTATCAGTTTAATAAGTCACAGCTGCAAAATACTAACGCGAATTCTTTACAGACGAATGGAAAAATTGGTAGAAGCCGACCTCGGGGAAGATCAGTTTGGATTCCGTAGAAATGTTGGAACACGTGAGGCAATACTGACCTTACGACTTATCTTGGAAGAAAGATTAAGAAAAGGCAAACCTACGTTTCTAGCATTTGTAGACTTAGAGAAAGCTTTTGACAATGTTAATTGGAATACTCTCTTTCAAATTCTGAAGGTGGCAGGGGTAAAATACAGGGAACGAAAGGCTATTTACAGTTTGTACAGAAACCAGATGGCAGTTATAAGAGTCGAGGGGCATGAAAGGGAAGCAGTGGTTGGGAAAGGAGTAAGACAGGGTTGTAGCCTCTCCCCGATGTTATTCAATCTGTATATTGAGCAAGCAGTAAAGGAAACAAAAGAAAAATTCGGAGTAGGTATTAAAATTCATGGAGAAGAAGTAAAAACTTTGAGGTTCGCCGATGACATTGTAATTCTGTCAGAGACAGCAAAGGACTTGGAAGAGCAGTTGAACGGAATGGACAGTGTCTTGAAAGGAGGATATAAGATGAACATCAACAAAAGCAAAACGAGGATAATGGAATGTAGTCAAATTAAGTCGGGTGATGCTGAGGGAATTAGATTAGGAAATGAGACACTTAAAGTAGTAAAGGAGTTTTGCTATTTAGGGAGTAAAATAACCGATGATGGTCGAAGTAGAGAGGATATAAAATGTAGACTGGCAATGGCAAGGAAAGCGTTTCTCAAGAAGAGGAATTTGTTAACATCGAGTATAGATTTAAGTGTCAGGAAGTCGTTTCTGAAAGTATTTGTATGGAGTGTAGCCATGTATGGAAGTGAAACATGGACGATAACTAGTTTGGACAAGAAGAGAATAGAAGCTTTCGAAATGTGGTGCTACAGAAGAATGCTGAAGATAAGGTGGGTAGATCACGTAACTAATGAGGAGGTATTGAATAGGATTGGGGAGAAGAGAAGTTTGTGGCACAACTTGACTAGAAGAAGGGATCGGTTGGTAGGACATGTTTTGAGGCATCAAGGGATCACAAATTTAGCATTGGAGGGCAGTGTGGAGGGTAAAAATCGTAGAGGGAGACCAAGAGATGAATACACTAAGCAGATTCAGAAGGATGTAGGTTGCAGTAGGTACTGGGAGATGAAGAAGCTTGCACAGGATAGAGTAGCATGGAGAGCTGCATCAAACCAGTCTCAGGACTGAAGACCACAACACAACAACAACAACAACCCTGTAGTCACCTGACCAGAAGTCTTGTTCCTCCTGCCACCGAACTTCACTAATTCCCACTATATCTAACTTTAACCTATCCATTTCCCCTTTTAAATTTTCTAACCTACCTGCCCGATTAAGGGATTTGACATTCCACGCTCCGATCCGTAGAACTCCAGTTTTCTTTCTCCTGATAACGACATCCTCTTGAGCAGTCCCCGCCCGGAGATCCGAATGGGGGACTATTTTACCTCCGGAATATTTTACCCGACAGGACGCCATCATCATTTAATCATACAGAAAAGCTGCATGCCCTCGGGAAAAATTACAGCTGTAGTTTCCCCTTGCTTTCAGCCGTTCGCAATACCAGCACAGCAAGGCCGTTTTGGTTATTGTTACAGGGCCAGATCAGTCAATCATCCAGACTGTTGCCCCTGCAACTACTGAAAAGGCTGCTGCCCCTCTTCAGGAACCATGGTTCATGGGGGGGGGGGGGGATTATTAAAGTATGAGACTAATATATGTACGACTTTTGGGAGACTTGTGACACTGTCGGTCATCAGACTACTTTCCTGTAGTGTTTACAATACACGAAACATATATTCTATATAAATGGTTTTGTCGTAAACGCTGTACTTAGAATTTGTGTTTGACGTTTCGTACATTCCTTATATTGATAATCAAACAGATGTAAAATACGGATCATTAAAACACTCGGCTGCAATGGTCCGATTTCATTTCCATGCCTTTTGTGCTGTTCATATCTTTTTGCTATATCTTTGTACACTAAAAACACGAGTCAACAAATGAGGAAAGCTCGCATTTGTGCAAGTTAAAACACTGCAGATCTTTCTTGTATACTACATACAAGCTTGTATCTGGAGATGATGTATGGTAATGCATAAAATTTCTTCTTGCTGCATCACTCCCTTCTGCAGGAATCTTGAAGCCGCCTCCCCCCCGTCACCACTTAAACACTTCAGCCGATATCACAGTAACGTTAATCCACTTGTAATTTTCGATGACAATATGTAACACATCCTATAGAGACAAGAGGTTCAAATACAGCTGAAAGCATCAAATGACACATCAGCCAATCACGTACTGTAGACGACAGAAAATAGATGGGAAAAGGATTTTCATATTTTCTGTACGTATTTGTAGAGCTTCATTACTCTCTCGTAATGCAATAAATATTTCGTTTAAATGGCACCTGACAAAAGCGAACACATTAATTTTTTAAAAAAAGTCCATTTACAGTAATTTTGACGTCTACTTTCCAATCAGTCAGCACGTCTTCAAAAACATCTACATTCGAGTCGTTTGTCTTTTCCTTTTCACTTTCAGGAGCCCTGGTTGCATTAAATTACTGCCTTAAACACATTGTATAACACTTCAATTGCATTTTACTTCAGATTTCCAGATTACTCGTATGTATGTAAGTCTCGCTAGCTACGTACAAAAACTGAAGCGAGACCTTCTGCGGCCATAGTCACAGTCAATAAAATTCTTCTGTCTCTGTGTCCACATTGTCAGTGTGCAAAACATCCGAAGTTATGACGACTGTTCCAAGTGAACCTTTCTCAGTGTATTTCTTCTGCTAATTCAAAAGCAAAAGAAACACCCTGAGGATGGCCACTTGCAGTAGTGGCAGAAACGAGGACGTTTTACACATTAAAAATGCGGTCACAGACCCAGAAGAAGTTTATCGTACGTATATAAAGTTCAACGCTTGAGCTAATGCAATCCTGCCGCCAAATTATAACAAGGATTGATCTGTAAATCCAGTAAGAACCCCAACATGATATTTCGGAACTTCTAATTGCGTTTCACGTCATGAAACAAGCAATAATGTCTCCTGTATACGATTACACGTTTTAGAGTCAGAAAATAGCTGATTCTCTCCCGATAAATCGAGCAAATGTGTCTCTGAATGGCATCCAATCAGCAACATTCACCTGGATATTTCAGAGTGCCTAATTAATTGCTGTTATGTGGAAGAGTATAGCCGGTAATTTGGAAATGTGCTGCTTTTGGTACGAATATAGCCAGCTCGTTCTTCTATGTGGATTATTCAGCAGACAGTTATCGAGGGGTGAAGTTTTTAAAATGGTAATGATGGTTCCAATAGCACTCAACTCGTTATCTGCAACGTTCCGTGTTTAAAATTATTTCAGATTGTCCTCACAATTTCTGTAAAACAAAATAGTCTCAGGCTCTTCTGTTCTAATATCAATCGGTGAAATCACCAATATATTACGTGTTTAAGAGTAAGGATAAAAACTAAAACTTGAAAATACGACAAGATTGAAAATTGATAATCAGAACTGAAGTACACTCCTGGAAATTGAAATAAGAACACCGTGAATTCATTGTCCCAGGAAGGGGAAACTTTATTGACACATTCCTGGGGTCAGATACATCACATGATCACACTGACAGAACCACAGGCACATAGACACAGGCAACAGAGCATGCACAATGTCGGCACTAGTACAGTGTATATCCACCTTTCGCAGCAATGCAGGCTGCTACTCTCCCATGGAGACGATCGTAGAGATGCTGGATGTAGTCCTGTGGAACGGCTTGCCATGACATTTCCACCTGGCGCCTCAGTTGGACCAGCGTTCATGCTGGACGTGGAGACCGCGTGAGACGACGCTTCATCCAGTCCCAAACATGCTCAATGGGGGACAGATCCGGAGATCTTGCTGGCCAGGGTAGTTGACTTACACCTTCTAGAGCACGTTGGGTGGCACGGGATACATGCGGACGTGCATTGCCCTGTTGGAACAGCAAGTTCCCTTGCCGGTCTAGGAATGGTAGAACGATGGGTTCGATGACGGTTTGGATGTACCGTGCACTATTCAGTGTCCCCTCGACGATCACCAGTGGTGTACGGCCAGTGTAGGAGATCGCTCCCCACACCATGATGCCGGGTGTTGGCCCTGTGTGCCTCGGTCGTATGCAGTCCTGATTGTGGCGCTCACCTGCACGGCGCCAAACACGCATACGACCATCATTGGCACCAAGGCAGAAGCGACTCTCATCGCTGAAGACGACACGTCTCCATTCGTCCCTCCATTCACGCCTGTCGCGACACCACTGGAGGCGGGGTGCACGATGTTGGGGCGTGAGCGGAAGACGGCCTAACGGTGTGCGGGACCGTAGCCCAGCTTCATGGAGACGGTTGCGAATGGTCCTCGCCGATACCCCAGGAGCAACAGTGTCCCTAATTTGCTGGGAAGTGGCGGTGCGGTCCCCTACGGCACTGCGTAGGATACTACGGTCTTGGCGTGCATCCGTGCGTCGCTGCGGTCCGGTCCCAGGTCGACGGGCACGTGCACCTTCCGCCGACCACTGGCGACAACATCGATGTACTGTGGAGACTTCATGCCCCACGTGTTGAGCAATTCGGCGGTACGTTCACCCGGCCTCCCGCATGCCCACTATACGCCCTCGCTCAAAGTCCGTCAACTGCACATACGGTTCACGTCCACGCTGTCGCGGCATGCTACCAGTGTTAAAGACTGCGATGGAGCTCCGTATGCCACGGCAAACTGGCTGACACTGACGACGGCGGTGCACAAATGCTGCGCAGCTAGCGCCATTCGACGGCCAACACCGCAGTTCCTGGTGTGTCCGCTGTGCCGTGCGTGTGATCATTGCTTGTACAGCCCTCTCGCAGTGTCCGGAGCAAGTATGGTGGGTCTCACACACCGGTGTCAATGTCTTCTTTTTTCCATTTCCATTAGTGTAGCATTATGACATTAACTGGTCAGAATTGCTAGATAACTACTTTCTGTACAGGGAAGCAAAAGTGTATGCATTCTCCCTTGCTGCGTTGGTAGTGATATACAGATACTTCAGACAATCCATTGCTATGAGAGCTCAGAGCAAATGGTGTGCAATTGTAGAACACCTGAACTAAAAGTGTCTTGACAACAGGTTATAAGATGAACATCAACAAAAGTGAAACAGGGGGTAATGAAATACAGGGTGGTCATGAACAGCCTGAAATGGTGTTAAGAGTGTTGCAGGGAAGGTTGTGTTCAGAAATAATTGTTAAGGAAAAGATTCGATATGTTGCGCTGTTGCCGATTTATTTAGCATTGAATTTATCAAATCAGATCGCAGCATGTGCAAATCCAAGCAGTTCCACGAGCAAAAATGCGGTACTGCACAGACATCTGCGTGTCTCTGAGTTACCACTTGTTCAAATGCTCATTACCAGCTAAAGTGTGCCGCTTACGATATGACAAATTTAAGGGAGGTGAGCAAAAGCTATGTTTGAGGAAACCAGAAGAAGAACGAATTTGGCGAAGCTGTCTCTGGTAGGCTCCTTGAAATTGCACACGCGGTGACCTGTCTGTCTTAAGTTCAATGCCAAATAACTCGGAAATACCGCAACTTGTCCAATTTTTTTCCTAATAACTATTTTTCGGCACAGTCTCCCCCGCAAAGGAAGCTTTTAACATTGTTTCTGACCACTCTGTATAGTCGAATTTAATCAGGAATGTTGAAGGAATTAGATCAGGAGATGTGACACTAAATGTAGTAAATGAGTTTTGCTATTTGGCCAGGAAGATAACTTATGATGGGCGGATTAGAGAGGGTATACGTAAAATGCAGACTGGCAACAGCGAAAAAAGAATTTATTAAGAAAGAGGAGTTCTCTAATATTAATATCAAATTCAGTTTTCGGAAGTCTTTTTCGAAGATATTTCTCTGCAGTGTATTGTTGTATGGGAGCGTACAATAATCAGTTCAGACAAAAAGAGAATTGATGCTTTCGAAATGTGCTGTTATAGTAGAAAATTTAAGGTTAGGTTGGTAGACAGAATAAGAAATGAGGAAATCTTGAGTCGAATTGAAGAAAGTAGACATTTATGGCATAACTTGAGTAAAACAGGGGATCGCTTTATAGCACACCTTCTGAGGAATGAAGGAATTGTCAATTTGGTAATGCTAGGATGTGTAGGGGTTAAATTTGTAGAGGGAGACCAAGGCTTGTGAACACCAAGCACATTCCAATGGACATAATTTGCAGTAGTTAATCAGAAATGAGGAGACTCGCACGGGATACGCCAGCACTAAGAGCTTCATCAGTCCAGTCCTCGGATTGAAGAGTACAACAGCAACAGCATCATAAGCTATTCAATTAGGAACACAAACTTTTTATACATTCACCAATTGCAATATTACCACGTCAGTAACACGTTAAAGAATCAAAACCCACCAGGAATCGCTAACAGACTTTTATCTTCTCTTGAATGGTTTTCGAAAACGTGGCACAGTGAAAGGGTTGATGAAACCACTGTAGTAGTTGAATCAATAATAACCCTTTCGTAAGAATTTCGTCGCTGCTAGTAGATCTCCTGTTTTCAGTAGATGTTGCCGAACCGCATAAATACACAGCAGTTTTCCTAACAAATTCATTTCCAATTGACCTAATGCTTCGTGTCTAGTAATCTGACACCCAACCTGTTTAGAGCAGTTATTAAGCAGCCATGCGGATCGATATTATCGCCGTGCACGTCCACGTGTGTCAACAGAGGCTCACGTCTCCATGGATGTACTGACGCGTCCCTTTGCAGTTTATAAATCCATGTTACGGCTGATGACCAGATAATTACACAGGAAATAGAAGATAATTTACAAAGGGCAGTAAACAGATTGAACCAAAACGTGATAAATTACGAATTAATTACATCTGCAAATAAGACGAAGATAATGGCTTTCAAAGGAAGGGATCCAGTCGTATCGAAAATAACAATAACAAAATGAAAAAAATTTAGAACAAGTATCCTACTTCAGTTATCTAGGATGTGATGTTAGTTTCAACTATGATCAAGACATTGAGAATAAGATTAATAACTATTAAGGTATTTGCGGAACAATTGGAAGAACTTTAGGAAGAAAAACAAGAAAGGATACTCAAATGAGATTCTATAAAGTTATAGCTGTACCTATTCTTATATATGGTTCCGAATCATGGCTAGTAATGCAAAAATAAAGAATACAGGTAGCAGAGAAGAAGAGGTAATAAAATGGATAAAATAAGGAATGGAATCATAAGATCAGATTTAAAAAAAGAAGCTTTTGAGATAATGACAAGACAGAACAGATGAAATGGATTGATCACGTTGATAGAATGACAGAAAATAAATTGCCAAAAAAATTTGGGAACTATTTGCAGACTGGAAATAGAGAACTAGGTAAGAGGTGGATGAATGGATGACAGAGAGCGGAACAGGTGACTAACACACAGTCCTTATAGGGAGATGATGATGACATTACAGGTTGTAGACCTCACCAGTTCGTGTTGTCTGCGACGCAGCCAAAGCTCTGCAGTCAGAGATTTCATCGTTCCTCAGTTCTTTTGTCAGTGCTCGGCTCACCCTGTACTTCAGCTTTCTTCGAAATAAACTGTTCAGCATTTTATGACTGCTTTACACACTGCCACGTTAAAAATCCCACAGCTGACTTTTTGAATGTTTTTCTTAAGTGCAAGACAAGCAAAAAGTTTAAATATTGTGGTGTCCAGAAAAAAACTTGCACCAAAAAGAACTACCAGTGGATACACAGTAAGCCGTAAGGTTGGTGGTAAAGGAGCTGCTGAGTGAGTCTGTCAGAGATGATCATCTGGCGCAATAGGACGCAAACATACATTCGAGCCATGGCCACAGCGTAGTAAGGAAATTTGCTGATAGCCCCATTTGAACCGTTGTAGCATCCAGGTATGTGGAGAGAGGGTTGCGTGGATGAGGTGGAGAACAATACTTTGATGCATATATTGAAACCAGTATATTTGAAATGCACATTACTTTACTGACTATAACAAGAATTACATACCCTCTGTCTTGATGAAACCTTCTTAATTTACAAAAGTACTCTTTAAAATGATTAAAATCTTTTATAATTGAATATGAACTCAACGTCCCCGCAAAAGAACTGATTTAAATAAAGGGACAGTGCAGCTGAAGGCGTTTCTCAATTTTATGAAAAGATAAAAACACACAATTTTTGACAAGATATTAATAATAATCATGCACAAATGGTGAAATTTAATTCAAGATTTAGCCACTTAACGGCCACTGAATGTAATGGAGCCGTAATTTAGCTGGTACTTAACTGAATACCCAAAACAGATAAATGAAACAAAATTACAGAATTCAATTAATCAAAAGATTAAATGGGAATCAGTGGTCACCCACACAAATTAAATTTACCTGTGGCCGTACAGACATTAATTCCGCAGCTTAAGCCAAATTCAGAAATGTTTGTGGACAGTAGCTCGACACAGACAATGATTTACTTTAAAAAAATAACAACTCCAGAACTACACTCCTGGAAATTGAAATAAGAACACCGTGAATTCATTGTCCCAGGAAGGGGAAACTTTATTGACACATTCCTGGGGTCAGATACGTCACATGATCACACTGACAGAACCACAGGCACATAGACACAGGCAACAGAGCATGCACAATGTCGGCACTAGTACAGTGTATATCCACCTTTCGCAGCAATGCAGGCTGCTATTCTCCCATGGAGACGATCGTAGAGATGCTGGATGTAGTCCTGTGGAACGGCTTGCCATGCCATTTCCACCTGGCGCCTCAGTTGGACCAGCGTTCGTGCTGGACGTGCAGACCGCGTGAGACGACGCTTCATCCAGTCCCAAACATGCTCAATGGGGGACAGATCCGGAGATCTTGCTGGCCAGGGTAGTTGACTTACACCTTCTAGAGCACGTTGGGTGGCACGGGATACATGCGGACGTGCATTGTCCTGTTGGAACAGCAAGTTCCCTTGCCGGTGTAGGAATGGTAGAACGATGGGTTCGATGACGGTTTGGATGTACCGTGCACTATTCAGTGTCCCCTCGACGATCACCAGTGGTGTACGGCCAGTGTAGGAGATCGCTCCCCACACCATGATGCCGGGTGTTGGCCCTGTGTGCCTCGGTCGTATTCAGTCCTGATTGTGGCGCTCACCTGCACGGCGCCAAACACGCATACGACCATCATTGGCGCCAAGGCAGAAGCGACTCTCATCGCTGAAGACGACACGTCTCCATTCGTCCCTCCATTCACGCCTGTCGCGACACCACTGGAGGCGGGCTGCACGATGTTGGGGCGTCAGCGGAAGACGGCGTAACGGTGTGCGGGACCGTAGCCCAGCTTCATGGAGACGGTTGCGAATGGTCCTCGCCGATACCCCAGGAGCAACAGTGTCCCTAATTTGCTGGGAAGTGGCGGTGCGGTCCCCTACGGCACTGCGTAGGATCCTACGGTCTTGGCGTGCATCAATGCGTCGCTGCGGTCCGGTCCCAGGTCGACGGGCACGTGCACCTTCCGCCAACCACTGGCGACAACATCGATGTACTGTGGAGACCTCACGCCCCACGTGTTGAGCAATTCGGCGGTACGTCCACCCGGCCTCCCGCATGCCCACTATACGCCCTCGCTCAAAGTCCGTCAACTGCACATACGGTTCACGTCCACGCCGTCGCGGCATGCTACCAGTGTTAAAGACTGCGATGGAGCTTCGTATGCCACGGCAAACTGGCTGACACTGACGGCGGCGGTGCACAAATGCTGCGCAGCTAGCGCCATTCGACGGCCAACACCGCGGCTCCTGGTGTGTCCGCTGTGCCGTGCGTGTGATCATTGCTTGTACAGCCCTCTCGCAGTGTCCGGAGCAAGTATGGTGGGTCTGACACACCGGTGTCAATGTGTTATTTTTTTCCATTTCCAGGAGTGTATTACTTGGAAGGCCATACATGGATGATTATATACAAATAGGTAAAAATAGGGTAACTGGCAAAAGCATAACCCAGCAACTAAAATTAATACAATGACAACAAACAATATATCAATCAGTGTTCCAGTTCCGAGATCGTTGATCTTGCGTTTCAGTGTACATCTAGTGCCCATTACAGTACGGCGCAATACTAACCGGACTGCGTCACTGTGACACCGTTTGCAGTTCAGTTGGGCACGGCCACCTTACTTTGTACACAACTAGGCCTCAGAAAAACTGTAAAGATACTATTTTAGTTCTGGAAATAGATAAACATTAGTGAGACACACTGTGATCTTAAATTCCACAGTTAAAAGAGCCT
Organism: Schistocerca cancellata; assembly: GCF_023864275.1. Lineage (NCBI taxonomy): Eukaryota > Metazoa > Arthropoda > Insecta > Orthoptera > Acrididae > Schistocerca > Schistocerca cancellata. Next base: position 638,856,623 of record NC_064631.1, on the reverse strand, counting down.
TAGACAAGGTAAGACCTTGCACAAAATGCTAACAGAATGCAATTGGCAACATCTATCACTGAATTACTGTTTACACACAGAAAGGAGGCGCCGCCCACGAGCAACGTTATTAACTTATTTGAAATTAAGGTCGGGTATACGCAGTAAACACAAACGCTTACGACGGGAACGGACGATTAACAGGTGGTGGAATTTAACACACTCAAATCTTTAGTATTAAAGAACGTACCGTGAAACTCAGTTGCAGATCCAGATATAACTAGATAGAAATCCTCTTCCAGGATTTTCAGTTGCTGAATTCATGCACTCATGCACTACCGCCTGGCAGTCGTTACCTATTCTGCCCGTATTAGTAGGGCCAAGCCAACGCACATGCAACAGGGCTCTGTCTCCAAATACACTCCTGGAAATGGAAAAAAGAACACATTGACACCGGTGTGTCAGACCCACCATACTTGCTCCGGACACTGCGAGAGGGCTGTACAAGCAATGATCACACGCACGGCACAGCGGACGCACCAGGAACCGCGGTGTTGGCCGTCGAATGGCGCTAGCTGCGCAGCATTTGTGCACCGCCGCCGTCAGTGTCAGCCAGTTTGCCGTGGCATACGGAGCTCCATCGCAGTCTTTAACACTGGTAGCATGCCGCGACAGCGTGGACGTGAACCGTATGTGCAGTTGACGGACTTTGAGCGAGGGCGTATAGTGGGCATGCGGGAGGCCGGATGGACGTACCGCCGAATTGCTCAACACGTGGGGCGTGAGGTCTCCACAGTACATCGATATTGTCGCCAGTGGTCGGCGGAAGGTGCACGTGCCCGTCGACCTGGGACCGGACCGCAGCGACGCACGGATGCACGCCAAGACCGTAGGATCCTACGCAGTGCCGTAGGGGACCGCACCGCCACTTCCCAACAAATTAGGGACACTGTTGCTCCTAGGGTATCGGCGAGAACCATTCGCAACCGTCTCCATAAAGCTGGGCTACGGTCCCGCACACCGTTAGGCCGTCTTCCGCTCACGCCCCAACATCGTGCAGCCCGCCTCCAGTGGTGTCGCGACAGGCGTGAATGGAGGGACGAATGGAGACGTGTCGTCTTCAGCGATGAGAGTCGCTTCTGCCTTGGTGCCAATGATGGTCGTATGCGTGTTCGGCGCCGTGCAGGTGAGCGACACAATCAGGACTGCATACGACCGAGGCACACAGGGCCAACACCCGGCATCATGGTGTGGGGAGCGATCTCCTACACTGGCCGTACACCACTGGTGATCGTCGAGGGGACACTGAATAGTGCACGGTACATCCAAACCGTCATCGAACCCATCGTTCTACCATTCCTAGACCGGCAAGGGAACTTGCTGTTCCAACAGGACAATGCACGTCCGCATGTATCCCGTGCCACCCAACGTGCTCTAGAAGGTGTAAGTCAACTACCCTGGCCAGCAAGATCTCCGGATCTGTCCCCCATTGAGCATGTTTGGGACTGGATGAAGCGTCGTCTCACGCGGTCTGCACGTCCAGCACGAACGCTGGTCCAACTGAGGCGCCAGGTGGAAATGGCATGGCAAGTCGTTCCACAGGACTACATCCAGCATCTCTACGATCGTCTCCATGGGAGAATAGCAGCCTGCATTGCTGCGAAAGGTGGATATACACTGTACTAGTGCCGACATTGTGCATGCTCTGTTGCCTGTGTCTATGTGCCTGTGGTTCTGTCAGTGTGATCATGTGATGTATCTGACCCCAGGAATGTGTCAATAAAGTTTCCCCTTCCTGGGACAATGAATTCACGGTGTTCTTATTTCAATTTCCAGGAGTGTAGTAGTATTGCAGCTAGCGCTGAGCACGCCGTCCTCCGTTGCCAGCCTAAGCGAACATTGCTGTCTCCACTTGCCACTCAACTCCCAGCTCCCGCGGGCCTCGTACGACCTCTCGGTGGAGCCACCGTGGCATGCAATGATCCAGCAACCAGAGATGTGCCGGATCAAGGATGTACTGGCATCCGGCGCACCTGAAAATCTACTGGCAAAGGAAACTCCCCCTCCCCCCTCAGGTTTAGTAGTAAAATGGCCCAGTGGATAACCAGTCAAAAAATGAACACAGATCAAGCGTGAAAACAGGGATAAGGTGGGCTGAGCTGTGAAAAATGAAGCAAAATACAAACAGTGAATGGTCCAAGAAGTGCGACATCGAGCGAATTTCACGAATCACTGTGTCGTGGTTGTGTGCTCACCGTCTTGGACTACAAGATGGGAGTCCGGTTTTCAAATCTCTCTCGTACCCCATTCTTTTTTTTTTACAAAATTATGAACTTTCCACCTATTCATTGACGTGTCTGTTCTCCTTGTGTAATCTTGGAAATTGTCATACTATACAACGGTTATAGGACATAAGTCATGTGGTAAGATGATACGGGGAAAAGACAAAATGATGTGAACACTTGCAGGTACTTGGGAATGGTTTATTAATAAGAGGTTGGACACTCATCTGCCGGTAATACAACTGCTATTCTTCTTGGAATACTAGCAGATAATGATTGTAATAATTGTACAGTCTCCAGTGGAATGTTATGCCACTCTTCGATTAGAACCTCTTCTAACTCCTGTAGCGACGAGGGAAGCGGAAATCTGCTCCGGAATGTGCGCTTTAATACCGCCCGCAAGTGTTCGATAATGTTCAGGTCTGGGGACTTTGGTGGTCAGGGAAGACGCTGCAGTTCAGTTGCATGTTCCGCATACCACGATTGTACTGTTCTGGCTGTGTGAATTGGCGCATTATCGTCCTTAAATATGGCATCAATGTTGAGAAACAACATTTGAACACCTAAAGTGACAGATGATCCCTGGCTGTAACACGGCCTTTGAGAGTAATGATGGGACCAGCAGACTACCACGATATGGCTGCCTACATCATCACACTTCCAGCTCCATGCTTAACCGTTGAAATCAATCAATCGGGATTGTAGGTTTCTTCTGGCGCTCTCCAGACGTAAACCGGGCCCGATGATGGAATTAATGAAAACGTTGACTCGTCGTATCGTATGATGTGTTTCCACTGATCAATCGTCCACGATTTATGCTCCTGACACAATAAAACGCTTCTTTGCGTTGGTTGTCTAATGGTTTCGGTTTAGAAGCCCGTCCATGAATACTCGCTTTATGGAGTTCTCGGCGGACAGTGTTGATAGATACAAGGTCTCGAAGATGGATTGAACTTTGCAGTCACTTTAGCAGCCGTAGTTTTGTGTTGTTTTGACACAATTATTCTTAGCGTACGACGATCTCTGTCATTTAGTTTTGTTTTACGACCGCTATTACGTTTACACGATGATGTCTTTCCATGCTTTGTGTCATGACTTTTGAAACAGTGGCACTAGCAGCATTCAATAAGTTGGCTGTCTTGGTTACTGATGCTCCAGCTAATCGTGCCCCCACAGTCTGCCGTCTTTGGATCTCTGTTAGGTCTTTCATTGCAAGTCGACCTCGCCCTCATAATGCAAATACACTCCTGGAAATTGAAATAAGAACACCGTGAATTCATTGTCCCAGGAAGGGGAAACTTTATTGACATATTCCTGGGGTCAGATACATCACATGATCACACTGACAGAACCACAGGCACATAGACACAGGCAACAGAGCATGCACAATGTCGGCACTAGTACAGTGTATATCCACCTTTCGCAGCAATGCAGGCTGCTATTCTCCCATGGAGACGATCGTAGAGATGCTGGATGAAGTCCTGTGGAACGGCTTGCCATGCCATTTCCACCTGGCGCCGCAGTTGGACCGGCGTTCGTGCTGGACGTGCAGACCGCGTGAGACGACGCTTCATCCTGTCCCAAACATGCTCAATGGGGGACAGATCCGGAGATCTTGCTGGCCAGGGTAGTTGACTTACACCTTCTAGAGCACATTGGGTGGCACGGGATACATGCGGATGTGCATTGTCCTGTTGGAACAGCAAGTTCCCTTGCCGGTCTAGGAATGGTAGAACGATGGGTTCGATGACGGTTTGGATGTACCGTGCACTATTCAGTGTCCCCTCGACGATCACCAGTGGTGTACGGCCAGTGTAGGAGATCGCTCCCCACACCATGATGCCGGGTGTTGGCCCTGTGTGCCTCGGTCGTATGCAGTCCTGATTGTGGCGCTCACCTGCACGGCGCCAAACACGCATACGACCATCATTGGCACCAAGGCAGAAGCGACTCTCATCGCTGAAGACGACACGTCTCCATTCGTCCCTCCATTCACGCCTGTCGCGACACCACTGGAGGCGGGCTGCACGATGTTGGGGCGTGAGCGGAAGACGGCCTAACGGTGTGCGGGACCGTAGCCCAGCTTCATGGAGACGGTTGCGAATGGTCCTCGCTGATACCCCAGGAGCAACAGTGTCCCTAATTCGCTGGGAAGTGGCGGTGCGGTCCCCTACGGCACTGCGTAGGATCCTACGGTCTTGGCGTGCATCCGTGCGTCGCTGCGGTCCGGTCCCAGGTCGACGGGCACGTGCACCTTCCGCCGACCACTGGCGACAACATCGATGTACTGTGGAGACCTCACGCCCCACGTGTTGAGCAATTCGGCGGTACGTCCACCCGGCCTCCCGCATGCCCACTATACGCCCTCGCTCAAAGTCCGTCAACTGCACATACGGTTCACGTCCACGCTGTCGCGGCATGCTACCAGTGTTAAAGACTGCGATGGAGCTCCGTATGCCACGGCAAACTGGCTGACACTGACGGCGGCGGTGCACAAATGCTGCGCAGCTAGCGCCATTCGACGGCCATCACCGCGGTTCCTGGTGTGTCCACTGTGCCGTGCGTGTGATCATTGCTTGTACAGCCCTCTCGCAGTGTCCGGAGCAAGTATGGTGGGTCTGACACACCGGTGTCAATGTGTTCTTTTTTCCATTTCCAGGAGTGTACGAAGTGTGCACTACTGGTAAACAACCTGCACTGATGCTTAGTCAGTACTGAACACGCACAGTCCAGCGCGACGCGTGCCTTACCTGCATTGTTCACCGTCAAACATAACCATCCCATTACTCCCACTGTTCACATTATTTTGCCTACCCCCTGCGTTACAACAAAGGAATTCAAGAGTCAAAACTTCCAAGACAGACCGAAAGATTCATAAGACGTGGTACTTGTGTAGCGCAAATGGGAGGTAAATACATCTTCCTTACATCTCACTGTTGCAAACGGACGTTACACTACGACACAGACGCGAATTTGAATACAGCGAACAGACAGGTGAATGACGGAACGAAAAGTTCATAACCACAAGGGAGAGTTGAACATCAATCTCCACCTTCATAGTCCAACTCTGTGACCACATAACCACGACGCCGTGGCTATTGAGATTCGTTTGATCTTGAACTTGGCCCGTTCATTGTTTCGATTTTGCTTCATTTTTCACAGTTCAGTACACCTTCCTGCTGTTTTTCATGCATAATATGTGTTCAGTTTTGGAAGGGCTATTCACTGGGTCATCTTACCACTAAATCTGAGTGGAGGGCGATGGGGAATTTCCCTTATTAGTCTCAAATGTTCCAAAAGAAGGCTTCGAACACTTATTAAATGCGAATTTGCTCGAGTTCAACTGCAGCAATTGCGGATATGAAGCAGTGCATAAGTGAAGAGGGATGCCATATTGTCGCATTTTGTCACTGACTCATAGAGACGCTGATATAAGCAGAATTTGTTTTTACGGAAGAACTACACATTTTTGTTCCAATACGGTGTGTGTTTCATCGAGCCGAATTCTCTTTCATGTGTACCATTAAACCATTAAAACTGCTCCATCTAAAAAAAAAAATCTAGGAAGATATCCACATGAATTTTTACTCTGGAGTGTGCACTTATTTCTGACTTCCTGGCATATCAAAACTTTGTGCCCTAAAGTGTGGCTGAGCCATTTCTCCGCAATATCCTTTCTTGCGCGAGTGCTACTCCTGCCAATAAGTAAAGTTCTGTCGATATGAGGAAAGTTACTGGCGGAAGTAGCCTATAGCTGTCAGGGCGATACTCAGTCTCTCTCGGATGGCTCACTCGGGAGACAATTTGGTCGCGGAACGCAAAGTTTTCAATTTCGAGCCATATTTTTGATCTTCCTGGAAGTTACAGATTAGAAAAGCTCTCCTGCTGACTGTAGAGGACTGGGCTTGGGTGACATTAGCGGATGTCACAGAATATGTCATTCTAAAACTCGCCTTAGGTTAACCTGTGATGAAGAACGAAGGTGCTGTGAACCAGTGCTTTGAGACGTCATTCTAAAAATCGCTTTACGTTAGCCTGCGATGAAGAAAGAAGGTGCTGTAAACCTATGCTCTGAGACGCTCCAAAGGGTACACAGAAGGAAGAAAGTAATGTTACCAGAGACATCCTCTGCCACACATTGTAATTTGTCTTACGGATTGTAGGTGTAGGCTATAGATGTATTTAAAAAAGTTTTCACTTTTTTAAAAGCGTCTTTCGTTTGGATACCGTGATTATACTTCAGCTACTCAGCTAAGACAAATGTTCGAGCCAAAATATTCGTTAAAAATAAATATAGGAATTAAAGTCCGCGCTGAAAGGAATTACAGGCACAGTTGTGTTTCATTTAACTAAATGTTTATATTAATTGGTTTCAGTTAGAGAGTATCTAAAATTATACTGGTTTAAAAGTTTAAATAAAATTGAATAACGTAAATACCTGTTTGATGGATTAAATGATAAGATATTAACATTCAAGACTGTTGTCAGATTCAGAATTTTCGATGCCTGTTTGTTTCTGGTATGCGTGCCTGTAGTTGTACAAAATAGTTCCTGGTGGTGCTATATAAAGCTATGTGTCAGTTCTTGCTGTTTTTGAACAATGTGGAGATTCTCCAGCGCAATAAGCCTAAAGTAGTGGGAAGATGGAATTTCATAGAAAATTTGTGAGACATCCAGTGTATATTTTTGTCCTTATTGTTTCACATTTAAAGTATTAGACAACATCAATGAGGTCTGGAATATATCTCTTATCCTGACAGCATACAGGATACATTGTTTTGAAAATCTGGAGGTGATCCAGTGTATAACAATAAACAATATCTTTTGCGATTAATGTATTTGCTGGCCACCAAACAACAAGAGAACTTAATTTTCCAGAGGGCTATATCCTGAAAAAGTTGCTGGAAGTAACACGTGAAGTTGCAAAAGTTCTTAATGTATCACAGGACGCTGCAGTGACACTTGATAATTATGTTGAGCAAGATCAGTTCCACACAACACATGAGACTGCGTTTCCAGTAGAAATCTTTAAGATGCCATTAGCTGTAGTCGAACGCTGCTGAAAGGGTGACGCACCAGCGACGAGAAGACTAATTTTAGCAGATTCCAGTGGAGCAGAGTTATCTCATTAACAGAGTCCAGTAGGATTGGCGATGGGAAGGACGATGGTTTACAGTAATTGACGGTGATCTGCTTGAGATGGCTGCTCTTGCAGAGTTGCCTTCTGCTGCTGTGTGGCCGGTTATACTTCCACTGTCGCACTTCGCTGGAAATAGCGGCCGGGTTTTCCCTCTTGTGGGGCCACTAAACCTGCGGTTTCCATGATCTGGGCAACTGATACCTAGGTACTGTTTCAGACTAGCCACTAAGATACGAGGAGGTGTTTATTCAGGCGTGCAGGGAATTGCAATACCAGCGGGACTTTCCAGAGAGAGTGAAAGCTGGTTCTGAACAAAAACTATGTGGCCTAGGTAAAGGAATTTCGGCAAGCAACTGGAAGTGAGCAGTGGCAGTAGCATGAACATTCTGGCAAGTGGCTGACACAGGCAGGACTCCCACACTGGAAACAGTTTCTTCAAACCGCCTGAAACACCACTCCCAGAATCGCCACATGCTGTAACGTGAGCAGGGGCCTCACCACAACGCTGGAGGCAAAGGGAACGTCCAGTAGAGACGGAAATATTAAATCAGGTGACAGGTTCGGGATCCGGTACAGTCATAATTTGCACGTCATTTTTATTTCGAAGAACCTAAAAATTCAACCACGAATTAAAGCATTAAAGAAATTTCGGAGAGGAGAGAAACTTGATAATAATGATTCCCGACATAGAGAAGAAGTGAAATCTGTAAACAGGTTTCGGCTGCCGTAATTATGAGAGGAGTTGATTATTTGTTCAACATGGCGGCAACAGAATTCAAGTTTGAAAGGAGCGTCTTCTTGTTCGTGATAAATCATTTGACTGTTTTATTTTCTGACTCATCAGTCTTTTGACTGGCTTGATGAGGCCCACCATAACTTTCTCTCCTGTGCAAAACTGCTTCTCTTAGAGTAGCACTTGCACGAACGCCCTCAGTTGTTTGTTGGAGATATTCTAATTTCTCTCTTCCCCTACAGTGTTACTCGACAAAGCTCTTGTAACCTCCCACCAACAATGTTAAATGCTAATCAAGAAAAATGGAAATGGAGCCAAATATCGTTAAATTGAAATGAATCCAAGCGTAATCTCCTCACACAAAAATTAAGGAATAAAAATGGCCCAAATCTAACTTCTCAGCAGAAATAATAATGTCTGGTAAATTTTATAAGGGCAGCAGCGCTGACCTTTGGCCCTGTGAAATAATTAAACCTGATAAATTTTATATGGACAGCAGCGCTGACCTTCGGCCCTGTATTCAGAATAAAAAAAGGAAAAAATTGTTACCTCAATAAAAACAACTGCATCTCTATATCTGCTCTTATTTGTAGATTCTTCTACACAGGTTCGTGCAGTGCTGGCTTATATTTAATTTTGATTCTTGGAGGGAATGCATAGGAAATATTCTTTAAATTGAAATGAATGCTTTTCTTTATAAGAGTTGCTTTATATTATAAAATTATTATTGGGGGATTTCTTTGAACAAATTAAATTACAATTAACATACATTATTAATTATGCGCAAGGCTGCTTCTTTACCTTCTACAACAATACTCATCCTCCAGAGTCCTGACCAGAGTCGCGACCAGAGCATACAGCCGACGCATGCCGACTCCCCGACTACTACCAACTGACAACTACTACTGTCGACTGACTGACTACTGCAGACTCGCGCAGACTAGCACTGTTCCTGCCGACTCGCTAGACGCAACTACTGGACTGACTACTACTGTCGACTCGCGCGGTCAAGCGCAGACTAGCAACAGCTAACGATAAAGTCCGCCGCTCGTGGTCTTGCGGTAGCGTTCTCGCTTCCCGAGCACGGGGTCCCGGGTTCGATTCCCGGCGGGGTCAGGGATTTTCACCTGCCTCGAGATGACTGGGTGTTTGTGTTGTCCTCATCATTTCATCATCATCCAGGAAAGTGGCGAAATTGGACTGAGCAAAGACTGGGTAATTGTACGGGCGCTGATAACCACGCAGTTGAGCGCCCCACAAACCAAACATCATCATCATCAGCTAACGATAAAACTACTCTCTGGTCACAGATTCTGTCATGCCTCGCCCATCGCCGGCAATATGAACGTCTTTCACTCTCTCTCTGTAGCCTGGAAGTTTTTACCTGCTGTGTTACGACAAGTCCTATCATTCTAACCCTGCGCCTTGTCATTGTTCTCCATATGTTAGCCCAATCTGTCTGGAAACTCTTCATTTCTTATCAATCCACGTAGCTTACTACAATACATCCTACAATATACGATTGACTTCCATGCAATGGCGTGCTCCAGAAGTACATTCCGAGAAATGTCTTCAAATTAATGTCTATGTATAATACTAGAAGACTTCTTTTGTCGGGGATTGCCCTCTTTACCTATGACATTCTGCTTTATATGTCATCTTTGCTTCGTTAGTCATGTGCTTTTTGTTTAGAAGGCAGCAGAATTTCTTTAACTCATCTACTTCGTGGTGACCAACTTTGATGTTATGGTTATCTCTGATATCTTTTCTGTTATTATTCAGTACTTTCATCTTTCTCGATGTACCCTATCTTCATATGCTGTTCTCATTAGGTTATTAATTGTATTCCACAGGCTCTGTAATTGATCTTCACTTTCACTAATGATAGCAATGAATTCAGCGAATCTTATCACTGATATCCTTTCTTCCTAAATTTTAGCCCCATTCCTGAACATTTCTTTTAGTCTGTCGTTGGTTGCTTCTTCGATGTATTGATTGAACACTATGGGTGACAGTCCGCACCACTCTCATGCCTCTTCTAAGCCGAGCACTCCGTTGTTGTTCTTCCATTGTTATCTTCACGTCTTCGTTCTTGTGCGTATTTCATATTTGTCGCCTTTCCCTAACGCTTACTCCTATCTTCCTGATAATTTCAAACATTTTCGACCATTTCACATTTTCGAACGCTTTTTCTAGGCGGACGTATCCAATTAATCTTGATTTTGATCACATCCTAATTTTTCTTACTTCTTGCTTCCATAATTAAGCGCAACGCCAGATCTGCCTTTATGGTGCCTGTACCTTTCCTAAGGCCTAAAGAATCGTCATCTAATAGATCCACACTTCTCTTTACCATTCCTCTGGATATTATTCTCGTTAGTAACGAAGATACACGGGCTATTAAGCGGATTTTACGATAGTTCTCGTGCTCCTCTGCCCTTCCTACCATTGGTATTGTGTAGATGATATTTTCCCGAGAATCTGATGGTATACTCCTATATCTAGTCTCATGGATTCTCCAAACTAACTTTAAAAGTTTGATTTTCCCAGCCTCCAGTGGCTTTAAAAATTGCGTGGGAGTGTTACCAGTGCCTTCCATGTTATTTAATATCACAGTCTTCCAAAGCACTTTTAAACTCAGACAATTGGATCCCCTACGTCTTCCATATGTGTACCCTTTCCTCCAGTCTGCTCTCTCTTCTGCAGTAGACAGTGGAATTTCCATTGCATTCTTAAGGTTGACATCTTTTTGTTCAAATGTATGTGAAATCTTATGGGACTTAACTGCTAAGGTCATCAGTCCCTAAGCTTACACACTACTTAACCTAAATTATCCTAAGGACAAACACACACACCCATGCCCGAGGGAGGACTCGAACCTCCGCCGGGACCAGCCGCACAGTCCATGACTGCAGCGCCTGACATCTTTTTATTTTCGCCGGAAGTTGCTTTCACTGTACTGTATACTAAATCATTCCCAACGCCGACCGTGATTTTTTCACATTTTAGCACCAACAGTTTCACTTTAGCATTTCTGCAGTACCTGTCTATTTCATTTCTAAGTGACTTATACTACTGTATACCGGTCTTTTCCTGATAATTTTTATTCTTGCTTCTTTCGTCGATCAGTTAAAGCATTTCTTACTTTACCCTAGGTTTCGTCGCAGTTACTTTCCATACACCAACTTCTGTGATTGCCATTTTTAGAGATGTCCATTCCTCTTCAGCTGAATTGCAACTGAGGAATTCGCTATCGTCATATCTACGACTTAAAGAACTTGAAATACATATCATGATTCTTCAGTATTTCAGCATCCCCGGTCTTTACACACTGTTTCTTCAACGGAAATCTCTTGAACACGGCCGGACGGTGTGGCCGTGCGGTTCTAGGCGCGTCAGTCTGGAACCGCGTGACCGCTAAGGTCGCAGGTTCGAATCCTGCCTCGGGCATGGATGTGTGTGATGTCCTTAGGTTAGTTAGGTTTAAGTAGTTCTAAGTTCTAGGGGACTGATGGCCACAGATGTAGAGTCCCATAGTGCTCAGAGCCATTTGAACCATCTCTTGAACATCTGCCTGGTCTTCATCACTACTACATTACGATCCGAGCCTATAACTTCTGCTGGGTATACATTACAAGCCGATATATTATTTTGAAATCTCTGTCAGACCAGGATGTAATACAGCAGGGACTTCCCTGCGTCAGCAGACTGATTCCAGGTATTTTTTTTCTTCTTGTGATTTTGAACAGTCTATTGATTATTACTACCGAAAATTTATTGCAGAACTGATTAGTAGTTCTCCCCTTTAATTCCTATTTCATATTCTCTTTTCCTATTTCCTCTCTTACTAAAGTATTCTTTTTCTATTTCCTCCCTTACTGCAGTATTCCAGACCCACATCATTTCTAGATTTTCGTCTTCCTTTACATACTCGTTCTGTTTTCTATATATATTTCTCTGTGTTTCGTCTTCTGCTTGTTTTGACGACGTGTATACCTGAAATATCACTGTTGGCGTTGATTTACTGTCAACTGTGTCAAAAATAATCCTATCACTGAACTGTTCACAGTAACTCTCTGCCCAAAGTTCCTAGTGTATGGTGTTTGTAAGATACGTATTCGTAGCCATCCCACGACCTCCTTTTGTATGTGCGCATGTGTCTACATGTTTTGTGTTTGTGTGTGTGCGTGTGTGTGTGTGTGTGTGTGTGTGTGTGTGTGTGTTTTTGTGTGTGTATGCGTGTGTATACGCGCCTATTGATCCAGTGGCAGTTACGTATTGTGCTCCGCCAAGTATACAAGCTACTTCATTCACGCCTGTCAGTCGAAAATAATTAATGTAGGAAATAAAACACCTAAAACAAATATAGTTAGTTGTAGTTTACTGTTCTCAACAGCTATATGATAACTTTTAATGGTGGCTCACCAGTTACATGACGACCATGTAACCGATCGCTAAGGACGAGGGCTTTTTTATGGCGAAGAACAAAATTTCCCGAGAGCTAAAATATTATCTCTTCATTAAAAAGCGGATAACATCCTCATAGGCGGAGCTTAACGATCCAGCACTGCCCTCGTCCGACAGTTTACCGAACCAGTCCGGAAAACAATTTCCACTTTATTACGCCAATTTTCTCCTCGAGTTACATTACCCAGCTTGTATATCACTGGCTTAAAAACTTCGATATAGCCCCCTAGGGAAGATAGAACTTCCCTGCTATTGCGCAACAGGGCCGGAACGGGGGGAACACGAGGAGGAAGAGTGTTGGGGGGAAAAAGATGGGAGAAAACGCGAAAAGAGAACCGAAAGAGATAGAGATCGGCAGAAGTTTGTGTCGTCGGCATCGGTGGCCAGCGTAGAGTTCTCGCCGCAGTGTCTGGCGGTGCATTGTGCACGCATTTACGCATACGTAAAACGAAATGGCTGCACGTGTTTAGGTCGCAGTCGTGGGGACGATTTACACATAATAGTGGTAGCCGGACGAGTCCTTAATATTTGTTTTCCTCCGCTAAAGGGCTAGGCACACAATTTTTACACTCCCCTACGCTGATATTAAAGCGAAACCGCACAAGTGCGGTGAAGCGATAAATTCTGTGTGCAAACCTCGCGCGGGTATGACATAAATTTCAGTTAAATGCCATTATGAAATTTGCTGCGGTATTCGGGCGCGAAAGCACTTTGCGCTCCCGTGTAACAGCAGGCGCCCGACGAGGGGGAACATGATGCGCTTTTCCTGCTGGCTCGCCGCACAGAGAGGTCGCACTAAGGGTGCGCTTCTCATCAAAGCAGAGGAAACGAATGGAGGGCCTCCTTTTGTCGGTAAGGCGCGCTGCACTGTGGTACCGATGGAGCAACCTCCAGCGCCGGCGATCTCAATGTGTCCATAAATTATCCCTAAGGGACTACTCTCTGTTAATGGGTTATTTACGAAGACTAAATGCTTCTGTGGGGTGATTATGTCAGCGTAGGCAATGAACATTCGTCTCAGTTTGCCGTTTAATACTGGTACGTTGGCAGTGAGTGACACACAAGGAAAAACGGTGTCAATGCCATTGCTAATTCGTAGGCGTGGCTCTGCTTGAAGATAATAGCGTCTTGCTCCTAAATTAAGAAAGTGTTCACCATTTAAGGGTGGTTCCAAAATGGTATCTGAACATACATGTGTCATAGGCTTGCATATTGGCAAGGTATTAACGATATTCGTAGCTGAATATAGTTCGATAAACATGAAAAATTATAAAGACTGTAGAAATCACGGTTATCTCTCTAGAGAATTGAGTCCTATCCACTCGTTGTTATATTTGCATAACTGCTGCAACCTACAACCTACAAGTTTACTGCTGTCATACCTTGATCTGCCTCTACAATTTCTACTCCAACACTTCCTTCCATTAGCAAACGGACGATCTGTTGATGAGACAGGATTTGTACTACCAACCAGTCCATTCTTTCAGTAAAATTAAGCTATAAATTCCTGACGAAGAGAGACGTAAATGTTTGAACTATTTTTTGTACGCAAAATATTCTGCTTGATGCTTGAAAATACACACCTGTCTATATAATTCACTGAAAGTAAAAAATTATAAAAATAGTCAATAGCTGGATATGGTTAAGATTAGCCAAAATTTAGCCATAGTGCACGCAGTACAGAGAAAGAATCTTTATTGTGATTCATAAAGTGATTGTTATGAGGCGTGTTATAAAGGTAACCAATACCTTTGTTTTACGGAAAGAATTTTATTTACACTACCACATCAACGTAATCCCCTCAAACACTTTCATTACGTACTGTTGATTTAAATCAGCACTTTTCACGTTCCCGAAACACTTCTTGGGCTCTGTCTTCCGAACACATTTTAAATTCCTCAGCGATGTGTTTTTAATGCATTATTTGTAAAACGACGGTTTTTTAAGGTATTCTTTATTTTTGGTAGCAGAAGAACGTTATAAGGTATGTCCGGCAAATAAGGAGTTTGGGGCATCATCACATAATTGTTTTTGGAACAAAATTCACGAACATGCAACGAACTGTGAAGAGATGCCTTAAGCCTTAGTTTTGACGTCATATCCGTAATCGCACGTTCATTAGTTCCATATCGTTGTTGACCTCATCTAGCGACCTCTGACCACATGTTTTTCGTCACTTTTTTTATTCGAAATACGTCCATCTTGGAACAAACTTTTTGGTCATCCGCTTTGTATCGAAAGCATCCGAAAAATTGCCATATCATAGCTAACTGCTACATAACCATCATCAATGGGTTTGGGGACTGTGCTAAGATGATGATACATAATCATTTCTTCCACTGTTTTCTGTATTTATCCGCTGATGTGTTGGGACGTCTAGTGCGCTCGCCATCTTCAACAACTTCCCGGTCTTCTTAGCGTCGTTATACCACTCGTAACCCTTAGTTTCACTTATCAATACGAATACATAGCATGTTAGACTCTT
The DNA here is from genome assembly GCF_023864275.1 of Schistocerca cancellata. NCBI lineage: Eukaryota > Metazoa > Arthropoda > Insecta > Orthoptera > Acrididae > Schistocerca > Schistocerca cancellata. Next base: position 638,841,537 of record NC_064631.1, on the reverse strand, counting down.
TGCTGCAGTTTATCGCCCTCTATAATCCATTTTTATTACGAATAGATATATGTCGAAAATATCAAATCACTCTTAATCTTTTCTACAGCTAACAAAAAATGGTTCAAATGGCTCTGAGCACTATGGGACTTAACTGCTGAGGTCATCAGTCCCCTAGAACTTAGAACTACTTAAACCTAACTAACCTAAGGACATCACACATATCCATGCCCGAGGCAGGATTCGAACCTGCGACCGTAGCGGTCACGCGGTTCCAGACTGCAGCGCCTAGAACCGCTCGGCCACCACGGCCGGCTACAGCTAACAGCCGACTAAGTACGCAATATTGCTAACACTTTACATGCATACTTCATGCATGTTTACCAATACAAAGACGATAATTCACTGTATTACAAAACTTTCGTTACTTTGTGAACACATCTTTAATGAACAAAGTAGATGTGTGATTTTGGTATACAAGAAGTATCACCAATATGAAGTCTGTTTCTGCGATCAGAAATACACTCCTGGAAATTGAAATAAGAACACCGTGGATTCATTGTACCAGGAAGGGGAAACTTTATTGACACATTCCTGGGGTCAGATACATCACATGATCACACTGACAGAACCACAGGCACATAGACACAGGCAACAGAGCATGCACAATGTCGGTACTAGTACAGTGTATATCCACCTTTCGCAGCAATGCAGGCTGCTGTTCTCCCATGGAGACGATCGTAGAGATGCTGGATGTAGTCCTGTGGAACGGCTTGCCATGCCATTTCCACCTGGCGCCTCAGTTGGACCAGCGTTCGTGCTGGACGTGCAGACCGCGTGAGACGACGCTTCATCCAGTCCCAAACATGCTCAATGGGGGACAGATCCGGAGATCTTGCTGGCCAGGGTAGTTGACTTACACCTTCTAGAGCACGTTGGGTGGCACGAGATACATGCGGACGTGCATTGTCCTGTTGGAACAGCAAGTTCCCTTGCCGGTCTAGGAATGGTAGAACGATGGGTTCGATGACGGTTTGGATGTACCGTGCACTATTCAGTGTCCCCTCGACGATCACCAGTGGTGTACGGCCAGTGTAGGAGATCGCTGCCCACACCATGATGCCGGGTGTTGGCCCTGTGTGCCTCGGTCGGATGCAGTCCTGATTGTGACACTCACCTGCACGGCGTCAAACACGCATACGACCATCATTGGCACCAAGGCAGAAGCGACTCTCATCGCTGAAGACGACACGTCTCCATTCGTCCCTCCATTCACGCCTGTCGCGACACCACTGGAGGCGGGCTGCACGATGTTGGGGCGTGAGCGGAAGACGGCCTAACGGTGTGCGGGACCGTAGCCCAGCTTCATGGAGACGGTTGCGAATGGTCCTCGCCGATACCCCAGGAGCAACAGTGTCCCTAATTTGCTGGGAAGTGGCGGTGCGGTCCCCTACGGTCTTGGCGTGCATCCGTGCGTCGCTGCGCTCCGGTCCCAGGTCGACGGGCACGTGCACCTTCCGCCGACCACTGGCGACAACATCGATGTACTGTGGAGACCTCACGCCCCACGTGTTGAGCAATTCGGCGGTACGTCTACCCGGCCTCCCGCATGCCCACTATACGCCCTCGCTCAAAGTCCGTCAACTGCACATACGGTTCACGTCCACGCTGTCGCGGCATGCTACCAGTGTTAAAGACTGCGATGGAGCTCCGTATGCCACGGCAAACTGGCTGACACTGACGGCGGCGGTGCACAAATGCTGCGCAGCTAGCGCCATTCGACGGCCAACACCGCGGTTCCTGGTGTGTCCGCTGTGCCGTGCGTGTGATCATTGCTTGTACAGCCCTCTCGCAGTGTCCGGAGCAAGTATGGTGGGTCTGACACACTGGTGTCAATGTGTTCTTTTTTCAATTTCCAGGGGTGTAGAATCGATTGAGCGATATTTGAACTTCGTAATTTTGCCAACATTGTTAACAGGTAATAGCGATCTATTCCTGATGATCATTTAGTAAAAACAGTCGATATTAAATTGACCGGTATCGGCACGTATAATCGGTCATCTTAAGGTTATAAGCACCATTTAGACCGTTGTGACCCCACGCATCTGTTCACCACGCTGCCAGCAGCAGCCAAATACTGCTCATAATATTACTGTGGCCGATTATACTTGGCAGAATTGGTCACGTTAATAAATGAGTAATACTGCAATCTTGGACATTTTAAATTGTTGACGTCTGTGTAAGAGCTTCATTGGAAGGAAATGCAACACCTGGCAAAGCTGCTGTCGACAACCGTTTGACTGGCAATGTAACAGCAATGACACGAATCAGGAAGATATCCATCTGAAACTGTTCTGTATTCGGATAATGATATCGAAACCTTCATTCAGTGTGTCAGTTGTTCTTCACCTGTGGCGCCCTGTCAGACAGCCTAGACAGAATGGAACAGAACTGCCACCTGTTACTGAGATTACTCACAGCTTCAAATAAAAAAAAGACAGGGACGTAAATTATCTGTATGGCAACCCACACATACTGCCTCATTCGACACTCTTTACACATTGTCGGATAACTAATATTCGTGTTTTATTCTCACCAAATCAAGGCACGCATTTTGGCACTTTTCAGATTAAAGCTGTAATCATCCGCGAAGAAAAAATACCCTCATTTGATCGTAAGATAATGAAAAGTAGCGAGCCTCTGCTACACGCCCATCTTTCTGATGGCTGCAAAGGGTGAACGGGGAACTCGGAACGGCGTGCTTCTCTTGCATAGCAACAATCGTCATGTATCAACGGGCTTCAGATTCATCTGCGAGCAGTGGCCAAACCTTCTGAACTTCGAACCTGTAGCTGCCAAATGTGGGGACTACCTGCCAACAATATGAGAATGGATATTGGACATTTGGCAACCGCTGAGTTTGATGTTATTCCAACTAGCAGAATGGTTCCATCTCATTTTGTGCGATAAACAAAATCACGAAGCTGGTTATTCATGCCTTCTCTCACACCCAAAGTGCCATCGTGTCGTCAAACGTGCTGTTAGATACTGTGTATAGGAGAGACAATTGGATTTTAAACACATTTTTGATTGACTACTAAAAGTACATTGTACGAGTAATGAGACATGTAGAATCAGGCAAAAACCAGCCTAGCTGATAGTGGGGAAGAAGAAGACTTAAGAAAACCTAGCTCAGAACTGATAAATAGGAACTACTTTCTGCGACGATATGTCCCATATAATTTTGACATTAGTGCTGTATGGATCTTATAACCAGTTGTATACTTCATATATTCATGGCATATTGCATGTTTTTTGTTTTTCTATTGAAAGGGACTGTATCAGCCGCCCTTTCATGTAATGTTTCTCAGGAGCATTTAAATTACTTTCAGTTAATCTATCAGGTTAATCTGCTCTTTTGTTGTTGACATAAAATGAAAACTGGGAGAAAGATTGTCTAAGAAACCATTGTACATTAATTTCATCTCACTATATTTTACGTCAGCAATCAGTGCCAACATTTAACCATATTTCCCTTCAAGAATAGCCTCTAAAACGTTCGGATGATTGAGCAATTGTGGATTTATTTGTAACTAGAGAGTATCTAGTCGTATTTCTTCTTTGTAGATGCTCTGTAATTTTCAATTGAATCCTATATTTCACACGTAGCTTGTGCCCATTTACAGGAGAAGACATTACAGACGTCGACTGGCATTGCCGGTTACAAGACTATTGAGAATGTTGAAGTGAAGAGTGGCAATGGAGTCAATTGAAAGTAACTGCCCTACCTCTATCTTTGATTGTCTTTCTTCCTTTGTAGGAAGTGTATTCAATTTTAGTATTAATAACAATGGTATTTTTAGTACTGGTAATGGTTGGTTGACAGTCACTATTTTTAAAACAGGTAGTACTCCCTCTGCTGTGGGTGGGTTGGGGAGTTTCGATTCTTAAACTGGCTACAGACAATGAGCTCCCGCTCTTTTAAAAGTAACGCTCTACGACTGGCCAAGTTAGGCCACATGTAGGATACTGTGGAAATTCCCAGACTTTACTGTTCGAATTTTCTCCGGTAGGCTTCAGTTCTAGGCGCTACAGTCTGGAACCGAGCGACCGCTACGGTCGCCGGTTCGAATCCTGCCTCGGGCATGGATGTGTGTGATGTCCTTAGATGTTTAATTAGTTCTGAGTTCTAGGTGACTGATGACCTCAGAAGTTAAGTCACATAATTCTCAGAGCCATTTGAACCATTTGAGACAAAGGGTGTGGCGCGGACGGGGGACTGTGGAAACTGAATACGATCCATATTACTTCACGCGGCTGCTGGCAGCTGGTCGAAACGACATGGACAGCTTGTTGTTGATGCCGTGACGCGTGTCAGTCTGTGCTGTCACAGTGGGTCCTGTCCACAAAGCCGCCCTCTGCAAGACCTTGACTGGTTATGGAAGGGAGGTCACAGCGTGGTGGTGGTGAACCGAGGATTTCTACTTCACCCTTCTCTGGGAATGTACTATGATAACGTATTCATCAGAAGTCCGGCTCACTGCCCTCTCTATACGCCACCTTGAAGAGACTATGGCCAGGGATTGCACACACATGGGGTTAGCACAGGAGGCTCCGCCTATGTACCAGGTAACAACGGAATGGTGCCACTGTCAGACGACTTTAATTAATGTTCTTGTTACTGATGATGGACGGCATGTACAAACCCAACAATATATAGGGCCTGCCCTCCATGCACATTACGTTATGTTGTATTTTGCAGAACTTCGCCACTCTGCCAACATTATAGTAGTTTCACGACTCTCCTTTGGTTCAGTTCCTGGGAATACTACGATGGATCTGCTTGCGGACGTCACGGGGGACAAAGTCCATGATGCTATCCAGGCAGGTTCTACGAACAAGTCTCCCAGCCTTGATAGACTCCCACTACTGTTATACCAGATATTTCGTCCCCTCCTGGCGCTGGTACGGACGGAAATTTGTCGAGACGTTATATCATCTACCATGCAGATCCCAGAAAGTTTTCTCGATGATTTCCTGATTCCCATCGACAAGCCGTGGGGGATATGGACGATATGCGATTACCGCCGCTTGACGTAACTCAACAGTAACACGAAGATCTTTACCGTCCTGTTGGCTGCATGGGCTAAATGGACGGCCCAGTACGTGGTTTCCCCTGTCAAACCTCTTTGGAAGGTGCCAAGAACAGCTGCACTGACCTCTGTCGTTATCGAGACATAATCGCTCTTGCTCGCGCTCGTCGTGTGCCTGGACCTTTAGCCACTCTTGACTTCAGCTAGGCGGTTCGATTACGATTACATGGAAGGTGTGTTCCGCAATGTGGGATACCATGATACTACCGTCGACGTCGTAATGCGTCTCCTTCGCGGACCTACGTCCCTTTTACTCTACGATGTCCGCCTCACTCCTCCTATCTTGATCTATCGTTCAGTGCTTCGAGGCTGCCCGCTCTCTGCACTGCTGTATGCTTTCGCCGTGGAATCGTTGTTCTGCGGCCTCCGTCAATGCCTGTATGGGCTGTCTCTCGGTGGCCACGTATTCAGCTGCACTGCTTATGCGGAAAATCTCGTCCTCATTCTTTGTAGCTGTGCTGATGTCAGGGAGTCGTTGGTATGGTCTAACACCTACATCGAAGCTTCTGGTAACGTCCGCAAATCGAGCGCAATAGCTGTAGTGCTGGGCTTCCCGAGGACCGCGCTGTTCCTTTGTGTGTAGGTTCCATTATCCGAAGTTAAGGGCTCTGTTTCGCAAGTGATGTGCGGTGCACGTTTGCCCTAAACTGCAGGCACCTACTGTCCCATCTACCAGCTGAGCTCCGAGATCATCGTTTACGAGCCCTCGATCATCTTCAATGGACATAATGTCCGCCTGCTTAGCTGGGTTGTAACGTTCTTGCCTCCCATGCACTGGGGCCGGGTTCGATACCCGGCCGGATCGGAGATTTTCTTCGCTCGGTGACTGAGTGTTGTGTTGCACTCATCATCATTTCACCCTCATCATCGGCCGCAAGTCGCCAAATGTGGCGGCGGCTGAAATAAGACTTGCACTTGGCGACCGAACCCGAAAACAAAATTTGGAAATTTGTGGCAAGATCTTATGAGATCAAACTGCTGAGGTTATCGCTGCCTAAGCTTATAGACTATTTAGCCTAACTGAAACTAACTTACGCTACGACAACACTCACACACATGCCCGAGGGAGGACCCGAACCTCCAACGGATGGAGCCGCTCAGACTGTGACGAGACGCCCAAGACCGCGCAGCTACCCCGCGCGGTGGCGAACCCGACCGGGACATCCAGGCCAACGATGCCATGCGATCATTTAATTTTTGAATGAACAACATATTTGGCGTAACTATCCCCCACGTGACACAGCGGTTTCCTGGCGCCCACTGGATTGGGCGAGAATCTGGAGGCAGAAGCAATTAGTTTGATCGGCCTCCACCCTGTAAAGACGCAATAGTCAAATGATGACTAACGTGGCTTTCTAAAAGGTTTTAAGAACATAGAGAATCAGTGACCACAAAGTGAGTAAGATGTGCTCGTATAAGCCCTCCTAGTATTTATTTAATTGGGATAGGATCGATTAAGTGGTTTCGTATACCGATGTAGGTGTTTACTGAGTTACTTCAACGAAATTAAAATTAATAAAACTCTTTCGGAACTTACGCAGGATAAAATCTTTCCAAGATTGGCTGCCATTCTGCTTGCTTGCCAGGCATGTGTGTGTTCCCACGGATCGAACTGTCAGTCTAGTGATTGATTAGATATTTCGAATCCGAGTGAAATGAATGGCAAGATCGATACCTAAATCTGTATGTGAAGAATTTTGTAAATTATCTCTGTAATTTTTTCCCCCAGGATTATAATGTTGTCATGCCGCAGTTTCGCTAAACCGCTCTATGGATATTGTTGTTGTTGTGGTTTTCAGTCCAGAGACTGGTTTGGTGCAGCTCTCCGTGCTACTCTATCCTGTGCAAGCTTCTTCATTTCCCCGTGCCTTCTGCAACCTGCATCCTTCTGAATCTGGTTACTGTATTCATCTCTTGGTCTACCTCTACGATTTTTACCCTCCACTTTGCCCTCCAGTACTAATCTGGTGATTCCTTGATGCCTCTGAACATGTCCTACAAACCGATCCCTTCTAGTCAAGCTATGCCAAAAATTTCTCTTTTCGCCAATGCTATTCAATACCTCCTCATTAGTTATGTGATCTACCCAACTAATCTTCAGCATTCTTCTGTAGCACCACATTTCGAAAGCTTCTATTCTCTTCTTGTCCAAACTATTTATTGTCTACGTTTAACTTCCATACATGGGTACACTCCATACAAATACATTCAGAAACGACTTCCTGACACTTAAATCTATACTCGATGTTTACAAATTTCTCTTCTTAAGAAACGCTTTCCTTGCCATTGCCAGTGTACATTTTATATCCTCTCTACTTCGAGCATCATCTTGCTCCCCAAATAGCAAAACTCATCTACTACTTTAAGTGTCTCTGATAGAATTACAATGTCATCGGCGATCCTCATAGTTTTTATTTCTTCTCCATGGATTTTAAATCCTACTCCAAAATTTTCTTCTGTTTCCTTAACTACTTGCTCAATATACAGATTGAATAAACTACAGGGAGAGGCTACAACCCTGTCTCACTCACTTCCCAACCACTGCTTCCCTTTCATGCCCCTCAACTGTTATAACTGCCATTTGGTTTCTATACAAATTGTAAATAGCCTTTCGCTCCCTATATTTTACCCCTGCCACCTTCAGAATTTGAAAGAGAGTATTCCAGTCAACATTGTCAAAAGCTTTCACTAAGTCTACAAATGCTACAAACGTAGGTTTGCCTTTCCTTAATCTAGTTTCTAAGATAAGTCCTAGGTCAGTATTATCTCACGTGTTCCAACATTTCTACGGAATCCAAACTGATCTTCACAGAGGTCGGCTTCTAACTGGTTTTCCATTCGTCTGTAAAGAATTCGTGTTACTATTTTGCAACCATGACTTATTACACTGATAGTTCGATAATTTTCACATCTGTCAACACTTGCTTTCTTTGGGATTGGTTCATATGGCTCTGAGCATTATGGGACTCAACATCTAAGGTCATCAGTCCCCTAGAACTTAGAACTGCTTAAACGTAACTAACCTAAGCACGACAGACACATCCATGCCCGAGGCAGGATTTGAACCTGCGACCGTAGCGGTAGCGCGGTTCCAGACTGAAGCGGCTACAACCGCTCGGCCACTCCGGCCGCCCTTTGGGATTGGAATTATTATATTCTTCTTGAAGTTTGAGGGTATTTCCCCTGTCTCATACATCTTGCTCACCAGATAGTACAGTTTTGTTAGGCCTGGCTCTCCCAAGGCTGTCAATAGTTCTAATTGTATGTTGTCTACTCCCGGGGCCTTATTTCGACTTAAGTCTTTCAGTGCTCTGTCAAACTCTTCATGCAGTATCATATCTCCTATTTCATCTTCATCTACATTCTCTTCCATTTCTATAATATTGTCCTCAAGTACATCGCCCTTGTATAGACCCTCTATATACTCCTTCCACCTTTCTGCCTTCCCTTCTTTGCTTAGTACTGGATTTCCATCTGAGCTCTTGATATTCATGCAAGTCGTTCTCATTTCTCCAAAGATCACTTTAATTTTCCTGTAGGCAGCATCTATCTTACCCCTAGTGATATGCGCCTCTACATCCTAACATTTGTTGTCTACCCATCCCTGCTTTGCCATTTTGTACTTCCTGTCGATCTCATTTTTGAGACGTTTGTATTTCTTTTTGCCTGCTTCATTTACTGCATTTTTGTGTTTTCTCCTTCCATCAATGAAAATCATATCTCTTCTGATTTCTATTAGCCGTCGTCTTTTTACCTACGTTATCCTCTAATCCCAACCATTCTACTGCATTTCTTTCCCCCATTCTTGTCAATCGTGCCCTAATGGTCTCCCTGAAGCTCTCTACAACCTTTGGTTCTTTCAGTTTTCCAGGTCCCATCTCTTCAATTTCCCACCTTTTTGCAGCTTCTTCTGTTTTCATCTGCAGTTCATAACCAATAGATTGTGGTCAGAGTCCACATCTGCCCCTGGAAATGTCTTACAATTTAAAACCTGGTTCCTGAATCTCTGTCTTACAAATATATAATCTATCTGATACCTTCCAGTATCTCCAAGCTTCTTCCATGTATACAACCTTCTTTCATGAATCTTTACCAAGTGTTAGCTGTGATTAAGTTATGCTCTGTGCAAAATTCTACCAGGTGGCTTCCTCTTTCATTCCTTACTCCCATTCCATATTCAGCTACTACGTTTCCCTCTCTTCCTTTTCCTGCTATCGAGTTCCAGTCACCCATAACTATTAAATTTTCGCCCCCTTCACTATCTGAATAATTTCCTTAATTTCATCATACATTTCTGCAATCTCTTCGTCATCTGCGGAACTAGTTGGCTTATAAACTTGTACTACTGTAGCAGGCGTGGGCTTCGTGTCTATCTTGGCCACAATAATGCGTTCACTATGCTGTTTGTAGTAGCTTACCCGCACTCCTATTTTTTATTCATTATTAAACCTACTTCTGCATTACCCATATTTGATATTGTATTTATAACCCTGTGGACTCTGGCCACGATCTATTGGTTATGAACTGTAGATTAAAACTGAAGAAACTGCAAAAAGGTGGGAATTTAAGGAGATGGGACCTGGATAAACTGAAAGAACCAGAGGCTGTACAGAGTTTCAGGGAGAGCGTTAGGGAACAATTGACGGGAATGCGGGAAAGAAATACAGTAGAAGAAGAATGGGTAGCTTTGAGGGATGAAGTAGTGAAGGCAGCAGAGGATCAAGTAGGTAAAAAGACGAGGGCTAGTAGAAATCCTTGGGTAACAGAAGAAATATTGAATTTAATTGATGAAAGAAGAAAATATAAAAATGCAGTATATGAAGCAGGCAAAGAGGAATACAAACGTCTCAAAAATGAGATCGACAGGAAGTGCAAAATGGCTAAGCACGGATGGCTAGAGGACAAATGTAAGGATGTAGAGGCTTATCTCAATAGGGGTAAGATAGATACTGCCTACAGAAAAATTAAAGAGACCTTTGGAGAAAAGAGAACCACTTGCATGAATAACAAGAGTTCAGATGGAAACCCAGTTCTAAGCAAAGAAGGGAAAGCAGAAAGGTGGAAGGAGTATATAGAGGGTCTATACACGGGCGATGTTCTTGAGGACAATATTATGGAAATGTAAGAGGATGTAGATGAAGACGAAATGGGAGATATGATACTGCGTGAAGAGTTTGACAGAGCACTGAAAGACCGAAGTCAAAACAAGACCCCGGGAGTAGACAACATTCCATTAGAACTACTGACAGCTTGGGAGAGCCAGCCCTGACAAAAATCTTCCATCTGGTGAGCAAGATGTATGAGACAGGCGAAATTCCCTCAGACTTCAAGAAAAATGTAATAATTCCAATCCCAAAGAAAGTAGGTGTTCACAGTCGTAAAAATTACCGAACTATCAGTTTAATAAGTCACAGCTTCAAAATACTAACGCGAATTCATTACAGACGAATGGAAAATCTGGTAGAAGCCGACCTCGGGGAAGATCAGTTTGGATTCCGTAGAAATGGTGGAACACGTGAGGCAATACTGACCTCACGACTTATCTTAGAAGGAAGATTAAGGAAAGGCAAACCTACAATTCTAGCATTTTTAGACTTAGATAAAGCTTTTGACAATGTTGACTGGAATACTCTCTTTCAAATTCTGAAGGTGGCAGGGGTAAAATACAGGGAGCGAAAGGTTATTTACAATTTGTACAGAAACAAGATGCCAGTTATAAGAGTCGAGGGACATGGAAGGGAGGCAGAGGTTGGGAAGGGAGTGAGACAGCGTTGTAGCGTCTCCCCGATGTTATTCAATCTGTATATTGGGCAAGCAATAAAGGAAACAAAAGAAAAATTCGGAGTAGGTATTAAAATCCACGGAGAAGAAATAAAAGCTCTGAGGTTCACCGATGACATTGTAATTCTGTCAGAGACAGCAAAGGACTTGGAAGAGCAGTTGAACGGAGTGGACAGTGTCTTGAAAGGAGGGTATAAGATGAACATAAACAAAAGCAAAACGAGGATAATGGAATGTAGTCGAATTAAGTCGGGTGATGCTGAAGGAATTAGATTAGGAAATGAGGCACTTAAAGTAGAGAAAGAGTTTTGCTATTTGTGGAGCAAAATAACTGATGATGGTCGAAGTAGAGGGGATATAATATGTAGACTGGCAGTGGCAAGGAAAGCGATTCTGAAGAAGAGAAATTTGTTAACGTCGAGTACAGATTTTAGTGTGAGGATGTCGTTTCTGAAAGTATTTGTATGGAGTGTAGCCTTGTATGTAAGTGAAACACATTTATTTTATTAGTATAGTACCTTCATTCATACCATTCAAATGAGGACGCCATAGTTTGTTGAAAAATAATAAACTGGCATTGGCCACGGCAATTTTAATGGAAACTATTTTCTTTTGTGAATATTTATTTTTTGATTTTTGTGATCTTGTTCTTAGTTTACAAGGATGACAGGTCACTACTGTGTCATGTTGGTGTTTATGTTATGCCAATAACACATCCTAATATCAGAAGTACTCACATGAATCGTATCATCTATCACTTTTGCGGCCGTTCCCAATTTAAACATGATGATTGAATTTTATTTGTAAGCGTAAGTTTTATTTGTAAAGCTGTTGATCCCTTCCTTTGATTTATAGAGATTTGTAACGTCATGTGTTTTCAACGGAATCTTCAGGTTAATGCTGTTCATATGACACACATTGAATACTTTAGTTTTTGGAGGGTGAAAATTGATTTTTTTCCTTACAGCACAAATTTTTGCTATGTGCGACAAAAGAAGCATTAAGAAATTATGAAACTGGATTTATTTTTGTATAATGACACTTTTTCGGAAATCTTGAATAACCCAGCTGAGGACTAGTACAATGTTCGTTCTTAGTGTTTTCTTTTGTGAACATAATTTTCGTAAAAATTTTATGAATCACTGTTTTACTATGAATGGTTAACTTTGTCACCTTTTAGCTAATCAATTGTAGTATAATGTAGTTGTGGAATGATCACGGGCGTTAGAGTTCCCCTCTGTGCTCCCATCACCAATTTATGTTAAATACATAAAAAAAGTTTCTTATCTCTGCTGTTAGATAATAACAACAGCTCAGAGCAACTATCCTCCTCAGCATCGATGTAATTAAACGGTACTCAGTCAGTCGTCTTTCATGTAATTTTTCTCAGAAACATCTAAATTTCGTTCAGTTAATCTAGGTGGTGAACCTGGTAGTGTTTGCTTTACATAAAATGATGACCGTGGAAGACTGCCTAGGGAGTCACTGTACTTCAATTTCCATTTCATTTTATTTCACATCAGTATCCTGTGCCATCCTTTTACATTTCCGTTCAAGAATAATGCCTACAATGTGTGAATAAATGAGTAATTTGGCATTTGTTTGTAATCAGAGATACAGGGTAGCTTGTCTTATTTCTACTACGTAGTGGATCTGTAATTTCCCGTTCAATCCTATTTTTCACACCTAGCTTGTGTTCTGAGTCGGCCATACGCAACAACCGTCCTGCTCTTTTAAAAAAGCACACCCTGTGCTAGGCCAGTGTACTACGCACACGGGAACTGTAAAAAGTTTCATTAAGTTTATTGCTCTAATTTTGTCCGGTAGGCTTCGATGAGAACAGGATGCAAAATTTTTGCCCGTTCCCTAGCGCCGACCGGTTTGGATGACAGTCTGGAGCCAACAGTGCATTTTTGTGATTGGCGACGTTTTAAAACTTTTCAATATCTTCAGAGGAGCTGTGACCCCAAGGTAAGTAGGACGCGCTATTATGACAGCTCCTAGTGTGAGTTGAATGTGGGTAGGATCAGTTCACTTAGTTCACAATTCGAAGTATGTGTTCTTGGGTTAAGTTAATTCAACTCTAAGAGTATTAAGAAACCTCGGTGTTGTACACAGGTTAAAATCTTCGGAAGATCTGTTGCCTTTCCACTTGCAAGGCATGCTTGTCTTCCGATCGATCAGATAATCACTCTACTGGTTTGCCAGAGGTTTCGTACCTAAGCAAAAGGAATAACAGGAACGATATCGTGTTCTTCATGGGATGATTTCGAGGTGTTAGCTGGGCAATAAAGGTGCCATGCCTGTGTATTCCACGCAGGTCTTTGAAAGTTATGACTTCAGACGAGACTGGGGCGACTTCAGTAGATTTAAGAATCATTCGTGATCATTAGAGTCTCTGCCACTACGGTGAACTTAGTTCCTGACCTTGTTTCCTTCACCTATTGTGCTGTTATTCATCAGTGGTGCTCCCTTCTCTTGCAGTTTCGCTTGCTTGTTTGATGTAAATGTGGGGATATTACAATCCCAGGCGCGTCCTCATTACAATCGTTTACCAACGCTGGCACGTGTTGAAAGTCCCCCTCCCATCCTCTCTGCTTCTTAAGGAAACATAACGACAATTTTACCTTTTTTTTTAATACTACCTCATTGAGTTAAAAAAAAAAAGGAACTCGAAAGATAACGTTAATTCTCATGGAAGGAAATTCAACGTTCGTTCTTCCCTCCATTTCCATGCCTACTTCTTTCCACTCCCACTGTAAGATAACTTGAAATTACACTGTTTCCTTGAATAGAGAATTATGATGTAATCCATTTCCCACCCGTCATGTGAACTCATTATTTCCAAAATACGTTCCGCTTTCTAGTGTAATATAATGGACTGTTTTCATTTATGGTTCAAATAGCTCTGAGCACTATGGGACTTAACAGCTGAGGTCATCAGTCCCCTAGAACTTAGAACTACTTAAACCTAACTAACCTAAGGACATCACACACATCCATGCCCGAGGCAGGATTCTAACCTGCGACCGTAGCGGTCGCGAGGTTCCAGACTGAAGCGCCTAGAACCACTCGGCACCCCGGCTGGCGTATTCATTTATGGCATAGAGTCCAAAACATATTGTAAAAGAAACGGACATTCTAAAAGCAAATGCAGAGTTTTTCTCCCAGGGAACGTGGGTCAACTGCAACAGCAGGTTTCGCAAATTAAGGCCACATATAAACGTGACAGGAAGCGACAATAGTGGAGTGGCTTGGGTTTATTCTTAGCGTATCTGGACTGTACAAAGTTGCCAACAGCGAGAGTCCAAACGTCCAAGGAGCTAAACTAATGGAAACGGCTGTGTCCTCGGACCTAACCGAATCACGCGCACCCTGCCGTCGCTCAGCCCGGACGCACGTGCGCGGTGGCCGGCCTCAGCTTCACGTCGCGGCCGCCGGAGGCTCATTGCGTTGTCTCCGGCTGAAGACGTCGTGCCACGCAATAGTTCTTGACTGCAGCTCCCTCTATGACCACAAGATATAACAGGAGCACAGACTTGACGCCACGACCACTCGCTCTTGCTCGCTAGCTGTGTTAATATCGAAGTGTTATTGTATAGATCTCATATGTCAACCTTGGGCTTAGAACTTAGTTACGAGTTTGGATTGCACTGCGGATTTGTAAATTGTATTGTGAACTTAATTACGTAGCTACTTGCTATGAGAGCAATAGACGGTGCCTGTTTCATTGTGGAGAGTAAAGATAAGTAATCTTCCTGATCGCTGGCGCCTTACTTTGAGACTAGTCTTTTGTCGGCCATCATATCTTGCATCACAGCCCCGTCACGTCCTGCTACCAGTTCCAATTTATGGTTGCCACTCCAGGCAGACATAAAAGAAACTAAACACGAACCTGAACGTCAATAGAACATGCAATGCAACAATAGAGAAAACAGCGAAAGGGAATACCCCTAAATACGCAAACGTTTAACTGTGGCAGAGTATTCGCAGAAACACAACTGTCGAGAGTCGCCCGCCACCTTAACTCCCCTGCTTGGAAAAAAGTGGTTGTCTCCAGCACAAGTGGCGTGGGTGCGCCATATTGGCAGCTCCCATGACCTGTTCGTTAGTGACCATCATCGCCAGTTCTGCGTCCTCCATTGCCATGTCATTTTAGACGGATGCGGATACCAAATTTCCCCCCCCCCCCCATCCACCCCTATTTAATGGGCACAGGTCTGTGCACAGGTCTTTGTCAAAGGCCTATGGAAGGGAGAGAGACATGCTGGCAGCCTGGCCAGTGGTTCCATGTGGGCGTCAGCGTTCTCAGATATGGCCACTAGCGCCAAGGGCTACTCAAAGTACGACCAAATCTTCCTGGACATGTTCAACGGACTGCTGAAGTGCTGTCAGAGGGAGCAGATGAACCAAAATTAGCTGCTCTCTCTGTACAATAAAGATGAACGCCGTGTTGACCTGAAGTAATAAGCACGGTGCGGAGTAGTGAGTCCTGTTGCCTTATAATCTGAGGGGAAATACTTACATTATCCGTACAGGTTGAATGTCCTATATTTGTTTCCTATATTTGTTTCCGCTCGTCGCGGCCATAACTGGTTGCTGTGTCCCTTGCACCAATTGTCCCCGATCGCGACTTCAAAAGTTTTCCCACCCCTGTGCTGGACTGTCACACGTTTAGTCCACCCCAGTCGACACCCATAATTGCAGATTCAGACCAATACGCTCTTCTAGGAACAGGGTATAAAACATGACTGCGTGCGGTGGGGCATAGGGCACGAGGTACTCAGCAAAATAAGAGACTGTTGTCTACACTGGACCTTATCCGGACTAAGCCCTTTTACTGGGCTGTGCAGTGTGTGTCTTAAATGTCCTGACTAATTGCTCTGCGTCCAAAGTGGATCCTGGATCAGGAGAGCAGCGGTCAGGTGATGGATATCACCGGACCAACAGTATTCCTGAAACTCTGACGCCTTGTCCTGCAGACCAACGTGGCTGCTGCACCTTCTGTCACAAAAACAGTCGTGCGAGCCCTGATCGTGAATCGCGCTTTCATGGCGGACTTATATGCTATATAGGGGAAGCTGGACAGGGGTTCCACCAGGATCATCCACATCTCTGCAAGAAAAGGACCAGCAAAGTCCACTTGTACTCTATTCCCTGGCTGAGCTCATTGAAACCACAGCAAAAACTTCTAGGGAGAGGCCACTTGGTTCATTGAACAGCCATGACACTGCCTCACAGCATATTCGATATACGTGCTTACCGAAGGCCAGTGTTCATGCCATTGATCTAACGCTTTCATGTGAGACATTCCCTTTCATACAGGACATTCCCCAGTGAATAGAATACAGCAACTTTAGGACGCCTGGCCGAGTGAAGGCAGAACTACAATGCGGCACTTGTCATCCTCTGTTATAATCAGTAGCATTCCCTGATGTATAGCATTCCCTGATGTATAGCATTCCCTGATTACATTGAGCTGCCTTTCCGTTCTGAAATTCCGTCTAAAATGGGGTGGGCGTCCTCAGGAAGGTGTTTGACCATCCAGTTTGAACCGCTGCAACAACGCTATGCAACACTGCATTGCGACAATTGGCAACTGCTACTTCTTAGGCGGTGATGGGAAAGTCTTGCAGCACTGTATCTAAAGCATCGTCAATCTCAATACAAATTCTTTCCTCTCTATCGAACTCTTTATCAGGACGCAGGGGCAATCTGGACAATGAATCAATAAAAATACATACCGTAAAAATAATTGCCAAAAAGTAATGCCCAACGCTGCAGTCTCTGAACCGTCTTGTCAGGGAGTCTAGCTTTAGGATTTATGATCTGTGAACAAGTGAAATTTGCAGCCATACAGGAAAACGTATAGCTTTTAAACACCATAGGCTATTGTCAAAGTCTCTTTCTCTACCCGGGAGTAATTGTTTTGATCTTAGGTTTTCTGTCAGTACAGCACCAAATACATACTGCGATCGATCAGTGACCAGTATTAAGATTTTCTTTGGATCAAAGGCAACAAGGCAAGGAGCTGTACAGAAACATAAAATCTCTCTGACAACCGTCTGGCCAGTCACATATTACACCTTTCTTACGAAGGTGACAGAGATTATGAGACCTCCAACGCATCTCGTGTGAATTTATTATAGTGTAGCTGAGGGAAGACTGCAGCTCCTTCGAGTTCTGAGGGACGGGAGACCTATCAGTTGTTGCAGAGTGGTCATCTGTTGGTTTAATGCCCTCTACTTAAGACATGGTGGCAAAAAAACCTACAGTTCTCCTAATGACAATGCATACCATTGCCCTCCAGCGCCTGAAACACTTCCTGTAAGTTTGGCATAATATTCTTGCCTGGTGGCACTGTGACAATTAGATCATCAATTAAGTTGCGCAGTTCAGGATGTGGGTAAATCTCTGCTCAATAAAATGCTGAAAAATTCCTGGAGGTGACACGACTCCAGAAGTAGCATGGCAAACTTGTAGAGGCCAAACGGCGAAATAATAATGAGCAACTGCTGTCACTCAGCATCGAGGTGCAACTACTGATAGGTGTCTCACAATAGAACCTTCAAAAAGTATTGTCCACCAGCCTAACTCGCCAATAATTACCCGATGAGTGGGAATCGATAAACTTCCTGCTCTCTCTGGGCGTTGATTGTGGATTTAAAATCACCACACAGCTGAATTGTCCCATTGGGTTTTCTAGCACTTACGGCGTCTTCACTGATCAATGATATAGGAGAAATAAGCCATAATTCCTGTAGTTTAATTCAGCATCTACAATATCTCTCATAGCAAGTGGCACAGGGTGAGCATGGCGAAAGTTAAGGGTCACAGACGGCTTAGGCTGAAGATGGTCTAGAAAACCCCTTGCCTTCGCTAACGTTGGCTCAAAAAACTATTTATGGAAGTGCCAAAGTGACTCAGGTTCATGAAAAGGGATGACTGGAGAAACTACGTGATCTATAACTTGGAAGTGAAATACCCAGAAAACAAAATATTCAATGCTGAGGCAGAATCAAACAGCAGTAATTCTTCTTGCCGCTTCACATTCTCATATTGTGCCGCCACAACCATTTGACCCCTGAACGGAATTCGTTCGCAGTTAGAGGAAATCACCGCTTTTGGTAAATGCTTCTAACGGAAGGCTACGCACCTCATGAAATGTAGCCAAATTGATCGATGAGGCTGCAACAACAGTACAGAGTTCACGCTTAATGCTGCGCCCCAAGATAGACGATTGCGTCACAAGCTTATGAGCCGTTTATCAGATATGTGAGCTTGGCAGGAAAAGAGCGTTGATAGATAACTGGTCCATATCGCGAACAGGATGCTGCGTTGCACAGACGGCAGCGATGTTGCCCCTGCGGACATTTTTGCCACTTACGTTGGTTGCGGCAGAAGGGGCAAGCCCTATAATCGAAGGTACTATTAGACACCGAATGAGGGCAGCCGTTTACTGCCTGTGGAGCCAAATCAGGAATTGTGACGACGAAGTTCGTGGATGTAATGAGTTTCCTTCTCGAAAGTGTTGAAATTTTCTGACTGTGAGGAAATGATCGTTGTCGTACTTCGTCATAGTTCCATATGAAATTCGCGATTCTTCGCCACTTTTGTTTCTGATCATTTCTCCCGTAGTTCTTTCCGGTTGTGGTAGATCCATTGGATATTGTCCACTGTAACTTTCGTCTATCCTTGCTTAGTATCGTTGGAGTGGTACGCAATAACTTTCTTCCATCGGTCCCCTTAGAAATATTATACATGACAGTCCTTAAACTGACACACTATACACTCCTGGAAATGGAAAAAAGAACACATTGACACCGGTGTGTCAGACCCACCATACTTGCTCCGGACACTGCGAGAGGGCTGTACAAGCAATGATCACACGCACGGCACAGCGGACACACCAGGAACCGCGGTGTTGGCCGTCGAATGGCGCTAGCTGCGCAGCATTTGTGCACCGCCGCCGTCAGTGTCAGCCAGTTTGCCGTGGCATACGGAGCTCCATCGCAGTCTTCAACACTGGTAGCATGCCGCGACAGCGTGGACGTGAACCGTATGTGCAGTTGACGGACTTTCAGCGAGGGCGTATAGTGGGCATGCGGGAGGCCGGGTGGACGTACCGCCGAATTGCTCAACACGTGGGGCGTGAGGTCTCCACAGTACATCGATGTTGTCGCCAGTGGTCGGCGGAAGGTGCACGTGCCCGTCGACCTGGGACCGGACCGCAGCGACGCACGGATGCACGCCAAGACCGTAGGATCCTACGCAGTGCCGTAGGGGACCGCACCGCCACTTCCCAGCAAATTAGGGACACTGTTGCTCCTGGGGTATCGACGAGGACCATTCGCAACCGTCTCCATGAAGCTGGGCTACGGTCCCGCACACCGTTAGGCCGTCTTCCGCTCACGCCCCAACATCGTGCAGCCCGCCTCCAGTGGTGTCGCGACAGGCGTGAATGGAGGGACGAATGGAGACGTGTCGTCTTCAGCGATGAGAGTCGCTTCTGCCTTGGTGCCAATGATGGTCGTATGCGTGTTTGGCGCCGTGCAGGTGAGCGCCACAATCAGGACTGCATACGACCGAGGCACACAGGGCCAACACCCGGCATCATGGTGTGGGGAGCGATCTCCTACACTGGCCGTACACCACTGGTGATCGTCGAGGGGATACTGAATAGTGCACGGTACATCCAAACCGTCATCGAACCCTTCGTTCTACCATTCCTAGACCGGCAAGGGAACTTGCTGTTCCAACAGGACAATTCACGTCCGCATGTATCCCGTGCCACCCAACGTGCTCTAGAAGGTGTAAGTCAACTACCCTGGCCAGCAAGATCGCCGGATCTGTCCCCCATTGAGCATGTTTGGGACTGGATGAAGCGTCGTCTCACGCGGTCTGCACGTCCAGCACGAACGCTGGTCCAACTGAGGCGCCAGGTTGAAATGGCATGGCAAGCCGTTCCACAGGACTACATCCAGCATCTCTACGATCGTCTCCATGGGAGAATAGCAGCCTGCATTGCTGCGAAAGGTGGATATACACTGTACTAGTGCCGACATTGTGCATGCTCTGTTGCCTGTGTCTATGTGCCTGTGGTTCTGTCAGTGTGATCATGTGATGTATCTGACCCCAGGAATGTGTCAATAAAGTTTCCCCTTCCTGGGACAATGAATTCACGGTGTTCTTATTTCAATTTCCAGGAGTGTATTTTTAGTGCAACGCAATCTGACTTTCAATAATCCCTACAAAAGAATGGCCCTGACTAACATTAACCTATACCTTTCACAAATCACTTACTGCACAAAAATCTTCGTTACTCGAACTACTGCAATACAGCGAGCGCCACTACTGCCAACTAAATAAAAGATTAAACTACGGAAGGCACTAACTACTGATAGGCATAGTTAGCAAATGAAAGATTTTAATAGAGAACAAACACTGTATGTACCTTAATAGTGTTGAAAAATCATAATATACATAGCAGTTCATGACACCCAGTCTTACAAATTTCAAAGCTCCGCCATTTCTCTCCCCAGATCCACCACTGCTGGCGGCTCACCTCCAACTGCGCAACGCTACGCGCTGTTCACATCCAGCTGCCCCTGCCCAACACTACAATGGCAGACAACAATGCAAACTAGCCACAGACTTCACACAGCACAGCCAGAGCGCTACGTAACGTTGCCAATAAGAAAACATAAACAGCCTACTTACATAGAGAAAACATAAACAGCCTACATACATAACCCCCATGCTCCCCACAAAAAATTTTACAATTTGTTTTGGGCACTGGTCAATACATATTGGTTAAAAATTTTTTCACAATTACAATAACAAAGAAATCAAATGCACGCACTTATTGATACAATGTTGGTCAAAAGCTAAAATTTTCTCACAGTCCATAAAGACAGTCCTGATCGTTTATCACAGTAAAATAGCAGTGTTTTTCTCAAAGCCCGAGCAGTAAAAGAAAATGCACACGGAAGTAGTGGATTTCCATGCAGTCTTGAAGAAGTAGTGTTGTCCTTCCAACAGTAAGACAGCGCTGACTCTCGACATGTAGACAGGTAATGGGTCACAACAGAGCAAACCCACAACAGAGTCAGTCGAAGTTTTGAACAATATTGGTAGGTAGGTCATCACAGAGTAGACACACTGTAGTCCTGGTAGAGATTACGGTATTAGTGGACCACCAGAGGTGCAGACCCACTGCAGTCCTTGTACAAATAATGGTATTGGTGGGTCATCAAAGATGCAGACCCACTGCAGTCCTTGTAGAAATAAAGGTATTGGTGGATCATCAAAGGTGTAGATCCACTGTAGTCCTTGTAGAGCTGGCCAGCAGCCATCTGTTGCGACTGTGCAGGTGCACAAACACCATCGAAGAGTCTTGCGGAGAATATAGCAAGTCCATAAACCACCCCTTGTCCACTCACAAAAAAATTTGTTTGAAATGTCCTTAGAAGTAGAAATGCTGTTAATCAGTCCCTTGCTGACTTATTAACACACGTCCAAACGCTAACAGTCTCTACTTCTCACATATTGTCCATATACTAGGACCAACAGAAACGTGTGCAGTGAAATGTAACTTACAAGTTACTTAATTTGATGAACTGGTGTCAATTACAATTGTATAACATAAGAATACAATAACAAAGGTAAAAAATACATCATTAAAAACGTAATAACACAGATAACATTTGTAGTAAAACAGGCTGTACAAAAGAATTGAAATAAACATGCACATCAGTGTTACAAGAATTATGACATAAGTACTTACATAAAAGATCAGAATAACTTTTGAAACATCAACTTCACACATGAGCAACAAAACAGAACAGATAAATAATGTCTAAACATCTTTACAAAGTAAATAACATAGTATTAAAATAATTCTACAACACAACTCTCATCCGCTAAACATGTAAAGACAGGAAAAACACAAATACACAAGGGTGCACACACACACACATGGTTCATATGGTTCTGAGCACTATGGGACTTAACTGCTGTGGTCATCAGTCCCCTAGAACTTAGAACTAATTAAACCTAACTAACCTAAGGACATCACACACATCCATGCCCAAGGCAAGTTTCGAACCTGCGACCATAGCGGTCACGCGGTTCCAGACTGTAGCGCCTAGAAACGCACGGCCACTCCGGACGGCTTAAGGGTACATAAACACATAGCAGAATAACACAACAGGAAAGTGCAGGGTTTGTTTTCAGTGTAACATTTGGTACTGCAGTCCAACCCAAAACTTCATTCGATAGATCTTTCTTCTTATTTCAACATTTGTTTCCACCAAAAAAAACCTATCCAAGTATGCTTTCTGTATTTATATGTTCACATGTTTCTGACCTCATTATTTATTTTCCATTATTTTACCTCATCATTTATTTCCAAGAAAATCCTACCTAAATCTGTTGTCCCTAAACCCTACTTATTTGGTTCATGCCCTCTTTCCATATACTTTTTTGGCCAAACCATTTTCTTATAGCTTCTCAATGTATTTCTGTCAATTCATCACAACTTGTTCTCTTATATGGCCTACCCCATCTTAAGCTAACTTAAATCTACTGAGCTCAGATGCTAAACTAAGGGACGAGGCAATGCAGCAGCACAAAACAATTAACACAAACAGCAATGACAAAAAATGCAGATTTGCAAAGCAAGCAGCATTATAGAAGTTAGCAAAGCAATTGCAATATTACAACTAATATAAGGCAATGTGCAGCAAACAAGAAAAATAAATCAGTAGTAAAACTGGCTTAACAGAGTAATACAAAATGAAATTCAGTAGCATTATGCCTGGCAAACAGCAACAGCAAATGCAATAACTTATATCTAAACATGACATAGCTCAAGCAGAAAAAATATTACAGTAAAAATGGGCATGTTTAATACCTGTCACATCTTAACACTAGGGTGATGCATCACGAGAACTTACGCTAGCAGATAAGTTACCAAATCGTAAAAAAATTATTTATGCAATTCCTGTGAAGGGAAACGTCTATTTATGTGCCCTCGTTTTCTTGGAAGTAGATCATAAATTTATAATTGACTGGATCTGTAGGCATAAAATAACTATATTAGTACATCTATTAAATTTTATTTTAACCAGTCCTGCAGTGCAGCTAGAAACTAGATATTAAACAAAATGAGTAAATAAGTACATAAAGCAAGCCATATGGCATTTCTCTCAACTAGCAAGACAATAGTCGTGAAATGTTTCTCATCATTTCATTAGGCGTTTTAGTGAACATCATAAATTAGAGCTCCACAGTATAATCATATGTTTTCAAGTTTCAGCGTGTCGTATGTGCGATGCTTTCTACAAAGTAATGTCAATAGCGTGGGTAATGGCCTCTTTTTTCTTTTTCTCCACCTGTTCCTCTGAAAGGCACACACTAATGGCTTTTTTCCGGGCAACTGTCGTGCAGCTGGGTGCCCACGACTCATTACGTGAAGGTGGTCACTTAACTTTCTTACTGAAATATTTACGACGCCAGTTTGCATATAAAAAATTTCACAGGTCGAGAATTTGCGTTGCAAATGTGTAGAAACAAAATCCTATGAATATAACAGTGTTCAAAAAGTTTTCATCGGCACTGTGATACCTTCACGCATTTACACACATTTCATAACTCTTAAAGTACGATTCTTTCCATCATCCTTTTCCACAAATCAGAGTCTCTAAACACTACTCATTATTCACATACGTATTCGTCGACACTTCTTTAATATTCCATCATAATAAATACGTAGCATAATCAAATTCCTCATATATGGTAGCATCATCTTATTGATCATAAACATACCTCAACAGCATAATACACATCGTCGTCGTAAAAATAACATCATAACACCTCAGTCAAATCTAAAAAATGTCGTAGCTTTCTGCAATAATTTCAAAACATAAAGAAAATTCTCTGCACATTTCAATAGTGTCATCTACCTCAAACGTAGTTTAAAATTATGCTCCCTTACCAAATACATCATTCAAAGCTCTCATAGTATCACAATGGTTCCGAAAAAATATGAACAGTTCACAAAGTACAGACAAAATACAATTTCATAAGTGTGAAGTAATCCAACTCCATAATTGTGTAAACATGTGTCACTGACGTCGTAAAAAAAATGTTTATCTCTCAGTTAAATGATCAGATAGCTGTGTAATTTGTGTGTTAGAGAAATATGGTACCGATGTGTAAAGTTGTATAAGCAAATACCATATTTGCTAGGGCTCCTTGTGCTTTCAAAAACACATGTTACACAAAGTAAGTGTGTACCCCCCTGAGGATAAATGAATAATACCTCAGGTGTTACAGATTACAGCAAGGGAATGAAATGTATCACGGAAAACCTTTGTATCATTGTACTTCAAATATCTTTAAAAATAAATGTTTTAAGTACAAAATTAGTCACTCAAATACGTGTACTCTAGCGCTAAACTGTGAGTCTTGCTATAAGATAATCTCTGTGGAAGTGTCGTAGTTATCGTCCTCCGAAAGCTAAGTTCTGCAAAAGTCAATGTACTTACCTCAAAATACACAAAAGTGAAATGCTTTGCGTATAGATATCTTAGTTATTACGCTTATTGCTGTGATGAAGAAAGTACTGTGCTGTAATGTATTGTTGTCCTACGGAAAAGGCTGTCTCATTGTAGCTATACCACAAATGTTACTACTAAAACATGTTTTACTTTCCAGAATAATACAGAAAATCTGTGTAGATATAAAACAGAAACACTGCAAAAGCAACATTGTAAATTGTCACTCATTAGTAGCGTCGTTATAAAATCGTGTAGCTGTCACATAAACTAACTACTGTGTCATCTGGTATCTCACTGAAAGTACTTTAAATCCACAATTTATTTTCAAGTAAACCAAAATGTTGCATTAAAATCTCATTAGCAGTACAGGTACATGTTCAAAGTATGTCAGCCTTATAGTCGTTACGTAATCGTGCA
This sequence comes from Schistocerca cancellata, assembly GCF_023864275.1. Lineage (NCBI taxonomy): Eukaryota > Metazoa > Arthropoda > Insecta > Orthoptera > Acrididae > Schistocerca > Schistocerca cancellata. Next base: position 638,816,645 of record NC_064631.1, on the reverse strand, counting down.
ACTAACAAGCAAGAATGTACACTCACAATAACACTGTGTCATCTGTTCACTATAGCAATGCATTTGTAATTACTGTCTAAATATGTTCCCCAGGTTCTAGACTGGATAGGTAACTTTAAAACATAGTTGCGTGTTAACAGTTTCTAAGTCTGACGAAGCGTACTAGTAACGTGAAGTGAAAATTTTTGTAGCAAAGGCTAAGTTAAAAAGCAGATTATCTTTCAATAAACGATTTGACATGTGAAATGTGGTGCAATCCTTTACGCTTCCTAGTATGCAGAGTTTCACCCTGAACGCAATTAGCATGTGGTTGTTGTTGTGGTCTTCAGTCCTGAGACTGGTTTGATGCAGCTCTCCATGCTACTCTATCCTGTGCAAGCTTCTTCATCTCCCAGTACCTACTGCAACCTACATCCTTCTGAATCTGCTTAGTGTATTGATCTCTTGGTCTCCCTCTACGATTTTTAACCTCCACGCTGCCCTCCAATGCTCAATTTGTGATCCCTCGATGCCTCAAAACATGTCCTACCAACCGATCCCTTCTTCTAGTCAAGTTGTGCCACAAACTTCTCTTCTCCCCAATCCTATTCAATACCTCCTCATTAGTTACATGATCTACCCACCTTATCTTCAGCATTCTTCTGTAGCACCACATTTCGAAAGCTTCTATTCTCTTCTTGTCCAAACTAGTTATCGTCCATGTTTCACTTCCATACATGGCTACACTCCATACAAATACTTTCAGAAACGACTTCCTGACACTTAAATCTATATTCGATGTTAACAAATTTCTCTTCTTGAGAAACGCTTTCCTTGCCATTGCCAGTCTACATTTTATATCCTCTCTACTTCGACCATCATCGGTTACTTTACTCCCTAAATAGCAAAACTCCTTTACTACTTTAAGTGTCTCATTTCCTAATCTAATTCCCTCAGCATCACCCAACTTAATTTGACTACATTCCATTATCCTCGTTTTGCTTTTGTTGATGTTCATCTTATATCCTCCTTTCAAGACACTGTCCATTCCGTTCAACTGCTCTTCCAAGTCCTTTGCTGTCTCTGACAGAATTACAATGTCATCGGCGAACCTCAAAGTTTTTACTTCTTCTCCATGAATTTTAATACCTACTCCGAATTTTTCTTTTGTTTCCTTTACTGCTTGCTCAACATACAGATTGAATAACATCGGGGACAGGCTACAACCCTGTCTCACTCCTTTCCCAACCACTGCTTCCCTTTCATGCCCCTCGACTCTTATAACTGCCATCTGGTTTCTGTACAAATTGTAAATAGCCTTTCGCTCCCTGTATTTTACCCCTGCCACCTTCAGAATTTGAAAGAGAGTATTCCAGTCAACATTGTCAAAAGCTTTCTCTAAGTCTACAAATGCTAGAAACGTAGGTTTGCCTTTTCTTAATCTCTCTTCCAAGATAAGTCGTAAGGTCAGTATTGCCTCACGTGTTCCAACATTTCTACGGATTCCAAACTGATCTTCCCCGAGGTCGGCTTCTACCAGTTTTTCCATTCGTCTGTAAAGAATTCGCGTTAGTATTTTGCAGCTGTGACTTATTAAACTGATAGTTCGGTAATTTTCACATCTGTCAACACCTGCTTTCTTTGGGATTGGAATTACTATATTCTTCTTAAAGTCTGAGGGTATTTCGCCTGTCTCATACATCGTGCTCACCAGATGGTAGAGTTTTGTCATGAGTGGCTCTCCTGAGGCCATCAGTAGTTCTAATGGAATGTTGTCTACTCCTGGGGCCTTGATTTGACTCAGGTCTTTCAGTGCTCTGTCAAACTCTTCACGCAGTATTTTATCTCCCATTTCATCTTCATCTACATCCTATCCCATTTCCATAATATTGTCCTCAAGTACATCGCCCTTGTATAAACCCTCTATATACTCCTTCCACCTTTCTGCTTTCCCTTCTTTGCTTAGAACTGGGTGGCCATCTGAGCTCTTGATATTCATACAAGTGGTTCTCTTCTCTCCAAAGGTCTCTTTAATTTTCCTGTAGGCAGTATCTATCTTACCCCTAGTGAGACAAGCCTCTACATCCTTACATTTGTCCTCTAGCCATCCCTGCTTAGCCATTTTGCACTTCCTGTCGATTTCATTTTTGAGACGTTTGTATTCCTTTTTGCCTGCTTCATTTACTGCATTTTTATATTTTCTCCTTTCATCAATTAAATTCAATATTTCTTCTGTTACCCAAGGATTTCTATTAGCCCGCGTCTTTTTACCTTGTTGATCGTCTGCTGCCTTCACCACTTCATCCCTCAGAGCTACCCACTCTTCTTCTACTGTATTTCTTTCCCCCATTCCTGTCAATTGTTCCCTAATGCTCTCCCTGAAACTCTGTACAACCTCTGGTTCTTTCAGTTTATCCAGGTCCCATCTCCTTAAATTCCCACCTTTTTGCAGTTTCTTCAGTTTCAATCTGCAGTTCATAACCAATAGATTGTGGTCAGAATCTACATCTGCCCCAGGAAATGTCTTACAATTTAAAACCTGGTTCCTAAATCTCTGTCTTACCATTATATAATCTATCTGAAACTTGTCAGTATCTCCAGAGTTCTTCCATGTATACAGCCTCCTTCCGTGATTCTTGAACCAAGTGTTAGCTATGATTAAGTTATGCTCTGTGCAAAATTCTACAAGGCGGCTTCCTCTTTCATTCCTTCCCCCCAATCCATATTCACCTACTATGTTTCCTTCTCTCCCTTTTCCTACTGACGAATTCCAGTCACCCATCACTATTAAATTTTCGTCTCCCTTCACTACCTGAATAATTTCTTTTATCTTGTCATACATTTCATCTATTTCTTCATCATCTGCAGAGGTAGTTGGCATATAAACTTGTACTACTGTAGTAGGCATGGGGTTTGTGTCTATCTTGGCCACAATAATGCGTTCACTATGCTGTTTGTAGTAGCTAACCCGCACTCCTATATTTTTTATTCATTATTAAACCTACTCCTGCATTACCCCTATTTGATTTTGTATTTATAACCCTGTAATCACCTGACCAAAAGTCTTGTTCCTCCTGCCACCGAACTTCACTAATTCCCACTATATCTAACTTTAACCTATCCATCTCCCTTTTTAAATTTTCTAACCTACCTGCCCGATTAAGTGATCTGACATTCCACACTCCGATCCGTAGAACGCCAGTTTTCTTTCTCCTGATAACGACGTCCTCTTGGGTAGTCCCCGCCCGGAGATCCTAATGGGGGACTATTTTACCTCCGGAATATTTTACCCAAGAGGACGCCATCATCATTTAATCATACAGTAGAGCTGCATGTCCTCGGGAAAAATTACGGCTGCAGTTTCCCCTTGCTTTCAGCCGTTCGCAGTACCAGCACAGCAAGGCCATTTTGGTTAATGTTACAAGGCCAGATCAGTCAATCATCCAGACTGTTGCCCCTGCAAGTACTGAAAAGGCTGCTGCCCCTCTTCCGGAACCACATGTTTGTCTGGCCTCTCAACAGATACCCCTCCGTTGTGGTTGCACCTATGGTACGGCCATCTGTATCGCTGAGGCACGCAAGCCTCCCCACCAACGGCAAGGTCCATGGTTCATGGGGGGTATCATGTGGTATACGTCGCTAAAGAATACTGGAATTTTTCTCAAAGTTAGCATCTATGTTATTTTTCTCTGAGTCAGCCGGCGCACACGGCTGCCTGCGGTGCGAGTCATTGTTTGTCTTTTTGTTGGCGAGCATCGTTATTAGGATTAGGAGACCTAACTTCTGCAAATTCACCTTGTCGAGAAGGCCCTGCCCTGTTGGCAGCTCGCCAGTTCAGATGGAATTCAGGTCTGTCGTTTTGTCGGTAGTTTACATATTTTCTTGTTTGTGGGTCATGTGGTGGAGAATTTCTCCCTGAATCGTAACTGCGTGGTGGACCGTTGCATCTGAAGTTATTCTGTCTCCCTTGATAATAATTATTTTCGTTCCCATATTGTCTGTTTCTATGGTTATCTCTGTCATATTCATTACTACGGAAATGCAATCTTTTTCTGTAACTATTACTCTGCCAGTGGTTGTCATATGGGTGGTGTCTGTTTTGTTCACGATTTGCGTTATAAGAATAGCCTTGTGTCCAGTTATTTCTTTCGTCACAGAATTGCGACGGATGTGACTTGTAACTGTTGTTCCTGTTTTCGCATTCCGCGATTGTCAGTGTCAATTTCTAATTCTTGTAAGAGTCCCTGAAAAGCTTCAATGTCTTCTTTGCAACGTCCAGCCAAAATAATATGTCGTAAATGTTCAGGTAATTTGATTAAGCAAATGCGGATGAGTTCTGAGGGGCTGTATGGGTTTGACAGATACTGATTGTTGTGCAATATGTCTTCAACATATTTCACAAGACTGGAAAATTCAGATTTTTCGAAATGTTTCATCATTACGATGTTATGTTTTATTCGGTCTTGTGTAGCTTGAGACCAATATGCTGAGAGGAAGGCATGGTAAAATTCTCCTTCACTGTGACAATCGTGAATGACCGATCGCATTCTTACAGCTGGTTCATTCTCTAAATAGCCATACATAAATTCTAATCTGTGCTCTGATGATCAGTTGGGAGGAAAACAATGAGAGAATTGATGGAGCCACGCTTGTGGATGACTGTAGTTGCCTGAATTCTTAAATGTTTTAAATTTACGTGTAGTAATGACAGCTTATAGGCAAAATCATCATGTCGGCGAGTCGCATATCGGTCATTGTTACGTCGTTTCCGCGGTTCCATTTCAAAATTCGGTGCACCTTGCCAATTTCTTTCATAATTTCCGAAATGCGCCGTGTTATTATTTTGTGGCTGTTACGTATTTATATGTCCCTCTTCCCGTATTGGGGCGCGAGTGTCCTCTGAAATACGTAATTCTTGTATTTCGATTCAATGTTATGTAACTCAGTAGTTTAATCTTCACGTGTTTGTTCAAGCGTGGTGTCTTACTTTCGAAGATTTTGTTCCATTGTGTCTAACTTTTGAAGATTTTGTCCCATTTGTTTCTGATTTTGTTCAAGTGTTGTGTCTAACTTTCGTAGCCTTTGTCCCATTTGTTGCATTAACTGTAGTAACAGTGCACTGGTGTCTGAAACATGTTCCTATTCGGTAGCGCATTTGAGCCGGCAATATTCGCATTTTGAAAAGCAGAAAATGTGTCTTGATTTATTTGTGAAACCGGTGAGGACGCAAAACCTGAATCTACAGTATTTGCAAGATTGTGTCTTGTCATTTCGGAATCCTGAAGCGAGCTGTTGCCGACCGATCGATCGATAATACTTCCCTGTACACTAATTGTTTCACTGCCTACACCATTATTTGCAGCCCGCTCCATTTCCCTATGCACAATTACCAAATTACTACTTTGAACATTAGTTAATTCATTACATGGTGGCGTTAACACACTGCTTTCGTCTTCACTGTCATTTCTCAGTTCCCTTTGGAGCCTAGTATTACGTTTTTCACACGCCATTATTGTCACAATATTTCACACGATAACACAGAAAAGCACAATTTGAAGAGCAAAATAAGAAAACACATTAACATAGCATTGAAAATAATATCTCGTTAATTGCAAGCGCAGCTGCGAAATACTTGGTGCAAATCTACATGCATGCCACAACTGTTTTACTATACAAGAATGAAAAACTACAACTACAAAGGAAATTCTCTCTACAATTACGAGGTAGCAATAAACAATAGCTACACTAATTACACAAACTACAAGAAAAAAATCAGAAGATTCCAGTGAGGTATCCTCGGCTAAGGGTCGACATATGAATCGTCCCCTTAGAAAAATTATACATGACTGTCCTTAAACTGACACACAATATTTTTAGCGCAACGCAATCTGACTTTCAATAATCCCTACAAAAGAATGGCCCCGACTAACATTAACCTATAACTTTTACAAATCACTTACCGCACAAAAATCTTCGTTACTCGAACTACTGCAATACAGCGAGGGCCACTACTGCCCACTAAATAAAAGATTCAAACTACGGGAGGCACTAACTACTGATAAGCATAGTTAGCAAATGAAAGATTTTAATAGAGAACAAACAATGTATTTACCTTAATAGTGTTGAAAAATCAAAATATACATAGCAGTTCATGACATCCAGTCTTACAAATTTCAAAACTCCGCCATTTCTCTCCCCACATCCACCGCTGCTGGCGGCTCACCTCCAACTGCGCAACGCTACGCGCTGTTCACATCCAGCTGCCCAACACTACAATGGCAGACAACAATGCAAACTAGCCACAGACTGCACACAGCACTGCCAGTGATTTTCATACAGAGCGCTACGTAACGTTGCCAATAAGAAAACATAAACAGCCTACTTACACAGCTTACTTTTAGTGTTATCGTAAGATCTATACTGTTCTTCTGGAGGGCTCTATCTTTTAACATAGGCAGGGGGGGGGGTGGTCCTGACGTAACAGAGACGCGAAAAAGTCTCACGCTAAAACTGGCAGCTGGGCTTTTTCCTTTTTGTGTTATCGTAAGATCTATACTATTCTTCTGGATGGCTCTAGCTTTTAACATGGGCTGGGGGGGTGGTCTTAGCGGTTAGCTGGCGACGTGGGTGTCCGTCCCTTATCGTAGGGCCTTCTAACTTAACACGGTTCTGCTCTCGGATTCTGTTCTCGTTTCTCCCCTCGGAACTGCGTCTGTCTCACGGTGGGAAGGTATGACATGCATTTAGGCATTCTTGTGTTAGTCTGTGGTATTCCATTTGCTCACTCGTTACTCGTATTACTTTGGTTAATTTAATGTCACGATTTATTCGGAGCTATGTGACATGCTACTGGATTTGCTTATCATGTCAGGGTTTTCATGGAAGGTGTTGGATTTGCCCCACACCTTACAATGAGAGCGAAATTAATCATCAATGATATATGCGAATTCTCGGATGTTATCTATAACAGTCTGACGATGCACATGCAGTTTATTGATTACATGCATTTAGAAAACTTGTTCTGAGTTAAAGCTGTCAAACAATGTTTCAAGAAGAATAAAATGCCACTACCACACGGCAGCTAATGTAGAAAATACTTTTCTAACGTATTTGGGCACGATGCGCTCTCCCCATACATAATACAAAAGCTTCGAGATGCATCTGCTGCCTGGCTGTCTATTAAACCTGAAAAGAACAAAATGTCACAGAAGTTAGCCCTTTTTCCACATGCGACTATTTTGGGTTGAGAAGTGAAGGGAATTATGTTCAAAGTTCCATTAGATTGGTAACTTCAGCAGACAGCAGAATTGAGTTTTAAAAAAATTTAGCAGTAAATGTATTCGAACTCGCAATATCTTATCGATGGTGCACGATACTTACCATTAAGCTACTATCTGACACATAGCTACAACAGCTCCAGAGGTGAACAACAATTCCTCCAGAACTTCTGCATACCACAGCATAATGCAAATGGCCGGGTCTAGACTTCTGAGAGAAACAGTTACAGCGTTTCTTTTGCGCTGCACGACTTTTTCACAAACAGATAGCGCAATAGAATAGCTCAACTGGAAAGGAACGCTTCTTATTTAAATTTCTGCATCCTACACTGTTGGCAGTTCTGTGTAGATGGCAGTTACGTGACTTTTTTCGGTGATTACAAAATAGAGTCGAATGTATGCACTGGGTAACCGAGGCAGCTAGTTCGTGGTGATTCGGTTAACTAAGTAAATGATGATGATGAGCGTTTGGCGTCATTGGCCGGGAGGCCCCTCGCGGGGCAGGTCCGGCCGCCTTGGCGCAGGTCTTATTACATTCGGCGCCACATTGGGCGACCTTCACGCCGGATGGGGATGAAATGATGATGAACACAACACAACACCCAGTCCCTGAGCGGAGAAAATCTCCGACCCAGCCGGGAATCGAACCCGGGCCCGGAGGACGGCAATCCGTCACGCTGACCACTCAGCTACTGGGGCGGACACTAAGTAAATGAATTTACTGCACATGCTGCAATTTATACAGGTAACCTGTGTGTCTGAATTCTCATCCAGTGTGGCGCAACGGTGTTACGATAGAAAAATGAGTCACTGAGGAGAGGAATTGTTGGTCTGTTGGACTGATGGTAGGTTCTTATACCTATCGTCTGGGTTCGATTCCCACTTCTGTCAATGATTTTAGATAGGGAGAGAAAGATTCCATACCAAGTGAAGAAGATATAATGGCAGTGTGGTCTGAAATTCACATTCAAGGTGATATTCTTTCTCTGCCAAGTCGACGTCAGGTTGAACCACAATAAAGTCTCGAGTGGCGACATGTAGAAACTATATCACCAGTAACCTTTCTTATACTAGATATTTATTTCTAGTGACGAAACAAACGCTATGTAGGGTCACAGGACACTTATTCCATCTTTTATCTGAGCTTCTGTATGTCGATAAAATTGGTTCTGAACTGAGAAAGCAACTCAGACCGTACTTAACGCGGAATATGATCCGTTCGTGACAATACAGCACGGCTACAATTCGTTGTTTGTTCAAAACTGCATATTCCTCAACATCTCCACATGTTGCGCTTGAATGGGTTCGAATCCAGGCCCGGCACTAAAGATTTCATTATGTATTATCAAGCTCTAGCATGAGAACACCTATCTGCTGCTGGGTAATTATTTTGATTTTTAATGTTTTTTCATTCGTTGTCAACACTAACGATATCTGACGTTTTTGACTCCCAGTGGTACACAGAACTATTTACGATATCACTGTAAGTTCAAGATGTTTTTCCGAGCTGCTGGTGGAGAAAAATTCGGTAGCTGACGTCTCTTTGTGTGTAGTGAACAACGATATGTGTGGGGCTCTATTCCCAGTGAGCACTGAACTCTTTGTCATATTATTTCCAGTTCAAACATGCTCACATGTCACTGCTGGTGCAACAAACCCATATTTAACGTTCGTTTTCTCTAGACTATAACAGCGATAGGTGCCGGGTTGGAGTCCTGGGAAGGAAAAAATTAATGTTTCGTCTCGTCATATCAGTTAAAACATCTTGCTACTGTCGAGAAAATCCGATATGTCACAGTTGGTTGTGCTTCGATATCAATCCGATTAGGTTCTGGGTTCGAATCCCTGTCCAACACAAAGCTTTGTCACACGGCCTTTCAAGTAAGTTACTTGTGAAGAAGCAATGTTTAAGATCTCTCGTAGTTCGTTAACAGGGACAATAGATGCTTGGTAGGAATTCACGTCCGTTAAAAATGTTTGCGTTATGTAATTTAAAGTTGATATTTGCTAACTGATACTGTCTAAAATCGAGGTATATCACTCTCTGTATGCCTAATCAGGAGTGACTGTTCGTTTGCGTCAGTCACGAAATCTTTGCTTAGTCTGCCTGACCTGGGTTTGAATCCATATGCAGAACGAGACGGTTCGTCGTGTCACTTGCAGCTCGTACATATACTCAACTAGCTGCTCGTGGATAACTTAAATTTTTAATGTTATTTTGTGTTAAATAATAAGTACTGTACGTCACTTTGAAGAGGAAATCATGAATACGACGAACTTACTAGATGCATTACCTATCTTACGTAATAATGAGAGTGGTAACATTTCAGGTATGTCATTTATTGTAATAAATGTGAGCTTACAAGCCTTAAGGACAGTCTTATCTGTGATAAGGTGTTCCCTGATATATATGTAGCATCATGGTATTACTTTACATCTTGAGTTATAGCGATACAGAGCAGTGTTTTCTAGTGGTGACATGTTAGACCCATTTTCAATAGTCAAACGACTGTACCTAGGAGCGATTAGAGGACCTGCCAGACAGCTGCCGGTTGCATGAGAATCAGCCGAAATGCAGTTCAGGTCGTTCGGATACTTTTGAGCACGACTGTACATGTACGTCATACTCCGCTATCCACCTAATGGTGTATGGCGGAGGTTACTTTTTGTGCCACTAGCTGAGCCCTCCAACCCTGTTCCACAAGGGATTACTGCGTGGAAAGAATTATTATCCGTAAGCCTCAGTATTGGCCCTAATCCCTGGAATTTTCTCCACGTGGTCATTACGTGAGACGTATGCAGGGGAAACTAATATGTTGTCCGACTCTTCGCAGAAAGTGCTTTCTCGAGATTTCAATAGTTTATCTCTCTGTGATGCAAAACGCCTCTCGTAACGTCTGCCAGCTGAGTTCGTTTGGCATCTGCGTTGCGGCCTAGCGCTGGTTAAGCGATGCCTTGACGAAACACACCACTCTTAGTTGAATCTTGTCGATCTCTTTTATCAGTCCTACCTGGTAGGGACCCCAGACAGATGAAGAGTACTCAAGAATCGGTCGAACAAGCGGCTTATAAGCTACTTCCTTCATGGATGATGTTGTGGGTTGGCAGGAGAGCCAACACCGGGTACTAGAGGAAGCCGAAAGGCACGAGTTTTAGCTCACGCAGGCTGGCGTGAGATCTGGAACAGGACAAGGAAATTAGACTTTAGAGAAACGGACGTAGCTGGTGGAATACTTAACTTTAATCCATTAATGATGAGCGTCGCTCTTGACTGTACATGATTCATAATATCAACAGTAACTGAACATGGCGCCTTGCTAGGTCGTAGCAAATGACATAGCTGAAGGCTATGCTAACTATCGTCTCGGCAAATGAGAGCGTATTTTGTCAGTGAACCATCGCTAGCAAAGTCGGTTGTACAACTGGGGCGAGTGCTAGGAAGTCCCTCTAGACCTTCCGTGTGGCGGCGCTAGGTCTGCAATCACTGATAGTCGCGACACGCGGGTCCGACGTATACTAACGGACCGCGGCAGATTTAAAGGCTACCACCTAGCAAGTGTGGTGTCTGACGGTGACACCACAGATGAATTACATTTTCTTAAGATTCTTCCTATGAATCTGAGCCTGGCATTTGCTTATCCCACTGTTTGTTTTATGTGGTCATTCCACTTAACGTCGCAGTTTCGAGAATGGGCGTACTGAATGAATTTCTTTTTCTATGTATGTACAGTATGTTACATTTAGTCACTTTCGGTGTCAAGATCCTGAGATTGCTCTGTTCATCAGTTCACTGGAAGTTATCCTGCTTATCGCGATTATATTCTGGCGTTGCTACTTTGTTACAGACTACAGCATCATCTGCGAACAACCTTAAAGAGAATCCAACGCTCTCTTACAGATCATTTATGTATACTGTAAACAGTAACGGTCCTATCACCCATCCTTTGGGTACTTGCCGAATTACCTTACATCTGTCGAATTTGTTCCGTTAAGAGCGACATGTTGAGTTCTATCAGCAAGGAGGTCTAGAATCCAGTCCTTAATCTGCTCCGATACTCGGTAAACTCTTATTTTTTCACCAAATGGCAGTGAGGGACGGTCTCAAATGCCTTCCTGAAGTCAAGGATCACGGAATTAACCTGAGAGAAGTTGTCTATGGCACTGTGGATCTCATGGAGGAACAAAGAGAGATGAGTTTCACAGCAGCTCTGTTTCTGGAATCGTTGATCATTTTCGCAGAGGAGATTTTCATCCACCGTAAACGTCATAATTCTTAAGTACAAAACATGTTCCATTATTCTACAACATATTGACGTCAACGGTATAGTTATATAATTGTGTGTATCTGTCCTTAGACCCTTCTTAAAAACGGGAAAGACCTGCACTTTGTTCCAGTCGCTAGGTATCTTTTGATGCTCAAGCGATCTACGATAATTTACTGCTAGAAGCGGAAAAAGTTCTTTCACATGATTTCTGTAGACTCTTATAGGTATCTCGTCTGGTACTGACCCCTTAACGCTACTAAGCGATTGTAGTTGATTTTCTATTCCGCAATCGATTACCTAAATATCTGTCATTTCTAAGTTCCTACTACGATTGGAAGGAGGGATCGTTTTACTACCTTTTGCGGTGAAACACCTTCGAAAGACGAAATTCAGTATTTCAGCCTTTTCTCTGTTATTTTCCTTTTCGGTACCAGTGTAGTGATTGAGTGAATGAATACATTATTCTACGTACGACCAAAACCTCTTAGTATTTTTATTCAGGTGGGTTGACGAAGATTTAGTTTTAAAGTCATTGAACGCTTCTCTAATTGCTCTACTTACGCACGTCTTCGCTTCATTCAGCGTTTGTTTTTCGGCTAGGTTCTAACTTCCCTTGAATATAAGATGAATCTCTCTTTGTTTGCGTAGCAGTTTTCTAACACGGCTATTAAATCATGGCGGGTCCGTCCTATCCCTTAGGACCTTACTCGAAACATACTGTCTAGGGCATATTGCAGAATGCCTTTGAATTTTTTCCATTTGTTCTCCACTTATCCGTACTTATCACCGAATATTTTACGCTGACTGTTCAGGTTCTGTGAAATTTGTATCCTGTCTTTCTTGCTAAGCAAAAATATCTTCCTACCATCCGCCGAAATGAGCAGAGGATAACCTCACCCCAAGGACCGTTTTGATAGAGGGTTCATCGAACATAAAGAAGCCCCATGTGCAGGCAGCACGTACTCCGCTGCCCCAGTAGCCCATTCCTGCGAGTACTACACCCCTAACCTATTAAGGGGAAGCCTACAATTCTGCTCCCAATAGCGGTGGTCGAGAAATTCGCATCTGATTCCGTCGCAGAGTCTTGTCAACCTAGGGGTTAGACCTTCCACCCTGTCTAAACCTGAGGACCACGAACATCCTTGGGTACGATGCTACAGATAGGCAGCGTAGCCTACACCCTGTGTGAGACGCTAGCTACCACCTCCAAAACATCCATCCGACGAAAGGAGTCGAGGATATCCTCAGAACCCAAGCGGCAGGCATCATTCATGCCGACATGTGCCACTACATGCAGCCGGTTGCACCCAATGCGCTCGAAAGCTGCCGGCAGTATCTCCTTTAGATCTCCGTCCTGGCTCACTAGCAAACATATCGAGTTCAAACCGACATTCTTTCCCTCCTTGCCTGCTATTTACCTGAGGGGCTCCGTCAGCCGCCTAACATTGGAGCTCCAAATCACAAGCAGAACTACCCAATGCATTGGTCGCTGGCCCAACATGAGAAGCATCCCGTAATGGCTCTGAGTTGTCATCAACACTGGGTAGCACCTCGTACCTGTTGCTGAGGGGTTGGGAGCCAGCCACGCGACCTGCTCTCTCCTTTGCCTTCCGTCCAGCAAACGAAAAACCTTCTGCCAACCGCCCTCGAATGAGGACGGACTGGTCAGATGTTGCGCATCAGAGTATGCAACGACACCCAGGTCAACAGGAGAGTCGGACGGCACCAAAAGCCTCACAGGTCTCGTCGCCATCGCTCCGATTTCACCGCAACTTTGAGCATTAGCCAGAAGCATGGCGACGGTAGTCAACGCAGCTTGCAGTTGTTTACGGACAGGAGCCAAATTTCCTTGTGTCTACTCACAACAATCACATGAACTGACCATATCGCAGTGTGTAAGAAATAGATATAAGATGTCAAATGGCGCTACTGAGTGTGGAATATATGTAAATAATATAGAGGACTTTAAAGATACACTAAAATCTGCTGTGAAGATTTCTCGCTGCACCCTGAGACGGCAAGCACTTGAACAGAAAAAATATCGCTTCTGAAGTGGACGTATCCTGTTACTAGAAACTCTGCTTACCGGTAAACCTACTGCATGATATACGTATGCTAACTAGAATGCAGCGATCGAAACTACGAAACTATTTGCCCTGTACCAGCACGAGATTTGAACTTAACTTAGTGGCGTGACGTGGAGCTGATGGCGGGGAGGGGGGAGGGGAATTATAGTAGTATGCCACCTTACATAGGGATATGCACACCGATTTACGCAAAAACAGAAACTTGGAAACTTAAGTTAATTAGGAAACCACTAGTCCACACAGTAAAATACACAGGTATAGATAACTGCATTGCAGAAGCACGTGAAAAAAATAAAATAGATAAACTAAATTACTGTTTATCAGGCAAATGCCGCTGCTACCATCACTACTGGCGAGTCCACTCGGCTTGTCGTCTGTCGTCGCGCAGGTACTTCCAAACGACTCAAATTGCTTCTCGCTTCCCACACCCTTTTTTGTCGCATAGGAGTGTGTTATATGTATATCATATTGCTCTGTTTTCTGTTCCCGTAAATACATTTGCATCAAGTGACTGATCCTAGAAGCACTTCAGTTAATAGGTCCCATTTAGTATTTCATTCCTTAGATTACATTTCAGATTTATGTAATTCTATGTGCGAGATTTCAGTTTCTTGTCTTCACTCTGTCTGCCACTGGGACTGCAAAGAGCAGGGTGCAATTCTCGACTGCTGTCGTAAGTTACATGTCATATGCATACAACCTCTATATCATCGATATAGACGCTTAGTAGTTTTGTAATGAACCGGAAGATTAAAGTGCGGTAAAAGTGATAGAAGGCATTTCTAATTCGTACGAGAGCGTGCTGAAAAGCAGTGCTTGAGGATTTCTCATGGGAATATTCTTATATGTTTTTAAATAAATCGTTGTTAATATTTTACATCTTTGTTCTTCATGTCTATACATTTATTTCTCAAATAGTCACCCTCATGACGAACATATTTCTCCCCAAAGAGAGATCAGTTTTTTGATACCGTCACGGTAGAATGTTTTGCCTGTTCAACGAGTCACATCACCTCTGCTTGCACCACTTCGTCACTACACAACTTGGGGATGTCGAAGGTTTTCTTTAAGTTATGGGAACAGATTAAAATCGGATGGGGCCAAGTGGGGACTGTATGCAGGATGACCGATGACAGGGAACCCAAGGCGTCAAATTGATGAAGTAGTCGCAGCGGTTGCGTGTGGTATGGCATTGGCATGCTGAAAGAGAGGTTGCTCTTGTTTCGACGAACTCTTGGAATTCGAAGTTCGATCACAGGCAGGCTATTTCTCAGCACAGATGTAGTCCCGTTACACAGCGCCATTTAACTCGCTACAATTTGGAGACCGCTAGTGGCAGAGAGTTGCAAATATGTATAAATGAAGAATAAGGACGTAGAATGTTAATAACATTTGTTTCATTTAAGAAGCTTCGAGAGTTTTCACATTAAAAATTAGGAGGCACCACGTCCTTGTATTTAGAAACCTGTACTTCATTTCTTGTTCACTAACTATTCGCGTTTTCTGTTACGATTATTTACGTATATGTTGTCGTTTTAAGTGTGTTATTCAACCGAGCAATTGCGAGAACTAGTAGTGAAGGACACTGCTGAGGTGTTTTACACTATCGGGCTGTTGGGCCTTTTTTTGGCGAATTGAATCTGTAAGAGTGGTACGATGTAGTGTGTTTAATTATGTATCATTGAAATTAGTTAACTAACCAATACATAGAATGCTCTCAGTTAATAGAATTACTCTTATATGTGTGACTTTTATCACCTGATGATTCACTCTGTTTTTTATATTTTACTCTACAGTTGAAGTATGGAAGATAATTCTGGCATCACCAGGTAACATTCGTTAAACAGAACTACAAGCCAGTGGCGTTCTGAGCCCACGTCATCTGACCATTCGTCTGCTCTTTGCGTAACGCGGGAAATTCAAAGAAACTTGAACGAACAGTCTGCCGCTACATCTACACTCTGTAAGCCACTTTATCGTGTGTGGCGGAGGGTACTTGTGGTACATCTATCACTTCTCTCTTTCTTTGTTCCATTCTCGAATAGCACATGGGAATAACGCCTTTCGGCAAACCGAATTACTCTAAATTTTTCGTATTTTTGTGACGCTTCTGTCTGAAAAAATATATGGCGCACGACTCTTCTTCGAATGTACGGTCTCAGAATTTCAACAGAAAACCTCACTGTGACACACGAGACTCTTTTATGATGTCTGCCAATTCAGTTTGCTAAGTATTTCAGTTAAATCTTGCGCTTGCCAACAAAACGAGTTGCTCTTCACTGTATCTTCTTTCTCTTTTCTAGCAACTGATAGTGAGCGAATATTGTTGACCGGCCGCTGTGGTCGAGTGGTTCTAGGTGCTTCAGTCCGGAACCACGCAGCTGCTACTGTGGCAGGTTCGAGTCCTGCCTCGGGCATGGATGTCTGTGATGTTCTTAGGTTAGTTAGGTTTAAGTGGTTCTAAGTCTAGGGGACTGATGATCTCAGATATTAAGTCCCATGGTGCTTAGAGCCATTTCGAATATTGATGAGCGACACACAGGAAATGATCATTATAATGTTTTGAAAGCCACTTTTTTCACTGATGAGTCAACATTATCTTCAGGTTGCTCCAACAGGCCTCAGCTTGTCATCTGCTCGCTATTCTCAGGTATTTTCCATTTCTTCCTGTAACCAGTGATTTATCGCCAGTGGTGCGATAGAAAAGTATCTGGAATTACGCATTACATTTCTGTGTCATCAGAGTCAGTTACTTCAATCATCAATCCTAGGCAGGTCTTCCTGCATTAAATAAGTTTCCTGGTGTTGCAGCCTTTCCGTAGACAACCAGCATCGTCTGCAAAAAGCCCCGTAGAACTTTCGTCATTTTCGACTACGCCATTTATATACAAGGTGTAACAGGTGTAAGTCCAGATAATTTTATATGTGATACCTTAACATGTCCACACATCAACTTGTGAGTTCTTTTTTCTCTGCATCACACAGTCTTTCCAGAAACACGTAACAAACTTTACAACCTGATGTTTTCTGCTTGCAGCAACTACACCACCAATGGGACATCGCCAGTCATATAGACAACTCGTTTCGCGTCCATGCGGCCACACTTCAACACCTGACCTGCTGCCCAGGGCAAAATAGACGGTAATGGCTTACTCTTGCCACCTGTATTTGGCGGTACTAACCAGCCTCAAAACAAACAACTTGTAATATTTACGAGGGGCGTTCAGTAAGCAATGCTACACATTTTTTACAGCCGGTTTTTTTTTTTAAATGCAGAATTTATTGTCGAACATTGTGGAATATAACCACTCCCGCCCCCATATTTTCGTGTATTTCCTATAGGTCGCAGAGGTATAAGCAGGCATCAAAACAGTGGGCATAACTTAGGTGCATTTCAAAGAGTAAACTGTCAGTGTTTTTTTATCGGAATGTCAGGGCATTGCTTACAGATGTCTATGGAGACCTGCCAGTGAACAAAAGCGTGGTGAGTCGTTGGGCGTGTCGACTGTCACACAAGACTGTCTGATCTCCCACTAGCCGGCTAGAAGCTCACAGTCGGGACTCTTGCATTGCTTGGATGGGTGGATACTCTCATTCGAGGAGATTGACAGAGCACAAAAATCTCGCTACACAACTGGACGCCTCTGTTGGTAGTGCTGAGACTCTGATCCACCAGTTGAGATACTCGAAGGTGTGGCGCCACCAATTGCCTCATTGCCAGACGGAAAACCATAAAGATCAATGAAGACCATCTGTGCAGAATTGTTTGAGCGTTATGAGACTAACACAGGCGAATCTCCTTCCATTCGATCTGGAAACAAACCAGGAACCCATTGGGGTGGGGTGGGGGGGGGGGGGCAGTACATCACCTCTCCTCAGAAGAATAATTTCAAAGCAGCACCCGCAGTGGGTAAAGTCATGGAAACGGTCTTCTGGTACTCTGAAGTGGTTATTCTGTTTGATGTCCTCCCTCATTTTGCAACGTTCTACTCTGAACTGTATTGTGCTACCATCAGGAAACTGAAGAAACAACATCAGGATGTTCATCGCCACAAAAATGGAAACGATATTCTCCTTCTCTGTAACAACACAAGGACTGAAAATAGACGCGCAACCAATGGGAACTCACAACACTTCATTGTTTCTTCTTATCTACCCTCCAGCGCAGATCTTGTACCTTCCAAATTACATCTGTTTGGCCCAATGTAGGACGCACTCTGGCACTCTGCGAGAAGCAGTATGTGGATGATGGGGAGGTTACTGATGCAGGAAGATGCTGGCTGTGGTACCATGCGTGTATATAGGGCCTTCCAATGAGGTGACATGAGGCCACCATACTGAAAGACCGAGCGAGATGGCGCAGTGGCTACCACACTGGACTCGCATTCGGGAGGACGACGGTTCAATCCCGCGTCCGGCCATCCTGATTTAGGTTTTCCGTGATTTCCCTAAATCGCTTCAGGCAAATGCCGGGATGGTTCCTTTGTAAGGACATGGCCGACTTCCTTCCCCATCCTTCCCTAACCTAAGGAGACCGATGACCTCGCAGTTTGGTCTCTTCCCCCGAAAATCAGTCATACTGAAAGAAACTATGATTTTTGTAGCCAAAGGAGTGAAGAATAATAAGGTGTATTTTGATCAAGAATAGAAAAACTGATTTCAGAAAGAAAGTATTGCATTACTTATTAAATGTCCCTTCTATAGTTATTATATAATTCACACATGTTTTTGGGGCGATCTGATATTGTAATTTATAATACTGGAAGCTAAGATCGCTTGATTTGAAACAGTTTATTTCAAGACCAGTTTTTGACAGTACCCATCCGTCATCCTCAGATCTCCCAGAAACATAATTACAAATCATCTCGTCGATATACTCCGAAATTTCTCCAAATATAATAATAAAGCTATATACCGGTTTGCTTTATGTATTTTACAAACATATGCGGAACTGTTATTGTAATGAGCATGTTATCAGAAAGTCGACAGAATCATGTATAATTATATTTCTGGGAGATCTGAGAATCTCAGGATGACAGCTACATATTGTCGAGCCTGCTGATGAAATATACTATTTCGAATAGAGTGAACTCGGCTTTTACTATTATAAACTATAATTAATAGTCTGTAAATGATGTATGTACTGATGTAATGCCTTTCAGCACACCGGCCCCAGTCACCAATAGAAATATCTGGACTTACACCCGCTCAGCCTGAATACTGTAAACAGTAACGGCCCTGTAGAGCTCCCTTGGACCTTAAGCTATACGTTTGGAGCTATATCTGATAGCACGTGCTGCAACCACACTTCTGGTCCGCTAATCTACAAGCTCTACATACTTCACTAAAGTACAGTGCTGGGCTGTACCGAAGGCGAGGGACACGGCGTTCACCTTAGCACCGTGTTCTTCGGCGCTCTGGGCCTCACGGACTATCATAGCGACATGAATGTCGCTGCATCCATGTTTGCGGAATCCATATTGATTTCTATAGAAGGGGTTTCTGATGCACAAGATGGACGTAACGTGTGACCGTAAAACATGCCTCACAGTTCTACGACGAAATAACATCAGTGATACAGGCCTACAGTTATGTCTGTTTTCTTGAAAACCAGATTGACCTGCCATTTTTTCAGTCGAATAGTAGGCCTACCTTTCATTGCTCCAGCGACCTGCGATAGGCTGCTGTTAGAAGAATATCGTCTGTACTGAACTTGTCGACTGAATGTGTTCCCGTGTGTGATTGCTGTTCTAGAAGTATTAAAAGTAAAGATATTCCTTGGTTCCTTCCGATATGTAAGTCACCGCTCTGCGCGGTTGTAAGAAATTGATCCAGTGGGGAAGCTTATATTGAAACACAGCGATTATACACTCCTGGAAATTGAAATAAGAACACCGTGAAATCATTGTCCCAGGAAGGGGAAACTTTATTGACACATTCCTGGGGTCAGATACATCACATAATCACACTGACAGAACCACAGGCACATAGACACAGGCAACAGAGCATGCACAATGTCGGCACTAGTACAGTGTATATCCACCTTTCGCAGCAATGCAGGCTGCTATTCTCCCATGGAGACGATCGTAGAGATGCTGGATGTAGTCCTGTGGAACGGCTTGCCATGCCATTTCCACCTGGCGCCTCAGTTGGACCAGCGTTCGTGCTGGACGTGCAGACCGCGTGAGACGACGCTTCATCCAGTCCCAAACATGCTCAATGGGGGACAGATCCGGAGATCTTGCTGGCCAGGGTAGTTGACTTACACCTTCTAGAGCACGTTGGGTGGCACGGGATACATGCGGACGTGCATTGTCCTGTTGGAACAGCAAGTTCCCTTGCCGGTCTAGGAATGTTAGAACGATGGGTTCGATGACGGTTTGGATGTACCGTGCACTATTCAGTGTCCCCTCGACGATCACCAGTGGTGTACGGCCAGTGTAGGAGATCGCTCCCCACACCATGATGCCGGGTGTTGGCCCTGTGTGCCTCGGTCGTATGCAGTCCTGATTGTGGCGCTCACCTGCACGGCGCCAAACACGCATACGACCATCATTGGCACCAAGGCAGAAGCGACTCTCATCGCTGAAGACGACACGTCTCCATTCGTCCCTCCATTCACGCCTGTCGCGACACCACTGGAGGCGGGCTGCACGATTTTGGGGCGTGAGCGGAAGACGGCCTAACGGTGTGCGGGACCGTAGCCCAGCTTCATGGAGACGGTTGCGAATGGTCCTCGCCGATACCCCAGGAGCAACAGTGTCCCTAATTTGCTGGGAAGTGGCGGTGCGGTCCCCTACGGCACTGCGTAGGATCCTGCGGTCTTGGCGTGCATCCGTGCGTCACTGCGGTCCGGTCCCAGGTCGACGGGCACGTGCACCTTCCGCCGACCACTGGCGACAACATCGATGTACTGTGGAGACCTCACGCCCCACGTGTTGAGCAATTAGGCGGTACGTCCACCCGGCCTCCCGCATGCCCACTATACGCCCTCGCTCAAAGTCCGTCAACTGCACATACGGTTCACGTCCACGCTGTCGCGGCATGCTACCAGTGTTAAAGACTGCGATGGAGCTCCGTATGCCACGGCAAACTGGCTGACACTGACGGCGGCGGTGCACAAATGCTGCGCAGCTAGCGCCATTCGACGGCCAACACCGCGGTTCCTGGTGTGTCCGCTGTGCCGTGCGTGTGATCATTGCTTGTACAGCCCTCTCGCAGTGTCCGGAGCAAGTATGGTGGGTCTGACACACCGGTGTCAATGTGTTCTTTTTTCCATTTCCAGGAGTGTATAAAACTGTAAAAGTTAAATTGATGTACTGCTTCTCGAATTCTTTATTTGTTAGTACGTTGGTAACACTAGAAATGGTTGGAGAAACAGCAACACGATGCAAAAAAAGCTCAAAAATTCGGAGTTAAGCGTTGTATCTTTCGGCAACATGTAGATCGAAGCGATAAGTACTGGAATGGAAAAATTGTACGGCCCGCCCGATGCATTTCAAAGGGACACATAGTTCTCATCACATGTTTCCCTTTATCTTCAATCACAAGCAAGGGAGATATCTGTCTACAGCTGTCTGCAAGGAAAAAGTGCGTCAACAGCAAAGAATAGGGGTTGTTTCAGGACAGAACCTTCCGCCGACATGCAGCAGTCATCAAAGCTACTGCGGTGTTGAGCTACAGAATTTTCGCTTTAGCTTGACTAGTACAATAATTTTCCGTAGAGAAGATAGGATGCAGGCAATGCGACAGCATAGTAATTGGCTCAGCTTGAGACTTCGATATCGCCCGTCGAGTTTGAGCTGTGATGTACTGTCGTGGCAAATGACGTAAGTGTGCGGAGCATGGTTTGTTTTGTTTAGGCGTGCAAGTAGTGTCAGTTTATGCAATGCTTGTAATTTGAATTGGGTTCATAGAGAGCGTTGCAAACTCTCATGGTATGGGCACGTTATTGAATCCACAAGTTTAGTTAACATAAAATAATGAGTTTACGCTTCACTCTGCCACAGTCTAACAGATACCGTCACGACCCTCATTGCTGAGAAAATTGTTACCATCTGAAATTTTTTGCATCTCTAGCTCCCCAAGAGGCGACAAAGCAGTGGTAAAATTATAGTTCGTTTTTAATCAATTTTCTGGTTAATTAGCTAAATAATTATTAAATTATTATGAGACATGAATGATCATGAGACACATGTAAAAACGACCGAATCTCCTTGATTCAGTGATATAAGCTACAACATAATTACAAAGAAATACTTTCGAATATGTGTATAATTGTAGCTTACTCCACTGAAAACAAGACCATACAAACACATTTCATGCATGAGAATAATATTTCTTTTGTCTGTTCGTAATATGACAGACATTTTGCTTGACACGTAACAACTTTTTATGGAACCTAATGTTTTGCTCAGTCTTACATTTCATCGACTTTTTAACACATAAATAACTTTGTAAATGTAAGTACTTTAGTTGCAAAAACAGATGTGTTGATGATTCTTGCCATTTGTGGCTCAGATGCAGCAACAATTGTGGAATTGGTTTCTTCTCAGTTGGGAAATAGTTTTATTGCTATTTTTTCTTTTATTATCATATCTGTGTGGGTTTTTTCTCCAGCTACAGTTGTGTCAGCTTGTGTGCTACATAAAATAATGTAGGTTTTGCATTCCATACTGATTTCCTTCGTTACATATTCACTGATTTGACTGGAAGGGTAATGAAGGAAACTTAGGTTTTTGAGCCAATATACGACGCCTTTCTGCAAAAAGTGTGATAAACCTTTTGCATTTCCTTTATGTTTTCGTCTTCTTTAAAGGCAAAGAGAGAAGATGAAGCGGTAGCCCATCATAGAGCCTATGCCTACCGTCATGTATTTTTTTTTTTACTTTCAGTCGTTACAAAACAGAGGATTTTTTCTGGTACCAGTAGGAGGAAGAAAGGATTCGCGCTCAGCTAGTGAACGAGTGAGAAGCACGCCATTTTTAGCGAGTAATTGTAGACCGCCATTTTGGGGTAGCGATGAATAAGTGAGGAGTATGTATTTCATATGTGCACCGTTTAGAAAAATACAGTATTGTTTTATTAACAGAAAGATCGTGTGAGTTGTTATTTCAAATAGTACAATAATTACAAGAACTGAAGCCCACCTGTGTACTTTGGAAAATTACGAAGATCCGATAAGCTTAATGGGAACACGGTAGAGGCTTCAAAGGTGAACACGGCGACCAAACGTAGCATTTTAAAGAATGGTAAGCACAAATCTACAGCGGAGAAAGAAACTACTTCGCCCTGCAAAATAATATGAACTAATACGAACTTATTACCAGGCATAGCTCAGCTTATTGTGCTTGTCATTCATGCCGAAAAATTAATCTCATTAATTCAATACATTTTAAAAAGCCACGCATTTTATTATCGTCTATTCCATTATTTTATTATATTATAAAGTGGCGACAGGTGACAGGCACGATACGTAGTGGGCAAAACTGTGAGTACTAGTATTGTTAGCCGGCCGGAGTGGCCGAGCGGTTAAGGGCGCTACAGTCTGGAACCGCACGACCACTGGGGTCGCAGGTTCGAATCCTGTCTCGGGCATGGATGTGTGTGATGTCCTTAGGTTAGTTAGGTTTAAGTAGTTCTAAGTTCTAGGGGACTTATGACCACAGCAGTTGAGTCCCATAGTGCTCAGAGCCATTTGAACTAGTATTGTTAGGAAAATCAATATACATGTATGTTAACAATTTATTTATGTTCCATGTACGCTGATGATGTGACGGAGACGGTGATGTGATACTGAAGAAATACTACCAAAAGGAAATAATAAATAAATTAGAAGGAAGACGGCGACAATACCAAGAACACAAAACAAAGCACAATAGAGGAAGTACCATTTACAAGACAACTATCAGGTAGGATCGCGCAATGCATATAGAGAATGCGTTCCCAGTAGACCTATTAGAAAATCCATCCAGCAATTTCCTAAAATCCAGAACCTAAAGCTTCAGAGATTAACGCTATTGTAGTCAAGTAGAGATAATGACATTTCTTTATTAGTACGGAAAATATATTGATTGAAGAACAGTTGAGACTACAATTACATACAACTGTATATGCATTTTTTCGCGTGAGAAATAGCGCGGAAGTAAAATCTTAAAAAAGAACATTTTTATTTTGATAACTGCAGTGGTATAAGGATTTCTATAATGGAGGGTCAAAACAATAAGGAAATGTCATTCGAAAATCAGAATGCCAATGTAGTGGATGTTCATTTGCAAAATGCAACAATGAGTGGTTTCGAACCGTTTAGCGGTGATTATTTGGATGCTGGGCGTGACATGCCATTGTTGCATTCGACGCCCGTGAATACAGAACATTTAATTACAAGCAATACGTTAATTACAGTAGACGTAACTAATGGCACCTCGAGGCCAGAGAATATTTTAAATGAGAGCAGTACGCGTGGTACGGACGCAGATGCTGACAGGCGTAGGCCGGAAGTGAATACGGAAGATATGCAAGCCTTATTTCGAGCCTTAACAGAATCCATACAAACAATGCAATGAAAGCAGACATAAATTCAAAAATGTCGGGTTTAGAGACTAAAATGTCAAGTTTACAAACGATACAAGCATACATGACTAATATGAAAGCAGACATGACCACAGTAATGTCCGAGATCGGGAAGGTTAATATAAACATGACACACATTTCAGACGAGGTAAAAAATTTGCGCACAGAACTCATTGGTCTGGACACGAAGTTCACACAGCAGATTTCACAAATCTCCACGGAGGTGGATAGGAAAATTAATGAACAAGTACAAATTTCGGTTCACGATATGGGTGAGAATTTAAAAGGCATAATGGGCGAAAAATTTGAAACACTAACACACATGTATCGACAGGAGCTATCCGGAATTAGAGAAACCCAAGAGAATTTACAGGCGATGCAAAAGAATACGCCGGTCAACTTAGACAATGTACAATCAGAAGTAGCGAAACTACATTCTTCATGTGACGACCTGCCAGAAAATGTAGAAAAAATCACATTGGAGGTAGGATTACTCAAGTTAGAACACAAGAGTATCGACTCAGACATTCTGCAGCTTTATGAATCGGTAAAGAGCAATGCAAAGGACGAAAATACAACGTTCGCAGAAAAATGCGTACGTGAACAGCGTACCTATGTGGAAGCGGTAAAGGAAGTAATGGGGGACAAGGAAGAAGAAATCATAAAACGCGTAGGACATGATATCAGACAGTTAGAACAACGGTTAAGAGACGAAATAGTTAACAAACAAAGTACGGTAATATCATCGCCTGGGGCGGAAGCGGAGCGATAAACAGCCATCCGCCAGTGGGAAAAATCAGTGGCGCGGACAACAATGCCCAACCCACGCCGCGCGACCGCATGTCGACGCGCGACGCGAGCAGCGGGCAGAACTTTGCTGAAACAAATATACCATCACCGCAGGGAAATGCTGTTCCGCCGTGCTGGACAGCGTTGTTAATGGATGAGAGCTTAATAAAACATCGACAGTTTCCCGTATTCTCAAATGAGAAAAAGCGAACGCACCCAGTAGTGTTTGTCCGAGCCTTTAGAAATGTACTGCCCAGGACTTGGACAGAAGCTCCAAAGATTAAATATGTAGTAGGGTGATGCCCTTTTGCGGGGTACGGAGATGTCAGAACTTTGCGAGACATATGATCAGTTTGAGAAAGCATTTTTAGATAAATACTGGTCAACAGCTATCCAGGAGAGGTATTTAACCCATTACCATATCATTCAAAATTCGGGGGCTAAGAAGCTATTTTGAAAAATACCTAAACAAGACCCGTTACTGGAATAATCCGATATCTCATGTCGATGTACTGAAAATCTTAAAGAACAAGTTACCTGCAAATGTTAGGGAAAAGTTAATAACTGTTCCCGAATATGATCTCGAGTATTTTCTTTCAGTGTTCGACTTAATAGATCTGATTCATGAGGATGGG
The DNA here is from genome assembly GCF_023864275.1 of Schistocerca cancellata. Classification (NCBI taxonomy): domain Eukaryota; kingdom Metazoa; phylum Arthropoda; class Insecta; order Orthoptera; family Acrididae; genus Schistocerca; species Schistocerca cancellata. The sequence continues at coordinate 638,791,041 of NC_064631.1, read as the reverse complement.
CAAGCCACGCCTAGTTATCGTAACGGTGATGGGCACAACCCAAACGGGAAGAACTACGGTAACGGCAATGGCTTTGGAAATTATAACGGTCGTGTGCGTATGAATGAATGGCATCCGTATGCACCGCCGCGCCACAACGGAAATCCGTACAATCGGTCTACCCATCAGCCACAGAGTGACCGAGGGTACGAAACTAAATATCAGCCCCATAGGTACGGTAATGGCAGAGACAATAGAAATTCGAAGGAAAACTTCGACAATAGGCGACAAGGAAATGCAAATTACCAGGAACGGAATATGCAACACAGGGATCCGAGAGATAACAGGCAGCCCGTACAGTCACATCGAAACAACCGGGACACGAACTGGCAAGCACGCGAACATACGGTAAACTTAGTAGAAGTGACGGCAGAAAATGAAACAATACCTTTACCGGCTCCAGGAAATAATAATCGAGCGTGACTAGAGGAAGAAGGTAATGAACTGTCAGTGTGCCACAGTACTAATATGAGCGACTTAAACACTAAAACGAACAGGAACGGAAAGGAGGAAGCAGACACTGAAACAAACCTACACATACAGCATATCAGGAATCAATTTTTAAGGTATGATAAGGACGCAGAAATGAAAGAAGACTTGTTTATCGAAGAGAAAGAAACAACACGCAAGGTAAGTGAAATTATTCAAGCAACAATAAAGGTAAAGGTGGGAAACATAGATGTACTAGTTGTTTTGGATACTGGCGCGTCGACAAGCCTAATGTCTACTAGCTTGTTCAAAGAGATAGCGAGGGAAGTAAATGTTCCCACACTACCTGTAGAGAACTGTAAGATCGTAACGGCGATGGGAAGTAAATCTAAAGTTATAAAATTACAGGCCAGCATACCCATTAGCATATATGGTGTAATTTTGCAGTGTACTTTCTTGTTGGTAGACAAACTTATAGTGAACTGTATACTTGGTATGGGAGGTGTTCAGAAGATATCGGATAAAAATAGATATCGGCAGCGGGGAATGCCAATTTCATGTAGGGGAGCGCACACTGACTGTGGACTTAATAAGAACTACAATGACAAATCGGATTAGGCCGATACCAGACATTAATATTAAACTTGTCTACCCTCAATCCTTAATGGCAAAGGAGATGGAACTTGATGACTCTGGTAGGGAGATCCTCGATGAGCAAATAGTAGACAGTAAAATAAGTAAATCCACTTGTCTTAACAATGAACAGCGAAGTGAACTGACAAAATAACTCTTCAAATATCATAACATTTTTCGTAAACAACCTAGTGTTATTAAGGGATATGAGTATAAAATGGAAGTATACCCGCATGAAACATATTGTAGAACGTCATATGGCACCCCTTGGGCAAAGAAAGAGGCAGTAAGATAAGAAATAGAGCGTATGATTAGGTGGAGGGCTATTGAAACATCGCACTCACCTTACTGCAGTCCGATTCTCGCAGTAAGTAAAACTGACGGAACGGTGCGGTTGGTGTTAGACGCGAGGGAAATAAACAAAATCATCGTTCCTATAAGAACAATGCCAGAGAATCTAGAAGAGCAGCTATGAAAGTTTCATGGCGTTAAGTATTTAACATCCCTTGATTTGAAAGCTTCGTACTGGCAAATTTTATTACATGAAGAGAGTAAAAAGTACACAGCTTTCATAAATGCCGGGAGGAGCTACCAATTTAGGGTGCTGCCTCTCGGATTAAATGTGAGCGCTGGTGTATTTTTTGAAGCATTAGACAGGGTGCTTGGAGCGGAACTGCTTAGCCAGGTTACACTCTACGTTGATGGTCTATTAATTGCAACTCAAACATGGGATGAACATGTAAGTATTTTGGAAAGGATTTTTCAAAAATTTGATGATTACAATGTCACAGTTAACTTTAAAAAGTCTGAATTCGGAAAGGAAAAAATAAAATTCTTAGGGCATATTATTTCACCAGTAGGAATTCTACCTGACCCCAGTAAACTAGATGCGATACGGAATTTCCCAACATCCTATACTAAGAAACAATTAAAGGTTTTCTAGGAATGGCCTCGTTTTTCAGGAAGTTCCTGCCACAACAATTGTTGAACAGTAGTTCACTATTAAACTTACCGCGTAAAAACCACAGTTGGTTGTGGACTAAAGAATGTGAAAATAATTTTCAGCAGATTAAGCAGGCGCTGATTAACGCGCCTATCCTGAAACACCCAAATATGGAATTGGATTTTTGTTTAAGCACCGATGCTAGTTATCAGGGGCTCGGTGCGTGCCTGTTTCAAATAATGACAAAGGATAGTAAGGAAGAAGTCAATGTAATCAGTTTTGCCAGTAGAACCCTCACAGAATGTGAAAGATCTTATTCCGTAACTGAGCTAGAAGCGTTAGCAGTAGTTTGGGCGTTTCGTAAATTTCAATATTACCTTTGGGGAAAACATACCAATGTTTACTGTGATCATCAAGCCTTGTCCTTTCTTCTGACGTGCAAGTTGTTACATAAGAGAATAGCGAGGTGGTGCATGTATGTCCAAGAGTTTGATTTTGAGATAGTGTACATAAAAGGGGAACAGAATGTTTTGGCAGACGCACTATCACGGTTACCTCAAGGTCTTACCGATTTCCACGAGTTAGAGGAACAAACATCAGACTTCAAGGTGCTTTTAATAAATGATGGAACTTTTAAACCATATTATACTAAAATGTGCAAAAACATGCAACGTTTACAGGAAGAAGACCCGAGATGGAGCAAGGTAAGGAAAAAATTGTAGGCTAGAACACACGAACGTTTAGAGCAGTATTACATTATACATAATGGCGTCCTCTTTCACAGAAGAGATCGACGAATGGATAAGTGGTGTGTGTGCATACCTCAGGAATACGTGGAAAACTTAATTCAACACACGCACCGCACATGGCGGCACTATGGAGTGTTAAAGTGTGCCGCCAAAATTTCTACGTATTGTTATTTCCCTAATATGAGGCGACGTATGGAGCAAGTAATCAGACGCTGTGCGGTGTGTCAAAAGGTCAAACATCAGAATAGGTCATGTCTTAACGTATTAAACCCAATAATACCAAAGCAACCAATAGAGCTTGTATCTATTGACGCCGCAGGACCTTATCCCCAAGCCCGCGGCGGAGTTAAATACATCGTAGCCCTGTATGATGTTTTTAGTAAGTATCTCCAGCTGTACGCAGTCAAAACAGTTAGGTCAGGGCCAATTATAAAGCGAATTCTGGAAGACTACATACCACGCATTGGGAAACCCCAAGCAGTCCTAACTGATAACGCCTCAAATTTTACATGTGACCAATGGAAATCATTTTTAAAATCACAAAACATACGTCATATTTTAGTATCCAAGTTCCACCCGGAAGCAAGTCCCGTCGAACGGTGCTTCCGTGAATTTAAAAGGTTTATCCGCACATATGTACCACAGAACCAAAGGAAATGGATAGAATACCTGGGTCCGTTTCAGCACATAGTAAATCACCTACCACACACATCAACAGGGCACACACCGGCCGAACTAATGTTTGAAAAGGTGGAGCTAGATGAATGGGCAAAAGAGATACCTAAATTACGGCACAAAGACGTAGTCTTAGATGAGAAAGTACGGCGAGCGCTAATAACATTGGAAGAGCAAGCTCAAATAAGGAAAGGAATTTACGACAGGAAATTGAAAAACGTAACAGAATTCCAGACTGGACAGGAGGTACTACTAAGAACGCATCCGAAATCATCGAAATTAAAGGCATTGAATAAAAAATGGCAATTGTTATATGTTGGTTCGTATATCATTGTTGACAAGCCACATCCGGAGTGCTACTTGATAGGAAATATAAAAAATGGTAAAATAAAAAGCATGTATCCACATAAAGATTTGCGGAAATTTATTAAATGAAAATTCAAATCTCAGTCTATCCTTATCTGTTGCGTCAGTAAAACGCAAGAAGGTAGGAGGTTTGTCGCTCTTTGACGAATAAACCGACTGGCGCTCGGTTTCTCTCCAGCTAGGGGGTACAATATTTATATTTCCGGTGCCCTCTCCCTCTTCTACTATCCTGCTTAATCAATAAATATGTTCAATTTTCTTTTACTATCTAACATGCAGTGAGTGAGATGCAGCCTAGTGAAAATAAATTTTCCTTGTATTTTGATATTGTACTTTCTTAAGACTTAATTCACAGCGCGCGAGCTTTTAAGTGAGAGGCATGAGCGATGAGGTATACTGAGCAGTGCTGCCGCGCTTAAAGCAGAGCGTATTTCAACGATTATATACGAAGCGGCTAACAGCTGATCGTAGGGGCCAAGTAGGCAAAAAGCAATCCCCTGTACGATGCGCAAAGACACACTGCGCACCGCGAGGGAAACCATTCTAGAATTTAAGCGAATCGGGATCCCCACGGCGCAACCAGCTGGACAAAACGGAAGCGACACGAAGTGGGGTACCTATCAGCTAGTTACTCTGACGTAGATGAGCAACACAAACTAAACGAATAGAGACATTTATTCCTAAGTCGGCGACTATACTGTAAAGAGCACTAATTTTAAGAGTATATCATTAAGTTAAGCATATACAGCTTTAAGACAATGATCGCATTGACGCAAGTAAACTATAAGGAGAGTAGAATACGCAAAATTTGTGAATTTCACACAATCCATTGAACGTACATACTTATACTTACTTCTCAGTATTCAACGTAGAAGAGAATAAACACAGGAAATGACCTATCCGACTATATACAACAGGATTAAGACAAGTTGAAAAGGGAAGTAACAACATGTACACTTGAAAGAACGCGATTAGCACATAACTTAAGAACTAAGCGACTTACATACAACACATAAGTGAGCGACGATGTGAAAGGTAGAATGAGATATAAACATTGTAAAATGCGTGTGACTGAGACGTAAACTATAAAATAACATATCGTACAAGATTTAGCGAGAGGAGCAGTTGTACACTTATAGAACTACACTTCTTTACAGACAACATTAGAAGTAGTGAGCTTAAGGTACAGGGAGAATACATATTGTAACATTATGTAATTGCCTTATTATTTTAAATCATTCACTAATCGAGCAGTCGCTCGGCAACAGCTACAGTTAGCAAATAATGTTGCGAGAACGTAAAAGGTGAACGACCTGTGACGTAACTTGTTTATTGTCGAAGCGCCGTCAGAGATGCAGTGAGTTATTGACTTTGAAAACCGCGGCGCGAAAAACGGACAGAAGAAGAACACTTTTACACATTTTTTTAATGTAGGAGATATTCTCGATGAACAGTTACTCATTCTTCTCTTGTCTCTTGTAACTTGCGTCGGATGCGCATGTCTTGCCGCCGTATTATTATCGTTAAAAATAATATTGTTTTAGTGTAAAGTAAATGTGTAATACTAAAAGTGCCTAGCAGTGGATTTATTGTGCGACGTGTATGTGAAAACGTCAAAGGAATTGTTTTCATTACGAGAAGTGCCAGTCAAAACGGCATCCATGTTAAATCCTTCATTGCAGTGTAAGTTCGTCTATTAATTGCCATAAATTCAGAGTTAAATGGAACTGGTGTATGGACTATTTATTTAATATAGAATCTATGTCTCACTCCTTCATGAAGTTATTTAATTTTCTTTATGTTTCTGCCAAATAGAACGTTCACAGTCACGAATTCTTTCGTCGAGTTCGGACGGACGTTGCATGCGGCGAAATATTTTCTCCGCGCCATATTCTACTGGTAAATGCATGATAAACTACGGTCCCTTAGGAAATTCATGTTGAGCTATCCAAAAATAATTATATTTTGAATAGGCATTTTCTCTCCTCTGCAATGCAACTTCCGACTGATCAGACGATCAAACAAGAAACAGCCGCACACGGTCGGCGTTCGCAAATATGTTTCCATCGCTGATTATAGCTATATGTTACAGCACAAAAGTAAACATATTGTTATAATTAGCGACTACGAACGGGGACATATATAACTGTATGTTTATGTATACACATTACGTAAACATATCGTTATAATATCCACAAATTTGTTATTACAGAACTCACCTACCTTAGTTGCTATTAATTACACGATACCTTGTGGCTTATACTATAAGCAGCAAAATAAAGCTGTAAACATGAGTTGAACAACACGCGGGAGATAAGCTAAGTAAATACAAAAACCAACCAATACGCACACAACGTAATTACATGAACTTAAAACAAAAGAACCGAGGTAAGTACTGTATGTTTACAAAAGCGATATGGAGAAAAAAATGAAATTTCACTGCCGGATAATATTTTGAAGTAGAGAGAGTGAAAGGTTTTATTAGATTCGATTGAAGGTATTAATTAGTTAATCTACGTTAGTGATGACGTACCGTACATGGAGTGAATCTAGGAAGAGAATGAAAGTGTATTGGAGTAATATGAGTTTATTTATATTTGTGGGAAGAAATAAATAGGGCGGTGGCTCTAGTGTAAGAACCCTGTAGGTAGTACATGAGTATAAATGACGATTTATGTGGAATATTTTTAATGAATAATTATATGGGTATACGGGGATGAACATGAAGATTAATATTACAAGGGTACATAGGAAAGGGCCATGAAGCCGACGTAAGAAAGAATAAACTATATAGTTTTAAGTCTTAGAATGAATGGTTGTATGAGTGTGGAAGGCAAAGTATGATGATGCATGTACGGTAAGTGCCGGCCGCGGTGGCCGTGTGGTTCTGGCGCTGCAGTCCGGAACCGCGAGGCTGCTACGGTCGCAGGTTCGAATCCTGCCTCGGGCATGGGTGTGTGTGATGTCCTTAGGTTAGTTAGGTTTAAGTAGTTCTAAGTTCTAGGGGACTTATGACCTAAGATGTTGAGTCCCATAGTGCTCAGAGCCATTTGAACCATTTGTACGGTAAGTAATTATGGAAACGAACATCTCGAAGAAGCAGTGAAGAGTATAGAAGAAACAGTGAAGTCGATAGTAACAAAGGTACATGATACATTTAAAACACACCACAGCACAGTGATTTGCTACACAGACATCAGAATGTAAAACAACCTAGTATGAAAAATATTTCCTTAGCGACTAACTGTTACAGCGCGAGAAACTATAAGGTCAATACAAATGAAAATATGACATACGATTCGTATGAGGAATGAACACACAATGCAGTGAAACAATATTTTCCACACTGAGTTCTTGACAGGAGCGAAAGCATTACTTCAGCATAAGCGCGTTCATGTTTAGCGATAATGATTTATGAGTGGAGCTACACATGACAAAAATACGGTAAAATTATCGATCACACGTCACAAAGGTAAACATGTACATGTCGTCGAATCAATAAGGCAGAAATATGGCTTGAAATTTGTGTTCACGAATGTGGAATATTACGACGATTAACAAGCAGTGATGAAGTCAGGATTGTCAAGGGATAAAACATCCCCCACACTCGCTCACAAATGAGCACTTGTAAATATTATACATAGTATGAAGATTTATCAAATGCCAAGGATAGAATAAGTACACTAACGTCGCACTACACATAGCAATCCTAGAAGTAGCTTGATCTCTGAAGCAGACCTTAGCGAATCCTGTTTTCCATGTAGTGAGTAGTGCTGGGACTTATTTTCTGTGTATATTTATGATGGTAAAATCGCGCAGGAGGTTGGCCCTGCAAGTCAAGAGAAAAGCAAAAATTCAGAACAAATGAGAGATTCCTTCTAATTTACTTATTAGTGTGTAAGATGGATGATGCCTAACATGGAACCCATATAGGAAATGTGAATGTCACTTGTACATTTATGTGTCAACTTTACTATTGCCAATGTCGATGTCTATGAAAATATGTATGTAGTATTTTCTATTATAGTTGTGGATGTAAAAACGTGCAGGAGGTCGGTCCTGCAAGACAAGAATAGAAAATACCAGTATTCAGAATAAATGAAAGATAGCTCCTGATTTACATATTAGTGTGTAAGAGGGTGCATGTCATGGAGTCCGTATATGAAATGTGAATGTGAATTGTAAATTTATGTGTCAACTCTATTATTGTCAATGTTTATGTCTATGTATGCACTATTATCAATTTTATGTGAGATTTTATACCTGAAGAAGAACAAATTATGTATGTATGTTAAGTGCAACGCGACGGACGAGTAAAATACTCGCACGTGTGAAGTGATACAAGAATATTAAGACCTAATAATATTGAAAATAACGGCTCAGCCGTAATATGAGTGAACGCTACAGTCTAGCAAAGTGAATACAGAGAGTGTGATGCGTGTGCGACGGAGATATCAGAGGAAATCCGTACAACCACGAGTTGAGGTGTGAGAACCGCTGAACTATAAAGCACGACGGAAGACAATGCCGTATCCTACAGTGCGGCTCTTACCTTCAATGTCACTGGCCGAAAACCTCGCCCAGGCGCGAGACGAGGTATTGGTGTTCTTCGGGTTGAGCGTTGGAGCTGAATCCGTCGTATCAAGTCTCCGGAATGGAGGGCAAATACAACACCGACTTCTTGAGCCTGGAGCGACATTACAGTGTGTGCGCTGGCAGTGCTGCTGCTCACGTGGCGCTTGCGTCACTGCGTCGGGCGCGTTAAACAATGAGCTGCTGCTGGCCATAAGTGCAGCGAACAATGAGATAACGTGTGCCGAAAGGACAGCTTCTCAGAATGGCTAATGAACCAAAAGCCAAGGAGAAAAACAATTATTAAAATATAGTGAAAGGACAATTTAAGAAATGTAACATTTTCCTCCTGGTAATACTGCTTAACAAATGTAAGGAGAAATAAGAGACTACGACGTTAGCACGCCATGGACGTGCGATATGTAATATGAATATAAGTGAATGTAATTACGTGATATAAGTATATGTGAATGTATTTATATGTATGAATTTGTAATGGCCGAGAAAATGAGCTTTGTAGATATACTTGTAGTAGCATAAGGGTATTAAAACTCCATTGACGTGCACCAAGTGACTGAACTATGAGCCCCAAGATTAATAAGGCTACTGTATACTGTCTCCCTAAATAAAGAGACTTATTTCCGACAGTATACACAAAGGGGGGGGGGCATTTGTGATAAACCTTTTGCATTTACTTTATGTTTTCGTCTTCTTTAAAGGCAAAGAGAGAAGATGAAGCGGTAGCCCATCATAGAGCCTATGCCTACCGTCATGAATTTTTGTTTTTACTTTCAGTTGTTAAAAAACAGAGGATTTTTCTGGTACCAGTAGGAGGAAGGAAGGATTCGCGCTCAGCTAGTGAACGAGTGAGAAGCACGCCATTTTTAGCGAGTAATTGTAGACCGCCAGTTTGGGGTCGCTATGAATAAGTGAGGAGTACGTATTTCATATGTGCACCGTTTAGAAAAATACAGTATTGTTTTATTAACAGAAAGGTCGTGTGAGTTGTTATTTCAAATAGTACAATAATTACAAGAACTGAAGCCCACCTGTGTACTATGGAAAATTACGAAGATCCGATAAGCTTAATGGGAATACGGTAAAGACTTCAAAGGTGAACACGGCGACCAAACATAGCATTACAAAGCATGGTAAGCACAAATCTACAGCGGAGAAAGAAACTACTTCGCCCTGCAAAATAATATGAATTAATATGAACTTATTTCCAGGCATAGCTCAGCTTATTGTGCTTGTCATTCATGCCGAAAAATTAATCTCATTAATTCAATACATTTTAAAAAGCCACGCATTTTATTATCATCTATTCCATTATTTTATTATATTATAAAGGTCAGGTCCGCTGCTGTTTACTAGCACTTTTTCGGTTCTTAAGGAACACGACATTTTCATCTTTACATCTTTAGGTTAGAAGAAAGACGTAAATAAACTGTTCTGTGACATAACGTTTCATACCTACTAGGGTTGATAAGAAACCTAAAAAATGGCAAATATACTGCTTTCTTCTTCTTGTCGCTCCAATTTATTGCGCTGCAGACGCTTCTGTTTGTAAAAACCATTCTACAGACCAATACAAACAAGATTAACCTTCGCTTTTACAAAATCTCGGCGAACTCTACACTACAACTTCCAGGCCGCTTGGCGCGCTGCAGTCGCGGTGGGAAACATAAAAGAGGTGGAGTATCACGACTGAATATGTTCGACTGTGACTCTGCCTACACGCCCAATCAGCCAGAGCTTAAATATTATCTTTGATCTTATTATTATTATCTTAGTAACGAGAGTAAACAATGATTAACAACATATGTGTACTTGGAATTACTTGTAAATGCATCTTCCAGTCAGAATTTATTCTTCTCAATTTATTTAATGAATATTAATCGTAATACCACTCAAAAAAGAAAAGGGGATACTTAGATGATTACGAAATGCGTAAGTATGTAGGAATTTAATTCTAGATAATAACTGGCTATTTTAACGTAAGTGTAAAACGTGATATTAATAACTGAAAGTGATCTATAAGGATTTACCAGACTTACCTGTGTTGGGCAGCTGGTAAGACAGTAAAGAGTGATAGAATAAAGTTATTCACCATTTCCAGGTCCAGATTATGGGGTACAACCCCCCTCTAATTGATATTGCTATTTTAAATTGCACTGTGTTGGTGAAGCCATGTTTTCGATACCGCGTTTTGTCCATTGCTTTGACCAGTGATGTTCTGTGTGAGTTTAGGATGCGAATGATGTGAGCGGTTTGGCCTTATTGACTGGGGTAAACTGTATATGCTGTTCATTCCAAAGTAGAAGTCATGGATCAATGCCGACTGGTGGAATCAGACCATGCGCCAATCCCCAAATGTCTGGCTGTCTGTTTCTTTCCGTATGTGGCACGAGTTTCGAGGGTAAGGCTAGGCAGGAAACGAAGGGCAGGGCTTAAATTGTTAAGAGAGAAATGGTTTTTGATGTTTTTTACCATGCTTCCCACAAATATTTAGTTGTTTTTTGAATTTGGCACGTGTGTCGATGAATATGTTAGGTACGAACCTAGGAACACAGCTTAGATTGTTACGAAAGAAACAAGTAGTGATCATATTTATAAACTTGATTCTTAAAGATCTTTTGTTTTCTTTTTCCGAATGTGACGTCGTGCAGACGCAGCACATTCGAAATGGATTATTTTTGTAAGAGACATGTTGTAGGCGGATGCTGAGTCTTTGTGGTGGACGTTTAGGTTCGTGATTCAGTTTATAGTAAAGGTGCAGTTGAATGAGAAGGAGCCTTTAGTAGTTAATGGTTATCTAATTGTTTCTGGTTTTGAACTGTTGCTTTCAGTTTACAGTTTGGTATTTTACAGTGGAAGTTGTGTGTTTGTGTGGAGCTTTGGCATGGGGTTGTGTTTAAATAATTTGTTGTTCCCAGTTGGTTTGTGTGTGCGTGTGTGTGTGTGTGTGTGTGTGTGTGTGGGTTTTGGGGCCACTTTGATTAATCATTTTTTGAAGGCGACCATCAACGGCCGTCAAGTAATGTATAAAATGTTTGACATCAGCTGCTTTTATTTTAAACCCATATATCTCTACTGGTTTCAGTCATCGACTATCTTGACGGATAAGGGTTAAAATGGTTTAAGCCACAACGTAACATCTGTCATTACTTAACTAATGGTTAGAACGTGTCAGAAATATCAAAATACGACACAGGACTTTCAGAAGAAAACACACTAATACCAAATGAATACAGAGCAGTATTGGACGATGATTGGTAAAAACGTTTTTATGATTTATATGTTTAGTGTGAGATCGTACTTAGTTTATAGAAAGGATATTACTTTGAAATGAGGTTCTTATATTTGTGTTTGGTTAGTTTTATTTGAGGGGAGTGGGGTGGGGGTGGGGAGGGGAGTTATGGAACCGATGTCTTCATTGGCGCTGTATAAATATAGTGAATTTCGTTATCCTTATTAGCTTTGTTGGTGGGGGATTGTCTACATCACTGTCTTCGTTTCAGCTTTGTATGACAGGTGAAATTTCCAATACTGATCATAATGGATTTCTTTCTTTGGAGTGGGGCGGGGGATGGGTAGGGAGTGGTATCACTGTCTTCGTTTGAGCTACATAGGTCTAGAAATACATTCTGTTGCTGTTGTGTGTTTCTTATACTTTCTGGCTGGGTTTATTCTGGAGGAGTCCGTGAGCTATTTTTCAATTATGTGGCTCTCTTGGAGTGATGTTAGTCTTATTGTAGTTTATTTAGTTTTCCCCGCCCAGAACTCCTTCATTCCCGTGGTTGTCCCATTAGGTTCATTTCATTAAGTGACTGAAATATTTCGCATCTTTCTTACGTTCGTTTGCGGTCATAATGGTCTATCTTGTGGTAGTAATCTTGAAGTATGCCAGTGGCCTGCTATTAAATCTGTGGTTGTCATAATAAATAAAGTACGCTTTACATCCCCGATATAACGTCATAGGTCAAAGTAAACGTGTGGAATCGGAACGTGCGTTAATCCCAAATGTTATTATTGTCACCGCGTTCCGTCAATTTCAGAGACTTTTGGCCGTACGTATTGGCATTAATTTTTGGCTTTCTATATTGGTATCACTTTATGCTCTTTGTACTGGTGACTATTTTTCAGCTGAGTTATATACGTCGACTGATGTTTCAGGAAAAGTTTAGAATAATGCAAGTGCCTTACTTAGGTTTTTCGTGCAGGAATGTTGCCAGTGCTTGCCGTGATGTACTATGGGAGCAAAAGAAGGCGTGTCAGCTGTTCATGTTAAGGTCGGGACACACACGACCGGGCCGTGTCAGGGCCGAGCGTCGGACGAGTGGCGGTCGTGTTCCGGTCCGTTCATGCAGGGGCCACACATGGCCGGGGCACGTCCGCGTCTTTGTTGTTCCTTGTAGTGACTCGGACGCGGTGATCTGTGTTTCTGTTTGTGAAAGCTGTAAAACATGTTCACTAATTTTCGTAATAGTGAATTAGGACTTACAGCACTTGCTTTAGACGAAGAGGAAAAAGAACGAAGGCAAACAAGAAGAAGAAAATTATGGATCCACAGTGCCTGGAAAACAAGACCAGTACAGGGAGAGTTTCGATTCACTATTTTCTCATCTCATCTTTAGATGGAAAGCACGTAACAATACAGGCTCCAAACAACGCAGGAAGTCTCTATTGGAATTACAAAAAAAACATATTCCATTGTGCTTCTTGCTCTGGTTAACCCATGTTATAATTTTATAGCAATAGACGTGAGAGCATACGGAAAAAAGTCTAGTAAATTCAAACCTTGGAAAGTCATTGGAAAACAATACGCTTAGCGTCCGAAAGAGTAAAACGTTACCCGGAACTGATGTTGAATTTCCAATGGTAATTGTAGGCGATGAAGCTTTTCCTCTCAAAACATACTTGATGCGACCATATCCTGGCAGGAACTTAACAAATGACAAGGCTATATTTACTTATTGTTTGAGTCGGGCAAGAAGAATATCCATAAATGCATTCGGTATATTGCAACAGAAATTTCGAATCCTTCAGGGAGATCCTAATAACCTTACAATGATTGTGACGGCTGCGTGTGTACTGTACAACTGTATTCGAAAAATCGAAGGTTATAGGGTGCCCGAACAGAGGATGGATCAAAAGGAAACTGCTGAGGAATCCGGAAGATCATCAAATCGAAACCTACCTCGAATTCGTGGGAGATCAACAGATGCTGCATTTGCTGTACGAGAACAACTCAAAAAATTCCTGAATTCTCCACAAGGGACTGTGGAATGGCAAGAACATGTCACCTTGGCGATATAACGATGACATAAACCAAACATCTGTTTGTAAAATAAAAAGTAAATAAATATCTTTCGGGTATTAAAACTTGTATAGTTTTTATCTTACCTTTGGCCTGTAGATGTGTTGCAATTGTCTTCCAAACTCTGTCTTTGTACTCGATATTCCTGTAGTTTTCACCTCCCTGATCGTAAAGAACACGAAACTTACGAACGTCTTCTATTAGTCGTTCCACATCCATGTTTTGTACACAGAACAGTCTTGCGCAGTTCCACAGCTCACAAGACAATTCTACCGTCAGGCCTTGTCCGTCACGTGAAGAATTAAACACGGCGAATCCCGCCCGGCCCGGCCCCGGCCCGTTGACGTTTCACGTGCACTGCCCGGTCACGTGGGGCCCGCTACATTTGTTTTAATGTTGTATTTCGTTGTCCGGGTGACGGCCGATACTCGGACGTGTCTCGGCACGGGCACGGTCCGGACATGTGTGTCCCAACCTTTACACAGCCAATGAGAGACGAGCAGGCAGACAACGTGTTTCGAAGTAATACTTTCGGAAGAAAGGGCGAAACATTGCCGTGAAAGTGGATTATAGATTTATTTGCTCCTTGTTTGAGTCGTAGCTCAAAAGTTTCTTAGTTGGTACTTTAGATCATTCTACTAAAGTAGTGAAACGCATTCACTTTTATTACCAGGTATCGAAATGGTATTAAATATGAGTTTTGTTATTGTGTGTGCGTGTGCGTGTGTGTGTGTGTGTGTGTGTGTGTGTGTGTGTGTATGTACTTGCGCGTGCTTGCGTGTGTAAGTGAGGTTTTTAGACATTTTTTACATTTTAATTGTTTATTGAATTTTTAGTGTTTTAGCACATTGAACCTCACTCTTCCCATAAACGTACTGCTTTCTTGCACGGAAACCAACACACAATCGTCATAGTCAATAGTCTAGTAGGGGTTCCTGTCTTAGATGTATCATTCATAATGCCACATGGGATGTTTATAGCGAACCGCAGATTCATTTACAGTAAATCGTGACTGTCTGTAATAGCTGTTGACCACCCTACCGATAATGAAGTAACTCTAAAACTTTTGTGCTTTGCTTATTATGATATCAGTAATGCAACGTGACGTGGCTCACCTCAAAGCTACCTCGAGCAGCGACCAAGGTCTTGCCAGTCGCAGACCTTCGTCTTTCTCCCCTCCCACACACCGGGAGAAAAACGCCTTGATTTGTCGGAACATTGCTGTAACGATAACGGGCAGCACGTTACATACCACCATACCGTGCCCACGAGAAAATCTTATTTTGATGTCTCACAAGTGTATCGCATGGAAAAACTTGAGACCGTGATGCCATGTCTTTAAATTTAACTTCTGTAATAATAGGAGCTATCAGTGTTACAAAGGATCTGTAACATCCAGATCGATGAAATACCAATGATTTACTTGAAAAATATACATTTATGACTGGTGAGGAATTCATTATTTTAATTCCCTTTTACTAATTCCTAATAGATGAATTAAAATAACACTAGCTCTTCCATGACAGCCAAAGGTGTGTTCATTACGAGGTACATTTATTCTGCAATGAATAATTTTGTTTCGAAAGCAGTTATTTGAAGCTATTACTATTAGACAGACAGACAGTACTATTAGCAAGACAGTGCATCGCTACACTAGTATCAGATATACACCAAGTATAGTTATTTAAACTTCGAATTTGGACAGACATTACGCCGCTATTTGGTTACTACCATCTGTTCGTTCAATACGGCACCGGGAGGCGGGATCGGTAATTTAATTAGTGTGTACTTAAGGGAACATCTTGTTGGTGATATGAAGTTACTGGTAAATAATCTATGCAACACTGTGGTGGTTTAAATCCCAGATATCTCCGCAGTGTCTGGGGAGATTGCGATTTTTACAAATACCCGTTGTCTGAGTCAGTGTATTCTCACCGGGCTGCGCCTTTCCTTCTTTGTGGCAGAGCCATCAGCAACCTAAGTTCAATACTAAACCTAGAATCAGCCATCAGCAACCTAAGTTCAACACTAAACCTTGAATCACTCTTCAGCGCCTTGTGAACTATTCAACACCATGTACGACGTAACAACCATATTTACGATTGAAATTTATACAGCGACATTTGAATGAAGAAAACGCCATAACAGCTTATAAACTCCCAACGGAATTAACGTTTAATTATGCTCAAAGGTATTAATTTAATTTCTTTGAGTAACAGAAAGAGAAAATACTCATGATATGGTGCCATGTCAACTCATTATGACTACACGCAGCTGGAACTTGTTTACGTATTGCCTTCTTCTTCACAGAAGGTGGAATATAACAGATTTTGTGTCAGAGATAGGTGACGCCGTTCTCGTTGTAAAACTAAACAATAAATTAAAGAACAGATGATTCCAGCAACTAAAATTGTTAAAACCCCAGCAAAGAGATCTGTCCCTATACGTCACGCTCCCTCGTAATCTTTGTAGCTGCATGACGTATTGAAACAATGTAGTGCAATGTGAATGGAACTGCCTTTTTTAAATTTTTTTTACATACTTTGTAACCACATCACACTTCGTCGTAACGCTTAAGCGTTTCAGTACTTCGCCGCTACACATCCAGTCATTTATAAGCTTATATGATATTCAAACTGCATCTGATTCTATACGGTAAATAAACAGAAGACACGTAAGTCAATACTCCATACCTCTCCCGGATACATTGCACTTCGTTCTGAATCTGGGCGTTCGCTTCGTTCAGAGCTTCTAGAAGTCCTCAAGAACTTTAAAAGGTTTCGTTATTTGAACTCGAAACACAAAGTGTAACAGTACAATATATGAATCAAAACTGGAGCCTCTTTAATTCAATAACTCACACGACGAATTCGTATCGTTATTTCAAGTGCTCGGGTGCATACGCAAGTAATTGCTGGGCAACAGTCCTCTACTGTTTAGGTAACATAGCATCGGTGTTAGCATATCCTGTGAACAACATTAAACAGCAACGCCAGTAGCTGCCGAGCTCTACACTGTTTAACAACGTCGACAGGAATGGGTAAACGAGCAGTGCTGACAGTTTTTAAATAAATCATTGTATGTACAAAATAATGGTATTTTGCTTCTGAGAGGTATGCAAAGTATCTAATGAAAAAACCAGAATAGCTAATCAACTCCCAATGGATTTAACAGGTAACTACATTCCAAGATAATTCAATTTCCTGAAGCAACAGGAGACGAAAACTCTTTTGTTACAGAGTCAGCTCGACTAAATGATATTCTACACAGCTGCCATCAGTTTCAAAAGTGTCTTCTTCTTCACAGACGGAAGAAAGTTCCAGCTGCACGACTGTGCAATGATCTCAACCAACATGTATGTACAACTGAGACGCAAGGAGGTTAGTGACACTTATCATTGAGAAACTAAGTGATTAATCTGTGAAGGTATGATAAACGTAAGTGAATTTCATCAGAAACTCAGTAAACTGGTTCGTCTCTACAAGTCAGGCACCTAAATTATGAATCTATATGAAAAATTAAGACAAAGTGATCTTTTACAAGTTACACTGTACTAATTACGTGTTCCGAAATCATGACACGGTCCTTGCCAGTACTGCTCCACTAAATTCATAGTCATTTAAATGCTTGTACGATATGCTAATAGCAGATGGCTTTGTATGGTAAATAAATAGGTTACATTTAAGTGAATGGCTCATACCTCATGCGGGTACAATGCACCTCGCTTCTGAAACTGGGCGTTAGCTTACTTCAAAGCTTCTAAGGCTCCCCTAGAGCTTTAAAAAGTTTCCTTAGTTGTTCTTGAACCTCAAACTTCGACGCTACAACACTTGAATCAAAGATGAAGCTTCTATAACTGAATAACTCACAGGACGAATTCGTACAGGCACTTCTAGTACTCGAGAGAATACGAAAGTACTTGCTAGGCAACGGTCCTCGACGGTTTAGGTGACATAGCATTGTTGTTAGCATACCTGTGATCAACATTAAATAGCAACCCCACTAATAGCAATCCCAGCAAATACAGAGCACATTATTTTATAGGAAAGTCGATGTCAATAGGTAAACAAGCACTGCAGTAAAATTTTTAATAATTAAAATATATGTCTGACGAAATAATCATACATTGCTATTGAAAGATATACAGCAGTATCTAAAGGATGAAAACGCCCGAATAACTAACAAATTCACAAAAAATATACCAATTAAAAATACTCTAAGCTCTTAGTTCAATTTCTTTCACCAATAAGAGAGTTATACTCGTTTGTCACGGTGGAAGGTCGACTCAGTAAGACACAAAACAGTTGGCATCAGTTTCCAAAATGTGTTCGTTTTCACAGCCGGAAGAAAATTCCAGCAGCATGATTCTGTTATGACTACAGACACTATCTATGTGTAATCGATAAGCGAGAAAGATCGCTAACATTGTTGTCGTTGTGAATCTCAGCAACTGAAAGGAATACAGCACGCTACAATTCTGTCTGTCTGCTCTGACCCACGACGTCATATTTGGGTAAAGTGGATAGTTCACACGAGATACTACGACAACCACAGATAACATTTAATATGAGCCCGATGACATTCTTCAAGACGGCGACAGCAATATATAGACCATTACAATCAAAAACAAACATAAAACATTTTGTGTAGGCGGTCCTGTACAGCTCTAATGACTGTTAAGAACTGCCATATGCAGCACACAGCTGTAACGGCATGTTTTATTACAGAAAATCATCTGGTCCAAAAACCAACTCTCCTATGCGTTTTCTTAGTTGGAACAGCATTTTTTAGCAGATGTACAAAGCGCCATCATTGATATTATCTATATATATCGAATATTGGGGAAAACGTTGTCGAGGTTAAATGGACGTAATGTTATGAATGTACAGCCAGTATCAGTGACGGAGCAATATACATGTGATAACTGCGATTCCATTTACTCAGACGGATAGGTAAAACGGTTTTTGGGCACGATGACGGTATGGTCCCAGACCGAAATCGATCGTTTCTGTTAAAATATACCGTTGTGTATTGTATAACGCACTAGTAAACAAAAAAAGAACCATGAGAACTATTTGAATCACTATATGAAATGAAATTATTGGGACAATCTCAGGAATGGGAGAGTTGTGGATGGGGACATACTAAAAAGGTTACTAAACCTAAGAGCATTTAAGAACTTCTCTAGAATAAACCGAACGAAAATATATAATAATCACAAAATTTGATTCGAATAATTCGCTTGACCAATACAGATGAAATGAAGGCAGTGGTACTAGACACCTGCATAAAACAACATAACTGGAAAATAGCTCACACATACATTCTTCTGGAATGATGGAAACGAAAACATAAAAAAAAACAAGTCCAATCGCAGCGTACGCTGTACATACATAGCTTTAATAGACAGCGATAACAGAACTGGAATCGAATTCTTCGCTTGACGTGTAGCTCAAAGGAAGACAGCGATATCACACATAGTTCCACAAAACGACATAATCGGAAAATATCGCATAGGAACTCTTCTGTGATAAACCGAAAAACATAAAAAATACACAACTAGTATCGCAGTATATACAAGACCCCCACCCCAAACACACCCACACGCACGCACCCACACACACACACACACACACGAGTCTCATTACGCAATGATGATGCACATAAGTTTCTCCAAAATAAAGCAAACAAAAGAAACAAAAAGACATACACATGGACAGCTGGTATCATATTTCATGTGAACTGTATTCCTAAACCGAGGACAGAGATACAATAACATTCACATAACACCCACTTAATTGAAAATTTATATACACAAATTCCTTTAGAATAAACCAAAAAACAGAAGTACAAAAAACTGGAATCACACTACAAACGGAAATAAATAACTCAAAAACCAAAAACAAATAATTCATCAATAAATAGCAAAACCTCGATCGATTCCGCTAAACAAATACCACGAACCACAAAAAAAAGACAATTATGCAGCGCGAGAGTGAGCGATAGGTAAAAACAAGTTGAGCCTCTTAGGAACAGTGGATTTCATAACCGCAGCGTCTCAAAGATTCACATTCGAAAAACGGCCACATATTTGTTAATTGAAAAAATTATAAATAACATTACCACCAGCAATGCAATTTCGTTAGGGCTAAACTCACTCATGACGAACTTCCCACATTAAAAAGATAGCTAAATAACTACAATAATCAAATGATAATCATAATCACTAATCCTTTCACTCAAAAAATTTATCTTATGGTCTGAAGGTCCTGCCTACCCTTACCCTGGGATATCGTGCGATATGCAGAAAGAAACAAATTGGTCAGAAAACAGAATAAAAATACAATCGTTACTGGTTTCTCCACGGCATATTAATCTGTGGTCTCAAGTTCCACCCAAACCAAACCCTCGTATGTCGCGACGTATTTGGAATAACAGCATGGTTTACAGACATTACAGATTACACTGGTAAGTAACACAACCACAGGCTAACTTTTAATAAAAGTCTGCTGACATCCAGTTCCACATAAAGTCATAACGTCACATAGGATGTCATGGGTCAAAGCAAATGGGTGGAAAATGACAATGCGCTTGACACGTTTGCCATTGAGGAACTAAGAAATTAGTTTGAGACTACAAAATGAAAGTGCATGAACTACGCCAAATAGAAAATATAGAAATCTGCCTGAAAAGGCAAGCACTTAATAGCTGAATCTCCATGAAAAATTGAAACAAAATGGTGTTTCACGTTATATACTGTTAATAACATCAGGTTCTGTAATCACATCACACTCTACCACATGCTTCAACCGGCTAGTACTTCTCCACTAAGTACACAGACAATTAAAAGCTTCTACGATATTCTAACTACAGATGTTTCCGAAAGGTGAATAAATAAGTGAGAGATACGGGAATAGCTCATACCTCTTGCAGGTACAATGTTCCTCGGTTCTGAAGCTGGGTGTTCGCTTCGTTCAAAGCTTCTAAAGCTCCCCAAGAACTTAAAAATGTTTCGATAGTTGTTCTAAAAACACAAAATTCACTCTACAACACTCGACTTAAAAACTGCAGCTTCTTTCACTCAATAACTCACACAGCGAATTCGGATAGGCACTTCTAGTACTCCAAGAGAATACGGAAGTAATTGCTAGGCAACGGTCCTCGACGGTTTAGGTGACATAGCATTGTTGTTAGCGTACTCTATGACCAGCATAGAGACAACAGAGGACAACATTTTATAGGAACGACGACAGAAATGGTTAAACGACCACTGAAATAAAATTTTTAATAAGTTAAATGTACACTCCTGGAAATGGAAAAAAGAACACATTGACACCGGTGTGTCAGACCCACCATACTTGCTCCGGACACTGCGAGAGGGCTGTACAAGCAATGATCACACGCACGGCACAGCGGACACACCAGGAACCGCGATGTTGGCCGTCGAATGGCGCTAGCTGCGCAGCATTTGTGCACCGCCGCCGTCAGTGTCAGCCAGTTTGCCGTGGCATACGGAGCTCCATCGGAGTCTTTAACACTGGTAGCATGCCGCGACAGCGTGGTCGTGAACCGTATGTGCAGTTGACGGACTTTGAGCGAGGGCGTATAGTGGGCATGCGGGAGGCCGGGTGGACGTACCGCCGAATAGCTCAACACGTGGGGCGTGAGGTCTCCACAGTACATCGATGTTGTCGCCAGTCGTCGGCGGAAGTTGCACGTGCCCATCGACCTGGGACCGGACCGCAGCGACGCACGGATGCACGCCAAGACCGTAGGATCCTACGCAGTGCCGTAGGGGACCGCACCGCCACTTCCCAGCAAATTAGGGACACTGTTGCTCCTGGGGTATCGGCGAGGACCATTCGCAACCATCTCCATGAAGCAGGGCTACGGTCCCGCACACCGTTAGGCCGTCTTCCGCTCACGCCCCAACATCGTGCAGCCCGCCTCCAGTGGTGTCGCGACAGGCGTGAATGGAGGGACGCATGGAGACGTGTCGTCTTCAGCGATGAGAGTCGCTTCTGCCTTGGTGCCAATGATGGTCGTATGCGTGTTTGGCGCCGTGCAGGTGAGCGCCACAATCAGGACTGCATACGACCGAGGCACACAGGGCCAACACCCGGCATCATGGTGTGGGGAGCGATCTCCTACACTGGCCGTACACCACTGGTGATCGTCGAGGGGACACTGAATAGTGCACGGTACATCCAAACTGTCATCGAACCCATCGTTCTACCATTCCTAGACCGGCAAGGGAACTTGCTGTTCCAACAGGACAATGCACGTCCGCATGTATCCCGTGCCACCCAACGTGCTCTAGAAGGTGTAAGTCAACTACCCTGGCCAGCAAGATCTCCGGATCTGTCCCCCATTGAGCATGTTTGGGACTGGATGAAGCGTCGTCTCACGCGGTCTGCATGTCCAGCACTAACGCTGGTCCAACTGAGGCCCCAGGTGGAAATGGCATGGCAAGCCGTTCCACAGGACTACATCCAGCATCTCTACGATCGTCTCCATGGGAGAATAGCAGCCTGCATTGCTGCGAAAGGTGGATATACACTGTACTAGTGCCGACATTGTGCATGCTCTGTTGCCTGTGTCTATGTGCCTGTGGTTCTGTCAGTGTGATCATGTGATGTATCTGCCCCCAGGAATGTGTCAATAAAGTTTCCCCTTCCTGGGACAATGAATTCACGGTGTTCTTATTTCAATTTCCAGGAGTGTATGTTGCAGCTTTTCAGATTATGGCATCGCTTCGAAGCGACGTCGCACGCTCGTGTCTTCGATCCCGCACTCACGTAATGTGTTTAAGTGTTTTCACACGCTCAAAAATTAATTCTCTCAGCGCAGCGAACATTCGCCATTTTTCTATGTCCGTTTGTGTAGTACCACATTTTCTGGTGTGTATCTTTCGCTGAATCTCTCCGTCATAAAAATGGAGGATTTGTCACTGAGATGGATCACATGAGCAATAGGTACTTTTACTCCACATACACTGACGGAAAAAAGCTGAAACAACCAAGTAGCGCCACCATGAGAATGTAAATCAAATTTCTTTTAAATACACACTGAAAATTTCGTGAGCGGTAGTTATATTTGAGATTGAGCGAGGTGAGTTGATGTTAGTCAAGAGACGTTATCAGCTCCACAACCAGTAAGAATGAGACAGTGTAGTAGGGGGACGAAATGCTGGATGTTCCTTCTGCGATATTGCGGTCTGGGGTGAGATTTCGTATGACACCACGAAGACTCTTTTGGTTATCCCAAGGATGTTGACTGCAATACTGTACGTCAGTCGCGAACAGCATTCCGGCCTGTGTTATCAAACACGATAACGCTCTGCCACATACCGCCGTTGTAACCGGAAGTGCTCTTCAAAATGTCGACATGTTGCTTTGGCCTGCTCGATCACCAGATCTGTCTCCAGTCGAGCAGTATGGGACATCATCTGGCGACAGTTCCAGCCTCATTCCACAACTAGGATTAGCCGTCTGTGTATTGGCCACCAATAGCGACGAATGTCAATAGCAACCGCCAGAAACTGAGAGATATAACAAATATACTTTTAGGAAAGATTACTCACCTCAAATGGTCGGTCGTGCTTGACAGTTTTCCGCTGTTTGTAGTAACTCATTTGACTAACTACTACGAACAAGGGGAACCAACTGTCAATACGACCTTCCGTCGGGGCGTGGCAAGGGGAGAAGAATAAGATGAGAGAGGTGTCGACACGCAGTTTAGATAATTTTGCCATCTCTTCCAGCTTATGTAACGCAGCACCACTGCCACAGCAGTCCTACACGCTTAACAGGGATATGTGAACAAGTGAGGGCATCACGCAAATATCTACGTCGACTGCTGCAGCAAATGCTATGCAACTGCTAAATGTAGACAATATGTACTTAGACGTGTAGAGCTTTACAACTGCAATGAGACCCCGGGCAAATATACTGAAGTAATCCTGAAAAGCCAACGGAAAAAAAAGGAACGTGTTTTCATCTGAAACACCTTGTGCAGAGATTATTAACTCCAAAGCAAATTCATTTTAGTAAGGAAAGGTGGAAATAACTTAATTTAAGACCCCTTTCTAGAGAACATCTGAAATGTGGATAGTCGATTATTAGTGGCATTCACCCAACTTCAGTAGAATTACTGCTTCATCATGTAAAGACGAATTTTGACCCTTTCAGACTAAGAATTTATTAAAAACATTAGTTGCCTACACAGCTGATGCAAATCGTAACTGTAATTGGATAAGAACAGGAAAGCCTACGTGCCTACCACAGTGGTATAGAGCAAAATGTTACGGCTTGTCAAATCCAAATTCTCCAGCTCCCTCACCATTGCGATTTCGATGTCTCTGCTTTGTTATTGCTCGCGAAACAACTAAATATTGATAAATGTATGAGATTAATATGTTGCTACGAAAAGATCCCTGAAATACTTTTTAGGGATGCTGTGCTGTGATTTTCTTTGGATAATTAATTTTCAACAAAACACAACGTATTGTGTTCTTTTTATTCTGTATCTGGCTTTCTATTAAAGGAACATTGTTTCGTTACTGTAACTCGCTATACAGTTCAACATATCTTCCTTACTTTATAGTTATTGAAAAGGTTACTGAAAATTATTTCGTTATCAATACCGATGTTACAGTACGCAATGTTTGTTCAACATCAAAATTTTTGCGGTGGATTTTTGTTAACAGTAAAACACCAATAAGTACCACGACTAACACGAGAACATGAGACTACTATCAGAGAAAAAGATGTTTTTACTTTAATGTTTGCCAGACTAGAACTACGCACAGCAAGATTTGTTTTATACCATGAAGGTAAATTATCTTTTTGCACTGTTAATAATATATCACCCGCAGCTCGCGTCCACCTGTAAAACACATCATAAAATCTGCTGCTCTGCCCTGCAATCCCGAAAGCTGAAAGAAATAATTTTAGTTCACTATTACCTGTCCGCTTCTTTGCGGTATGATTGGTTTCATTTAATGCAGTTTGAATTCGCCGCGGCAGTGGCTCGTTCGTTCGTAACGCAGCTCTGCACCACGAATAATATTTAAATAGCTGAAAATGTCTTAAAAGGATGGGATAAAATACCAGGTAAGCTTTTTACAAATCGTAATGCAAATTTTCACTAAGTAACTATTCAAAACATTTAGACAGATTAAATTCTTACCCACCTTTACAAATCAATACCTAATGGCGTCCTTTTCTCAATCTTGAAAAAAGAATGCTACACAAGCATACAATATAGCGTCACAGGCTCTTCCCACCCGCGTAACTCCAAAAAGACGACAGAGAAATTAATGCTCGGTCACTACTATTTATACTCGTTCTGACATATTCTCATCTTTGTCTGGTATCGTCTGCGGCGGTTTCAGTACTCGCCGACACAGATATTATCTTAAAGAAAAAATCGGTACATAACTCTATACAAGTGTAAAACATGACACACAATGGTTTCTCTTTATTACATAAAGTTCACGCAATCATTGTCCACGCAATTACAATCATCCAATTCAATTATTATTTTCTCTTTTCTTTACCACATATAACATGTGTTTTTCCAGGAGACGTTACAGTGACCCTAAGCTTATCATCCTGTCTCCAGCTTATCCTTTCAAAGCAGACGCTCTACTATCAATTGCCAGCAGCGAAGAGCTTCAGTCTCGTCATAAAATACCCTCAATATTTTATTTTGAAATATTCACAAGAGTTTTTAACCTTATTAATGTGCGACGGCCTGTTTCAATAACTAATAAAAGTGTAAATATTATGGTTTCCAAGTTGCTCGGCGCCACAGAGGGTAAGTGGCAGATTACAAATCACGACGGTCCAAATACCAATCCGGGATTGATCCGTAGACTTTTATTACACGTAACTGTTCTTTCACGTTCGACAATGATTTGTTAATGTTGGTAATGCGAGGTCGAATTATGACTCGTATTCCCTGTTAAACTGCAGGGCCGCTTACAACAGACTGGATAAATGAGTTGAGAAGTCGCAGGAAGCAAGGGGACCATGGCTATAAAATTACTGTGGAGTTCGAACCACTTTTAGGTTGATGACAGCTTTATCGTTATATGTATACATGACATAGATTTCATTTGTATCCTTGGGTAACATTACTAAATACGTTTGAGTGATAAACGAAATATATACTCCCACCAACCAAGCAAATGAATAAAATTACCATAAATTAATATCCTTGGCCAAGGAATAGATAAGATAAGATATTTCGGTGATATAGCTGTCCTGGCTGAAAGTGAAGAAGATCTTGTAGTCTTACTGAATAGAATGGATAAAGTTATGGGGGAAGAATATAATATGAGAATTAATAAAGCAAAAACAAAAGTAATGGTATGCGACAAAAAAGATCAAGTGAAAGTCCAAGTTCATGTAGGCAATGAACTGCTTGAACAAGTTATAAATTTACTTATCTGGGCAGTAATATTACCAGGGATGGAAGGAGCAAGGCAGAAGTTAGGAGTAGAATTGCTCAAGAAAAGGCTGCTTTTAACAAAAAGAAAAACATCTTAACATCTTAGAGCATCAGCCTTGAAATCAGGAAAATATTTTTGAAATCATATGTGTGGAGTGTGGCATGCTATGGGTGTGAAACATGGACCCTTGGGACAGAGGAAGACCAGAAGCTAAATTCTTTTGAAATGAGGTGCTATAGACGCATGCTCAAAATAAAATGTATCGACAAGGTCACAAACGAAGTGGTTCTGGAAAGAGCAGGTGAGAAGAGAAGCTTCTGGAGTTTCATTGTTAAAAGAAGAGTTCAATTTACAGGCCATCTGTTAAGACATAAAGGACTCCTGAACACAATCATAGAGGGATACGTCGAGGGAAAAAGACCAAGAACAAGACCACGACTGAGGTACATGGATCAAATCGTGAAAGATGTGGGATGTAACACCTATAAAGAAATGAAGAGAAAAGCTGAAAGACGCACAGAATGGAGACAAGCTGCCATTGTAGCTGTTGCAAACCAATCCTTGGATTGACCACTACAGAAGAAGAATATCCTTATTTTCCGAGAATACGGATACAATAATATAACTGGGTGGTGCATTAGATAATACTCCAGAAATATATGAAAACTTAACTGCGTGTCCTGATGTTTATACATCACTCACACACTTCTCCGCTAGTTAAATTGTTAATAATATAACAGACAGATTAACGTTAACAAATAATAAAAATAAACTCGTTACTGGTGTAAAATAGACAATCATTTGCACCAATACATTTACAATGGGGAGGAATGATGACAAGGAAAGTGACAAGTGAAGGATGTCAGTAAAACCACCAATATTAATTTGACAAAGATGATCGTTTTTCACTCTATTGCGCTACATTTTAACTGGTATCATTTTTATCATTTTACATTTTAAAGCCAGATTACATATTCCATATCATATCTTTTCCAAATAGAAATAAATTTCATTTAATCAAGGAAGTAAATAAAAAATACTGTTGTGCTTCTATAGGTACCACACTACACATGCATATATTACTGAGAGGGGGATTTTTATCCGTAAAGGACAGAGCAGTCACTGTAAGACTCAAAGTTTATTGTCATGAAGCATCAACATATGTTTCACTGAGATAAGCAAGTGAACATTTAATAAAAGAACGAAGGATTGTATTCATGAAATCTAACTTTGTTTGAGGTGAGTGAGCACATCAAATGCATAATCACGAGAATAAGTCGTGGATACTGCAAGAATGTGATGTGGTTAAAAGCAAGAAACCGGAAAAATAATAACGAACACCAGCAGAATCATTAATGTGTGTGACTCAAGGAACAGTATGGCTGAGAATGTTAAAATTGTGCAGTTAGGCCCTCATGGAAGTTAACTACTATCCACTTGGTGAATCTATTGAAAGCTCATTCTTACCACTCTCATACAGTATTAATGCAGTAGGCAGCGGTGGTAACAGTTGAGTCTGGCTTGACCTATGCAATCGGAACTACAATGCTAACATCCATATGGTTGCAAGTGGTATCTGGCAGCAAGAATTTTCTTCTCAGACGCCTGTTCACAAATATTTATTCTTTGTTCTGCTAGCAATAAGTGTGATCTATTTTAACGACCTGTAACTTGCCTATTTGTACAAGCGTAGGAAAATCGCTGGCAAATTGCAGCGATCGCTGCGAGTTCCGTTCAGTAATTGTTTTGTACAAAAGTTAAACAAACTCGTACTCCTGCGGATTTTGTTATCATTAATAAATAATTCCAAGGTTTGGGTAGAAAGGCAGTAAACTAGAAAGGCAGTAAACTTCTCCCAGTCCATGACAGGATTCTGAAGCTGACGAATTGAAAGACCTACACGTAGGTACACACAAGAAAGAACTTGCTCTTCAGTCAGAAAATTGGTTACAAGTGTTTTAAACTAACATTCCTGCGTATCACGTCTGCTGAGACAAACGGTTGTACTAACAGTCTAACTTCTCTGAGAGCGGGAGCTGGGTTAGGTTTCAGTCTTTCCTGAAAGGAATCTTCCCAGTACCTCAAGCAAGACTGTTTTTTTCGCAGATAGCGGCCCCTCAGTCGCCCGTCGAGGGGAGTTGAGACCAAGCGAATTGCGCATTGTTTACCTACTTTCAAGGGTAGTTTTCAGCACTGAACGAATGTATTACTCTGCATGATCCTTCACGTAATCTCCCTTATTGTTAGCCACGTACAAAAAGCTCGCCATGACTGCAGGAAATGACTGCCTTAACTGATATAAAAGGAATGTAAGAGAAGAGTTAAATTAGCTGTGTAGTCATTGGCAATACTAAATATCATATGCAGTTATTAGGCAGCACTAAAGGGTCGACCACATTGACCATGAAGATGTGAATATGACATTAAACGTTTCGAAAGAGTTTAGGGATGAACTGCTGTGTAATATCACCTTCTCATTGTGAATAAAATGGATGCTGATGAAATTATGCTGATGATTTTGATGTTTGGTTTGTGGGGCGCTCAGCTGCGCTGTCATCAGCGCCCTTACAAAGTCACAATTTTTTACACAGTCCAATTTCTACACAATCCAAGCAAGCCGATGACATGAATGATGATTGTGACGATGGAATGATGAGGACAACACAAACACCCAGTCCTCAGGTAGAGAAAATCCCCTATCCGGCCGGGAATCGAATCCGGGACCCGTGATCCAGAGGCAGCAACGCTAACCACCGCACCACGAACTGCGGACAAATTGTGCTGACCTTCAACTGTAGCACAAGTTCGTCAAGGACATTTTAACTGGGACATGGGTATCATTTTTTACTTTTCGTTTCACGTACACATCGTCTGATGAATATAATGCCTTGTATTATAAGGGTAAAGCTGTTCCAAAGTAAACATCAAGAAAATACACAAGTGCACTTGTCCACAAGCCTCCTCACATTCGCTTTTATGCACAGGTGTACCGGTAAATTTATTTATGGATACATACAATAAGAACAAGAACACCAGGCGCACAATATTACACAGAATCTGAACGTTCTGAGAATACTCATGAATGAAAGCAGTGCGTTAATGGCCTCACAAACATGGATGGCTTGTTGTCACAATCCACAGAAACTCAAATCTATCAACAATTAATTACTCCATTCACAGTCATCATATTGCAATAGCAAATCATTCACTCAGTTATAACCACAGCCATAGATTGGACGACCTCTGAAGCATAACCTCGTTGTCTGACAGATGGTTGGCACGAGGTTGCTGTAAATTGGTCGAGCGAGCCATAAGCATCTGCGGTGCCATGGGGTCTCAAATCGAGTGGAGTGAGCTGCCACTCGTGGCAAGGAACCAGTCACAAAGGGATGAGCTGCTATCTCAAGTAGCAGCAGGTATAAGCCGACAGATACGTGTCTCTTTCCAGGCAGCTGAGGTGATAACGGCTGTGTTTACTGGACACAAGTCGCTCTGCGAGGTGCAGCCTCCATGGCATGTCAGTCTGTCAAGGTCGCAGCACTTCGCGTGAGCGCGCGCACACACACTTACAAACAAACCCACCCACGCACCCACCCACCTACCCACACTATATATACAGGGTGAGTCACCTAACGTTACCGCTGGATATATTTCGTAAACCACATCAAATACTGACGAATCGATTCCACAGACAGAACGTGAGGAGAGGGGCTAGTGTAATTGGTTAATACAAACCATAAGAAAATGCACGGAAGTATGTTTTTTAACACAAACCTACGTTTTTTTAAATGGAACCCCGTTCGTTTTGTTAGCACATCTGAACATATAAACAAATACGTTATCAGTGCCGTTTGTTGCATTGTAAAATGTTAATTACATCCGCCCCCCATGAACCATGGACCTAGCCGTTGG
Source organism: Schistocerca cancellata (assembly GCF_023864275.1). NCBI lineage: Eukaryota > Metazoa > Arthropoda > Insecta > Orthoptera > Acrididae > Schistocerca > Schistocerca cancellata. Next base: position 638,760,946 of record NC_064631.1, on the reverse strand, counting down.
TGGGGAGGCTTGCGTGCCTCAGCGATACAGATGGCCGTACCGTAAGTGCAACCACAACGGAGGGGTATCTGTTGAGAGGCCAGACAAACATGTGGTTCCTGAAGAGGGGCAGCAGCCTTTTCAGTAGTTGCAGGGGCAACAGTCTGGATGATTGACTGATCTGGCCTTATAACATTAACCAAAACGACCTTGCTGTGCTGGTACTGCGAACGGCTGAAAACAAGGGGAAACTACAGCCGTAATTTTTCCCGAGGACATGCAGCTCTACTGTACGATTAAATGATGATGGCGTCCTCTTGGGCAAAATATTCCGGAGGTAAAATAGTCCCCCATTCGGATCTCCGGGCGGGGACTACTCAGGAGGACGTCGTTATCAGGAGAAAGAAAACTGGCGTTCTACGGATCGGAGCGTGGAATGTCAGATCCCTTAATCGGGCCGGTAGGTTAGAAAATTTAAAAAGGCAAATGGATAGGTTAAAGTTAGATATTGTGGGAATTAGTGAAGTTCGGTGCCAGGAGGAACAAGACTTTTGGTCAGGTGATTACAGGGTTATAAATACAAAATCAAATAGGGGTAATGCAGGAGTAGGTTTAATAATGAATAAAAAAATAGGAGTGCGGGTTAGCTACTACAAACAGCATAGTGAACGCATTTTTGTGGCCAAGATAGACACAAAGCCCATGCCTACTACAGTAGTACAAGTTTATATGCCAACTACCTCTGCAGATGATGAAGAAATAGATGAAATGTATGACGAGATAAAAGAAATTTTTCAGGTAGTGAAGGGAGACGAAAATTTAATAGTCATGGGTGACTGGAATTCGTCAGTAGGAAAAGGGAGAGAAGGAAACATAGTAGGTGAATATGGATTGGGGGGAGGGAATGAAAGAGTAAGCCGCCTTGTAGAATTTTGCACAGAGCGTAACTTAATCTTAGCCAACACTTGGTTCAAGAATCATAAAAGAAGGTTGTATACCTGGAAGAATCCTGGAGATACTAAAAGGTATCAGATAGATTATATAAAGGTAAGACAGAGATTTAGGAACCAGGTTTAAAAATGTAAGACATTTCCTGGGGCAGATGTGAATTCTGACCACAATCTACTGGTTATGAACTGCAGATTGAAACTGAAGAAACTGCAAAAAGGTGGGAATTTAAGGAGATGGGACCTCGATAAACTGAAAGAACCAGAGGTTGTAGAGAGTTTCAGGGAGAGCATAAGGGAACAATTGACAGGAATGGGGGAAAGAAATACAGCAGAAGAAGAATGGGTAGCTCTGAGGGATGAAGTAGTGAAGGCAGCAGGGGATCAAGTAGGTAAAAAGACGAGGGCTAATAGAAATCCTCGGGTAACAGAAGAAATATTGAATTTAATTGATGAAAGGAGAAAATATAAAAATGCAGTAAATGAAGCAGGCAAAAAGGAATACAAACGTCTCAAAAATGATATCGACAGGAAGTGCAAAATGGCTAAGCAGGGATGGCTAGAGGACAAATGTAAGGATGTAGAGGCTTGTCTCACTAGGGGTAAGATAGATACTGCCTACAGGAAAATTAAAGAGACCTTTTGAGATAAGAGAACCACTTGTATGAATATCAAGAGCTCAGATGACAACCCAGTTCTAAGCAAAAAGGGAAGGCAGAAAGGTGGAAGGAGTATATAGAGGGTTTATACAAGGGCGATGTACTTGAGGACAATATTATGGAAATGGAAGAGGATGTAGATGAAGACGAAATGGGAGATAAGGTACTGCGTGAAGAGTTTGACAGAGCACTGAAAGACCTGAGTCGAAACAAGGCCCCGGAAGTAGACAACATTCCATTTGAACTACTGATGGCCTCGGGAGAGCCAGTCATGACAAAACTCTACCATCTGGTGAGCACGATGTATGAGACAGGCGAAATACCCTCAGACTTCAAGAAGAATATAATAATTCCAATCCCAAAGAAAGCAGGTGTTGACAGATGTGAAAATTACCGAACTATCAGTTTAATAAGTCACAGCTGCAAAATACTAACGCGAATTCTTTACACACGAATGGAAAAACTGGTAGAAGCCGACCTCGGGGAAGATCTGTTTGGATTCCGTAGAAATGTTGGAACACGTGAGGCAATACTGACCTTACGACTTATCTTAGAAGAAAGATTAAGAAAAGGCAAACCTACGTTTCTAGCATTTGTAGACTTAGAGAAAGCTTTTGACAATGTTAACTGGAATACTCTCTTTCAAATTCTGAAGGTGGCAGGGGTAAAATACAGGGAGCGAAAGGCTATTTATAGTTTGTACAGAAACCAGATGGCAATTATAAGAGTCGAGGGGCATGAAAGGGAAGCAGTGGATGGGAAAGGAGTAAGACAGGGTTGTAGCCTCTCCCCGATGTTATTCAATCTGTATATTGAGCAAGCAGTAAAGGAAACAAAAGAAAAATTCGGAGTAGGTATTAAAATTCATGGAGAAGAAGTAAAAATTTTGAGGTTCGCCGATGACATTGTAATTCTGTCAGAGACAGCAAAGGACTTGGAAGAGCAGTTGAACGTAATGGACAGTGTCTTGAAAGGAGGATATAAGATGAACATCAACAAAAGCAAAACGAGGATAATGGAAAGTAGTCAAATTAAGTCGGGTGATGCTGAGGGAATTTGATTAGGAAATGAGACACTTAAAGTAGTTAAGGAGTTTTGCTATTTAGGGAGTAAAATAACCGATGATGGTCGAAGTAGAGAGGATATAAAATGTAGACTGGCAATGGCAAGGAAAGCGTTTCTCAAGAAGAGGAATTTGTTAACATCCAGTATAGATTTAAGTGTCAGGAAGTCGTTTCTGAAAGTATTTGTATGGAGTGTAGCCATGTATAGAAGTGAAACGTTGACGATAAATAGTTTGGACAAGGAGAGAATAGAAGCTTTCGAAATGTGGTGCTACAGAAGAATGCTGAAGATAAGGTGGGTAGATCACGTAACTAATGAGGAGGTATTGAATAGGATTGGGGAGAAGAGAAGTTTGTGGCACAACTTGACTAGAAGAAGGGATCGGTTGGTAGGACATGTTTTGCGGCATCAAGGGATCACAAATTTAGCATTGGAGGGCAGTGTGGAGGGTAAAAATCGTAGAGGGAGACCAAGAGATGAATACACTAAGCAGATTCAGAAGGTTGTAGGTTGCAGTAGATACTGGGAGATGAAGAAGCTTGCACAGGATAGAGTAGCATGGAGAGCTGCATCAAACCAGTCTCAGAACTGAAGACCACAACAACAACAACAATTACATCCGGAGATATTGTAACCTAAAGTTGACGCTTGAGTACCACTCCTCCGCTGTTCGATCGTGTGTATCGGAGAGCACCGAATTACGTAGGGATCCAAAGGGAACGGTGATGGACCTTAGGTACAGAAGAGACTGGAACAGCACATTACGTCCACATGCTAACACCTTTTTATTGGTCTTTTTCACTGAGGCACATGTACATTACCATGAGGGGTGAGGTACACGTACACACGTGGTTTCCGTTTTCAATTACGGAGTGGAATAGAGTGTGTCCCGACATGTCAGGCCATTAGATGTTCAATGTGGTGGCCATCATTTGCTGCTCACAATTGCAATCTCTGGCGTAATGAATGTCGTATACGCCGCAGTACATCTGGTGTAATGTCGCCGCAGGCTGCCACAATACGTTGTTTCATATCCTCTGGGGTTTAGGCATATCACGGTACGCATTCTCCTTTAACGTACTCCATAGAAAGAAGTCCAGAGGTGTAAGATCAGGAGAACGGGCTGGCCAATTTATGCGTCCTCCACGTCCTATGAAACGCCCGTCGATCATGTACCTCACCCCTCATGGTAATGTACATGTGCGTCAGTGAAAAAGACCAATAAAAAGGTGTTAGCATGTGGACGTAATGTGCTGTTCCAGTCTCTTCTGTACCTAAGGTCCATCACCGTTCCCTTTGGATCCCTACGTAATTCGGTGCTCTCCGATACACACGATCGAACAGCGGAGGAGTGGTACTCAAGCGTCAACTTTAGGTTACAATATCTCCGGATGTAATTAACATTTTACAATGCAAGAAACGGCACTGATAACGTATTTGTTTATATGTTCAGATGTGCTAACAAAACGAACGGGGTTCCATTTAAAAAAACGTACGTTTGTGTTAAAAAACATACTTTCGTGCATTTTCTTATGGTTTGTATTAACCAATTACACTAGCCCCTCTCCTTACGTTCGGTCTGTGGAATCGATTCGTCAGTATTTGATGTGGTTTACGAAATATATCCAGCGGTAATCTTAGGTGACTCACCCTCTATGTGTGTGTGTGTGTGTATGTGTGTGTGTGTGTGTGTGTGAGAGTGAGTGTGTGTGTGTGTGAGTGAATGTGTGTGTGTGTTTTTTTTCTGTTCGGAACATCTGCCTCCTGTTTGCGTGCAGGTCGTGTACCTCCTATTACTTGTAAAACCCTGAAGCAGCAGTACTTGAGAACATTTGACAAATAAAATTTACCTAAAATCATTACATACAATTATCTTGTTTAATGCAACTACCAAACACGGCCCTTCTGCCTCATATTCAAAAATAATAAAAATGAAGTGTCCATTACTTTACAAACGTGACTTGAATCTAGGGCCTTTAAAATTGAAACATCTAGCCTTGGCCTTCTGGACCTCTTAAAAAATGAAAGAAGACACTTAACGAGCAAAATATAATACTGGCTCTATATTAATTAAACTATTATAGCTCTTGCCCCCACCCCCTATGAACCATTGACCTTGTCGTTGGTGGGGAGGCTTCCATGCCTCAGCGATACAGATAGGCGTACCGTACGTGCAACCACAATGGATGGGTATCTGTTGAGAGGCCAGACAAACATGTGGTTCCTGAAGAGGGGCAGCAGTCTTTTCAGTAGTTGTAGGGGTAACCGTCTGGATGATTGACTGATCTGGCCTTGTAACACTAACCAAAACGGCCTTGCTGTACTGGTACTGCAAACGGCTGAAAACAAGGGGAAGCTACAGCCGTAATTTTTCCCGACGGCGTGCAGCTTTACCGTATGGTTAAATGATGATGACGTCCTCTTGGGTAAGATATTCTGGAGGTAAAATAGTCCCCAATTCAGATCTCCGGGCGGGGACTACTCAGGAGGATGTTGTGATCAGGAGAATGGAAAGTGGCGCTCTATGGATCGGAGTGTGGAATGTCAGACCCCTTAATTGGGCAGGTAGGTTAGAAAATTTAAAAAGGCAAATGGATAGGTTAAAGTTAGATGTAGTGGGAACTAGTGACTTTCGGTGGCACGAGGAACAAGACTTCTGGTCAGGCGAATAGAGGGCTATAAATACAAAATCAAATAGGGGTAATTCAAGAGTAGGTTTAATAACGAATAGGAAAATAGGAATGCTTGTAAGCTACTACAAACAGCATAATGAATGCATTATTATGGCCAAGTTAGATACGAAGCCCACGCCTACCACAGTAATACAGGTTTATATGCCAACAAGCTCCACAGATGATGAAGAGATTGATGAAATGTATGATGAGATAAAAGAAATTATTCAGGTAGTGAGGGGAGACTAAAATTTAATAGTCATTGGTGACTGGAACTCGATAGTAGGAAAAGGAAGAGAAGGAAACGTGGTAGGTGAATGGGGAATGGGAGTAAGGAATGGAAGAGGAAGCCGCCTGGTAGAATTTTGCACATAGCACAACTTAATCATAGCTAACACTTGGTTCAAGAATAATGAAAGAAGGTTGTATACATGGAAGAAGCCTGGAGATACTGGAAGGTCTCAGATAGATTATATAATGGTAAGACAGAGATTCAGGAACCAGGTTTAAAAATGTAAGACATTTCCAGGGGCAGTGTGGACTCTGACCACAATCTATTGGTTATGAGCTGTAGATTATAACTGAAGAAACTGCAAAAAGGAGGGAATTTGAGGAGATGGGACCTGGATAAACTGAAAGAACCAGAGGTTGTAGAGAGTTTTAGGGTGAGGAATTGGGGAACGACTGACAAGAATGGGGAAAAAAATTCGTTAGAAGAAGAATGGGTAGCTTTGAGACATGAAATAGTGAAGGCAGGAGAGGATCAGGTAGGTAAAAAGACGAGGGATAGTAGAAATCCTTGGATAATTGAAGAGATATTGAATTTAATTGATGAAAGGAGAAAATACAAAAATGCGTAATGAAGCGGGCAAAAAGGAATACAAACGTCTCAAAAATAAGATCGACAGCAAGTGCAAAATGGCTAAGCAGGGATGACTAGAGGACAAATATAAGGATGTAGAGGCGCATATCACTAGGAGTAAGATAGATACTGCCAACAGGAAAACTAAAGAGACCTTTGGAGATAAGAGAACCACTTGCATGAATATCAATAGCTCAGATGGAAACCCAGTTCTAAGCGAAGAAGGAAAAGCAGAAAGGTGGAAAAAGTATATAGAGGGTCTATACAAGAAAGATGTTCTTGAGGACAATATTATGGAAATGGAAGAGGATGTAAATGAAGATGAAAAAGGAGATATGCTACTGCGTAAAGAGTTTGACACAGCACTGAAAGACTTATGTCGAAACAAGGCCCTGGGAGAGCCAGGCCTAACAAAGTTCTACCATCTAGTGAGCAAGATGTATGAGACAGGCAAAATACCCTCAGACTTCAAGAAGAATATAATAATTCCAATCCCAAAGAAAGCAGGTGTTAACCGATGTGAAAATTAACGAACTATCAGTTTAATAAGCCACAGCTGCAAAATACTTTAAAGACTAATGGAAAAACTGGCAGGGGCCGTCCTCGGGGAAGATCAGTTTGGATTCCGTAGAAATGTTGGAACACGTGAGGGAATACTGACCCTACGACTTATCTTAGAAAATAGATTAAGGAAAGGCAAACCTTCGTTTCTAGCATTTGTAGACTTAGAGAAAGCTTTTGAAAATGTTGACTGGAAAACTAGCTTTCAAATTCTGAAGGTGGCAGGAGTAAAATACAGGGAGCGAAAGGCTATTTACAATTTGTACAAAACCAGATGATAGTTATAAGAGTCGATGGGCGTGAAAGGGAAGCAGTGGTGGGGAAGGGAGTGAGATAGGGTTGTAGCCTATCCCCGATGTTATTCAATATGGATATTGAGCAAGCAGTAAAGGAAACAAAAGAAAAATTCGAAGGTAGGAGTTAAACTCCAAGGAGAAGAAATAAAAACTTTGACGTTTACCGATGACATTGTAATTCTGTCAGACACAGCAAAGCGCCTGGAAGAGCAGCTGAACAGAATGGACACTGTCTTGAAAGGAGGATATAAGATGACCAACAAAAGTAAAAAGAGGGTATTTGAATGTAGTCGAATTAAATCAGGTGATGCTGCGGGAATTAGATTAGGAAATGAGACGCTTAAAGTAGTAAATTAGTTTTTATATTTGGGGAGCAAAATAACTGATGATGGTCGAAGTAGAGGGGATATAAAATGTAGACTGGCAATGGCAAGGAAAGCGTTTCTGAAGAAGAGAAATTTGTTAACATCCAGTATAGATTTAAGTGTCAGGAAGTCGTTTCTGAAAGTATTTGTATGGAGTGTAGCCATGTATGAAAGTGAAACGTGGACGATAAATAGTTTGGACAAGAGGAGAATAGAAGGTTTCGAAATGTGGTGCTACAGAAGAATGCTGAAGATTAGATGGGTCTATCACATAACTAATGAGGAGGTATTAAACAGAATTGGAGAGAGGAATTTGTGGCACAACTTGATGAGTAGAAGAGGTCGGTTGGTAGGGCGTATTGTGAGGCATCAAGGGCTCACCAATTTAGTACTGGAGGGCAGCGTGGAAAGTAAAAATCGTAGAGGGAAACCAAGAGGTAAATACACTAAACAGATTCAGAAGGATGTACGTTGCAGTAGGTACTGGTAGATGAAGAAGCATGTACAGGATAGAGTAGTATGGAGACTTGCATCAAACAAGTCTCTGGACTCAAGACCACAACAACAGCTCTTACCGATGAGGTTCACTGGAAGAATGATGACAAATTAGGGAATCTTTCTGAGGTAACCACGGATGCTAAACGGAATTTCATGCACGTATTTCGTGCATTCACGATATATACATTACTGATGCGCCATACAGCTAAGCACTGAGGTAGTCCTTTGAATTTACATACTACCTGTTTATCTGTCTCTACATACTACCTGTTTTCTATCTCTCCCTTCCTTGCCGGCCGCGGTGGTCTCGCGATTCTAGGCGCTCAGTCCGGAACTGCGCGACTGCTACGGTCGCAGTTTCGAATCCTGCCTGGGGCATGGATGTGTGTGATGTCCTTAGGTTAGTTAGGTGTAACTAGTTCTAAGTTCTAGGGGACTGATGTCCACAGATGTTAAGTCCCATAGAGTTCAGAGCCATTTGAACCATTTGAACATCTCCCTTCCTTCTCTCGCTCTCTCTCTCTCTCTCTCTCTCTCTCTCTCTCTCTCTCTCTTCTGATGGTATTTTTTGTTTATTTTCTTTGAGTAAAAGTATTCTCTTTAATCGGCATCTCGTACCAGTTTTCTGAAACGTACAAGGATAAATGTGCAGAACGTTGATAATATAAAAATGTATAAGGCTTTATGATGATATTCATTACAACTGAACAATATTTCCTTATTATAATTACCGTACCTGTATTTGTGAGCTCAAGCTACCTCCATTTTTCACATTATAGTATTCCTCGCCAAACTATTGCATCCTAGGGTGGTAGTCGTATTGCTGTAAAACTCATTTAACATCACAAAGGTGGGCTTCCACAGGATGACGGTAGCATCCCCCTTGAACAGTAGATACAAAACAGTGAAACAAGTTCTGCGTCTTCAGTTTCTCGATCTCACGTACCTTTACCAGACGAGGCAAGTTATTACACAGCAGCATGGTGCCTCATACTACCGGTGTATTTCACACTAACGATCCACATTGGCTCGGCGCTCAGTGCATCTCACTACTGGCGTCAAATATTAACTACAATATGCAGATCATCATTGCAAGACAAACTCGTCCTACGCCTGAACCAATACGCACATTGTTTTTCAATACTGCCTCAAGTGTTGAAAATCGCTCACAAGAACTCCACATATATTCGTCGCCTTCTTCTTCCTTCTGCACCAGCCCAGGCTTATGAAAGTCGTTAACATCCATTAAACGAATCTCTTGATGGGTTAGATGTGTAGTCGACCTTTCGATCTGCGAATCCTGAGCGTCGCACTCTCATATCGTTATTATGAAAAATTTTCCTCACTCTGCTTCCACTACAGTGACCGTAAAGAATTTTAACTTACACATCAGCATCAGGTACGACATTTTAATTTATTATGTCTTTAGTATCAGCTATTTGCAATACATTTATCAGAGAGTATCAACATATACCACTGAATGTACAGTCGTGCTCAAAAGTATCTGATCACCTTTCATTGCGTTTCGCGCCGGCCGGAGTGGCCAAGCGGTTCTAGGAGCTACAGTCTGGAACCGCGCGACCGCTACAGTCGCAGGTTCGAATCCTGCCTCGGGCATGGATGTGTGTGATGTTCTTAGGTTAGTTAGGTTCAAGTAGTTCTAAGTTCTAGGGGACGAATGACCACAGCAGTTAAGTCCCATAGTGCTCAGAGCCATTTTTTGCATTTCGCCTGATTCGCATGCAACCCGCATAACGCAGCTGTCTCAAAAATCCAGAATGAGATTTTCACTCTGCAGTGGAGTGTGCGCTGATATGAAACTTCCTGGCAGATTAAAACTGTGTGCCCGACCGAGACTCGAGGAAGGAAGTTTTTTGTCCCAAAAACGTTCAAATGTGTGTGAAATCTTAAGGGGGATTAACTGCTACGGTCATCAGTCCCTAAGCTTACACACTACGTAACCTAAATTATCCTAAGGGCAAACACACACACACACACTCATGCCCGAGGGAGGACTCGAACCTCCGCCGGAACCAGTTGCACAGTCCATGACTGCAGCGCCCTAGACCGCTCGGCTAATCGCGCGCAGCGCATCTGTCTAGCAGGTCCTCTAATAGCTCCTTGGTGCAGTCACTTGACTATTAAAAATGGTTCCAACAAGTCACCACTAGAAAACACTGCTCTGTATCGCAATAACTCAAGTTGTAAAGTAATACCACTATACTACAAATGATTCAAATGGCATCTGAGTTCAGCAGTCCCCTAGAACTTAAAACTACTGAAACGTAACTAACTTAAGGACATCACACACATCCATGTCTGAGGCAGGAGTCGTACCTGAGACCTGCGACCGTGGCGGTCGTGCGGTTACAGGCTGAAGCGCCTAGAACCGCTCGGCCACCACGGCCGGCATACTACAACTATCAGGAAACACCTTACCACAGATAAGACTGTCGTTGAGGCTTGTAAGCTCACATATATTACAATAAATGACATACCTGAAATTTTACCACTCTCATTACTACGTCAGATAGGTAATGCACGTAGTAAGTTCGTCGTGTTCATGATTTTCTCTTCAAAGTAACATACCATACTTATTATTTAACACAAAATGACATTGAAATTTAAGTTATTCACGAGCAGCTAGTTGAGAATATGCATGAACTTCAAATGACACGACGAACCGTCTCGTTCTGCATATGGATTCAATCAAACCCAGGTCATGCAGACTAAGCAAAGATTTCGTGACTGACGGAAACTAACAGTCATTCCTGACCAGGAATACAGAGAGTGATATATCTCAATTTTAGACAGTATCAGTTAGCAGATATCAACTTAAAATTACATAATGTAAACATTTTTAACAGACGCGAATTCCTACCCAGCTTCTATTGTCCCTGTTAACGAACTACGAGTGATGTTAAATATTGCTTCTTCACAAGTAACTCACTTGAAATGCCGTGAAGTAAAACTTTGTGTTGCACAGGGATTCGAACCCAGAACCTAATCCGATTGTTATCGAAGCACAATGAACTGCAATATATCGGATTTTATCGGCGGTAGTTAGATGTTTTAACTGACATGACAAGACGAAACATGAGCTTTTTCCTTCCCAGGACTCCAACCCGGCACCTATCACTGTTATATGCTAGAGAAAACGAACGTTAAATATGGGTTTGTTACACCAGCAACGACATGTGAGCATGTTTGAACTAGAAAGAATACGATGAAGAGTTCAGTGCTGACTGGCAATCGAACCCCACATATATCATTGTTGACTACACCCAAAGAGACGTCAGCTCCATAAGCAGCTTGGAATAACATCCTTGAATGTACAGTGATCTCGAGAATTGTTCTGTGTCTCACTGGGAGTCAAAAACGTCAGATATCGTTAGTGTTGACAACGAATGAAAATACATTAAAAATCCAAATAATTATCCACCTGCAGATAGGTGTTCTCATGCTAGAGCTTGATAGTACATAATGGAAACTTTAGTGCCGGGCAAGGATTCGAACCCATTCACGCCCAATATGTGCAGACGTTGAGGAGTCTGCAGTTTTGAACAAACAACAAATTGTAGTCGAGCTGTATTGTCACGAAGGGATAAAATCTACATTAAGGGTTGTCTGATTTGCTTTCCAAGTCCAGAAGCAATTTTATTGACATACAGAAGCTCAATAAAAGATGGATTAAGTGTCCTGTAGCCATACATAGCGTTTGTTTCGTCAATACAAATAAATAACTAGTATAAGGAAGGATATTGGTGATAAGAGTTTTTACATGTCGCCATTCCTGACTTTATGGTGGTTCAACCTAACGTCTACTTGGTAGAGAAGGAATATTCTGTTTAATGTGAATTTCAGACCACAATGCGATTGTACCTTCTTCACTTGGTGCAGACAGAAGAGAATAGAATATGTCTCTCCCTATCAAAAATCATCAGCAGAAGTTTGAATCTAACCCACTCTATAAGTATATGAAACTACCATCAATCCAACAGACCACCAAATCCGCTTCTCTGTTAGTTATTTTTCCGTTGTAACGCCGTTGCACCACAATGGATGATAATTCTGACACACATGTTCCCCATAGGGGTTTGCAGCATGTTCAGTACATTCATTTACCTAATTGAACGAATCACCACGAACTAGCTGCCTCGGCTACTCAGTGCACACATTCGACTCTATTTTGTAATCATAGAAATAAAATCACGTAACTGCAACCTACACAGAACTGCCAACAGTGTAGGATGCAGAAATGTATACAGGAAATGTTCCTTTCAACTTGAGCTACTGTATTGCGCCATCTGTTTGTTGAAAACGTCGTGCAGTGCAAAAGAGAAGCTGTAACTGTCTGCCTCTCAGAAGTCTAGATCCTGCCATATGCATTATCTCACAGCACTGTGGAATGCGGAAGTTCTGGAGAAATTTAATAGACAGGCAGGCAGCAGATGCATCTCGAAACTTTAGTATGATGTATGGGGAGAGCACATCGTGCTAAAATACGTCAGAAAAGTATTTTCTACATTATCTGTCGTGTGGTAGTAGCATTTTATACTTAGTAGAACCTTGTTTGACAGATTCAACTAAAAACGAGTTTTCAACATGCATGAAATCAATAAGCTACATTTGCATTGAAACTTCCTGGCAGATTAAAACTGTGTGCCCGACCGAGACTCGAACTCGGGACCTTTGCCTTTCGCGGGCAAGTGCTCTACCATCTGAGCTACCGAAGCACGACTCACGGCCGGTCCTCACAGCTAAGACGCCAATTTGTCTGTCATCATGGTATTAAGTCGACAGAAATAATTATTTATTATTGCCTGCATCACTAGCATCCCGTTGTCGTCGTCTCTTACTGAGATTTTCATATTACCCTGAAGACAAGACGCCGAGATAAATAATGTCCGTGACGAAACATCCGACATTCCATTCATCCTGATCTGTTCGTTACGTGCATCGGCAGCAATGAGTGACAGGAAAGCTGTTGTGAGATGATGAATAACAATAACAATAGTAGTAATAACAAATCAGTAATCAAGGTTGTTTTTGCATTACAGACAATTGTTAACGATTAACAAAATAACCAAGAAGGGTTGAGTGTTTTATTGGAGCACTGCATAGGTGTTCTTACCACTTCGTTAATGAATTCTGTTCTGGTTGTTTGCAAAGAGAAAAGAAAGAACCCTGTAGCCATACATACAAGAAATTACTATAAGACTTTCAGAGAAAACTTACAGGAATACCAGGCACCTAGATTGTGCTTCAAAGATCCCGATGGCTCTTTGGAACTTAACACGAAAAATAACTGCAAAATGTAAGCTCAATATTTCAGTTCCCTCCACAACTGCGAACCACCTCAAGATAAACTTGTCTTCTCTTCACCAGTGTTCACACACCCAGACACACATGCCCCGGATGTCGAAGAAATTATGGAGATAGTCAAACAGCAAAGCACCAGGAGAAGATGGGATCATTGATGAATTCTGGAAACTAAACGGTCCTATACTTATGCAGCAACTGTATCATATGAAATCAGACATATGGATGACGAAGCAAATACCAGAGGACTCGAAATTTGATCTAATTCACTCGCTACACAAAAAGGGCTACAAGACTGACATCAACAATTACAGAGGAATTTCCCTGCTTCCAGTCGCTTACAAAATCCTCTCCAAAGCACTTTTAAATAGGATAGAATCCCCAGCAGATCCACTAATTGGTGAATACCAGACCGGATTCAGAAAAGGACGAGAATGTGTGGAACAGATCTTGTGCTGAAAGACGATGTTACAAATGAGGAAATGCAGAAACACGGTAATTACATTCATCGACTTCAGGAAAGCATACAATTCAGTGGACCTTGAAACCCTGTTTAAAATCATGGAAGAATTTTAGACCGATCAAAAGACGCAAAAAATCACAGGACAGACAGTTACAGGAACAACATCCAAAGTGAAATTCATGGACGAAATATCAAAACCCTTCAAAATTAAAACTTGAGTCCTACAGGCGGTTACTGTCCCCAATGTTTTTCAATTTTGGTTCTAGAAAATATCATGAGGGAATGGGAATCTCATGCAAAGGGCATCCAAATTGGTATCAAGAAAGAGAACCGAATTAAAGTCAAGTGCCTTGCTTTCGCTGACGGTATTGAAATTATCACTAATAACAGAACAGAAGCGATTCACGCAGTGGAAAAACTACATTAAGTTTCACAAAGAAACAGACTAAAGGTATCTTGTGAAAAAAATATATATATGGAAAGACAGCCAGAAAATAAATCCCCTTTAATCACAAAACATAGTAAAATTGCGCGATTCTGTCATTTTAAATACCTCAGAGAAACTACACAGTCCTCAGGATTAAACCGAATTCCCAAGCTCCAGAAGGCCTACAAGCTAACACAGACGCAATACAACAAGAAGTGCATTTCGACAGACGCAAATGTAAGGCACTATACAACAGTGATTCTTCTAGGAGCAATTTACGCAACTGAAACAATGGTGATTGATGGTCATTAGAAAATTAGGGAAATAGAAAAGCAGGAAAGAAAAATTCTCAGGAAGATATACTGAGAAATCAACAAAAACTTCATTTGGATGAAGAGACCACAAAACGAGCTCTATATAACGACCAACACATTAACAGACGAAATCAGAAACGCCGAGCCAAATTTTATACACATATCTATAGGATGGAAGACTCCAGGACAGCAAGGAAGCTTTTCAGTGTTATAATGAAGAGTAAATGCGGCACAGAATGGCTGAAAGAAGTCCAGAGAGACCTGCAACAGATCAACATAAAAAATCTCGAAGACCACTCTGAGTGTCAGAATAAAATCACAAGTGTGAAGTTTGAGGGAAGAACATCGCGGCAGCCTGGTAAAAAATTGACAGGAGAATGGAAGAAAGAGCATTCTGAGAGGTTGAAGAGTTTTTGGGAAGCAAAGAAGAAAAACATCCGGAGACGAAATTATGAATTCAAGTTCAATTGCTCTCGTGAAGGAGAACAATCGTTATAACAATAAAAATATATAATGGCTAATTTTGTGGTTGTAATATTAAGAACAGATTAGCTAAAATCAGTTTCATTTAAAAGAGGTCAGCTACAGTAACATCACTTGTTTCTAATAATTAATTTTGTTCAAAAATACTTTTTAGAAAAATAAATAGGGGGTGATGTGGTGAAACAAACGCTGTATCATTGTGAGAGATGCAGAGGCGAGCGAGTGTGCTTGGACTTACCTCAGTTCACTGTTAGTAGCACCACGTCGTCAAAACGCACCTGTCCATAGCATACAAAGGATTGCATCATAATGTAAGAGTGAAATTAAAAATTACAATAACTGTTCCAACCCTTGTCAGTGTGTGCGCTTCAGTATATTAAATGTTAACACAGTTAAGTCTCAGAATGATCAAATGAATATGTTGTGCTACATATATCAGTTTCAGAAAAAAATTAGTGACGGTAAATAATGAAACCAGAAAGCTAAAAACTGTTCAGAATGTGCAAACGTATGTCAATCCAAAGTTGCAAGTCTCAAATTAATCAGAGCGGTATTTTGGTCAAAATCTGCGTTATTACGAAAAACTGAAGGCGCTAAATATTAGACTTAGAAAGATGAAAATTCGTATGCAGCCTCATTTTAATCCACAAATCTTATATCTCTAACAGCAATAAGCTACCTCTATTATTTTTCGAGTTATTTACTAGGAACCACACTTGGAACAAAAAGTCCCTATTCATTATATCTTAATTATAACTTTTATCCATTATCGAAAGCTCTAATTTCACCAATTGTTTACACTGATAAAATAATACATCTGTACCAAGTTTGAAGACATTAGTGTAAATAACAATCATTACAAGGAATCTTAAACAGACAGCTCAGAGGTCATGTTCTGCTGTCGGTTCCGTTCTAAAAATTCCAGCCAGCAAAGTTTAAATATAGTCATGCTAAAACTCCTTCAGTAACCAAACCAAAATTGACTCAGATTGTATAAACATTAAGAAGACTGTAAATTACTAACCGATTACCATTAAATAATGGGTGTCCGAGAAGTGGCCATTTAGATGCTGCTACCTGTGACTAGAGCAATTGATAGCATATGTTCCGTTCGGCTGTCCGCTGTGCCTGTATATAAATACAGTCAGAGAGGCAAGGAAAAGACACTTCGAACCGAGGTATCAGTCCGTCAAATCCTTGCCTGCGCTGTGTCTACGCTGATGTCACAGCATTGCAGCTAGCAAAAGCGTTTTTGCTAAAGTAGGAAGTGAACTCGCGAGGGATGTACACCGACCTCAATCGCTTAGACTTCACGAAAGTACACTACTGGCCATTAAAATTGCTTCACCACGAACATGACGTGCTACAGGCGCGAAATTTAACCGACAGGAAGACGATGCTGTGATATGCAAATGATTAGCTTTTCAGAGCATTCACACAAGGTTGGCGCCGTTGGTGACACCTACAACGTGCTGACACGAGGAACGTTTCCAACCGATTTCTCATACACAAACAGAATTTGACCGGCGTTGCCTGGTTAAACCTTGTTGTGATGCCTCGTGTAAGGAGGAGATGCATGCCATCACGTTTCCGACTTTGATAAAGGTCGGATTGTAGCCTATTCCGATTGCGGTTTATCGTATCGCGACATTGCTGCTCGCATTGGTCGAGATCCAATCACTGTTAGCAGATTATGGAATCGGTGGGTTCAGGAGGGTAATACGGAACGCCGTGCTGGATCCCAACGGCCTCGTATCACTAGCAGTCGAGATGACAGGCATCTTATCCGCGTGGCTGTAACGGATCGTGCAGTCAAGTCTCGAACCCTGAGTCAACAGATGGGGACGTTTGCAAGACAACAACCATCTGCGCGAACATGCAGCAGCATGGACTAACAGCTCGGAGACCATGGCTGCGGTTACCCTTGACGCTGCATCACAGACAGGAGCGCCTGCGATGGTGTACTCAACGACGAACCTGGGTGCACGAATAGCAAAAAGACATTTTTTCGGATGAATCCAGGTTCTGTTTACAGCAGCATGATGGTCGCATCCGTGTTTATCGCATTGAAAGCACATTGGAAGCGTGTATTCGTCATAGCCATACTGGCGTTATCATCCGGCGTGATGGTATGGGGTGCCATTGGTTACACGTCTCGGTCACCTTTTGTTCGCTTTGACGGAACTTTGAACAGTGGACGTTACATTTCAGATGTGTTACGACCCGTGGCTCTACCCTCCATTCGATCCCTGCAAAACCCTACATTTCAGCAGGATAAGGCACGACTGCATGTTGCAGGTCCTGTACTGGCCTTTCTGGATACAGAAAATGTTCGACTGCTGCCCTGGCCAGCACATTCTCCAGATCTTTCACCAATTGAAAACGTCTGGTCAATGGTGGCCGAGCAACTGGCTCGCCACAATACGCCAGTCACTACTCTTGATGAACTCTGGTATCGTGTTGAAACTGCATGGGCAGCTGTACCTGTTCACGCCATCCAAGCTCTGTTTGACTCAATGCGCAGGCATATCAAGGCCGTTATTACGGCTATAGGTGGTTGTTCTGGGTACTGATTTCCCAGGATCTATGCACCCAAATTGCGTGAAAATGTAATCATATGTCAGTTCTAGTATTATATGTTTGTCCTATGAATACCCGTTTATCATCTGCATTTATTCTTGGTGTAACAATTTTAATGGGCAGTAGTATAACTATATGTGAGCCACTCGTAATGTTGACAAAACACTGTAGCAAGTGGCGAGATTGTTTTCCACATTTAAGGTGAATTACTAACTTTTGGTGATTACAAGTCAGAGCGACAAACCATTTTATTTGGAACTTTCCATAGAAGTCACCTCTGAACTGTTAATAATGTTCTTTCCGACAGAGTTATTAGTTACAATAGAATATTTTGTGCAGGCGAACTTTTTACTGAATATATCAATCACCTAAGAGTGAAAACCTTTTTTTATGGCCTTAGGTCCTGATCATGCTATCGAAATATCTAGCAGGAACATTTCCTTTTGGTGTATGCAAAGAGTAATGTGGATTTGCAGATTGCAAAATTATCGTTAGTATGTTCATTATCGCTTTCTGGCAGACCGCAAAAATAGTTATCAGGCTTTTTGAACAGTAAATATTATTTACCCGCCGCCCACAAATACCAGAAAGGTTAAATAGTAAACAACGTTACGTGCACTGGAGTTTGCCGCAATATCGTTTGCAATACGTGTCATTTTTGTTGCAAATAAGCCAGTTGCAGAATGTTACACCGAATACATACTATAGAAATTACCCAGGGATTCACCGATAAAAGCGGACACTAAATATGCATACATAACATATAGGTCATTATACTGCACAGTGCAGACTGTATTTTGTACCGCTGCTACTCATTCCGCTTCCTGTTCCTTTGAAAATGAAGCGAGGGAAAAACGAGCCTCAATAAACCTCCAGATTGGTTCTAATTTCTCTTATCTTCGTGGTCCTTAGGCGAAATGTAGGCAGACGGCAATATAACACTTCTGCAGTCAGTCGCATCGGTAGTCTAAATATCCTCAGTAATGTGTCACGGAGCGAACGTCGTCTTACCTCCAGGGACCCTCATTTGACATCTTGACATACTGAAAGATAACCGGTTGACTTCTCTTGTATATAATTTATTTAACGAAAGATTTCGTAACATAGACATCACATCATCAGGTTAATTATGGTGGATCATACCAATAAACTTGCAACATGAACAGGACAGAATATTTCATGTCTATAAATAAATGACGCAATTATCGGATCATCCATTTGAGTCCAAGGAGCAATTCTGTAATACTCTCGTGTTGATCAAACCTACCAGTAACAAATCTAGCAGCCCGCCTCTTAATTGCTACAGTCTTCCTTTAACACCAACTCCCAAATACACCGGCAGTACTCAGGAGTGGACTGCACAAGTGGTCTATTTGTAGTCTCGTTTATAAATGGAGTACACTTTCAAGAAATTCTCCCAATAAACGAAAGTCTATCATTCACCTACCCTACAACCGATCTTATGTCCTCATTCCATTTCATTTCCGAAGCCGGCCGGAGTGGCCGTACGGTCCTAGGCGCTTCAGTCCGGAACCGCGTGACCGCTACGGTCGCAGGTTCGAATCCTGCCTCGGGCATGGATGTGTGTGATGTCCTTAGGTTAGTTAGGTTTAAGTAGTTCTAAGTTCTAGGGGACTTATGACCTCAACAGTTGAGTCCCATAGCGCTCAGAGCCATTTGAACCATTTCATTTCGTTTTGCAAGGTTACGCTGAGATGTTTAATTGACATGATAGTGAAGGATCATACCAGTGAAACTGTGTTTGAAATTGCAGTACTCGTCTGCATTAGCTTACATTTTTCTACATTTAGAGGAAGCTGTCAGTCATTACCCCAAAAAGAAATTTTGTCTAAGCCATCCTCGTTTCTTCTACAGCCAGTCAATGACTATAGGTTCCAACATATTACTACAGCGTCATCAGCAAACAATGTCGAACTGCTGATAATCCTGCCTCTCGTGTCTTTATGTATTTAAAGGGCACTAGCGGTTTTACCACACTGCCCTGGGGCACTGCAGACGGAATCGAAAAGATTAAGAAATGCTGCATAACATAACGCTCAGTTCCTGTAGATAACTTGCGTATTCGGAAATATGTCCGAGCAGCAACTATGGAATTGTAAATCAGTAGTCAGGGTAACGAATGTGTGGTTTTTCGAAGCAAGAAGTGTACATTACCGAAATCTGTATCTGCTACAGGCTAACATTCGTTACTAAGTTACTCCATGTCGGGCGCTGAAAGATGCGTGGATAATCCCCGGCACGCTTTGAGCCCAGTCGTGTCCACCACAGCAGAGTGTGGACGGAGGTTCCCATCGACGACACATAGCAAATTTCAACTGTTTCCAGGCACTGTCGATCGAGTTAATTTCAGTTGAAATCGCAGTCCAATCCGGACGATTCATGTTACTTAGAGGTATTCATGTGGTGGTGCTAAGAGGTCGAACGTTATCGTCTTGAAGGATAGTCTACCACGATAATCGGGAATACTGATTTTAAGGCTCATCAATAATTTTCAGTATATTGGTCAGCCCTTAAATTTCCCTTCGTAGCGATGAGAGCCATTAGATGTCCGTTTATAACACCAGTCAAAAACATAACTAGACCCACTTCCTCGCTGAACAGCTGGGACAGCGTGTCTGAGATGTGCGTTGCTCATACGAATAATGCACCAGTCGGTGAAGAGCAGCTGATGCCCTTTATCCAGATGTTCCACTGCCCACATTATTTGCTTTCTTCCTTTTCTTCTTGTGTTCTTAATGGATGCTTACAGACCTAGTTAATGATGTTAAGATGGTTCTGTATTGTCTGGGTCGACAAAGGATTCCCAGCCGCCTCAAAAGGGCTGTCTTTTGCTTTGTTTTGTATCTCACGACAGCGGTGGGATGTCTACCTCGATTCGTCCAGTAAATTCTCATGTTAAAAGCGCTTCCCGCCGTGAAATGACTGTGTGGGCTATGTCTAAACCTGAAACTGGAAATTACGCTTCTAGGGATGTTGAATGACCGAACAGTGTAAACAAGCCATATTGGAGACATAGCGTGTTCTACTGAACTACAGTGAGAAGGCAAATTTGCTTTTACCTCTATTATTCACGGATGGAATCTGCCTGTTGCTACTTACTGTGGCAAAAAAGTTTTCAAATGGCTCTAAGGAATGTGGGACTTATCAAATGAGGTCATCAGTCCCCTAGACTTAGAACTACCTAAACCTAACTAACTTAAGGACATCACAGACATCCATGTCCGAGGTTGGATTGAAACCTGCGACCGTGGCAGCAGCGCGGTTCCGGAACTGTGGCCAAAAAGGTCTTGATAAGGAAGTTCATGGTATGCGTATGTATAAATGTAATGAATATGCATAAAAATTTCAGACAGTCCAAATTCCCACAGAAGCAAGTCCACTAACATCCGCATTTGGAACTGTTGGAGTTCCGCTTGTTTCTGTTGCGCTCTACATTCCTTGCTGAACTCCGTTCCAAACTTTGGTCGAAGAACTCTCCACCGCCAATTTCGGCCGTTACTGCTATGAAAGCAACTCCATTGCAGCAGTACGTGTGGCGAGCAAGCAGGGGCACAGGCGCTGGTACGTGATTTCATAAACGAGCTTCCTTACGTACCGGCAGGTGGCCGCGCCGAGACGCGCAGTCTTGGCGACGATACAAAACAGCAGGGCCACTGCGAACTGGCCACTAGGCCACGAAGGTGTTGATCTGTACGGTCCTGGAGGCAACGTATCAGCACCACAAACATGCCACTAAACAATACAAATTCCCTTTAATTCAAGCAGAGTTGAGAACAGTCTGGCAGCCCTCACCGCAACACCAGCGCCACCCATACCTCAGCTACGATGTGGGCCGGCGAGCAGTGGACGGCCGTCTCGGTAACCATTCCCACCATAGTAACTCATGTTTCAGATCGATTATATAATGGTAAGCCGGAGATTTAGGAACCAGGTTTTCAATCGTAAGACATTTCGAGGGGCAGATGTGGACTCTGACCACTATCTATTGCTTATGAACTGTAGATTAAACCTGAAGAAACTGTAAAAAGGTGGGAATTTAAGGAGATGGGACCTGGATAAACTGAAAGAACCAGAGGTTGTACAGAGTTTCAGGGAGAGCATAAGGGAACAACTGACAGGAATGGGGGAAAGAAATACAGTAGAAGAAGATTGGGTAGCTTTGAGGGATGAAGTAGTGAAGGCAACAGAGGATCAAATAGGTAGTAGAAATCCTTGGGTAACAGAAGAAATATTGAATTTAATTGATGAAAGGAGAAAATATAAAAATGCAGTAAATGAAGCAGGCAAAAAGGAATACAAACGTCTCAAAAATGAGATCGACAGGGAGTGCAAAATGGCTAAGCAGGGATGACTAGAGGACAAATGTAAGGATGTAGAGGCTTATCTCACAAGGGTAAGATAGATACTGCCTACAGGAAAAATAAAGATACCTTTGGAGAAAAGAGAACCACTTGTACGAATATCAAGAGCTCAGATGGAAACCCAGTTCTGAGCAAAGAAGGGAAAGCAGAAAGGTGGAAGGAGTATATAGAGGGTCTATACAAGGGCGATGTACTTGAGGAAATTATTATGGAAATGGAAGAGGATGTAGGTGAACATGAAATGGGAGATATGATACTACGTGAAGAGTTTGACAAAGCACTGAAAGACCTGAGTCGAAACAAGGCCTCGGGAGTAGACAACATTCCATTAGAACTACTGTTAGTCTTGGGAGAGCCAGTCCTGACAAAACTCTACCATCTGGTGAGCAAGATGTATGAGACAGGCGAAATACCCTCAGACTTCAAGAAGAATATGATAATTCCAATCCCAAAGAAAGCAGGTGTTGACAGATTTGAAAATTACCAAACTATCAGTTTAAGAAGCCACGGCTGCAAAATACTAACACGAATTCTTTACAGACGAATGGAAAAACTGGTAGAAGCCGACCTCGGGGAAGATCAGTTTGGATTCCGTAGAAATGTCGGAACGCGTGAGGCAATACTGACCCTACGACTTATCTTAGAAAATAGGTTAAGGACAGGCTAACCTACGTTTCTAGCATTTGTAAACTTAGAGAAAGCTTTTGTAAATGTTGACTGGAATACTCTCTTTCAAATTCTGAAGGTGGCAGGGGTAAAATACAGGGAGCGAAAGGCTATTTACAATTTGTACGGAAACCAGATGGCAGTTATAGGAGTCGAGGGACATGAAAGGGTAACAGTGGTTGGGAAGGGAGTAAGACAGGGTTGTAACCTCTCCCCGATGTTATTCAATCTGTATATTGAGCAAGCAGTAAAGGAAACATAAGAAAAATTAGGAGTTAGTATTAAAATCCATGGAGAAGAAACAAAAACTTTGAGGTTCGCCGATGACGTTGTAATTCTGTCAGTAACAGCAAAGGACTTGGAAGAGCAGTTGAACGGAGTGGATAGTGTCTTGAAAGGAGGATTTAACGCGAACACCAACAAAAGCAAAACGAGGATAATGGAAAGTAGTCGAGTTAATTCGGGTGATGCTGAGGAAATTAGATTAGGAAATGAGACACTTAAAGTAGTAAAGGAGTTTTGCTGTTTGGGGAGCAAAATAACTGATGATGGTCGAAGTAGAGATGATATAAAACGTAGACTGGAAATAGCAAGAAAAGCGTTTCTGAAGAAGAGACATTTGTTAACATCGAGTATAGATTTAAGTGTCAGGAAGACGTTTCTGAAAGTATTCGTATGGAGTGTAGCCATGTATGGAAGTGAAACATTGACGATAAATGGTTTGGACAAGGAGAGAATAGAAGCTTTCAAAATGTGGTGCTACAGAAGAATGCTGAAGATTAGATGGGTAGTCACATAACTAATGAGGAAGTACTGAATAGGATTGGGGAGAAGAGAAGTTTGTGCCACAACTTGACTAAAAGGAGCTCTCGGTTTGTAGGACATGTTCTGAGGCATCAAGGGATCACCAATCTAGTATTGGAGGACAGCGTGGAGGGTAAAAATCGTAGAGGGAGACCAAGAGATGAATACACTAAGCAGACTCAGAAGGATGTAGGTTGCAGTAGGTACTGGGAGATGAAGAAGCTTGCACAGGATAGAGTAGCATGGAGAGCTGCATCAAACCAGTCTCAGGACTGAAGACCACAACGACAACCCATGTGGTTAAGTCTCTACCACCGGACTTGGATCAGTACAGCGGATGAGCCATCTCCTGGCTCTGCAGCAGCACCCAAATATCTGTACAGGGAGGCCTGCGATTAGTGGTCCGATCGGTACATCTACATTTACATCTGCATCTACATTTATACTCCCAAAGCCACCCAACGGCGTGTGGTGGAGGGCACTTCACTTGCCACTGTCATTATCTCCCTTCTCTGTTCCAGTCGCGTATGGTTCGCGGGAAGAACGACTGCCGGGAAGCCTCCATGCGCGCTCGAATCTCTCTAATTTTACATTCGTGATCTCCTCGGGAGGTATAAGAAGGATGAAGCAATATATTCTATACCTCATCCAGAAACGCTCCCTCTCGAAACCTGGACAGCAAGCTACACCGCGATGCAGAGCGCCTCTCTTGCAGAGTCTGCCACTTGAGTTTGCTAAACATCTTCGCAACGCTATCACGCTTACCAGATAACCCTGTGACGAAACGCGCCGCTCTTCTCTGAATCTTCTCTGTCAACCCGACATGGTACGGATCCCACACTGATGAACAATACTCTAGTATAGGTCGAAAGAGTGTATTGTAAGCCACCTCCTTTGTTGATGGACTACATTTTCTAAGGGCTCTCCAAATGAATCTCAACCTGGCACCCGACTTACCAACTATTAATTTTATATGATCATTCCACTTCAAATCGTTCCGTACGCAAAATGTTTCAAATGGCTCTGAGCACTAAGGGACTTAACAGCTGAGGTCATCAGTCCCATAGAACGTAGAACTACTTAAACCAAACTAACCTAAGGACATCACACACAACCATGCCCGAGGCAGGATTCGAACCTGCGACCGTAGCTGTCGCGCGGTTCTAGACTGAAGCGCCTAGAACCGCTCGGCCACACTGGCCGGCTTTCCGTACGCATACTCCCAGATATTTTACAGAAGTAACTGCTACCAGTGTTTGTTCTGCTATCATGTAATCATACAATAAAGGATCCTTCTTTCTATGTATTCGCATTACATTACATTTGTCTATGTTAAGGGTCAGTTGCCACTCCCTGCACCAAGTTCCTTTCCGCTGCAGATCTTCCTGCATTACGCTGCAATTTTCCAATGCTGCAACTTCTCTGTATACTACAGCATCATCCGAGAAAAGCCACATGGAACTTCCGACACTCTCTACTAGGTCATTTATATATACACTCCTGGAAATTGAAATAAGAACACCGTGAATTCATTGTCCCAGGAAGGGGAAACTTTATTGACACATTCCTGTGGTCAGATACATCACATGATCACACTGACAGAACCACAGGCACATAGACACAGGCAACAGAGCATGCACAATGTCGGCACTAGTACAGTGTATATCCACCTTTCGCAGCAATGCAGGCTGCTATTCTCCCATGGAGACGATCGTAGAGATGCTGGATGTAGTCCTGTGGAACGGCTTGCCATGCCATTTCCACCTGGCGCCTCAGTTGGACCAGCGTTCGTGCTGGACGTGCAGACCGCGTGAGACGACGCTTCATCCAGTCCCAAACATGCTCAATGGGGGACAGATCCGGAGATCTTGCTGGCCAGGGTAGTTGACTTACACCTTCTAGAGCACGTTGGGTGGCACGGGATACATGCGGACGTGCATTGTCCTGTTGGAACAGCAAGTTCCCTTGCCGGTCTAGGAATGGTAGAACGATGGGTTCGATGACGGTTTGGATGTACCGTACACTATTCAGTGTCCCCTCGACGATCACCAGTGGTGTACGGCCAGTGTAGGAGATCGCTCCCCACACCATGACGCCGGGTGTTGGCACTGTGTGCCTCGGTCGTATGCAGTCCTGATTGTGGCGCTCACCTGCACGGCGCCAAACACGCATACGGCCATCATTGGCACCAAGGCAGAAGCGACTCTCATCGCTGAAGACGACACGTCTCCATTCGTCCCTCCATTCACGCCTGTCGCGACACCACTGGAGGCGGGCTGCACGATGTTGGGGCGTGAGCGGAAGACGGCCTAACGGTGTGCGGGACCGTAGCCCAGCTTCATGGAGACGGTTGCGAATGGTCCTCGCCGATACCCCAGGAGCAACAGTGTCCCTAATTTGCTGGGAAGTGGCGGTGCGGTCCCCTACGGCACTGCGTAGGATCCTACGGTCTTGGCGTGCATCCGTGCGTCGCTGCGGTCCGGTCCCAGGTCGACGGGCACGTGCACCTTCCGCCGACCACTGGCGACAACATCGATGTACTGTGGAGACCTCACGCCCCACGTGTTGAGCAATTCGGCGGTACGTCCACCCGGCCTCCCGCATGCCCACTATACGCCCTCGCTCAAAGTCCGTCAACTGCACATACGGTTCACGTCCACGCTGTCGCGGCATGCTACCAGTGTTAAAGACTGCGATGGAGCTCCGTATGCCACGGCAAACTGGCTGACACTGACGGCGGCGGTGCACAAATGCTGCGCAGCTAGTGCCATTCGACGGCCAACACCGCGGTTCCTGGTGTGTCCGCTGTGCCGTGCGTGTGATCATTGCTTGTACAGCCCTCTCGCAGTGTCCGGAGCAAGTATGGTGGGTCTGACACACCGGTGTCAATGTGTTCTTTTATCCATTTCCAGGAGTGTATTTAGAAAAGCAATGGTCCCATAACACTCCCCTGTGGCACGGCAGAGGTTACTTTTCGTCTGTAGACGTCTCTCCATTGAGAACAACATGCTGTGTTGTGTTAGCTAAAAGCTGGTCTGATATTCCGTAGGCTCTTACTTTGTTTACCAGGCGACTGTCCGGAACCTTATCGAACGCCTTCCGGAAGTCAAGGAAAATGACATCTACCTGGGAGCACGTATCTAATATTTTCTGGGTCTCATGAACAAATAAAGCGAGTTGGGTCTCACACGATCGCTGTTTCCGGAATCCATGTTGATTCCTACAGAGTAGATTCTGGGTTTCCAGAAATGACATGATATGCGAGCAAAAATTCTACAACAGATCGAGTCAGAGACATAGCCTAAAGTTTCACGCATCTGCTCGACGATCCTTCTTGAAAACTGGAACTACCTGTGCTCTTTTCCAATCGTTTGGAACATTCCGTTCCTCTAGAGACTTGACGTACACGGCTATTAGAAGGGGACAAGTTCTTTCGCGTACTCTGTGTAGAATCGAATTGGTATCCCGTCAGGTCCAGTGGACTTTCCTCTGTTGAGTGATTTCTGTTGCTTTTCTATTCCTTGGACACTTATTTCGATCTCAGCCATTTTTTCGTTCGTGCGAGGATTTAGAGAAGGAACTCCAGTGCGGTCCTCCTCTGTGAAACAGCTTTGGAAAAGGGTGTTTAGTATTTACTATACTACACCAAACAACCACACCAGAGCCAGCTTCTCTTACGGTTGCAGTAGACCACTATGAGAACCCAGGAGACGTTTGTCTTAGTATCACTTCTCACGGACGAACAGTGCTAACTGCGGCCCGTGCTGCTGAGTGATGCAGACAGTGGCAGCAAAGCAGGACACGTATGTCACATGTCCAGCACGCCACCTCCGCACCACGGCGCTCCGTAGATGACAGCTGAACCGGCAGACCATGCGCCTGTAGGGCACCTGTCAGGAAGGGGGGACGGGGGTGTCCATGGCGTCGCAGCACTTTCACCATTGTAAAGCGAGACTGAACAAAGATGCTCTTCGTTACAGCCGAGATATCGTAGCCGCAACTGGGCTGCACCATCGCCTCAACACCCCATCACCACATATACACCGCTGAGGTCCCATTCACCCCAGGTCGCTACTGCACATTAACTTCTCGTTTAGTTCTAGATGCATGTAGATACAGCAGAGCGTTCGAAGTTCTCTCGACACATAATTGGATGTATTTTTTTCTCCTATTGGGGTACATACACACATTGTTCATTTTTACCCTTCGCTGTTCATATCTCTGACGACTTCGTTACACTTCTCTTTCTTTTCCCTGCAGTCTTTGTAATAAGATTTGTGTATGTAGCGGTTTTGTCATTAAACTTTATACTTTATGTATCGATACCTTGGTACCTATTTCTCTGAAATTTTATCCTGAGTTAGACATAAAAGTAAGATAATTGAAGTTATACGCTGAAGCTCCAAAGAAACTGGTACAGGCATGCGTATTCAACTACAAAGACATGCAAATAAGTAGAATATGGTGCTGAGGTCGGCAATGCCTATATAAGACAGCAAGTGTCGGGAGCAGTTGTTAGATCGATTACTGCTGCTGCAATGGCAGGGTATCAAGAGTTAAGTGAGTCTGGACGTAGTGTTATAGTCGGCGCACGAGCGATGGGACACAGCATCCTCGAGGCAGCAATGAAGTGGCGATTTTCCCGCGCGACCATTTCACGAGTGAATATCAGGAATCGGGTAAAACATCAAATCTTCGACATCGCTGCGGCCGGAAAAAGATCCTGCAAAAACTGGACCAACGACGACTGAAGAGAATCGTTCGACTTGTCAGAAGTGCTACTCTTCAGCAAATTGCTGCAGATTTCAAGCTGGACCATCAACAAGTGTCTGCGGGCGAACCATTCAACGAAACATCATCGATATGGGCTTTTGGAGCCGAAGGCCAGCTCGAACACCCTTGATAACAGCAGGACACAGAACGTTACGTCTCGTCTGGGTCCGTCAACACCAACATTGGACTGTTGATGACTGGAAACATGTTGCCTGGCCGGAGAAGTCTCAAACTGCATCGAACGGATGGACGTGTACGGGTATGGAGGCAACCTCATGAATCGATGGACCCTGCATGTCAGCAGAGCACTGTTCAAGTGGGTGGAGGCTCTGTAATGGTGTGGGGCGTGTGCAGTAGGAGTGATATGGGAATTCTTATACGTCTAGATACGACTCTGACAAGTGACACCACCTTAAGCATCTTATCTGATCACGTGCATCCATTCATGTCCATTGTGCATTTCGATGGACATGGGCAATTACAGCAGGACACTTGCTACAAAGTGGATCCAGGAGCACCCTTCTGAGTTGAAACACTTCAGCTGGCCACCAAACTCATCGAACATCATTCAGTATATCTTGGATGCCCTGCAACGTGCTGTTGACAAGAGATCTCCACCCTCCTCTTTTTGTGGATAGTCCTGCAGGATTCGAGGTGTCGATTCCCTCCAGCAATACTTCAGACATTAGTCGAGTCCATGCTGCCCTTCTGCGTGCTCGCGGGGCCCTACAAGATATTAGGCAGGTGTAGCAGTTTGTTTGGCTTTTCAGGGTAGATTGCTACACGGTCGTCTAGTGTCCATACTAACACATGCTGTATACTTTCAGCATTTTAGTTCGGTATTGTAACACCACAACTCTGTGGATGGTCATATATTTCCTACGTATTTTACGAGTGCAGGAAATTATTCTTCTAAATATGTCGTCAAGTTACAAATGCTATTTGTTAGTTAAGAAAGAGAAAACTCATGGAATGTTAACATTTTGTAAGTAGACATGCTGGCCTAATCAGGAGAAAGCTATTGTCAAAGTGCAGAATAAATTGTAAACTCATTTTCGCTGGGGGTGCAAGCGCGCCAAAAAAGTAGCAGTTCGGAGTCACGAGGAGACTGTTGTTTCGTTGGTTGTGTGTATTCGTCGGTGTGGGTATGCAAAAGCGCGGAGATGAAAAGTCTTGTTTCCGAAGTGCGGAGCCGTGAAAACTGAAATGGTTATTTTGGTGGATGTTTAATATTGACAAACTATGTATATGGTATTTATTGGGCACAGTACAAACGCAGCAAGAGTAATTCACGTAACATCAGGAGTTCTGTGGGCCCTAGTTATTGGCTTTGGTATGGCAAGAAGATCAACCTGTGCCCTATTTTACCGCTAAATGAAGCCGCTCGAAAAACCAACGGCATCATGAAGTTTAGTAAGATCTAGGCTTTCATATATAGAATTATAATAGGCTGAACAGCGTAGTTGGAATTTTATTTCACAAATAACATTGTTTTTGGTCATATCGTCACGTAAATAATTTTCCTAAGTCATTATCCACGTAGTATTCATCCTATCCGTTTGTACGAACCGAGATAATCAGAAAATGTACTGAAAATAAAGTAAACATTAAATTATTAGATTGTCAAAATATAATTTTTCCGACTTTTTGACAATTACGTAATAATTAAATCTTTGGCTCTAGCATAATAATGTTACAAAAAAGAATGATGCAAAAGCAAATATTAGTTTAATTGCCTAAGAATTGAGTAACTTTCATAATAAAAAATAGTACTAAAACTTTACGTAACTTGGACACTCAGTTTCACTGTCAAAGCACAGTTTTTAATTTATAGCTTGTGGCATTATTTATAACTTTTAATCCAAAGAAATATCAGAGTAACTGCTAGGTAAATGACAGTCCTTACCATTCAGTAAATGAAAACAATGTTTCTGCTTGCTACAATTACAACAGTGAGTATTACGGTGAGAAACGTAACAAAACCTTTCTGTCCACAGACAGTAAACAATCTTACTTAAATTGCTCTTTGAAAATTAATATATGTTGTATGTGTTTGCTTTTGATTATTATGTGACTACTGTGATATGTGTTGTCATAAGTACTTGAAGTTTCTATTAGGTACTGTCCCTTGTCATAACGCCAATAACTGTTCTTACGTAGGATTACATACGAGCATAAAGTTCAGGTTGAGTTTAATTATTCTTGTTCTGGTGAGGAACTAGCGACCGTTGGTTATTTTCATTAATGACAAACTTTGAAAACCTTCTTTCCAAATTTCTCACTAACTACTGTTAATTAAAAATTAGTTTACGTAATAAAAATACAAAAAGTTAACCAACTTTGTTTCTAATTGTCATTGCTGAAGTACTGAGCAGTGGCGATTCGGTTATAATTTCATCTATCTCTCTCGGTTTTGCGTTATCCTTCCGAGTAGATACATTTTCCCCACAGATTAGGGACTTTAGGATCACGGTCATATAGAAAAGCCTAATTATAGTAGCTGGAGAGGCAGGAGGGTTGTAGTATGCGCATTTGCTTTTCTAAATACTACAAATTAGGTACTGTATATTTTTTGCTTTTGCCACCGTAGTATCGTAAGCACGGCATGCAACACCGGGCAGCACCACAATTCGTCAACCCACTCCAGAAATGGCGTGTAACCCCAGCGACTACCAAACCAAGCGGTCGCAGCGGTGGCGCCACCATAGGAGTCATAAGTGCCAGAGCCACAGCATAGCAGCCAGTTCCAAGTCAGCTCGACTGCCGAGGGGACCGCCTTCTACTTGGGCACTTCGCGCAGCATCGTCTGCTTCTAGCTAGTTATGGGGAAATTTTACGAAGGAGGATCAGGTAGTGAGAGTGGATGGAGCAGGGAACAGTCTTGATAGAAAAGGGGAATATTATATAGATGGTGGCCTGGTAAAGATAGCTAGTCAAACTGGTAGCCTTAATGTGCTTTTCGTGCAATTGTTTTAGCGTCATGATCAGCCTCATCTTAATGCGGCTGTTAGGCACGTAAACATGGGGCTGGAGAAGTCACAGATGGCAGAGGGCATGTGTCACATTTTATTGGCACCAGTTGAATCTATCAGTAGATCAGATTTCACTAGGCATGGTCTGCACCTCAATAGGTATGGGAAGGGGAGTCTGGCAAGTCTTACAGGTGAAAGTACAGAGGGGTGGTGGGATCACTCATGGAAAAATTCCTGTAGCAGTTGGGGTTAGAGCTGCACCTGTTTTAGATTGAAGTCAGCTGCTTAAAGGAAGTGCCTCTAATTAAGGGCTCTCCTTCAGAGGACGTCATGTTTCCAAGTAGAGAAGGAATTAGCATATTTTATCAAAATATAAGAGATATTAGAGATAAAGTTAGTGAAATGCTTACAGATGTTGACTCTCAAATATTTGGTATGTCGGAGCACCACTCAAATAATTTGACAATTCAGAGGCTTCCTTTACCAGGATACAGATTAGCTGGCTGTTTTGAAGGAGTTCCTTGTGGGATGGGGGAGTGGCAATGTACACAAAAAACAGTATTCCATTTGAGTCCATAGACATATCACAGCACTGCACTGAACATATATTTGAATGTTGTGCAGGGGCAGTTGAATTTAATGACACTAAATTGTAATTGTTGTTGTTTAAAGGTCCCCTAATTAGTTTCATGTGGTGAGTTCAATATAAATTTTGTATATGACATTGCAAGAAAAAGGATGTTGGTAGATCTAGTAGATATTCTAAATTCATATATCTGATGCAGACTGTGTTTTTTCCAACTAGAGCACAGGGGAACAGTAGCACAAAAATAGACAATGTTTTTATTCATTCTTCCTACTAGATGGACATTCTGTTACTAAAAGGGTGAATGGCCTTTCAGACCAAGATGCACAAAGTTTAACACATATAATTACAAGCATGTAGGAAAGTTAATCCAACAGGAGTAGAGAATTTCTGAAACCTCATCAAGGAACAAGAGTGGTAGGATTTTTAGAGTGCCCAAACATAGATGACAAATATAATTCATGCTCTTTGTGTGTTGCTTTCCATTTGACCGTTCTAAACTGGGTAATAGCAGTGAAAGGCAACTTAGGTGGCTGACTAGTGGGATAGGATATCATGTAGAACAAAGGGGGAATTATATCAACATGTTAGTAATAGTCCCATTCAAGCAACAGTAGCCCATTACAAATAGTACTGTAAGGTGCTTAAAAATGTTATTAGGAAGACAAAGAGTATGTGGTATGCAAATAAAATAGCTAATTCACGGGATAAAATTGAAACCATATGGTCAGTTGTTAAGGAAGTGTCTGGTCACCAACACGGTCGACGATATAAAGCTAGGTCTTAGTAAAAATATTTCAGTTACTGATAAATCAGATATATTGCATGGGGGCTTAATTATATATAAAAAATGAATGCAAATATCTTTTAGTAGCTGTAAGTCCGATTACGCAAGTCTCGTAAACGGCTGGCCCTGACTAGTTTTATTACGCTATCTGACTGCATAGAACAACAACAAAGAATGAAATGAAAATTTTCGTTAACACAATTAATTAATTAAGTCCCCAGCAACTAAGAAACCTACGAAACCAAAGCACAAGAGTAACTGTTCTGTGTGTGGTAGTATGACTCAACGCACATCTGGCACGGTTCTTCTTCAACAAGACAAGAATTTTTAAATACCAATTATACTGACGTGATAAAAGAAAATTAGATATACTATAATTCCGTAAGGAAATCAGAATTACACTCTAATACAAGAACACAAGCCAGATGCTTTGTTGACTGAACCTGTAATGATGCATTATTTGAGATACAGAAGTATTAAAAAGAAAAAACAGGGAATTTGTTACCTTCATATATACTGACGAAAAGCACTCAGATCATTACAATATCTCCATTGGAACAACATCTGCTATCTCTCCCATCAAACCACTGCATAAAACATGGAACAACACTCTCCACTACCACATCTCACTCCGACTTCACGACAAGCAGTGTCCACCACAACTTCTCGGCAAGAACTGCCTGCCGCTACTTCTCAATAATCACTGCCAGTGGAGGCGGCGGAACAATACTCTCTGGCGCAATCTCTGGCGCTGTTGCTCAGTGTAGCCACCTTTCATATGCCCCTCCTCCACGGGCTAGAATTTGATGGTATTTTTGCCAGCATTGGTGGTGAAAATACCACCAAATTCGTCAAAAAAAAATACAGACAAAAATAAAAGATAATATTAATACGTAAATATCACATAACTAGATAAAATTTTGGCTTTGCACTGACCTTTCAATAGCCTAATATATAAAATACAGCAAGGAATACAAATTCTTTCATACATGTGACTTTACATAATAGTTTACACAAGTATTATGTGGTTAAACAGTTCAATCAATAGCGTCAGCAATGACGAATATGTACAGGTAAGAGTCTCATAACTTTTCACAAACAGTAATACACAAAAAATCAGTTTATACAAATATTCACATAAAATGCTTTCACAACAAGTAGTTGACAGTTCCAGCAGTAGCACCCAGCAATGTTGAATAGGTGCTGACACCATCAGGTGACATCATTTCAGTAGAAGCAGTCCATCAGTGGCACCCAGCATTGTGGAGTAGATGCAGACAGTATCAGGTGACATCATTTCAGTAGAAGCACTCCATCAGTGGCACCCAGCATTGTGGAACAGGTGCAGACACCATCAGGTGACATCATTTCAGTAGAAGCAGTCTATCAGTGGCACCCAGCAATGTTGAGTAGGTGCAGACACCATCAGATGACATCATTTCAGTAGAAGCAGTCCATCAGTGGCACCCAGCATTGTGGAACAGGTGCAGACAGCATCAGGTGACATCATTTCAGTAGAAGCAGTCCATCAGTGGCACCCAGCATTGTGGAACAGGTGCAGACACCATCAGGTGACATCATTTCAGTAGAAGCAGTCCATCAGTGGCACCCAGCATTGTGGAACAGGTGCAGACAGCATCAGGTGACATTTCAGTAGAAGCAGTCCATCGGTGGCACCCAGCAATGTTGAGTAGGTGCAGACACCATCAGGTGACATCATTTCAGTAGAAGCAGTCCATCAGTGGCACCCAGCATTGTTGAGTAGGTGCGGACACCATCAGATGACATCATTTCAGTAGAAGCAGTCCATCAGTGGCACCCAGCTATGTTGAGTAGGTGCAGACACCATCAGGTGACATCATTTCAGTAGAAGCAGTCCATCAGTGGCACCCAGCATTGTGGAGTAGGTGCAGACTCCAACAGGTGACATCATTTCAGTAGGAGCAGTCCATCAGTGGCACCCAGCAATGTTGAGTAGGTGCAGAGAGCAGTCCATCATATTCACTATCACTGATCACACTGTTCATCAGAGTTTATAAGCAGAAATTAAACATGTCCTAGTGGCACCAATCATGTAGAAAAAGTACAAGTAACAGTCCATAATATTCACTATCACTGATCACACTGCTCATCAGAGTTTATAAGCAGAAAGTAAACATGTCCTATTGGCACCAATCATGTAGAAAAAGTACAAGTAACAGTCCATAATATTCACTATCACTGATCACACTGCTCATCAGAGTTTATAAGCAGAAAGTAAACATGTCCTATTGTCACCAATCATGTAGAAAAAGTACAAGTAACAGTTCATAATATTTACTATCACTGATCAGACAGTTCAAGCATGAACGATAGTTTGAATACACATACAAATGCTTTTACACTAAACATACAAATCATAACAAACACACAAATGATGTCAGATAATTGTCATATTAACTATTACAAATACACAAATATCAGTAAACCTATAATATTTATGGGTGTCAGTGCAAGCCACTACAAACAAATAAAATAATATTTAGGAGATAGGTGGGTAGGATTAGGAAAGGAAAACACACGAAACACACTCACTCATCTTTCATCCACATTAAGTACTACTGTGTAATTGAATAGTGTTAACTGTGTAAATGCAATTCTGTCAAAATTTGATGTTCATCATGTGTATGAAGTAGTAGTGGCAGCAATGTATAACAGTCAATAATAGTTGAGTCAACGTCATAGTCATCATGTCAAGACCAATGTTTGCCAAGCCAGATCAAAATGTACGGTTGCTGAACAACTGTCAGTGAGCCAAGATATGCAAATACTTCCTCTATCCCCAAAAAAAGTACATACTGCTTAGTGATTTAACAAAGTGTGTGTAGACAATCTTCCTTCCACTTTAGTGTTCTAATCTGCTATCTTCATCCTCCTTGTTCCATATAGACCAACAAAAAAAAAAAAAAAAATGCACCTCACTTACTTGACCTCTTATACACCAAAACTCCAATAATCAATAGCATCACATAAACTCAATACTTCAATAATACCTCTTACGTCGATACATATAAAACTTGTCATCAATATCATTTACCTTACCTCTTGTCTACCAAAACTTCAATAATCATCAACTTCACACAATCTCAATACCTCAATTATATCTCTTCAATACGTTGACTCACATAAACCTTATCGCCAATATCATTACACTTACATAACAACTCTTTCCTCTAGTCAGTCTCCTCAAACAAGTACAGATAAAATCCTAATGCAAACCTCATCATCCCATACAATCCGAAGACACACTGTCAACACACAACCTCTGTGTAACCCATCTGACCAAAATCTTCTACTCATTATGAATTATAAACAAAAGAAATGCATACATGACCTCTAACAGACTTAGTTCGAATAACTCTCAGTAATTAAGTACGATTACGGAGTGTAAATGATCCTAATATTTCACGGTGTGTACACCACTTCAAGAATTATGGCAAACATAAGCAAACATGTGGAGTATTTGTTGTGTCAAGTGTCACTTCCTATTTCAATTGCTCACGAAAAATGCAGTGTAATAACTGTCAATGGTCTAAACCTAGTGTTGGTATGTCATGTCGTTAGCTTCCATCCCATTAGCATAAATTTATACAGCTTCCATTAAATCTCCAGCTCATGTAACTTCTATGAAGTTTCTTGTACTAATGTCGTTCGTCGAATTATAGCAGTTCATTTTCCCATCTTAAAAATATAAGGCACTGAGCGTAAGCAAAACATGCAATAGCGAGTAAATATACCATTAGTGAACAGAATGGCAACAAGTGGATGCGGCACAATTCTTACAACGAGGCTCTGCCAAGCGAACAATCTATAATTAATACAGTAATGTGACCTAAACTCTATGTTTGTACACAGTATATCAGCATTTCTATATACCAAATTATAGAGTAGTTATGACAACAAACAGAAATGTATAAATATGCAATCCATACGCATAGCAGCAAACATGGCATAAGCATCATATCAGCGTAAGCAAATAAATGTTCATATGTAATCTTAATAAATAAACATGAAGGCGCAAGCAGATAAATCACAAAGTATATCTTACATACATAACCACATCAGCACAATTAATCAGGTGACAATTATATTTTAAATAAATAAGCACAGCAGGCACATAATTAAAAAAAAAGTGACATCAGTGAAAAAGCATTGTAGCCAAGCGATGCATAATATACACAAGTTACAACCCAGTTCATTAATAATCATTGTCAAAATCAGTTAACGTACGCAAGCACGTCGCTTCACAAGTAAATTCATAGAACATGAAATTAGCACAAAGTATGAATCACGTAATCGCGAGCAGCAAATTACGTCTAAAGTACGTACCTAAGTGGAAATATGTTACCTGAAAAATAAACTCAATTAATAATTACCTTTTTAGTTTATTACTTTCTTCTTCGAAATTACATTTTTCCTGAAATTTTCTCGATAGCAAGTCGTCTTAACGTCGGACACATACAGAATTTACCTGAAGTTCTTAAATATTTTATAGAACCGTATCCTGAAAAATACTGAATGTTAATAACATAATTCATCAAGTCACTACAGATTTATACTGATTTTATTCGGAGAAAGACTATGTATTTGTTTACGGCTGTCAGTGCATTCGCACTGAGCGCTCGATCAGCTGTAGGCGCGTGACGTAGGAAGTGATTGTTTGCGGTCAACGACTGCCTTGTGCGGGGCGCAGACTTGACTGTTGCTTTGAGTATATGCCGCCGCCCAAACACAGCGCGGTATCCTTGTATTCTCTGCATGTTTACATCTAGCTGTTAGTTTTTCACAAGTATGTCATTCTCCAAAAATTTTTCAAAAGCATATCATTCCACAAAATTTTAACGTTAGATATATGATGTATTCCCTTAGAGCGCCGAGATTTAAGAGTTTCTACTTCGACAGTGTTATCATGAATAATTTTGCGAATTCTATATGGACCGTTCTAAAGCAGAAAAAATTTGCGACACAAGCCTTTTCCTTTGTGAGACAAACGATGAGACTTAATTAACACTTTTTGACCAACTGACAAGATTTTTAAACGACCAGGATGCTTAGCTGATTCCTCTCTTTTAGCAGCCGCAGAGGCAATATTTTGTAGAGCCAGGTTGACAACTTCAGAATGCCACAGTTTCCGTGTAGGCGGAAAAGGAACGATTTCAGAAATGCGATTTGTCGGTGCTTTGTTTTTTAATATCAGTATAGGCGGTAAAGAAGTTGAATCATTAGGGAGTTCATTCAGAATGTTTTGAAAAATATGAAGATACTGATCCCACGTTCTGTGATTCTGATGACAATAAAGACGACACAATTTATTGATTTCCTTCATCCATCTCTCTGAAGCGTTAGATTGAGGGTGAAAAAGTGAAATGAAAATTGGTTTAATCTTACGACGCCGTAGAGTACGAAGGCAAATTTTAGAACGAAACTGTGATCCATTATCTGATATAACCTTATCAACATGACCAACTTCTTTAAGAAAATGGTTAATGAAAGCATTAGATACTGAACGAGCTGTTGCTTTGCGTAAAGGTGTAAAACACACATATTTTGATGTCAGTTCCAGTGCTACGTAAATGTACGCAAAACCATTAGTGGAACGAACCACTGGACCGAACAAATCAACTGCAGCCATGTCCTTTAATTTCGCTGGAATGATAGGAAACAACGGTGCTCTGTGAGAAATTGTTGGCGGCTTAGCCTTTTGACATAATTTGCATTTGGCCAGAACAGATCGAATACGTTTTTCCATATTACTGAATTAGCAATTTTCTCGTAATTTGTGAAAGCATTTTCTGGGACCAAAGTGTGCATAACTCAAATGCGTATACCAAATCAGCTTATTAACCCACTCACCAGGAATACAAACTAACCAAACAGAGTTGTCGACCGATTTTCGTTTAAAAAGAATGTCATTGCGAACTAAATAATGCTGTCTAATCGCTACGCTTTCCTTTCTCCTCCACTTCTCCTTAATGTCCTTCCAGATTGGATCCTTATTTTGCTCCTTAGCGATGTCCTGGAGCGAAGATGAAATAAAGTTCTCAAACGCAACACCTTGAATATACATCAAACAATAATTGTTTTCCTTGCAGTCCTCTTCAGAACTTTGTTTCAAACCCATAAGTGCACATGATAAAGCATCAGCAACAATATTTGAAGAACCCTTTATGTAAACAATACTAAAGTCAAATTCCTGTAGGTACAACGCCCATCGTGACAATCTGCCATGAGTTAATTTTGTCGACATAAGAAATTCCAGAGCTCGATGATCGGTGTAAACCTTAGTATGTCTGCCAAACAAAAATGTGCGAAAGTTTGTAAAAGCCCAAACAACAGCCAAAGCTTCAAGTTCCGTAGTCGAATAATTCTTTTCTGATTTAGAGAGAAAACGACTTCTAAATGCAATAGTTTTCTGGACTACAACGCCGTCTTCTTCTATCTCTTGAAATAAATGTGCACCTAGCCCTTTGTATGATGAGTCCGTTGCCAAACAAAAATCCTTAGATAAATCCGGGTGTGAAAGAAGTGGAGCAGCAACTAAAGCATCACGAAGTTGTTCAAATTCTGACTGAGCTTCCTCATCCCAACACCAACTAGATTTCTTTCCAGATAGTTCACATAAACGAGGCGTGGCCAAATCGTCCAATCTAACAAAGCGTGTAAGAAAATTACAGACACCAAGGAAACTTCGAACATCACGTTTTGTAGTAGGGACAGCATAATTACGATTAGCGTCTAGTTTTTCTGGATCAGGAAGAATACCTTCTGTAGAAATAATATGACCAAGAAATTTCACCTGAGAACGACCAAATTCAGATTTTTTCAAGTTCACTGTAATGCCAACTCTTGCAAAAATACGTAATAATGAATCCAAAATTTTGTTGTGTTCACTCCAAGAATGTTTAGCAATAAGAATGTCGTCAACATATGAAGTAATATTGTCACGAAGATAAACAGGTAAAATTTCATTTAAGCTACGAATGAATGCTGCTGAAGATACAGTAAGTCCAAACGGTAATTTCCGAAACTGGTAACAGTTACCAAAGGCTAAAAAGGCCGTGTATTTTCTACAATCAGGGTGGAGTTCTATTTGCCAAAAACTTGCGCGCATATCAATCGTGGATAAAACTTTAATTCCATGGAAATGTTGAAGAAGTTCATCTAAATTTTGTGGACGGTCAGTTTCAGGAATAATGATATTATTTATCTGTCTGGAATCCAGAACCAAACGAATTGACCCATCCTTTTTAAGAACAACGTGTAATGGGCTAGTATAAGGACTGACTGCAGGCTCAATAATGCCCTGATCTAACGTGTATTGAAGTTCATTCTTAACCTTGTCTCTGTAAGCCAAAGGAATAGCGTACGTTTTCCCGCGAAATGGTGTGTGTTCTTTTACTTTAAATTAATATTGTAAGCCTTGTATAGTTCCTGTGTGATGACTAAACACTGTAGCATGTGAAGTCAAAATGTGGTGCAGCTCTTCTCTTGCAACGTCATCTGGCACTTCAGCTTTCTTAACCTTTTCATTAATTAGTTCTTCGCTATTAATTATATCATCCATCGCGTCTCTGTATCTATTGTCATTGTCATGAATAAACACATTGTCGTCATAATGCTCAACGAAAACATCAGAAGTAAGAAACCTTAAACAATTTGTATCTGACTCAGATCTTGTTAAACACTCGAAAAATTTCAAACATTTCGGCATTCCGGCAACAGTCAAATTCACACTTCCTTCTTTAAAGTTCAAAATTGCCTTATGTGCGTTAAGAAACTCCATACCTAATACAATTTGTGTACTGAGTAATGGAACAATAATAAAATTAGCAGAAAATTCGTATCCTTGACAAATGAAATTTAAGTTGGTCTGTTGTTTGACTTCCACACTTTTTCCAGAAATCGCTCCTCGAATTGTAGTTTTAGAAATAGGTAACACAGGACAAGCAATAGTCCTTTCACATATACGAAAAACTGATTCACTAA
Source organism: Schistocerca cancellata (assembly GCF_023864275.1). Taxonomy (NCBI): domain Eukaryota; kingdom Metazoa; phylum Arthropoda; class Insecta; order Orthoptera; family Acrididae; genus Schistocerca; species Schistocerca cancellata. The sequence goes on along the minus strand of NC_064631.1, from coordinate 638,720,458 downwards.
TGACGTTCGATGGGCTCCCAGAATCTAAAACTGCAGTGAACTTATTCTTACCCAGACATACTTCAATAACAGGAAGTAAAAATGCGTCTACATTATTTTCCTTTTCGTCTAACAAAATGTCTCTCATGTCTTCCAGGCGTACGTAGTGTAAAGCCGTAGTGTCATTACTTTCTGAACCGTCTATATTGCTGCCAGAAGCCGAAGCTGCTAGTCATTGTCGATTGTTTGCGTCACGTCTTTGATTATTCGCGTCATTTCGCGGATCCATTTCTACGATTTGCACTTGTCTCTCTGAAGTTCTGTCACGTGGAGGATGCCAATTAGGTCCCTCCTGTCTGTTAGATACAAATTCTTGGTTGTGTCTGTTATTAAAATTTCTGTTTTCCAGTCTGTCTGCATAATTACTTCTTGTGTAATTTCGACTGTCACTTCTGAAATTATTGTTGTACCTACTACCCTGATTACTTCTGTAGTAAGAATTCCTATTACTGTTTGAATAATTTCTGTCTTGATAATACCGATTACTGTTTCCGTATGATTGATCATTCCGGTACGAATTACCGTTATTATAATTGTCTGTGTAATTTCTGTTAGAACGTCTGTTATTGTCATAAGGCTGGTATCTATTGTCCTGTCTGTTACGTCTGTCATTCTCAAAGTTACCCATATAACGCCCGTTCCGATCACTATCCCTTTTCTCTGAAAATTTATTGTAATTACTGTTACTGAAAAAGTTACAAGAAGTCCCGTCATCGTTGTCTTGCAACAAAGTCTTAAAAGTCTCAATGTCGTCTTTACATCTTCCGGCTAAAGCAATTTGTCTTATGGATTGTGGCAGCTTAGTTAAACAAATGCGAATTAATTCAGTCGGGCTATAAGGGTTGAAAAGGAACTGATTCTTTCGAATCATGTCTTCAAAATATTCCGCTGGCGTGCGGAACTCAGACTGTTTGAAATTACGCTGCATAATAAGACTGTGTTTGACTCTGTCTTGCGTGTTTTCGGACCAATATGCCGATAGAAATGCATGATAAAAATCATTCAGATTATTACAATCTCTAATGAGTGCGCGCATCTGCGTCGCCGGTTCGTTTTCTAAATATCCACACATAAATTCCAGTTTGTGACTTAGTGGCCAATTTGGTGGGAGTGCGTACATAAATTGAACTAACCATGAACATGGATGTATGTCATTCTTAGAATTGCGGAAGATCTTAAATTTCCGAACAGTCAAAAAGTGTTTATAGTCAAAGTTTTCGCCTCGTGGCGACAAAGACCTACCGCGTCTGTCCCAGTCACAATGACGATTATTGTTAAATTCACGCGCCTGGCGCTCTCTTGTTGCATCCCGTACACGAAACAAATTACTTTCTTCAAACCCCTCTGCTACCTGTGATTCTAAATTTCTTCTGCTATCTTTTCCTACGATTTCGCCTTCAATTTGCTTGACTTGCTTTCGTAATGCCTCAACTTCCCTTTTAACGCGTTCATTAAATTTTCCCTGATTTTCAACATGCTTATTTATGTTCTGGTACTCTTCGGTTTCTGCAAATGGCAATGGTGCTGTATCATCTGAATCTCTGTCCCCATTTAAACTAAGATTTGTCAATTTGTCTGAAATTTCCTCAACTCTTTCCGATAAATCACCTATTTGTTCTTTCTGTTTATTTACGTCTTCCGTAAGTGTCACGACTCGGGTTTCAGTATTGACACATTTGGTAGTTAACTGTTCATATTGTTGTGTTAAGTTATTTAATCTGTCATTTGGTACGGATCGTGTGCACGTTGTAAATTTAACTCTGAAAATTTCTGTACTGTCACGCGATCTCTTTCCTCCTGTTCTCTATCCTGTTCCCTTTGTCTAATCTCTACTGCAACTAATCTATTATTGTGAGCATTCAAAATCGGTTGTACTTCTTCTCTGATTTCTTTCTTTAATTCATCTTTCATATTTTTGAAACATGTCCCTATTCGTGAATCTCTCCGTGTTTCCATTGTTCCCATTTGTGATCCCAGTGAGTCTAACCGTGTTTCCATTGTTCCCATCTGTGTCTTAATTGTCCCTATCTCTGTTTTTAATTCAGATCTAAACCGTGTTTCCATTGTTCCCATATTTAATATAGCACTCATCAACTGCTCCATAGTAACTGTTTCAAAATTCTTTTCACCCCTAACATTTCCCCCAAAACCAGCTTCCTTCGTCATAGCTGTAAGGCTATCTGTGTTCGATACTATTTCAGAATCTTCTATCGTTAATCTCGTATTCTGTGAATTTTCTGATTGAGAAAATTTTGAAATGGTTCCGGACTATTTTCCCGACTTATTAAATTGTTTTCCACTTCATTATTCATCACACTGTTCTCCTGTGTTGGCGAGTTAGCGATGTTAACAATTTCGTCGTTCTCACTATTCATCATTGTTGCCTTTTTCATCGATCGCGTAATCATTTACAAATCCAACAAAACTCGTCACTATACGAAATTTATACACAATGACACTCTATCTCCAACAATACCATTCACACGAAAAGCTTTCTTTCAAACACGATTAACGAACAATTGAAATAATTGCACTAAATTGTCAAACGCGTAGACAAGACAACAAATTTAAATTTTGAAAAATACCATTAGAAGAATGCCGATTACCAAATCTACACATGCAAAATAGACTACAATTACTAAACTACAAATTACTACTACAATACCACTGTCTACTATTTTTACAATCAGAAGAATTCCAAGGGACGATCCTAAGCAGCGGTCGCCAGGTGCATGGGGGCTTAATTATTTATAAAAAATGAATGCAAATATCTTTTAGTAGCTGTAAGTCCGATTACGCAAGTCTCGTAAACGGCTGGCCCTGACTAGTTTTATTACGCTATCTGACTGTATAGAACAACAACAAAGAATGAAATGAAAATTTTCATTAACACAATTAATTAATTAAGTCCCCAGCAACTAAGAAACCTACGAAACCAAAGCACAAGAGTAACTGTTCTGTGTGTGGTAGTATGACTCAACGCACATCTGGCACGGTTCATCTTCAACAAGACAAGAATTTTTAAATACCAATTATATTGACGTGATAAAAGAAAATTAGAAATACTATAATTCCATAAGGAAAGCAGAATTACACTCTAATACAAGAACACAAGCCAGATGCTTTGTTGACTGAACCTGTAATGATGCATTATTTGAGATACAGAAATATTAAAAAGGAAAAACAGGGAATTTGTTACCTTCATATATATTGACGAAAAGCACTCAGATCATTACAATATCTCCATTGGAACAACATCTGCTATCTCTCCCATCAAACCACTGCATAAAACATGGAACAACACTCTCCACTACCACATCTCACTCCGACTTCACGACAAGCAGTGTCCACCACAACTTCTCGGCAAGAACTGCCTGCCGCTACTTCTCAATAATCACTGCCAGTGGAGGCGGCGGAACAACACTCTCTGGCGCGATCTCTGGCGCTGTGGCTCAGTGTAGCCACCTTTCAATATGTATAGTATTTAGCAATCATTTTGTGGGCATTGCTGGTGAATTAAGTGAAAATTTAGTTTCTACAGGGAATCATATCACTCTCTTGGCTAATGCTTTTCCGAGATTGGTGTCTGAAATACACCTCTGTGATACAGAAAAGCGGGAGACTGAGTCAATAATTAAATAACAGAAATTAAGGACTCTGATGGATATGATGGAAGGCCTAGGGGATTATTAAAGTATTGTGCTGCACATGTTAGCCCTTTATTTACCATTTTTGTGATTTTCATTTAGGAAAGGTCAGTTTCGTGAACGATTAAAGTACTCAATAGTGAATCAGCTTAATAAAAGGGAGAAGGGGATAGTGTAGACAATTTTAGGCCTGTTTCTAAGCCATTAGCGTTTGGTTAAGTTATCGAAAAGGCTATGTATATAAGGATAATTGAACATTTTATATACGACACGATTTTCTATCAAATGTATTATTCGGCCTTAGAAGTCGTTTAACAACTGAAAATGCTGTATACTCTTTTCTCTGTGAGATACTGGATGGGTTAAACAAAAAGCTTAGATCGCTAGGCATATTTTTTGATTTAACTAAGGCGTTTGATTGTGTTGATCACAAAATATTGCTCCAGAAGTTGGACCATTACGGAAGACCGGGAGTACCTCACAATTGGTTCACCTCTTACTTTAGCAACAGACAGCAACGGGTTATCATTCACAGTGTTGAGAATGGCTTTGATGTGGAGTCTGTGTGGGGTACGGTTAAGTGGAGGGTGCCCCAGCGATCAGTGTTGGGGCCACTCCTGTTCTTTATCTATATAAGTGATATACGCTCTAGTATACGGGTAACTTTAAAATATTTCTGTTTGCTGATGACACCAGCTTGGTAGTAAAGGATGTTGTGTGCAAAATTGGCTCGGTTTCAAATAGTGCAGTCCATGACCTAAGTTCATGGCTCTTATAAAATAAACTAACACTAAATCACAGTAAGACTTAGTTTTTATAGTTTCTAACAATTGAACAAAACCTGATGTTTTAATTTGGCAGAGTGGGCCCTATGATTAGTGAAGCTGAACAGTTGAAATTTCTAGGTGTTCAGATAGATGGTAAACTGTCGTGGATATCCCACGTTCAGGATCTTGTTGGAAGATTTTGTGCTGCCATTTTTACTGTTCGAAAGGGGCCTGAAGTGAGTGATCGTCCGACACGAAAATTAGTCTACTTTGCTTATTTTCACTCGCATATGTCGTATGGTATTACGTTTTGGGGTAACTCATGCCATTCGAAAAGGATATTTTTGGCTCAGAAGCGGGCGGTTCGGGCAGTAAGTGGTGTTAGTTCACAAAGCTACTGTCGACACCTGTTCACGAGTTTCGGTATTTTGACATTGGCCACTCAATATATATATTCCTTACTGTCATTTCTTGTTATAAATATTAACTTATTTCCAAGAATAAGCAGCCTTCATTCAGTTAATATTCGGCAGAAATCGAACTCGCATTTGGATCGGACTTCCTTAACTCTTATGCAGAAAGGTATGCAATATACTGCTGCATTCATTTTCAATAAGCTACCACTAAAATTCAAAACTCTTAGCAGTAATGCACGCGCTTCCGCTGAAGAGTTTCCTCATGGATCACTCCTCCTATTATGTCGAGGTTTTCCTTGAAAATTTAAGCTTATCCTTGTTGTGCTGTTGATTGCGTTTGCTTAGACTTACAGCTTGATTTTTTCGGTTTCATAAACATCTTATTTTTATCAGTTATTACCTTTATCTTGTAAATTTAATGTACTGTCACGTTCCATGACTTGTAGATTTGTTCCTCAATTACAACATCTGGCTGCAAGTATGGGATTGGATCTGTGCAAGTTGCAGGATTAATTTTTGTTTTTACTCACCGACCTATGTTTCTTATCTCTTGCTATTTCTCTTAACATGTCTAGTTTGTGGACTTTTGACACAGGACAGGCACTAATACGGAGGTGACTATGTTATGTTGTGTGCGGGGGTCTAATTCAAATTCCTCACAGGCATGGTTTCTGCCTGACAAGACGGTTCTCTAATGCGTATTATTAGTTTACAGGGAGAGCTAATCCAGCAGTTGCTTAAAGCCATGACGCAGCTAACACAACAACAACAGCAACAACAGCAGCAGCAGAATTCACAAGCATCAGCCTCCATCAGCCATTCCACCATTCAGCTGTTTCAACAAACAGCATGAGGACTGGTCGGAATATTAGATCAGCTGATGTATCGTTTGGAGGCACAACAATTGTACGATACCAATAACAAAACATTTATTCTCCCATAGGGACACGGAAGTGTACAGGCTTATCGTGGAATTGTTTCCTAAAGAACAACCAGAACAGTTAGAGTTTGAGACTCTATCTAGGAAGTTAACCACTTACTCTGATGAACAAAGACCCTTAACAGGTGCAAGGTTCAAGTTTTTCCGCCTTCAGCAGGCAGCAGGTCAAACTCATAAACAGTGGATCCCTTAATTACAGGGTTTAACTAGGCACTGCGAATTTTTTGTCGTAGTGGACAATCATACACTGAAGCCATGCTGCGTGACACTGTAACTCAAAATATATTTGATGATAGAATTCGTACTACTATTTTGAAACAATCTGATCCTTCTTAGATACAGTTTACAGTTAATTCATGTTCAGGACAATTACGATTTAGGTATGTGTGAGACGCAAATTTGAAATGTTAACGAATTGCATAGTGACAGTTTTAGCAGTGCTGCACGGCCTGTCACACACAGCTTGTGACGTCACGTAGAGAGACATGGAGTGCCATGCCGCGCCGGCAGAACGGCAGTTGACAGAAAAACAGCAAAGTCCGGCCCAAAGTGCTTTAATCACCATAAGCATGCTGAGCGCCCATCTCGAACTTTTCTTATTTTTGCAACATGAAAGGTCAGTACCTAAGAACGATGTCAAATCACAACTGAATACTAGTGCTTCAGTTGCACTTCTGAATAAATTTACTTACGAAGGTTTACGCCGCGCGGAGTGGCCGCGCGGTTTAAGGCGTCCTGTCACGGACTGCGCGGCCCCTCCCGCCAGAGGTTCGAGTCCTCGCTCGGGCATGGGTGTGTGTGTTATTCGTAACATAAGTTAGTTTAAGTAGTTTGTAAGTCTAGGGACCGATGATCTAATCAGTTTTGTCCCTTAAGAATTCACACACATTTGAACATTTTGAACGTTTACGTTCACCAATTCTGCGCATGTCGGCTTATAAAGGGCAAGAAATTCTAGTTTTCGGAACTTCCAGAAATCCAGCTGCTTTTCAAGGTGTTATGAAAACGATTGTATTCACACTGCTTTCTGCCAAATCTTCGCAGAATATTTTCGGCTTATTTTGACAGTTTCGCATTGTCAATCCACAAGTCCGTGTTGCAAACTTCAACAGATGCGCTTACAGAAAAGCTTCAAGCTCTATGAGACAAATTTAGTACACTTTTCAGCGACGTTCTCGTGTGTACGAATAGTTTTTTCTAGCTTATGCGTCACTCAAAGACAATGCATAAGCGAAGCTTTATCGAGTGAGGCAATTGCCTTTGAATGTCTTCTCAAAGAAATCTTTGGTTATTAATATTCATCTCGGATAATTTGAATATCAATGCCTGCCTTTAGGTAGTGCCTCAGCCTTGGCCACCTTTCAACGCTTTTTAGAACAAGCGACTTCCAAGATGTTTCCTTGTTCAAATTACTTAGGTGACATTGTCGAGCCGGGACGTTCTGTAGAAGAACATTTAGCCAGTCTCAAGTGCCTTTTTCAAGTACTGTTGTCATTAGGCCTGATTTGTCGCACAGACAAGTGCTCTTTTTTCAGACGAAAATAGACTATCTAGGACATGCCGTTAATATGCAGGGTATTCACCCCACACAGACTCATTTGTGAGCCATCAAGGATTTGCCGATGCCGAAAAATTCTAAAAGAACTGCATGTAGTTTTAGGTAAACTGAACTACCACTTCAATTCATTCTTCACGCCTCTCAGATTACAGCACCGAATTACAATATGCGGCGTAAGGGTGTTCCGTATGCATGGACCAAGGATGTCAGCTGGCTTTTGATCAATTAAAACAGGTGCTACTTAGAAACACGTGTCTCATTCATTCTGATTCAGCTAAACCAAGGGCGTTAGCGGTTGATTCTATTGGCCTAGGCGACGTTCTGTTGCATTCTGTTGGATTAACGAATCGTCATGTAGCATTTACCTACAAGCTTGTAAGACTTATGCAGATTACAGTGAGATTGAAAAAGAAGCTTCGGGGATTATGGTATAACCAAGTTCCAGCATTACCTCTATGGAGGAAGTTTTACTTGGTGACGGATCATAGTTCATTGACTTCACTCCTCCATCCAGCCAAGCCTGTTTCTCCACGTGCGGCACAGAAATGGTAATGATGAGCTTTATTGCTGTCGAGCTACAAGTATGAAATCATGTATCGCCCTACGGCTCAACATTCCAAAGCCTATGTGTTGTCAAGGCTACCAGTGGACAAGAATGATCAGTTTGACTCCTCCCAAGCGTCGTGTTGTCAAACAGATGCTCTGGACGATTCCACAGTTCACAATTTTCCCATGGACTTTCGATGCACGGGAGACAGTTTCGGATGCAGATTTAAGATTGTGCTGAGTTACATGCGCACAGGGTGGCCAAGGAGAGTGAAACACAATGTTCGCTCAGTGTCAAGCCTGATCAGTACAGCGTGGTATTTTACTGTTACACACTGAGAATCACCAGGCCCGTGTCATTGTTCCACGCACTCAATCAGCAGGATGTTGCATCAGGCAACTGGGGTATTGTGTGGACAAAGCAGGTTGCCCGACGCCATTGTTCTTGGTCAGGGAAGGACGCCAAGGCTGAAGACATGGCATCAAGCTGCATGGAGAAAAACGTGGCTCCACTTCAATGCTTTTATGAATGGCCATGCCCCATCGGACCTTGGAAATGCATCCACATTAATTTTGTTGGACCTTTCTGGAACACACGAGGGCTTATTCTAGTGGATGCCTTCAGTCGTTTTCCCTTTGCGGTACTGATGAACTCTACGACGACAGGAATTACTACCATACACTTACTTCAGTTATTTCCATGAAGGGCTTGTCGGAAGTGTTAGCGTCCGATAATGGACCGCAGTTCACCTCACAGGAACTTTAACAGATTTTCACAGCCATCGGCACTGAACATGTGACCCGGCGTCGTTACACCTCCAAACATATGGTGAAGCTGAACGTTTAGTAACAACATTCAAGGTCCAGATGAGTAAATTCCTTGGACTTCACTCACGGGAGCAGGCCTTGCAATTGTTCCACTCCACTTACCGTGCGATGCCTCAAGATGGTCCTTTCCCAGCCGAACTCTTGCATGGCCGCCAGCATCGCACCTTGTTCATGCTGCACCCTCCAACCAGGAGTACCACTCAACACAAAGATTTTCACTTTCAGATCCAAGATGGAGCACCCTTCACGACATTCCGGACCACAGAGATGGCAAAAGGCGCCCGTTTCAGATGTCCACGGACACCCCACGTTCCCTGTTTCTTGTCCTCAAAAGGCAACTGAATCAGATTCGCTCTCCGAGACTCCGTGATCCTACTGCTGCGTTTCGTCTTACAGATTCAGCACAGTACCAGGAGTCAGGATCGTGACCATCCACCGCAGACCAGACAGCACCTCAGTCCGAGGTGGTTCCCATGGAGGTGGACGTAGCCTCATCTCCGATGGCATCAAAACAGCAGCCTATATCGCCTTTGGCGGCCCCAATGCGCCCTGCCGCCTTCCTCTCCGAGGTAGGGGTCTGTGATGTTTATTGGAGGAAGTTTGACTTAAGACACTTCCGTTAGATATACCGTAATAAATACACTCCTGGAAATTGAAACAAGAACACCGTGAATTCATTGTCCCAGGAAGGGGAAACTTTATTGACACATTCCTGGGGTCAGATACATCACATGATCACACTGACAGAACCACAGGCACATAGACACAGGCAACAGAGCATGCACAATGTCGGCACTAGTACAGTGTATATCCACCTTTCGCAGCAATGCAGGCTGCTATTCTCCCATGGAGATGATCGTAGAGATGCTGGATGTAGTCCTGTGGAACGGCTTGCCATGCCATTTCCACCTGGCGCCTCAATTGGACCAGCGTTCGTGCTGGACGTGCAGACCGCGTGAGACGACGCTTCATCCAGTCCCAAACATGCTCAATGGGGGACAGATCCGGAGATCTTGCTGGCCAGGGTAGTTGACTTACACCTTCTAGAGCACGTTGGGTGGCACGGGATACATGCGGACGTGCATTGTCCTGTTGGAACAGCAAGTTCCCTTGCCGGTCTAGGAATGGTAGAACGATGGGTTCGATGACGGTTTGGATGTACCGTGCACTATTCAGTGTCCCCTCGACGATCACCAGTGGTGTACGGCCAGTGTAGGAGATCGCTCCCCACACCATGATGCCGGGTGTTGGCACTGTGTGCCTCGGTCGTATGCAGTCCTGATTGTGGCGCTCACCTGCACGGCGCCAAACACGCATACGACCATCATTGGCACCAAGGCAGAAGCGACTCTCATCGCTGAAGACGACACGTCTCCATTCGTCCCTCCATTCACGCCTGTCGCGACACCACTGGAGGCGGGCTGCACGATGTTGGGGCGTGAGCGGAAGACGGCCTAACGGTGTGCGGGACCGTAGCCCAGCTTCATGGAGACGGTTGCGAATGGTCCTCGCCGATACCCCAGGAGCAACAGTGTCCCTAATTTGCTGGGAAGTGGCGGTGCGGTCCCCTACGGCACTGCGTAGGATCCTACGGTCTTGGCGTGCATCCGTGCGTCGCTGCGGTCCGGTCCCAGGTCGACGGGCACGTGCACCTTCCGCCGACCACTGGCGACAACATCGATGTACTGTGGAGACCTCACGCCCCACGTGTTGAGCAATTCGGCGGTACGTCCACCCGGCCTCCCGCATGCCCACTATACGCCCTCGCTCAAAGTCCGTCAACTGCACATACGGTTCACGTCCACGCTGTCGCGGCATGCTACCAGTGTTAAAGACTGCGATGGAGCTCCGTATGCCACGGCAAACTGGCTGACACTGACGGCGGCGGTGCACAAATGCTGCGCAGCTAGCGCCATTCGACGGCCAACACCGCGGTTGCTGGTGTGTCCGCTGTGCCGTGCGTGTGATCATGGCTTGTACAGCCCTCTCGCAGTGTCCGGAGCAAGTATGGTGGGTCTGACACACCGGTGTCAATGTGTTCTTTTTTCCATTTCCAGGAGTGTATGTTAACACTTTGCTGACCGGCGACACCACAGTGGTGTCGTGTGCATGGTATCACTGAGTGGCCGGCGACACGACAGTGGGGTCGCGAGCATAGTTTCGCGCAGTGGCCGGTGACAGAACTTTAGTATCTTTTTCTTTCTGTTGCTGTTTCGTTTCGGTAACGATAATTTACACACGACAACAAGTTTTTTGTTTTTATAAGTACATGTGCACTTTCATCATGGCAGACGAAAAAGACGATACGATTATTCACGATGAATGCACGGACGTCTTGTCTGATGTTCTGGAGGTCTTGGCTGATTGGGAAGAAGACATTGGATATCAAAGAGTGAAAGTGAAGCAGAATCGTCGGAAGATAGTGAAATACGTCCAAGAAGAATTTGGCGAACGCTACGGTTGCCATATGATTCAGATCAATCAGACGTGGAAGGCAGACTATGATTTACGGAGGACCATTAATAAATTTGAAGGATCACCGGGTATAGACATATATCCCAAAGATACACAGAGCGTCGTGGATATCGTAGAATTATGTATTGGGAACGATCTATTTGAATATATTAGCAACGAAACCAACAAGTACTACAGTCAAAATTGCAATAGAAGGAAACTGGATAAAGAAATGCCAAATTTCTCGACGTTGCGGGACCCTAAACTTAGAAAATGGTTTCGCTTTGCTGTCCGTATGGGAATTGTAAAAAAGCAAGGATCGATTATTACTGGTCAACGAATCCGTTGATAGTGAAACGTCCCCTTAGAAAAATTATACAAGACTATGCTTAAACTGACACACAATATTTTTTAGCGCAACGCAATCTGACTATCAAAGATCCCTGCAAAGGAATGGCCCTGAGTAACATTAAATTATACCTTTCACAAATAACTTACCTCACAAAAATCTTCATTACTGGAGCTACTGCAATACAGCGAGCGCCAATACTGCCAGCTAAATAAAAGATTCAAACTATTGAAGGCACTAACTACACATAGGCATAATTAGAAAATGAAAGATTTTAATAGAGAACAAACAATGTATTTACCTTAATAATCATAATATATATGGTAGTTCATGACATCCAGTAATACAAATTTCAAAACTCCGCCATCTCTCTCCCCACATCCACCACTGCTGGCGGCTCACCTCCAACTGTGCAACGCTACGCGCTGTTCACATCCAGCTGCCGCTGCCCAACACTACAATGGCAGACAACAATGCAAACTAGCCACAGACTGCACACAGCACAGCCAGTGATTTTCGTACAGAGCGCTACGTAACGTTGCCAATAAGAAAACATAAACAGCCTACTTACATAAAGAAAACATAAACAGCCTACTTACAATAGATACACCGATATTTCGCAAAACGATGTCCCGCAACCAATTCAGACAAATATTATCATTCTTACATTTTTCCGACAACAACAATAAACCGGATAATGCCGCCCCACCTTTCAAAGTGCAATTCGTAATTGTTTATTTTTCCAGAAAGTTTAAAGAAACGTTTAATCCAAATCAAAACTTCTCAGTCCATGAATGAATGATACCGTGGCGTGGACAATTAAATTTTAATGTTTAAAATCCGTCGAAAATTACCAAATATGGCATACTCTTTCGAATGCCGTGTGGTTCGAGTACGGGATATATTCCCTCATTCTAGATATATTCCGGTGCTGCACAATCTTCAGCAAAAACAATGATTATGGAATGTGGCATCACATCTACATGGATTATTATTGCCGCACGGGAATAGCCGAGCGGTCTGGGGCGCTGCAGTCATAGACTGTGCGGCTGGTCCCGGCGGAGGTTCGAGTCCTCCCTCGGACATAGGTGTGTGTGTTTGTCATTAGGATAATTTAGGTTAAGTAGTGTGTAAGCTTAGGGACTGACGACCTTAGCAGTTAAGTCCCATAAGATTTCACACACGTTTGAACATTTCTGGATAATTATTATAACAGTCTAGAACTTGCAGAGAAGTTACTTGAAAAGAAAATTCGAGTTTGTGGAACGATACGGCAAAATAGAGGATTTACGGAAAAATTAAAGGGTGCAAAAGTCAATGAGTTTGAAGCTTGTCATCAACGGAAAGGTGACAAGCGGCCGGCGACAAGCCCAGTAATGCGAACTAGCGCTGCCGGCGCCAAGCGAATAAATTTGTTGCGGACGGCAAAGTGTTAAGATGATAATCTGCACTGTAGAAACCATTATGCAGTAACGTAGATAACGTGGGGTCATGTAAACTGGAATGCTTTTACGCAGAAATCTGAAGGCTATGTAATTTAATTCTTGTTAATGTTCAAACGGTTCAAATGGCTCTGAACACTATGGGACTTAACTTCAGAGGTCATCAGTCCCCTGGAACTTAGTACTACTTAAACCTAACTAACCGAAGGACATCACACACATCCATGCCCGAGGCAGGATTCTAACCTGGGACCGTAGCTGTCGCGCGGTTCTAGGGTGTAGCGCCTAGAACCGCTCAGCCATTCTTGTTAATGTGCAGAGACTGAATTTAGCCTTATACTAACATGTAGACAGCAGTCAAAGACCAATATTTTGATGAAAAACAAAACACAAATTAAATTTAACAACATATTACCTTAGAAAGTACATTTTTTATGACACATGCTCGAAATTACTGTGTTGAACGATGCTACAAAGTTGGCTTTCTCGAGTAAATCTCGGGTTCACTACTCGAGAATTCAGTCGCATTGCAAGTGAGTGTCGATGCTTCAAAATGTTTTATAACCATCTCGTCATAAGCTCAGATTTCCTCGTACTCCTCTCTGATTGGCTAATGCTTTATAGATATAACTGCCTAACGGTGCGGTTTCGACGTATGTGTCTCCAAGCGAATTTTTTTCGGTTTGGAGTGCCCTATCCTGATCCAACATTATCTGGTGCTTCTTTCTGCAACCTGTGTATTACAGAGATCCTGAAAAAAAAATGACGGTTACTGGTTGCTCGTTTCGTTCAATATCAAGTAACGGATACACACGCAGAATAGTAATCATACCTGACGTTAGTTGTAACTCGTAGGACTTACATACTTTGCTTGTCATAACGTGTGCGAGAATATTGGTATCGTTTGTGAGTGCTTATGGTCATGGCGGTGGTGTTAGTGTACAATGCTGTTGAGACTGTGTCGCTGGAATACTTAATGGCCCTACAGCGTGTCAGCTACTTACGAGAGCCTGCCTCCGGCCCTGATGTTTCCTCCTGCGATGAACGTCATCTCCAATATTGTGCTCTTAAAGCTCTTAATAAATTGTTGCCTTACTTTTGATAGGCAAGTTTGGCTTGCGAGAAAGCCAATTTCGGCAGCGAGTTAGAGTGGCTTAGTACGAACTGCACGCCGCTAATGCGATCAGCGCCTCCCTCCCTCCACGTAGCATCCCAAAGCCCGCGCTTTCCGCTCCCACACAGTATCAACGAGCTGCCACTAGCCAAGTGCCGGCAGCTTAAAACTGCGCCTGGGGGCGCCGTAGCGCGTCTGCTCCTTCCAACTTTCTCTTTACCTGTCTTTTTAATCCCAAGTTCGTGTACTAGCAGGGTTAATAAGGACTTAGTAGCCTGTAGTGAAATGGCGTGCTTATGGAATATCGTCTCAGTTATGTGACTGGATTTGTTATTTCCTGTCCGAGAGGTCACAGTTCGTAGTAATTGACGCAAAGTCATCCAGTAAAACAAGTGATTTCTGGCGTTCCCCAAGGCAGTGTTACAAAAAAAAAAAAAAAAAAAAAAAGGGTCAAATGGCTCTGAGCACTATGGGACTTAACTTCTAAGGTCATCAGTCCCCTAGAACTTAGAACCACTTAAACCTAACTAACCTAAGGACATCACATACATCCATGCCCGAGGCAGTATTCGAACCTGCGACCGTAGCGGCCGCGCGGTTCCAGACTGTAGCGCCTTTAACCGCTTGGCCACCCCGGCCGGCGTAGTGTTACAGGCCCTTTGCTGTTCCTTATCTATATGAACGATATGGGACACAATCTGAGCAGCCGTCTGAGGTTGTTTGCAGATGACGCTGTCGTTTATCGACTAATGAAGTCATCAGAAGATCAAGACAAATTGCAAAACGATTTGAAAAAGATATCTGAATGGTGCGAAAATTGGCAGTTGACCCTAACTAACGGAAAGTGTGAGGGCATCCACATGAGTTCCAAAAGGAATTAGTTAAACTTCAGTTACACGATAAATCAGTCTAATCTAAACATCGGAAATTCAACTAAATAAAACAGTAAATGTCATGTGACTAGGGCCTCACGTCGGATAAACCGCTCGCCAGGTGCAATTCTTTCGATTTGACGCCACTTCGGCGACTTGAGCGCCAATGGGGATGAAATGATGATGATTAGGACAACTCAACACCCAATCCCTCAGCGGAGAAAATCACCGATCCAGCTGGGAATCGAACCCGGGCACTTAGAATGGACATTCTGTCGCGCTGACCACTCAGCTACCGGGGACGTACAGTTCAACTAAATACCTAGATATTACAATTACAAACAACTTAAATTGGTAGGAAAATGTTGTAGGCAAGGCTAACCAAAGACTGCATTTTACTGGCAGGACACTTAGAAAATGTAACATATCTACTAAGGAGACTGCCTACTATAAGCTTGTCCGTCAACTTTCAGAATACTGCTGCGCGGTGTGGGATCCTTACCAGATATGACTGACGGAGTACATCGAAAAAGTTCAAAGAAGGGCAGAGCGTTTTGTATTAGCGCGAAATATGGGAGAGAGTGTCACAGAAATGTTACAGGATTTGGGTTGGACACCATTAAAAGAGGGCGTTTTTCGTTGCGACGGAATCTGCTCACGATATTCCAATCACCAGCTTTCTTCACTGAATGCGTAAATATATTGCTGTCACCGACCTACATAGTGAGAAACCATCACAACGATAAAATAAGGGAAATCAGAGCTCGTACGAAATAATATCGGTGTTCGTTCTTTCCGCGCGCTATACGAGATAGGAATAATAGAGAATTGTGAAGGTGGTTCGATGAACCCTCTGCCAGGTACTTAAATGTGATTTGCAGAGTATCCATGTAGATGGAGATGTAGATGTAGTGGAAGCGCTAGAGCCGTAACAACAAAAATTACAGTGATACATTGTTCTAAATGTAACGTTTCGGTTGGCTCATTTACGACTGTGAATATAGATAAACTCGTTTGTTACACTTGCCAATTATAACAGTGTTATCCAGCGTTATCATAAGCTTACCGTAGGGTATTTACCCTTCGACAGCCGATAATCTTATGATAACGCTGAATAACACTGTTATAAGTGGCAAGTGTAACAAATGAGTTTACCTATATTCACAGTCGTAAATGAGCCAACCGAAACGTTACATTTAAACCAATGTATCGCTGTAATTTTTATTGTTACTGTTGTGGGTTGGCAGAAGAGCCAACACCGTGTTACTAGAGGAAGCCGAAAGGCACGCGTTTTAGCTCACGCAGGCTGGCGAGAGGTCTGGAACAGGACAAGGAAATTAGAATTAAGAAAAAACCGACGTAGCTGGTGGAATACTTAACTTTAATCCATTAATGGTGAACGTCGCTCTTGACGGTACATGATTCAGTATCAATAGTAACTGGTAATGGCGCCATGCTAGGTCGTAGCAAATGATGCAGCTGAAGGCTATGCTAACTATCGTCTCGGCCAATGAAAGCGTATTTTGTCAGTGAACCATCGCTAGCAAAGTCGGTTGTACAAGTGGGGTGAGTGCTAGGAAGTCTCTCTAGACCTGCCGTGTGGCGGCGCTCTGTCTGCAATCACTGATAGTGGCGACACGCGGGTGCGACGTATACTAACGGACCACGGCCGATTTAAAGGCTACCACCTAGCAAGTGTGGTGTCTGGCGGTGACACCTCCCCCGCAAATCGGCGTACGGTTGCAGCATAAGGCTTCCGCCCGCCGTGGGGAGGACCCCATGTTGACGTATGCGACGAGGTGGGGAGCCTAACAACAGGCGGGGCTGTGCCACCCGCAATCTGCCATTCGGACCGCGGGGAGCTAGGAAACGCCTGAAAACCTGCTCCAGGGTGCGCGCCAACATGCGGTGTATGCGCTCGCAGAGAGACAGGAGGGGCCGAAGGGTCGACCTCCATCGGGCCGGGCGAAGACGACATACGGTCCGGAGCGGGCAAGAGTTCCGTGTCGGAGGACAACTGGTCACGGAAAGCGATCGGCGGCGCGTGACCCAGGGAGGCGCCCGGCGGTTGCAGCGACGCGTCCACTGCGGGCGTCGCCGGCGGGAGAACAGGCGGCGGCGGCGGCGGCGGCGGCGCGTCGCCATTGGGCAAAATGGAAGGCAGCGTCGGTAACACCTGGGGCCGAGGCGAGCCAGTAGATGGGTCCCCAGGGCGCTGACCGGACGGCACCGTCGCTGAAAGCAGACGGGGTGCGGCAGATCCCGTGCGACGACAGAGGCGCAGCTGATTGAGATGCCGACGCACCTCACCAGAGGCCCCCAAAACCAAATACATAGCGCGGCCGAGGCAGCGAAGAATGCGCCCTTCGAGCCAACGCCGTGAACCTCGATAGTGGCGGTAGAAGACAACGTCGCCTGGGGCAAAAGCAGGTGTCTGCCGCTGTACAGGAACCTGATGCGGCGGATGTAGCAAAGACATCAAGGTTCGATGAGGGCGACCGTGGAGCAACTCAGCTGGCGGGCTACCATCTGGGGGCTGAGAGCGATACGAGGACAAAAAGAGCAATAACCCGTCCTCCCGAGAATGAGACTCTTTTCAACTTCAACATCTGTGACTTGAAAGTCCTGACCAATCGTTCAGCGGCACCATTTGACTGTGGCAAAAACGGTACGGACGTCAAATGTTGAATACCATTGGCCTTGCAGAATGACTGAAATTCTACGGACATGAATTGTGGGCCATTGTCGGAAACAATAGTCTGTAGAAGACCTTCAATGCAAAAGATAGCAGATAACGCTTGGATGTTGGCAGATGACGTCGTGGAAGACATCCAGACAACAAAAGGAAAAATACTGTATGAATCTACCACAACCAACCATCGAGTATTCCAGAATGGACCAGCAAAATCGATGTGTAAGCGTTGCCAAGGGGAAGTGACTTTTGGCCATGCAAAGAATTTCCGCGGTGGTGCTGATTGTTGTTCGGCACACACCTTGCAGGAAGAGCACATATTCGTAATCGCAGCACCGATTCCGAACCAAGAACAGTGCTGACGAGCAAGTTATTTCGTTCTCACTACTCCCGAATGTCCTTGGTGGAGAAGCTGTAAGACAGAGGACTGTAATGAACGTGGGACCACGACCCTGGACTGATCATTATCAGAACGCAACAGCAAAACACCACGTCGTACAAAAAGTCTCTCCTGGTGAGCAAAAAATCGGCGAACCAACGGATCCCCGATCCGTGACTTTGACAAGGGCCATTGCGTAGCAACAAAACGCAGAACGGTAGCAAGGACAGGGTCGGCAGCTGTGGCTGTAGCTACACGACGAAAATCAATCGGAAACGATTCGACCACGTCATCGGTTTCCGAATCAATGAATATGCAAGCAAGTTCGGAGGAATCGAATGCTCTATCCTCAGCAACAGGCAAACGGGACTACACATCGGCGTTTCCGTGCTTAGCAGTGGATCGATACAAGATATCGTAGCGGTACTGCGAGTCGAAAATAGACCAGCGAATGAATTTCTGCGCTGTACGTGGAGGTACAGACTTTGTCGGATGAAAAAGCGATGTCAAAGGTTTGTGGTCTGTGAGGATGGTAAAGTGACGACCATACACGAAATCATGAAACTTTGTAACACCAAATACTAGAGCCAATGCTTCTTTCTCGATCTGTGAATAATTTCTTTGCGCAGAGGAGAGCAATTTGGACGCAAAGACAATAGGGCGATCGTGCGAACCATCTTTGTGCGCAAGCGCAGCACCGATCCCGAAATCCGATGCATCCACCATCAACAAAAGGGGCTTATGGGGATCGAATGGCGTAAGGCAAGTATTGAAAAGCAACGCCGATTTCAACTGGCGAAAGGCGCGTTCGCATGCCGTCGTCCAGACGAACGGAACAACTTTACGGCGTAAGCGATGAAGCGGAGCTGAAATGGAAGAGGCATGCGGCACACATCTGTGATAATAGTTAATTTTTCCCAGCAAACTCTGTAGCTGCTTCAAATTCTACGCGAAGGCAAGTCTTGTATGGCACGGAGGGGCTCGGGACTGGGATGTATGCCTTGGACATTGAGTACATGCCCCAGGTAGGGCAAGTCACGAGCAAAAAACACACATTTGTCCTTCCGCAAGCGAAGACCATTTTGTCGCAAGACCTAAAATAATGTTCTGAGATTGGCTAAATGTCCTTCTTCCGTCTTTCCGGAGATCACAATATCGTCCAAATAGTTTGCTGCAGTAGGGACCGACGCACAAATAGTTAGTAGATATTGCTGAAACAATGCAGGGGCGGATGCACACCCGAATGGCAGTCGTTTGAATTGATACAACACAAGATGCGTGTTAACCACCAAAACGCGCTGGGATTCTTTGTCCACCGGTATTTGCAAGTACGCATCTGCTAGGTCCAACTTCGAAAAAAATTTACCCTGGCACAGTTTGTCAAAAAGATCTTCTGGGCGGGGTAAAGGAAAAGTTGCAGTCACTAGTTGTGGATTCACTGTTGCCTTGAAGTCCACACAAAGTCTCAATTTTCCCGAAGGTTTTGGCAAAATTACTAAGGGTGATGCCCAGAGAGAAGCCTGCACACGTTCAATTACACCTTGTGGTTCCAAATCACAATTGCGGGCTCATCACGCAATGCGTGGGGAACATTGCGCGCTCTGAAAAATTTCGGTTGTGCGTTTACTTTCAGTTCCAAATGTGCTTTATAGTTCTTAGCGCAACCGAGTCCCGGTGCAAAAATGTCTGCAAATTCTTCACATAGACGAGAAACACTGTCTGATGGTACAGTCTGGTTCACTGATATGACCTGATTTACTATAGACAAGTTAAACAACTGAAATAAATCGAAACCAAACAAGTTCACTGCAGAAGAAGAACGAAGGACGTAAAATGACACAAGTTTTGTTTGTCCCTTGTATGTTGCAAGAAGGCTGCACTGTCCTAACACAGGGATCTCTTGACCTGAATAGCTAGTTAACTCAATAGTTGCGGCACGCAATGGAGGTGGCCCAGCAGTTTGTAAGTGTCTTGATTGATCAGTGATACTGCAGCCCCGGTATCGATCTGGAATGGTTTCACTTTGCCGTTAATGTCCTAGTCCACAAAACGTTTATTGCCCTGCTGAAGACAAGAGCGACTGTCTCGTGCAACGTGAACTGACACTGGTACAAAATCACTTGCGACTTGACGGGAGTTCTGGCGATGTCGACGCACACTATTTGTGGGACGAACACAGTCACTGTTGGAGAGAGTGGCACTGGGCAGAGTGGAATGAACTATATGAATCTCCATGGGTGAAGTTTCGCGAGCCTGAGTATCCTTGGTTCGATTCCGATTCTGGCGCGAAGCAAAGGGCCTGGAATGGTTTTGAGCTTCCGTTCTGAGCTTTTTCTGGGAAACACTCTGAACATGTCCTTTTTTATTATAGTAAAAGCAAATAGCTAGGCTTGATGGGCAATTCTTATACGAATGTCTAGTAGCACACCGCGGGCATGATTTTAGCACCGCAATTGCTTGCCGGCACGGTACACGTGGCTGAGAGCCTGGAGGCAGCGGCGCGGCGCGGCCGGCTGCGAGGGCTGTTTACTGTTCCGTGCAGCTCGCCCGGCGGGCCGGTTTAACCTGACACACGGGTGGCGAAGTTTCAAATGATTCCTGAGCAAAGTCAAGTGTGTCCTGCCGATCCAATATGTCCATCACTTGTTGAAGGGAGGGATTGACTAGTTTCAAAATCTGTTCCCTTATATGAACATCAGAAACGTTCTGTGCAATTGCATCACATACCATAGTATCTGAATAAGGGAGTCCACATTGACACTCAAAAGAACAATCCCTAGTAAGGCCTTGCAAGGTCGTAACTCACTCCCGATTAATCTGACCTGCCGTACGTGTTGTACGAAAGAAGGTATACCGTATGCCAACTACATTGATTGAGTCTTTGAAATATGCATCTAATGCAGACAAAATTTCGTCGTAGGACAGAGTTGCTACGTCGTGTCGGGGAAATAATTTGACCATCACACGTTACATTTGTACACCGACCGAAGACAACAAAAACGGCTGCCGCTCGTTACCTTGAATTCTGTAGGCGGCGAGATGGAATCCAAATTGGCGTGACCACTCCGTCCAGCTTTCCAGTGCAGTATCAAAAGGACGAAAAGTTGGTGCAACAGTGTGTTGTGGCTGCGTTAGCGGTGGAGCAGTGGAGCGGCGGATGCTGCATCGTTTTGCATCGCACGTTGACTCTGGACGAGCTGTCCAAGGGCATCCAGTAAGGCCTGCATCTGCTGATTCTGTAAGCGATAAAATTCGGACAGTACCTCTGGAGATGGTGGCGAAGCCATGACACAAGTAAATCAGGGCGGTATAGTGAAGTACGCGGTATTGCCTCGTCGCCAATGTTGTGGGTTGGCAGGAGAGCCAACACCATGTTACTAGAGGAAGACGAAAGGCACGCGTTTTAGCTCACGCTGGCTGGTGTGAGGTCTGGAGCAGGAGAAGGAAATTAGAATTTAGAAAAAACGGATGTAGCCAGTGGAATACTTAACTTTAATCCATTAATGGTGAACGTCGCTCTTGACGGTACATGATTCAGTATCAATAGTAACTGGTAATGGCGCCTTGCTAGGTTGTAGCAAATGACGTAGCTGAAGGCTATGCTAACTATCGTCTCGGCAAATGAGAGCGTATTTGGTCAGTGAACCATCGCTAGCAAAGTCGGTTGTACAAGTGGGGTGAGTGCTAGGAAGTCTCTGTAGACCTGCCGTATGGCGGCGCTCGGTCTGCAATCACTGATAGTGGCGACATGTGGATCTGACGTATACTAACAGACCGCGAGAGATGGGGGCGAAGCCATGACACAAGTAAATCAGGGCAGTATAGTGAAGTACGCGGTATTTCCTCGTCGCCAATGTTGTGGGTTGGCAGGAGAGCCAACTAGAGGAAGAAGAAAGGCACGCGTTTTAGCTCACGCTGGCTGGTGTGAGGTCTGGAGCAGGAGAAGGAAATTAGAATTTAGAAAAAACGGATGTAGCCAGTGGAATACTTAACTTTAATCCATTAATGGTGAACGTCGCTCTTGACGGTACATGATTCAGTATCAATAGTAACTGGTAATGGCGCCTTGCTAGGTTGTAGCAAATGACGTAGCTGAAGGCTATGCTGACTATCGTCTCGGCAAATGAGAGCGTATCTGGTCAGTGAACCATCGCTAGCAAAGTCGGTTGTACAAGTGGGGTGAGTGCTAGGAAGTCTCTGTAGACCTGCCGTATGGCGGCGCTCGGTCTGCAATCACTGATAGTGGCGACATGCGGATCTGACGTATAGTAACAGACCGCGAGCGATTTAAAGGCTACCACCTATCAAGTGTGGTGTCTAGCGGTGACACCACAGTTACGGCTCTAGCGCTTCCACTACATCTACATCTACATCTACATCTACATCTACATCTACATGGATACTCTGCAAATCACATTTAAGTACCTGGCAGAGGGTTCATCGAACCACCT
This sequence comes from Schistocerca cancellata, assembly GCF_023864275.1. Lineage (NCBI taxonomy): Eukaryota > Metazoa > Arthropoda > Insecta > Orthoptera > Acrididae > Schistocerca > Schistocerca cancellata. Next base: position 638,697,964 of record NC_064631.1, on the reverse strand, counting down.
TCACAATTCTCTATTATTCCTATTCTGTATGGCCTCTACGGTTTAGGAGATTCCAAAAATCAATACTTTAAGCCCAAATCGTTGCTATCTGTACTTTAGAAGAAACGAATAACTGTTAAACCAAAATAAGTAACAAGATGCACACACACACAAACACGCACGCACGCACGCACACACACACACACACACACACGCACACACACACACACACACACCAATTAGTGTTCTATAGATGAAAGTTATTCGCACCTTTAGATTACAATTTGTAATTATAAAATACTATACAGAACTTACCCATACCATGTTCATTCACTCATTCATCGTGTGACCGAGCGAGTTGGCGCGGTGTTAGCACAATGGACTCGCATTCGGTAGGATGACGGTTCAAACCCGCCACCGGCCATCCTGATTTAGGCTTTCCGTGATTTTCATAAATCGTTTCAGGCTTATGCCGGGATTGTTCCCTAATCCGACGGGACAGATGACCTCGCCGTTTGGTCCCCTCTCCCAAATCAATTAAACAACCGTTCATCGTGTTCTGCAGGTGCCGTCACGAAGGACAACACTCACGATTGTGGAAAGATGGAAGGCGCACATTAACAAAAGGCAACCCAACTGTAGAAACCTAATATGCTCGCTTAAATAACAACGAACTATCACTATATCTACGTCTGCAGCTTAGTCGAAACAACTTCGGCAACATTTAGGTGCGCAGCATCTTACAACAGAGTGGTTCCTGCGCGTTTGGACTTGATGTAGGTCTTCTGTGTTTGCAAAACGTCCACGAACTGCTGTGCGTTAATTGTGACGTCGTGTTCCAGGAAGTCAATGAGTTGCAGGTAGAAGGACGGCATCATTGTATTGCAGGATAATGCCCGCCCACATATTGTCACGGATGTTATGGTAGTTTCGGCTACACCAGAGAAGTTTCACTGCGAAGCACGTATATAGCCTGCGTAGTCCGGATCTCTCTCCACCGATTCCCGTATTTTTGAGCCCTGGAGAAAGACATTGCTAGCCGTCGATTCGCCTCGTACGAAGAGGTGTAAGCCTAGAATCCTGTTTCCGTTGGCAATATCACACATTTTTCCATGGGGCAATGACCGTCTTGTGACATAGTGGGATGAATTTACTGACAGGCACGGCGACTACGTTTAACATAATAAACAATTTACTTACGTTTTTTCCTCCTGTGTACCTAAATCATTATGAAACTTCTGCAGTATTTATAGTTGCCTACCTCACACAAATTATTACTGATCACTTTAACTGAATAAACGCTTTATTTAGTTAAGATAATTCCGTAAGACGGCAAGCGTTGTAAGACTTCTGCATAAACCAACGCCCTTGTCTTCATCACTATGAGAGTTGTTTTAAAGGCCAAAACTTGCTGAATCGAGCATCTATCCATGTGTCGAATACATTTTAACTTATAGGAGGCCTGTTCAATAAATTATGGAACATTCGTAATTTCGCGCCAAATATGTATTGGAGCGAAATGCGGTTGACATCGCTGTACACGGCTGTGTATAATGTGTAACTGCCGGAACTTTCATTGTTTTATGTCTGTTAGTTCTTGCTCAGTGCGGGGTCGGGGATTTTACGTGCCTCGAGATGACTCGGTGTTTGTCTTGTCCTCATCATTTCATCATCATTCATGAAAGTGGCGAGATTGGACTGAGCAAAGGTTGGGAATTTGTACGGGCTCCGATAACCGCGCAGTTGAGCGCCCCACGAACCAAATATCATCATCATCATCTTGCTCTGTGCTGTATTGAGTAGAACGTTGTGTTGCACAGTTTGCCAATTTTGAGACGGCAGATTTAGAGGAGCAACATGTCTGCATTAAATTTTGTGTGAAACTGAAGAAAACCTTTAGAGAGACACAGCAAACGACGCAGGAAGCCTATGGTGATCAGTGCCTAAGCCGCACTCGGTAATACGAATGGTTCACACGGATTAAATGGCTCTGAGCACTATGCGACTTAACTTCTGAGGTCATCAGTCGCCTAGAACTTAGACCTAATTAAACCTAACTAACCTAAGGACATCACACACAGCCATGCCCGAGGCAGGATTCGAACCTGTCACCGGAGCGGTCGCTCGGCACCAGACTGTAGCGCCTCTAGGCGCCACACGGCCACTCCGGCCGACACGGATTAAAAATGGCCGGACGGAAGTTAAAGGTGATCCTCGTTCAGAACCCCTTCGACGTCTACCGTGTACTGCAGTGTACGAGAGATTGCAGAAGAATGTTATTTTATTTCTATTTACACGTCAAGCTCCGTAGGACCAAACTCAGGGGCAAATCTGCAAGGTAATGGAACGTGTCAGTACATGAAATTACAAGATAAAATAATAAAACATTAGTGTAAAATGTTTATGAACCCGAAAAAAGTTAATCCATATGTTTCAGTAAACGTAATCAAATTTACAACAAGAATCAGCTTAACTTTTCAAGGGGCTCCTAGACGGAATAGAAGGAGCGCCGCATAAGGAAACTCTTCAGTTTAGATTTGAAAGCGCGTGGATTACTGCTAAGATGTTTGAATTCTAGTGGTAGCTTATTGAAAGTGAATGCAACAGTATACTGCAGACCTTTCTGCACAAGAGGGAAGGAAGTCCGATCCAAATGCAGGTTTGATTTCTGCCGCGAATTAACTGAGTGAAAGCTTCTTATTCTTGGGAATAAGCTAGTACTGTTAACAATAAATGACAGTAAGAATATATATATATATATATATATATATATATATATATATATATATATATATAGAGAGAGAGAGAGAGAGAGAGAGAGAGAGACCAATGTCCAAATACCCAGACTCGTGAACAGGGGTCTACAATAGGCTTGCGAACTTACGCCACTTGCTGCCCGAACCGCCCGTTTCTGAGTCAAAAATATCCTTTTAGAATGGGAAGAGTTACCCCAAAACGTAATACCATACGACATAAGCGAATGAAAATAAGCAAAGTAAACTAATTTTCATGTCAAACGATCACTCACTTCAGATACCGTTCGAATAGAAAAAAATGACAGCATTAAGTCTTTGAACAAGATCCTGATCGTGGGCATTCCACGACAGTTTACAATGTATGTGAACATCTAGAAATTTGAACTGTTCAGTTTCCCTAACCATATGACCATTCTGTTAATTAAAGGGTTAGGTTTTGTTGAATTGTGTGTTAGAAACTGAGTTTTACTGTGATATAGCGTCAGTTTATTTTTTAGAAACCATGAACGTAAGTCATGAACTGCACTAGTTGAAACCGAGCCAGTTTTGCACACAACACCCTTTACTACCAAGCTAGTGTCATCAGGAAACAGTTACCTGTAACATTAGAGAATATATCATGTATATAAATAAGGAACAGGAGTGGACCCAACACTGATCCCTGGAACACCCCACCCATCTCCCCACTTGACCGTACCCCAATCACAACCCACATTGCAGGCATTCTCAACACTGTGAATGATGACCTTTTGTTGTATGTTGCTAAGGTAAGAGGTGAACCAATTGTGAGCTTCTCCCTGTATTCCATAATGGTCCAACTTCTGGAGCAGTATTTTGTGATCAACACAATCAAACGCCTTAGATAATAAAAAATAAGCCTACCGTTCGAAACCTTTTGTTTAACTCATCCAGTACCTCACAGAGAAAAGAGAATACAGCATTTTCAGTTGCTAAACGACTTCTAAAGCCGAACTGTACTTTTGATAGCAAATCGTGTGATATAACATGATCAATTATCTTTACATACAATGCCTTTTCAATAACTTTAGCAAACACTGATGGCTTAGAAGCAGACCTACAATTGTCTACATTATCCATTTCTTCCTTTTCCTTAAGCGGCTTTAGTATTGAGAACTTTATTCGTTCAGGAAACTGACCATTTCTGAAGCAAAAATTAAAAAAAAATTGTAAATAAAGGGCTATCATGTGCAGCACAGTAGTTTAATATTCTGCTAGGCACGTCATCATGCGAGTCCTTAGTTTCAGTGATTTAATTATTGACTCAAACTCCCCGTCGTCTGTATCACAGAGGAGTATTTCAGATATCACTCTCGGAAAGGCATTTACCAAGAGAGTTATATGATTCCCTGTAGAAACTAAGTTTTTCTTTAATTCACCAACAATGCCCACAAAATGATTGCTAAATGCTGTACATAAATCTGATTCATCAGTGACAGAAATAATTTTACTAAGAACTGACTTTATATCGTCGACCTTGTGCAGCTGACCAGACACTTCCTTCACAACTGACCATATGGTTTTAATTTTATCCTGTGAATTAGCTATTCTATTTGCGTACCACATACTCTTTGCCTTCCTAACAACATTTTTAAGCACCTTACAGTACTGTTTGTAATGGGCTACTGTTGGTTGACTGGGACTACTTCAAACATTTTGATATAATTCCCACTTTGTTCTACATGATATCCTTTTCCCACTAGTCAGCCACCCAGGCAACCTTTTACTGCTAGTACCCCGTTTAGAGCGTTCAAATGGAAAGCAATTTTCAAAGAGCATGAATTGTATTAGTCATTTATGTTTTGGCACTGTAAACATCCTGACACTCTTGTTCCTTGACGAGGTTTTAAAAACTCTCTATTCCTTTTGGATTGACTTTCCTACATAGCTTGTAATCATATGTGACATTTGTTTGAGTACAGAAACCATTTAATGTTAAAATTTGTGCTTCTTGGTCTGAAAGGCTATTCATCATTATACTAATAGAATGCCCATGTAGTAATGAAGAGTGAATAAAAATGTTGTCTATGGTTGTGCTGCTGTTCAAGTTCGAAAAAACACAGTCAGCATCAAATGATATGAATTTAGTAGAGCTACCAGATCTACCAACATCCTTTTTCTTGCACCGTCATATACAAAATTTATATTGAAGTCACCACATGAAACTAATTTCTGGCACTTCCTAGAGAGTGAATTAAGAACCCTCTCTAGGTTGAGCAGAAATGCTCTGAACTCAGAGCTTGGGAACGTATAAGGAACCACAATCAGAAGTTTAGTTTCATTAAATTCAAGTGCCCCTGCACAACATTCAAATATCTGTTCAGTGCAGTGCCATGATATGTCTATGAACTCAAATGGAATACTGTTTTTCATGTAAATAGCCACTCCCCAACCGCACAAGGTAATCCTTCAAAACGGACAGCTAATCTGTATCCTCGTAAAGGAAGCCTCTGAATTATCAAATTATTTGAGTGGTGCTCCGACATAACCATAATTTCAGAGTCAACATCTATAAGCAGTTGACTAACTTTAATACCTCTTATATTTTGATAAAATATGCTAATTCCTTCTCTACTTGCAAACATGACGTCCCGTGAAGATGAGCCCTTAATTAGAGGGACTTCCTTTAAGCAAGTATACCTATCAGCTGACTTCAATCTAAAAGAGGTGCAGCTCTAACACCAACTACTACAGGAATCTTTCCATGAGTGATCCCACCACCACCACCCCCTATAGTGTCACCTATAAGATTTGCCAGACTCCCTTTCCCATACCTATATTGGAGCACGCCATGCTTAGTGAAACCCCAATTACTTATAGACTCAACTGCCATCACTGAAATGTGACCCATGACCTCTGCCCTCAGTGCCTTCTCCAGCCCCATTTTTACGCCCCTAGCAGCCGCATTAAGAGGAAGCTGCCCATGACACTAACACCAGCACGAAATGCACATTAAGGGCACCAGTTTCATTAGCTATCTTTACCAGGCCACCACCTACACAATATTCCCCATCCCTACCAAGACTGTTCCCTGCTCCACTCATTACCGCTACCCGATCCTCCTTCGTAAAATTCCTACATTACTCCCCTATGCTGTCAGTCACCTGAGCCAACCTTGCACTAGGCTTCACACTACTGGGGAACTGGAACTCAGTCCCCAACACTTCCTGCAACTGCTGGCCCACACGTCTGCCGTGCGAACTATGAAGCAGCAGATCCTTCTTTCTGTTAGACTTCGCAACTGACCTAGGGCTCCTAACTGCTGAGGAGTGCTGCATGTTCCCTACAACTACAGCTACAAGAGGATTCTCTCCACTCAACTCTGACAATTGGTTAAATCTGTTGCGTATACGCAAAGTACGAGTATAACTGAATACCTCCTCCTCCTGGCGGCCTTCTTGCCAACTGCCAGTTCCATTCCCCACCACCCTTCACCCTCCCCAATCTATCTAGTTGCGAGTTGTAACTTGATCCTGAAGGGCAGAGATCTTATGTTCCTGCTCCTCCATCAACTTATTTATACTGCAGATTCTGCATTCCCAGGAGAGGACCTCGCTAGAATGCCGACTGGCTTCCCCACTGCATTCCCACCAATGAAAATACCTTGAACAAATCCCTCACCGTAACTCATTACTCACAAACCTACGACAGAACTCTAACTTCTCACTCATGGTAAAATTTTACAGTTACTGAAAAAAGCTAAACACGTTACGTAAGTTCAGTTTCACCAGTAGAACTATTTACAGAACTATCAATAACGGTCCCGAAATTCTCAGTCTACTAAGAAAGCAACTACTTGTATTAATACTACTACACCACAGCTAATACCAATACCACAAAATTATTAGCTAAATTCAAGCGGCCACTGGAACAGTCAACGAAGTTAAAACACTGAATGAAAATTTTAGTGAAATATCTGACTAAAGCAATAAGAAACTAAAGCACGAAATTTACTAAACGACTTCAAGACAAGTAAAAACCACAGCGAGCGAACGTTTCCATAAGTTTATTAAATCATTATTTCACCACAAACAGCACGAAACAGCGCTGAAAACTATTAAATTTAATAACTGTATATCAGTGCCCAAATAACTTTGTCAGTACTTAGTTTTATAGCTGCTACAGCTGTAACTGCACGCCGCAAAACGTAACATTTCAGTTGGATGATGTCATGAAATCCTGATACAGCCTCTTGGAATGCACTGTGTTACCGCCGAGTTCTTCCTATGGCTCATGATTCGAGACCAAAAGACCGCCTGGCAATCGTTGAAGAGATTTTGGATCGCACAAATGAGAACGAAATGATCTTTAAGATAATCATAACTGGTGATGAGATGAGAGTCTACATCTATGATGTTGAGACAAAGGTTCAGTCTTCACAATGGGTCGGAGAAGGTTCTCCAGAACCAGAAATACCTCATCAGGACAGGTCAAATGTCAGAGCCATGCTCATAGTTTTCTTTCACTTTGAAGGATTAGTTCATCATGAATTCGTGCCACCGGGGGAAACTGTAAATCGGTTGTAGAATCGGTACGTGTTGTGATGCCTGCGAGAAAATATGAGAATGAAACGGCTTGAAATGGGGCAAGACAATTTATCACGATAACGCTCCCGCACATTCATCGCTGTTTGTGCATGACTGTTGCTCAAAAAACGAAATCACTGTGCTTCCTCATCGTCCGTACTCTCCAGACCTGACCCCTGCGGACCCTTTTTTAATTTCAGAAGTTCAAAACCCCGTTGAAACGACGAAAATTTGCACCGATAGACGAGATAAGAGAAAATTCGCTGACGGTGCTTCTCGCGATCCAGCAAAAGGCGTATAAAGACTGCTTCCGGGCGTGGAAACAGCTTTTGGAACGTGAATGAATTTTAAGTTAAAGGGAAGCATAGATAAGTTTTATGGACAAAGTTTTGGAATTTTTTGAATACACTTCGTACATGTTTGACATAGCGTCAGTATATGGGGGCGACCTGAATGCTACATGTTTGGTGAGGAATCAAGTTTGGCAAGATCGCTAGCAACTCTTTTTGTTATTGTGAACCGGTTTCGGCGGATCTACGCTGTCATCATCGGATCTCCTGACTTTATTTGATGTACATGCTTGTTACAACTCTGCATATCACATAGTGATGTTCCGTCAAATTGTAATAAAAAGTGAAAGGCCACATCAACATGTCACAAATGAAATAACACACAATTAAAACATTCAACATGCTGTGCTGATGTCCCAGCAAACATTAATCGTTTGACACCGCAGAGGCAAATAAACAAGGACGTAGGTTGCGAGTGCTACTCTGAGATGAAAAGGAGAGGGTTTCGCCGCTTTCCTTTATTCTTTCATTTTCTGTTCCCTCTTGAATCTTTCAGCCGATACAAATACTAGATCTTCAAGTGGCGCAAACGGTTTTTGAGAAAGTTATCTCTTATTTGTGCAAGGTGTCTCTCACATTTCATTAGGTAGTATCAAAGGCAGACTATACATATATCTTCTGTTACCTATTTTAGTATTGTTACACATACTTACTTCACAACAAAAGTATAAGTATTGGACATCTACAATCTCTGCCTATGAGTTTTTATTGTCTATGTAATTGGGGGAGCTGCACGGTAGAATGAACTTCTATGTAGGTCCAAACGATTCCCGATGTGTTTTATTGATGACATTCTACTCGACTTGACGATACAGTTTCGTGCACAATATTTCGTCGGTAACTTTTCCGTGTTACTCAGATTGAAAGCGGAGCTGGTGTTTGAAAAGCCTAGACTACTCTCGTAGGCAGTGATAAAGATGTCCTGGTATCTTTAGCGAGAAGCAAAATGAAAAATATAATGCCTGAAGAATAAGCTTACAGCGCTGTCCAACTCGAAAAACATCCATCTAGTAATCAGACAGGACGCAGTTTCATAAATTCAACGCAATGGAAAGAGAAAAAGTGACTGAATAGTTTCGCAAAAAGTAAGAGGTAATTGTGAATGCATATAAGCCTTCTGCTTATAGCATCCAGCTCGGAAGGCGGAGTCTCCCCGTTAGTGTGCACCTGCATTCAGTATGCAACAAACACTTAACTAGCTGAAAGAGCATTTAATCTAAACTAAAATTCCCATCGGGCGAATTACCATCAGATTTGAGCGGCACATTGCTTCGACATGCTTCATATCAGCGCAGAGCGATGCCGAATCTTAGGCCAAGGTAGTGTAACGTTATTCATTTCCTGAAAAGTAATTTACTTGCACACAGATTGTAGTATTTGTTAATAATAATACTAATAACAACAATAATCAGTGTCCCTTGTTAAGGTGACTCCCCATTCATGAACGTAACTGTGCAGAACGTCTTTGTATTTCACAGTAAGACATGATGACACCTGAGCAACTTGAGACATTTGAGTGAAGTCTGTGTAAGGGAAAATAGGTTTCTGGTACACAAGTTCAGATTACTTGATTTCAATAATTAACATGTTAACTTTTAAGAGTAAGAGACAAAATTTACAATCTCGTATTGGTAACTCTACTGTTCGTTAGCTTGACACGTAATCCAAAATCATAATTACAAAAGTAGCTTACACACCCTGATCAGTTAACAATGAAGTATTTAACACAGCACGGAGTCAAATGAAGTTATAAATGACAAAGTAACCATGGACCAAGCAACGGTTAGCAACCTCTTCGGACCTCTTCCATTGCGCGTAAGGCCTCAATGAAATATTTGAACGAATTAGAGCAAAACTAGTAACTTAACTCAATTATCCTTACACGAAAAATGTACTTTAGCAGCGAATATAAATTGCATACATCTTACCAGACATCCTACACATAGTAAAGTCTGTCCAGCTACACAGCTCTCAACCAAACAATGATAAATTCATCAGAACACCACGTGACATTGAAAGCAGCTCTCCAGACAGTCTCTTCTTTACACTCCAAAGCACTGTGGGACCGCCAAAGAACGCTACTGGCTAAAGGCAAGCGACTCACTAAAGACGTAATAATGATGTATCGAACTTAGCAATGAGCTGGAGAAAGTATTTATGTCGCTATATCGTGGTACTGGTTATACCAGAATCTCAGTGAAAGTAATAAAGTAAATATAAATCTGGAGGAAATGAAAATTCCGATTAACACGGTCCTTCCTAGAGGCTCAGAACTGTGGTCACACCTAAACTCCGTACCTATACTCCAGTTAATCGCTCTAGTCGAAGACTAGGCAGGGAATATAAGCAAAATCTCGGATCTGAGCATCTGAAAAAGATCACTAAATTTCTCGTCGAAGTATTGTACAAGAAAACGGAAACTGTAACAGTGCTAGAAACCCGCAAATATGCCGTCAGTCAATTGATTTATATACTTGTTTAACTGTACGCATGTGTTTTAGCTACACACATACTCCACAAAGCACTGTATAAAGCGTGGCGGATGGTACATCGTAGCAGTATTAACTCATTTCCCTTCGGTCTCATTACGTACTGAGTAAGGAAAACATACTCTCGGTGTGCCTCAGTCTTTTTTTTCAGAGTCGTCAGCCTTCTAACTAGTTTGATGAGGTCAGCCACGAATTTTCCCCTACGACAACTTTTCCATCTCAGAACAGCACTTGTAACCTACGTCCTCAAATATTTGCTGGACGTATCCCTCCCTACCCCTTTCTTCCTCTACAGTTTTTGCCTGCTACAGCTCCCTCTAGTACCAAGGTAGTCATTCCCTGATCTAATAACAGGTTCTCTCACCTTGTCCCTTCCTGTTGTCAGTGTTTCCCTCAAATTCCTTTCCTCATTCCTAACCTTATCAGTCCACCCAATTTTCAGCATTCTTCTGTAACACCACATCTTAAATGCTTCGATTCTCTTCTGTTCTGGTTTCCCCACAGTCCATACACCGCTGCTATACAATGCTGTGCTCCAAACGTACATTTGTTCCTCGAATTAAGACGTGTGTTTGATACTAGTAGACTTCTTTTGGCCAGGAATCATCTGTTCGCCACTGCTAGTCTGCCTTTTATATCCTCCTTGCTCCGTCCTTCCTGGGTTATTTTGCTGCCTAGGCAGCAGAAATTCTTAAATTCATCTACTTCATGATCATCAATTATGATGTTAAGTTTGTCGCACTTCTCATTTCTGCTGCGTCTCACTATTTTCGCCTTTCGTCGACTTACTCTCAATGAATATTCTATACATTCAACGTACTCTGTAATTCTCCTTCACTAAAGCTGAGCATAGGAGCGTCATCAGTAAATTTTAAAGTTCATATCGTTTCACTTTGAATTTTAAACCCACTCTTTAACATTTCTTTTATTGCCGACATTGGCTCTTCGACGTATAGTTTGAACAGCATAATCCCTGTCGTACATCCTTTGTAATCATCCTTTTTGTTGTTGATCTTCCACTCTTATGTTCCCCCTTCGCTCTCGTACGTATTGTATATTACCCCTCCTTCACTACGACTTACCCCTATTTTCCTCAGAATTCTGAACATCTTTCACCAACTTACATTGTCCAGTGCTTTTTCCAGGCGACAAATCCTATGAACGTGTCTTGATTTTTCTTTAGTCTTGCTTCCATTATCAACCGCAACTTCAGAACTGCCTCTCAGGTGCCTTCACCTTTCCCAAAACCAAACTGATCGTCATCTGACACATCCTCAATTTTCTTTTCCACTCTTCTGTATATTATTCTTGTCAACAACTTAGGTGCATGAGCTGTTAAACTGCTTGTGTGATAATTCTCGCACTTGTCGGCTCTTGCAATCTAGGGAATCGTGTGGATGATGTTTTTCTGCAGAAGTCTGATGGTATAGCACCCGTGTGACATATTCTACACACCAATGTGTATAACGGTTTTGTTGCCACGTTCCTCAATGATTTTAGAAGTTTCGGTAGAATTCTGGCTCTAATATTGGATCCCCGATCTCATCCCTATCGACTCATATAAGTCCTTCGCCTCATAAAGGTCCTCGACGTGCTCTTTCCATCTATCTGCACTCTCCTCTGGTATTAGTAGCGGGATGCCCGTTAGATTCTTAATGTTAGCGCCCTTGCTTTTACTTTCACCATAGGTAGTTTTAAATTTTCTACTGGCTAAGTTCGTTCTCCCGACAACCTTTTCTTTTTCCATTTCTTCACGTTTTTCATGTAGCCACCTCTCCTTAGCTGCCCTGCAATTCTCACTATTTTCATTTCTGTATTCCTGATTTTTCCTGAACATTTTTGTGCTTCCTTCTTTCGTCGACAAACTTAAGTACTTCATCTGTTACCAAGTTCTTCGCAGTTACTTTTCTTGTGCATATGTTTCTCTCTCCAACTCTTGTGATTGCCCTTTTTAGCGATGTCCATTCCTCTTCAAGTGAACTGCCTATTGAACTATTCTCTCTCGAAGTATCTTTAGTCTCAGAAAACGTCAAGAATGTCTCTTCATTCATTAGTACTTCCGTAACCCATTTCTTTTGATTCTTCCTGACTAGTCTCTTAAACTTCTGCTACTCTTCTTCATTATCAAGCTGTGATCTGAGTCTATATTTGCTCCCACGTACGCCTTACAATCCAGTTAATGTTTTCAGAATCTTTACCTGACCACGATGTAATCTAACTGAAATAGTACAGTATCTCTCTGCCTTTTCAAAGTATACGTCCTATTCCTGCAATTGTTGAACAGAGTATTCGCTATTACCATCCGAAATCTATTGCAGAACTGAACAGTCTTTCTCCTTTTCTTCTGCTCCTTCCCCTATAACCGTACTCCAATCCATGATTATTAGATTTTCATCTCCCTTGATACACTAAATTATCCGTTCAGTATTCTCTTATACTTACCCTACGTCTTCATTTACTGCCGACATCGGCATTTAGGTCTATACCTGAACTATTGTTGTCGGTGTTGGTTTACTGTCGATCCTGATGAGAACAACCCTGTTATTGTTTACAGTGACTCACTCTCTGAACTACCGTCCTGTTTGTAACGAATCCTAATCGCGTTATACTGTTTTCTGCTGCTGTTGATTCTACCCTGTACTCGTCTGTCCAGAAATCCTTGTCTTCTTCCCATTTCTCTTCACTGCACACTGCTGTATCCAGATTCAGCCTTAGCATTTCCCTTTACAGATTTATTAACTTCCCTACCACGTTCAAACTTCTGACATTCCACGCCACGACTCGTCGAATGCTATCCTTTCACTGATCATTCAATCTGTTTCTATTGGTAAATTGCCTATCTCGTAGTATTTTCATTATATTTGGAATGGTGCAGCAAAATATCTGGGATAAGTTATCCACAAATAACAGATTAAGCACAGGGTTTCAGTGGAACATTCTGATATAGATTTCTCGAGTGTATCTGTTAGCGTGCCATATGGGTTATATCGATTTGTTCTAGACCAGCACATCGTCTCTTGAAATCATTCGATATCATCTGTCATGTTTACTTGATACTGCCTCCCAGTGCTTGAATTGCAGTTTAGAATTTGTCACAACAGCCAGTTATAATACTGTTTCCTCACGAAATGTACTTTTACAGGACACTTCAACTAAATCTTAGTCTTCTCTTACCCTTCCCTAGTCACACTTAATATTGCTTTCTAGAACTAACATTGTGTGGCTGTGATCCGGTGGCTAAGTGGATAAGTGCCATACTTCAGGTCCAAATTGCTGATGTTCTAGATTCTTTTTTGCACCTTATCGATGTATTCATCTCCCGTCTCGTGTTGTTAATATGAAACAAGCAAGTTGTACCGTATTTCGGTGCCTGCATCAAGCTGTAGGTCCCAAAACGTCTGTGGGTTGAAGACGGCTTTACTTTTATTCAAGTGGCTTGATGGGCTCCAGTAGTTTATCATGAATCTTGTAATCAAAGACTACAGAAATCTTTCGCATTATTGTGCACCTGTGAGATACTTTGTAAGTACGCGATCAAAGTAGGAAGGAAGAAGATTAGCGTTTAACGTCTCATCGACATCGAGGTCATTGGAGAGTGAGTATGTGATCAAACTGTGAACCCTATTGAGAGATACGGTTAAATTTTAGGTTGTATGCTACACTCTTGCTCAGGTGTTAAATGCAATAATGTCACTCTGACAGTGACAATACATCCACACTGCACCACCCCCTTACGGCATGTGACTGAGCGCACTTTCGGTATTAGTATCTTTTCGCGAGTTACCTATTCCATTGACGAAAGGTACGCATCAAAATCGACTGCCGTTAGACCTCAGTTTGTGCTCAAAATTCTCTGATTTTCTGGTGATCACTTCGCGATACGTACTTGTGTGTAGTAGGAAGTATTATGTTGCCCAACTCTTCTTGCAGCATACGATCTCTAACATTGAGTAGTAAATGTCTCCGTGATACGCAACGTCTTCATTGTAGCGCCTGTCACTGAGTTTCTCCGTAAATTTCTAACACTAACTATGCTATCATCTACTGCACGTTTTGTGTCAGTTTAGGCATGTATTGAATTAGCTTCTTATTCGGTTTTACGACACTGAGAGGTATATGTTCTGTAGGTGACCATGATAAATGACTGAGATACCCTTCTGGAATGGAACTCCGAGCTACTGAATAAGTGTTCCACAACATTACCCACAAGCGCGAAGAAACATTGATTACTTCGTAGATGAGAAGCAGAGTTGAAATCTCAGACGACGTAGTAAATGCCACATATGTGTATTTTCCTGCCCAATTTTACTGTTTATGATTAGACAAGAGGCCGGAAAAAGATGGAAGCGAAGCGTTCACAAAGGTTCGCTAAACCAGGGATGAGAGTAGTTGCGTACCAGCAGTTATGCCGACAATTTTCTTCACATTTGAGGAAATCGGACACGGTTTTTGGACATTCTCAAGTAATATGTATTCAGGAAAGTGTATTCACGAATGAGAGAAATCGAAAAATAAGTGATTGTCTGAAGGGCTTGTAACACCACAACACTGTGGATCATTTTTCTACGTATTTTACGAAGATTGTTTTCCTAGTTGTGCTGAATATTATTCTTTTATATACACTACTAGCCATTAAAATTGCTGCACCAAGAAGAAATGCAGATGGTCAACGGGTATTCATTGGACAAATATATTACACTAGAACTGACATGTGATTACATTTTCACGCAATTTGGGTGCATAGATCCTGAGACCTCAGTACCCAGAACAACCACCTCTATCCGTAATAACGGCCTTGATACGCCTGGGCAGTGAGTCAAACAGAGCTTGGATGGCGTGTACAGGTACAGCTGCCCATGCAGCTTCAACACGATACGACAGTACATCAAAAGTAGTGACTGGCGTAATGTGACGGGCCAGTTGGTCGGCCACCATTGACCGGACGTTTTCAGTTGACGAGAGATCTAGACAATGTGCTGGCCAGGGAAGCAGTCGAACACTTTCTGTATCCAGAAAGGCCCGTACTGGACCTGCAACATACGGTAGTGCATTATCCTGCTGAAATGTAGGGTTTCGCAGGGTTCGAATGAAGGGTAGAGCCACGGGTCGTAACACATCTTAAATGTAACGTCCACAGTTCAAAGTGCCGTCAGTGCGAACAAAAGGTGACCGAGACGTGTAACCAATGGCATCCCATACCATCATGCCGGGTGATACGCCAGTATGGCGATGACGAATATGCGCTTCCAATGTGCGTTTACCATAATGTCGCCAAACGCGGATGCGACCATCATGATTCTGTAAACAGAACCAGGATTCATCCGAAAAAATGACGTTTTGCCATTCGTGCACCCAGGTTAGTCGTTGAGTACACCATCGCCGGCGCTCCTGTCTGTGATGCAGCGTCAAGGGTAACCGCAGCCATGGTCTCCGAGCTGATAGTCCATGCTGCTGCAAACGTCGTCAAACTGATCGTGCAGATGGTTGTTGTCTTGCAAACGTCCCCATCTGTCGACTCAGGGATCGAGACGTGGCTGCACGATCCGTTACAGCCATCTGGATAAGATGCCTGTCATTTCGACTGCTAGTGATACGAGGCCGTTGGGATCCAGCACGGAATCCCATATTACCCTCCTGAACCCACCGATTCATATTCTGCTAACAGTCATTGTATCTCGACCAATGCGAGCAGCAATGTCGCGATACGATAAACCGCAATCGCGATAGGCTATAATCCGACCTTTATCAAAGTCGGAAGCATGATGGTACGCATTTCTCCTCCTTACACGAGGCGTCACAGCAACGTTTCACCAGGCAACGCGGGTCAGCTGCTGCTGTGTCTGTTTGGAAACTTTCGTCATGTCAGCACGTTGTAGGTGTCGCCACCGGCGCCAACCTTGGTGATTGCTCTGAAAAGCTAATCATTTGCATATCACAGCATCTTCTACCTGTCGGCTAAATTTCGCGTCTGTAGCACGTCATCTTCGTGGTGTAGCAATTTTAATGGCCAGTAGTGTATGTTGTCGAGTTACAAATGCTGTTTCTTTCCTAACAAAGAGAATATGCATCGAATGTTATCATTTTGTTAGTAGTCAGGGAAAAGATATTGTCATAGGGTGTAAAAAACTGTAAATGCATTATCGCTGGGCGTGCCAGGGCGTCATAAGAGCAGCAGTTTGGAATCGCGAGGAGACGGTTGGTGTCGATGGGTGTGTGTATTCGCTGGTGTGGCTACGCAAAAGTGCGGAGATAAAAAGTCTGTTTCCGAAGTGCGCAGCAGTGGAAATTGAAATGGTTGTTTTGGCGGATGTTTAATGTGGGCAAGGTATGTGTATGACATTTATTGGGCGTAGTACATGTGGTGTCACCGCCAGACACCACACTTGCTAGGTGGTAGCTTTTAAATCGGCCGCGGTCCGCTAGTATACGACGGACCCGCGTGTCGCCACTGTCAGTGATGGCAGACCGAGCGCCGCCACACGGCAGGTCTAGAGAGACTTACTAGCACTCGCCCCAGCTGTACAGCCGACTTAGCCAGAGATGGATCACTGACAACTACGCTCTCATTTGCCGAGACGATAGTTAGCATAGCCTTCAGCTACGTCATTTGCTACGACCTAGCAAGGCGTCATAGCATTTGATATTGAGATTATAACATGTACCGTCAAGAGCGATGTACACCAATTGTGGATTAAAGTTAAGTATTATATCAGCTACGTACTTTATTTGCTGCTATTAATTCCCTTAACTGTTCCAGACCTCACGCCAGTCAACGTGTAATTAAACGCGTGCATTTCGGCCTCCTCTACCAACACAGTGTTGGCTCTTCTGCCAACCCTTCAGTACAAATGCAGCAACAGTACAGTGGGTCCTTGTTATTGGCTATGGTATGGCAAGAAGATCAACCTGTGCTCAATTTTACCTCTAAATGAAGCTACTCGGCAAACCAACGGCATCATGTAGTGAAGTAAGACGTAGATTTTTACAACTAGATGTGTAATAGGCTGACCAGCGTGGTTGGAAATTTATTGCACAAATGACATTGTTTTCGCCCATATAACACACGTAAATAAATTTCCTAAGTCATTATCCAAATGGTATTCATCCCATTCGTTTGTACGAACCAAGATAATCAGAAAATGAACTGAAAATGAAGTGATCATTAAATTATTCGATTGTCAAAACATAATTTTTCGAGCTTTTACACAATTACATAATAATGAAGTCTTTGGCTGTAGTATGTATAATGTCAAAAATAGAATGATGTAAAAGCGAAGATTAATTCATTTGTTAAGGATAGCGTAACTTTCATAATAAAAAAACTGGTAGTAAAACTTCACGTAACTTGGACACTGAATTTCACTGTCAAAGCGCAGGTCTAATTTATAGCTTGTGGCATAACTTACAACTTTTAATCCAAAGAAATATCAGAGTAACTGCTAGGCAAATGACAATACTTACCAATTAGTAAATTCAAACTATCTGTTTGCAATCTACAATTACGACAGTGACGTAACAAAAAGTGTATGTTCACAGCCAGTAATCAATGTTACTTTAATCGATCTTTAAAAATTAATATAATATATTGTATGTGTTTGCTATTGGATTATTATCTAACTACTGTGTCATGTGTGGTGTGAAGCACTTGAAAGTGTGCGTTAGGTACTGTTCCTAAGTCATGACGCCAATAACTAGTCTTACGTAAGATTCAAAAAATGGCTCTGAGCACTATGGGACTTAACATCTGAGGTCATCAGCCCCATAGACTTAGAACTACTTAAACCTACCTAACCTAAGGACATCACACACATCCATGCCCGAGGCAGGACTCGAACCTGCGACCGTAGCAGCAACGCTGTTCCGGACTGAAGCGCCTAGAACCGCGCGGCCGCAACGGCCAGGCTTATGTAAGATTCCTTACGAGTAACAAGTTCAGTTTCAATTTAATTAATCTTGTTCCGACGAGAAACTGGCAACCGTTGGTTATTTCCTTTCATGACGTACTTTTAAAATCTCTTTTCCAAATTTTCCACTAACTACTGTTGATTAAAAGTTAGTTTACATAGTAAAAATGTATAAAGTGAATGGAACTTTGTTTCTAACTGTCATTGCTGAAATACTGATCAATGGCGATTCGGTTATAACTTCATTTGCTTCTCTCGGTTTTGCTTTATTCTTCGGAGTGAATGCCTTTTCCCCACAGAGTGGGGACTTTATTTACATGGTCATATAGAAAACTCTAATTAGCCGGAGAGGTAGGAGGATTATAGGCTGATACAGAAT
The DNA here is from genome assembly GCF_023864275.1 of Schistocerca cancellata. Classification (NCBI taxonomy): domain Eukaryota; kingdom Metazoa; phylum Arthropoda; class Insecta; order Orthoptera; family Acrididae; genus Schistocerca; species Schistocerca cancellata. The sequence continues at coordinate 638,679,563 of NC_064631.1, read as the reverse complement.
ATGGAAGGTCAAAATAACCTTCAGTGAAATTAAAAGCAGGGGTGTGAACATTAAGAGCCCAACGGAAATTCCACTGTTAAATGCAAGGGAGGGAGTGGATAGGTGGAAAGAGTACATTGAAGGGGCCAGATTGGACTGATGTGATCGAAGAAGAACAGGAGTCGATTTGCAAGAGATAGGGCATCAAATATTAGAATCAGGAATGAAGAGAGGTTTGGAGGAACTAAGATCAAATAAGGCAGAAGGGATAGATAAAATTCCTTCAGAATTTCGAAAGTCACTGGGGGAAATGGCGACAAAACAACTATTCAAATTGTTGTGTAGAATGTATGAGTATGGCGACGTACCATCTGGCTTTCGGAAAAATATCATCTATATAATTCCGAAGACTGCATGAGCTGACAAGCGCGAGAATTATAGCACGATCACCTTGACAGTTCATGCATCCTAGCTGCTGAAAATAATAATATACAGAAAAATTGAAACGGAAATTGAGAATATGTTGGATGACGATCAGTTTGGCTTAAGGAAAGG